>NC_041378.1:18209213-18870649 GCF_900634415.1 Cottoperca gobio | reverse complement strand
AGGTTTATTCGGGCCAAGGCTTCGCTTAGGATGGTGATCTTTCTGTCGTTACTGTTCACTGGTAGCGGCAGGATATGATGTCCTCCTTCCGCTTCTTGTGGTGTAGCGGCAACCTGTGGTTGTGTGCCTGGTGGAGGAGTAGTTGGTGCAGATAGCACAGTTGGGAGAGGTGGGAACGGACAGCCATCCAAGAGGGAATCACGCCGGCCTTTTACAGAGGGATAAAACAAGAAGCCGTGACAGTGTGTGTGTTAAATGGGTTATGCGGGTTGGGATTGAGAGGGACATATGGTGGTGGAAGCGCAGGGGTGGGGTGGGACATATGATCAAACATCGGACTTTTTTCGTCTTTCTTCTCTTTCTTATCTTCTACATTATTTTCTTAAAGCAGCAGCTAAATGCCGTCTTTCCCTACACTCGGCTTCATCTTCCCAGTACTTCAAACACTTTCTGTGACATTCTATCATTTCTAAATCTTTACTTAATTTAATTTTCTTGTTCTTTCTAATACCATCTTCTCCTTCTTGCAATTTCTCTTTATTCCTTTATTTTTAATTTGCTTAAAGAACCACCCTTTGGAAATCCGAACATTTCCGTCCAAATTGATATAATTTGACAAACTCTCTTCACCATATTTCTTCCTCAGACATTACGATCGGACCCTCAGGCTTCTAGCTCACTACCCTGTTTAGCACCCATACAAACTCTCAGACAGATTCTAAACTTCCTCTCAAGAGATTCATTCTTCCTACCCTTTTAGCACCCGCACTAATATCTCAGGAGATTCTAAAATCCCTCCTCAGACACAGATCGGTCTTCCTCACTGTTACACCCTAGTTTCAGGAGTTCAAACTCCCTACCTCAGAAGATTCGGTTCGTCACCTCCTCAGAGACTAAAACTCCTACTCTCGAGAGATCTCACAACGCTACTTATCTCGGAGATCTAAACTCCTGTACTTCTTTATAGTCTTTCACAAATGTACTGAGGTTGCTTACTTTAGTTAAAAAAAAAATTAAAAAAAAAATGGAAATATAAATCTCACCGAGTTTATGGAGGAATTTGAGTTTGTTGGATCATGCGTAGTTAGGTCAGTTCAGTCAGGCGCTGATCCTCTCTTCCCTTAATTTTGATGTCGAGGTAGAGGAGAATTCAAGAATTCTGGCGCGACCATCAGCGTCCTGCTGTTCCAGACGAAACTTGCGATGATCCCACTTCTGACACCAAGTTTGTTGTGAAGTTTTCCTGCTTACTCTGGAGAGATGTATATAAAATCAAATAAATGGTGATAGAGACAGAGTTGTCTTTGTGCATTTATTTGCGGCACAAATAGGTACCGTTTCACAGAATACAGAGTAATCTATGGAAGGGCACGAGTTAGAAAAAGACACACAGGCATTTATACAATTTGGTTTGGAGGCGAGGTGATGAAAAACCACAGGGGGCCGAGCCAAACTGCCCTTGATGCTTGTGAGGTAATAGTTATGTAAACAGAATATTGGGTGATACCCTCACTATTCTGTCTCAGTGATTAATTAGTTTGATCAGGATTTGGCTGTGTCCTGTCTTTGTTGTTTAAGCAGTGCTAAAACATCTGGCTGTGTCCTGTCTTTTGTTAGTTAAGTCGCATCAGGATGCAGTTGGCCCTGGTTTGATCTGACCCGCACCGACGAAGAAGAGCTCCGTAAAAAATTCAGAGCAGAGGACGACGAAGAGCATGAAAAATACAAATACTATCTTCGATCCCAGAGTAAAGATCTACACAACCAAACAACCATGAATCTCCCCATGATCGAAGTAAAGGGACACCTAGGTGCCGCTCTTGTTTTCCGCCCATGGACCGTGGATGAAATGAAGGCTGTAATCAAAGATCACCTCCCCAACATTGAAGAAAGCGGTGAGAAATTTGCTGTTGAACTTTTAATATTCTGTCAGACATTTATGCCCACTATGGCTGAATTACGAAAATTACTAATTCTACGCTGTGGGGCTACCAACGCCTCCAAATGGCATGACGAGGTGGCCGGTGATAGCCGCATGGCTAACCCTACATGGACGGACGCAGACAACAACAACTACACCATCGCTGCTCTGTTTTGCTCTGTGACAAAATTCGCACCTCCTTTCCTACCAAAGTCAACATGACAAAGATCTCTGCATGCAGCCAAGATGTCACAGAATCGGTTGTCGATTTCCTCCATCGCCTGGAGAAGGTGTTTAACGAAAACAGCGGCATCAACCGCCCCGACCCAAATAACATGGGTGCTACTCCAGGAGCATGGGAAACCCATCTCATCAACACTTTCCTCCGGGGCCTACGCCCAGACATTAGTGCCTCTGTTGTTGAAACATGTGTTGGCGTGTATGAAGGAGCCAGACTCGACGAAGTTCGCCGTCATGCCATTCACGCTGAAAAACGTCTCACAGCAGCTAAAGAACACTCTGAAAAGCAAAGAAAAGACACTAAAGATAAAGCTCAACTCTGCATGCTCTCCACTCTAACAGCCTGGTCTCACAAGGACTCACAAGGAGCCCGTGGACGAGGTTTCCAACGGGGCAGAGGAGGATTTCGAGGCAGAGGACGAGGACGTGGAGGGCCTCCACAGAATAATGGTGCCTGTTTCATCTGCAACAAACAAGATCACTGGGTCAAAGATTGTCCAGAAAGACGCAACCGACAACAGGGACGCGAACAACAGGAATTCAGTCAGGACTACACAGCTGGAAACTAACGTCAAACAGACATTGGAGAGGTCGGTGGACACAGCCTGACAGGAGAGGAACATGCGCCGCCCGAAGCTACAGATCAGGGAAGTGAAACACACACATACACACAAATTGTCAATGCTATTGAACAGCTGCAGGGAGAAGTTATGAAACCAGTGGGCACATATGTAAAATACAATGCTAAGAATTCGTATGAAAAGTTCCCCACTCTGTCTTTGGACATCTTAGGTAAAAAGATTGTATTTTTGGTTGATTCAGGTGCCACTCACTCTGTTGTTAAAATTAGTGATCTGCCTGACTGCAAGTTGAGTGGCAGATACATCCATTCTATTGGAGCTGCGGGTGTTACTGTTAAAGAAAGATTCTCCATGCCAGTAAAATGCACAGATATAGGTGATAACAGCCACCCTTTTCCCTCATCTGTTAAACACAGTTTTCTATTATCATCAGTCTGTCCCATAAATTTGATGGGAAGAGATTTGATATTACAGTTTGGTCTCAACCTCATCTCCACCGATGAAGGTTTAGAAGTCAGACGTTCATCTCCCATAATGCTCAACACTGCATTATGGCAACCTGATACATCATTTGTGTATCTTTGGCTCCTAAATTTTCCTGTATCAGAAAAACTGATACATTTGACCCATCAGCGGGTTCTTTCCAATGCTGTATTCATGCCTAATGATCATTTGCATTGTACTGTTCATGTGGCTGAAGGAGGTGCATCTCAATGTTTTCAGCAGGATTTTCTTATGGATGACATTAATGATGAGATAATGTTAAAGACTATGTATTGGAGCTCGCTGCGCAGCGCTATTTCTGTTACTCTCACACCCCGCCAATCAACTTTGTATCAAGTGTCAGGGGAGGTGCCACATGTCTCTCTAGCAAAAGCTCGGGCAGACAAATGGCAAGATTTGGGTCCTCTTGTTAAAGATTGGGAGTCAGCTGATGACTGGCAACCCACACACACATCATTTATTATGTACTCTCCCTCTAAAGACGTCTATAAAAATGACATCCACTGTACAGCACACACACTCCGCTCTGTAATATGCATTGACTCTGAAGACACTCCAGGAGTGCCTCCTACACAAGGTATATACTTTACACATGTTTCTGATCTCCCACTGGCTTTGTCAGATGTTCCAAGAACATTATGGGCAGCTCACAAATATGATGTAGGTTTAATTCGCTCCGCTGATCCTGTGATTATCACTCCCAAATCATTGTATCGCCCAAATCGACCTCAGTATCCACTTAAACGCGACGCTATTGACGGCATTAGGCCTGTATTCACTTCTCTGTTACAGCAAGGCATTATTATTCCATGCAAAGACTCTCCAGTGCGAACACCTGTGTTTCCTGTGAAAAAGATTCGAGACAAACCACCTGATGAATGGAGATTTGTACAGGATTTACGTGCTGTAAACGAAGCCGTACATGCACGCGCTCCGCTCGTGCCCAACCCGTACATCATTCTCTCTCAGGTTCCCGCTTCCGCAATTTACTTCACTGTTGTTGACCTCTCCAATACTTTTTTCAGTGTCCCTGTTCATAAGGACAGCCAATTTTGGTTTGCATTTGAGTTTGATGGAAAGTCCTACACATTCACACGTCTGTGTCAAGGGTATTGTGAATCACCCACAGTCTATAATATGGCATTATGTTCTAGTCTGTCTTCTTTACAGATGTCTAAGGGAACGGCCCTTATTCAATATGTTGATGACATTATGATCTGCTCACCAACCAAAGCCCAATGTCAAACTGATACTATTGCCCTGCTAAAACATTTGGCTGCTGAGGGTCATAAAGCTAGCCTGTCTAAACTTCAGTATGTACAGAAGTCTGTCACTTTTCTGGGCCACATCATTTCAGGGGATGGTAAAGCTCTCTCTGGAAAGCGTATTGCATCATTAGCTGCATTACCAAAACCTGTCACTAAGAGACAGATGATGCCATTTTTGGGTATGTGTTCATACTGCAGATCATTCATCCCTAACTATTCTCCGCTTGAACAACCACTCAGACAGATCACTCACGTGTCTGGGTTAAAACCTGCCGATCGGTTACAATGGACACCTGAGGCTAATGCTGCATTTTTAAACATGAAGCTAGCCCTTCAATCCCCTCCTACACTGGGGCTGCCTGATCCTACTAAACCTTTCACCCAAGCGGTTGATGAACGTAATGGCTGTATGACTTCGGTGTTGTTGCAGGATCATGGGGGAAAACAGAGGCCTGTTGCCTATTTCTCCTCCAAATTAGACGCTGTGGCTGCAGGTCTCCCTAAATGTCTTCGTGCTGTAGCTGCTGCTGAGAAAGCACTCACTTCCTCACGTGACATTGTCGGCTATGCTCCATTGACTCTTTTGGTGCCTCATGCTGTGTCTCTCATCCTGTGTGAACAAAGAACTTCACACCTATCTGCTGCTCGCTATTTAAGATATCACACATGCCTGTTGGACATGCCAAATGTTGTAGTCAAACGTTGTACTACTCTCAATCCTGCATCTCATATGCCCTTACCTGATGACGGTGACGAACACGACTGTGTTGCCAAATTACTCATTGTGTGCACACCACGACCTGACCTTAAAGACATACCTTTGACTAATCCTGATCTCGTTCTGTATGTTGATGGGTCTGCATCTCGTGACCCAGATGGTTCTAATCGTGTTGGTTTCTCTGTTGTTTCAGACTCTGCTGTACTCTGTTCTGGCCCTCTCCCATGTCACCTCTCAGCACAGGCAGCTGAGCTTGTGGCCCTAACTGAAGCATGCTCTCTAGCAAAAGGGAAATCCGTAAATATTTACACAGATTCTAGATATGCTTTTGGGGTTGTCCATGATTTTGGCGCTATTTGGAAGTGAAGATCTTTCCTAAAATCTGACGGTAAACATGTCCTCAACCACGTGTTGGTGTCTAATCTGTTAGAAGCCATTCTACTCCCCTCTCAGATCTCTGTTTGTAAATGCACAGCTCACACCAGCAACACTGACCCTGTATCTCGGGGTAATGCATCTGCTGACTCTGCAGCAAAGGCTGCAGCGCGCTCCCCTGCTAAGACCACTTACACATGTCCCTCCATTCCAGTTCCCTCCTACATTGATAACATGTCCTCCCTCACAGCTATGCAAACGCTGGCCCCACAAGCTGAACGCTCCTCCTGGATCTCGACTGGAGCTCGTTTTGACCCCTCGGTTAAAATATGGATTGGTCCTAACTCCAATCCCTGTTTACCGCGCCATTTCTTTCCCCACTTTGCTAAATTGACACATGGGTAAGACCATGTGTCAAAAGGGGGGATGGTAAGTGCAATTAATACACACTGGTACACAAGGGGTTTCACAGTTGTGGCTCAAAAACATTGTGAAGCATGTTTAATTTGCATAACCCAAAATTCTGGTAAACCTGTAAAAGTTCAAGGGGCAGGGGCACACCCACTCCCCGGTGGTCCATTTGAGCATATCATGCTTGATTTTATAGAACTCTCTCCATCAGAAGGAAAGAAACACTGCCTAGTTGTAGTAGATATGTGGTCAAAATGGGTTGAAGCATTTCCTGTAAAAGCACAAACAGCAGGGGCAGTAGCAAAAATACTACTAAGAGAGATTATCCCAAGATGGGGTCTGCCAAAGAAACTATCAAGCGATAACGGCTCACATTTTGCAAACGAAGCAATAGCCCAAATCAGTGAATACCTTGGCATGGACATTAGGAAACATTGCTCATATCACCCTCAAAGTGGAGGCGCTGTAGAAAGAGAAAATGGCACAATAAAAAATAAACTAGCCAAATGTTGCGCTGACACAAAGATGTCCTGGACACAAGCTCTGCCAATAGTGTTGATGTACATGAGAATGAGAAAAAGAACAAGAAGTCAGCTGAGCCCATTTGAGATATTGTTTGGTGCTCCTCCTCAGATTGGATTGACGGCGCCAGGGATGCCACTCCCCTCCACGACTCTGTGTGAGGATGCTATGTTGAGCTATTGTATTAACCTCTCATCCAATTTAGCAGATATCCGCCGCCAGGTTGTAGCAGCCCTACCAACACCTGCAGACGGACCCCTGCACAGCCTCCAGCCCGGAGACACGGTGCTGATCAAGGACTTCCGCAGAAAGAGCTGGAAAACCAGTCGTTGGCAGGGTCCATACCTCATCCTCCTCGTCACCCAGACGGCAATAAAGGTTGCAGAAAGAGCTATTTGGGTCCATGCAAGCCACTGCAAAGCTGTAACAACGCATCAGGAAAAGAACAAAGAAACAGACGACGACAAGTAGTGTGCCAAACTACCACCAGCACCACACCACACACACACACACACCACACCATACTTAGCTACTGTTTATATATATATATTTTCTTTCTGGGCAAATTGTGTTTGCATTCGTACAGTACACTTCACTCCCAGACAAGGACCAAAAACAACATGAAGATTGTAAATTTCTGTACACAGATTCTGAATGTTCAGACACCAAAGTATAACTCTGTTCCTACCTCTCACTAACGCTTATCTACCTCATGGCTCTGTAAATATAAAACCCAGCTAGATTTCCATGACATATTTATGATGTACTTACTTAAAGACTGCAAGGTGCCAGTATGTATTGATGTCCTATGTTACCTATCTATCATTTTATTGAGATTCTTGATGATCAAATATGATCAAAAGAGAGGAATGTAATAGCAATTTAAATGTCTACTGTTTTAATTATATAAGTTTCCTATGTTAAACAAGCCAACTGCCATTTGATGCTAACATAGGAGTGCCGGTCAGATCAAACCAAGCCAACTGCCATTTGATGCTAACATAGGAGTGCCGGTCAGATCAAACCAGGGCCAACTGCATCCTGATGCGACTTAACTAACAAAAGACAGGACACAGCCAGATGTTTTAGCACTGCTTAAACAACAAAAGACAGGACACATCCAAATCCTGATCAAACTAATTAACTCACTGAGACAGAATAGTGAGGGTATCACCCAATATTCTGTTTACATAACTATTACCTCACAAGCATCAAAGGGCAGTTTGGCTCGGCCCCCTGTGGTTTTTTCATCACCTCGCCTCCAAACCAAATTGTATAAAATGCCTGTGTGTCTTTTTCTAACTTGTGCCCTTCCATAGATTACTCTGTATTCTGTGAAACTGGTACCTATTTGTGGCCGCAAATAAATGCACAAAGACAACTCTGTCTCTATCACCATTTATTTGATTTTATATACATCTCTCCAGAGTAAAGCAGGAAAACTTCCACAACACAACCTACAGTTCTCCTCTCTATCAACGGGAAAACGAGGCCAATCCCTTTCCATTCGGAATAGAAAAACAACTCCTTGGACCCGGAGTTGAACCAGCGACCTAAGGATAACTGTTATCATAGACCTACAATTCTCAACCTACAGTCCTCCGCTACCAACTGAGCTATCAAAGGGAGAATAAAATTCTGAACGGTTCACGTGTAATACAGAAAATGATACTTAACACACATTGGGCAAGGAAAGAAAAGCATGTACTTCAAGGTGAAATTGAATAAACAAAATGAGGATTACTGAAACTATCAACCTAGAGTTCTCCTCTCTATCAACGGGAAAACGAGACCAATCCCTTTCCATCCGAAAGGGAAAAACACCTCCTTCGAGCCAGCGTTGAACCATCGACCTAAGGATAATTGTTATCATAGACAGTACAGTCCTCAACCTACAGTCCTCCGTTCTACCAACCTAGCTATCAAAGGGAGCATGGAGTTCTGAACGGTTCATCATTGCCGTGTAATACAGAAAATGATACTTAAAACACGAAGAAAAGCATGTACTTCAAGGTGAAATTGAATAAACAACCTGAGGATTACTGCAATTATCAACCTAGAGTTCTCCTCTCTATCAACGGGAAAACGAGGCCAATCCCTTTACATTCGGAATGGAAAAACAACTCCTTCGAGGCGGAGTTCAACCAGCGACCAAAGGATAGCTGTTATCATAGACCAACAGTCCTCAACGTACAGTCCTCCAATCTACCAACTGAGCTATCGAAGGGAGAATTGAGTTCTGAACGGTTCACCATTGACGTGTAATACAGAAAATGATACTTAACACACATTGGGCAGGGAAAGAAAAGCATGTACTTCAAGGTGAAATTGAATAAACAACCTGAGGATTACTGCTATTATCAACCTAGAGTTCTCCTCTCTATCAACGGGAAAAAGAGGCCAATCCCTTTGGAATGAAAAAACACATCCTTCGAGCCAGAGTTAAATCAGCGACCTAAGGATAACTGTTATCATAGACCTACAGTCCTCCACTCTACCAACTAAGCTATTGAAGGGAGCATGGAGTTCTGAATGGTTCAGCATTGGCGTGTGATACAGAAAATGAAACTTAACACACAAAGAACTTTAACTGTATTTGTTGTGTTTTTACGATTTTTTTTACAGTTGATACTGATTTTACAGTCAGGATTGCTGAGCGGTCTAAGGCGCTGCGTTCAGGTCGCAGTCTCTTCTGGAGGCGTGGGTTCAAATCCCACTTCTGACAGCCAGTGTTTTTCACTGTAACCATTACCTGAAATATGATCTGGTGAGATATTGGTTCTCATGACGACTTCTCAATTAAGGATTTAGTTTACGAGGGTGTGCCGGGGTTCATGGGGGCGCAATTGGTGGTTGATGAGGTGAGGGAAAGAGGGGATGTGATGTGGTTGGGCACAGCGGAGGGTATGGTGGAAAAAATAAAAGAGGGGATGCCAAGTGAATGGAGGAGGATGATTGAGAGTGAAGTGGAGGTGAAAGAAGAAGGTGAAGTTGGAATGTATGTGGGAGAGGAGGATAGGAGAGTAGATTTGATGAGTGTAAGAGCGAGTGGGTTGTATAAAATATTAAGAGGGAAGGTGGTGAGGAGACCGGCTGTAGAGAAGGTGTGGGAAAGAGTACTGCCTGATATGAAGGTGAGAAAAATATGGATGAATCTGAGGATAAAATGGAATAGTATCGAGTGTGAACATTTTGACTTTTTATTACGTCACAATAGGGTGTTCAATAATTTAATAATAAGTAGATTTGATGTGAATGTGAGAAAAGAATGTGATGTGTGTGGTGTGGAAACATGTATGCATGAGTTTATAGAATGTTGTGAACTGGAAATGAATATGTCGGTGAGGAGGAGTTTGATGCGGGGTTTGTGAATGGGTGTACTTTTCTTACTATTGGGGATGATGGAAGGATGTTGTTAGATTTTGGATAACAATGACGATGTATAGAATTGATGCGTACGGGTTCTGTCTGATATCATTTGCTTTGAGAAAGTTATGTTGATGAGCTGTCGTTCAGTGAAAAGGTTTCTGTTTGAATCATTCTATTTATTATTATTTATTAAATTTGTATTGTTTTGTTTGTGTTTTGTTTTGCTTTAGTTTTTTTTTTCCAGAAACCTCTAGTTTGATACTGGTGTAAGGATGTACTGATGAAGGTATTCTTGTGTTATGTTTTACTTTTCCATGTAGCAAGTTGAATACAGGAAAAGGAGTTGAGCGGTGTGTGAAAATACTGTCAATAATGTAAAATGTGATATTCTATGATTTTTGCTAATAAAAGAACAAAAAAAAAATAAAGACAACGCCCGATCTCGTCTGATCTCGGAAGCTAAGCAGAGTTGGGCTGGGTCAGTACTTGGATGGGTGACGCCCTGGGATAACCTGGTGCTGTAAGCATTTTGTTTCCTTCTTAATTAGCAAAATGAAGACATGAATAGAACTGTCCGCGTATATTAAGAAAAGACAATTCACTGTGTTTTACCTTCTAGAAACAGCAAGTGTATATGCTCTATTTCAGATTAAGGCCATAACACACTGACAACGCCTGATCTTGGAAGCTAAGCAGAGTTGGGCTGGATCAGTACTTGGATGGGTGACTGCCTGGAAATACTCTGTGCTGTAAGCATTTTCTTTCCTTCTTAATTAGCAAAATGAAGACATGAATAGAACTGTCCGCGTATATTAAGAAAAGACAATTCATTGTGTTTTACCTTCAATAAACAGCAAGTGTATATGCTCTATTTCATATTACGGCCATACCACACTGACAACGCCTAATCTCGTCTGATCTTGGAAGCTAAGCAGAGTTGGGCTGGGTCAGTACTTGGATTGGTGACCGCCTGGGAATACCCCGTGCTGTAAACATTTTGTTTCCTTCTTAATTAGCTAAATGAAGACATGAATAGAACTGTCCGCGTATATTAAGAAAAGACAATTCATTGTGTTTTACCTTCTATAAACAGCAAGTGTATATGCTCTATTGCAGATTACGGCCATAACACACTGACAACGCCTGATCTCGTCTGATCTTGGAAGCTAAGCAGAGTTGGGCTGGCTCAGTACTTGGATGCGTGACCGCCTGGGAATACCCCGTGCTCTACGCATCTTGTTTCCCTCTTAATTAGCATAATGAAGACATGAATAGAACTGTCCGCGTATATTAAGAAAAGACAATTCACTGTGTTTTGCCTTCAATAAACAGCAAGTGTATATGCTCTATTTCATATTACGGCCATACCACACTGACAACGCCTAATCTCGCCTGATCTTGGAAGCTAAGCAGAGTTGGGCTGGATCAGTACTTGGATGGGTGACCCCCTGGGATAACCTGGTGCTGTAAGCATTTTGTTTCCTTCTTAATTAGCAAAATGAAGACATGAATAGAACTGTCCGCGTATATTAAGAAAAGACAATTCACTGTGTTTTACCTTCTAGAAACAGCAAGTGTATATGCTCTATTTCAGATTACGGCCATAACACACTGACAACGCCCGATCTCGTCTGAGCTTGGAAGCTAAGCAGAGTTGGGCTGGGTCAGTACTTGGATGGGTGACTGCCTGGAAATACCCGGTGCTGTAAGCATTTTGTTTCCTTCTTAATTAGCAAAATGAAGACATGAATAGAACTGTCCGCGTATATTAAGAAAAGACAATTCATTGTGTTTTACCTTCAATAAACAGCAAGTGTATATGCTCTTTTGCAGATTACGGCCATACCACACTGAACACAGGTGTGGTGAGTTGTGACTAACGAGCTGAGAGTTGGAAGGTGGAGGAGAAGGAGCACTGAGCAGGTTTTGTTTGTTTGAACATTTGCAACAGACTGAGAATTTTTTCTGTTCTGTTGCTGCTGGAAAGTTTTTCTTTTTTATGTTCTGGCCCCCTACTATCTTAGGGTAGTAGGGGAGGATTGTTTATTTGTTTAATTTTACGGAAGGATCACAATGGCTGAAGATAACAGGAACGGACTGGACAAATAGATGCCGAGTGGACAAGGAAGTGAATGGGCTAAATACAGCAAAAGTTTGACGGTGATGGTGGTGGTGGAAGGTGGAGAGAAGAAGACAATAATGGACGTGCTGAAGGCAGTTAAGCGGGAGTGTGGACTAGTGCTGGGGTGCAGAGTGAGAGGAGAGAGCAGGCTGGAGGTGACAATGGAGACTGTGGAGGGAAAAAAGACACTGATTGATGGTTTGAAAGTTGGAGAGACTACAATCATGGGTAAGGAGATGAACAGTGACGAGATGGTTGTCTCTTTTTTGAACCTGCCTGTGTATATAACAGATGATCAAATAATTGACCGGCTGAAAGAGTGGGGAGTTGGAGCAGCATCGGGGATAAAAAGGAGAGTGTGGCCTGGAACGGATGTGGTGGATGGCACTCGATTCTTGAGAGTAAAATTCACAGAAGAGGTGAGGTCCCTGCCATACTCTACACGCTTCCACACAATTGAGGGCTGTGGGGTTTTGAAGCCCAAAGGGCGCTGTGATAGTCTTTCAATTGAATCCAGTAAACTTCTCGTTGATCAAGATACTTATTTATTTAAAGTGATGATGACAGCAATGTCAAAAAATACCCTCAGCCGAGGACACTTTCACACACCAAGTCCACAGTCCGAATCAATAAAGAGCCAGTTAGCTGTCTGTTGGTACAAGTGAAAGTGGTACAAAAACATTATAGACATTTTGCTATATTCTCTACTGAAGGGTGTCGTCGTGCCTCATTGGTCCATGTTGGCGCGGTTATGCCCCTTGGTGGGCCGTCTTGTTGTGGCGAGATGGAGGTGGACCTGAAACTCTTTGAAGAGAACCTACAGTGCTTCACATTCATAACTAATATAGTGCTCATTATACATTTGTGCAGAAATACATGTTGTGCAATAATACATTTTGATTGAGGTGGACGAGTACATGTGATAATCATTAAATGTGACACAATACATAATACATTTTGATTGAGGTGTACGAGTACATGTGATAATCATTAAATGTGACACAATACATAATACATTTTGATTGAGGTGTACGAGTACATGTGATAATCATTAAATGTGACACAATACAATCAGGAGTTTATTTACTTCACAGGGCATAGAACATTTCAGGGTGATACATGACCGGCAGAAGAGAGTGTGCCGTCGGTGCATCAAGCCGGGGCATATTTACTGGGAATGCCCGGAGCTGAAGTGCTACAGGTGTGGGAAGATGGGACATTTTTCCCGGGAGTGTGTGAGAGGAGCGGAGGAAGTGAGTTTGTCGGCGAAGGGAGGAGGAGGAGAAGAGGAGGAAGTAGGTGGAGACGGCGAGATGGAGGAGGCGACAGGAGCAGCAGAGAACAAAGCGGTGGCTGGGAGCGTGAAGGAGAGAGAGCCCAGCGGCCTATCCGAGGACAAGATGGAGGTGGTGGCAGGAGCAGAGGAGGAAGCGGTGGCTGGGAGTGTGAAGGAGAGCGAGTCCAGCGGTCTATCCACAGAGAAGGTCCGGAAGAAGAGGATAGCCCATAAGAAGGATGTAATTAAGAAAATTATTTTTTTTTAAAAAGGAGCAGAGATGGGAGAGAAATGTACACAATCTGAGGACGGGAGCCTTTGAAAAAGCAATGGTTGATAAAGATACATGTAAGGTTAAAGGGAAAAATTGAATGGTTGAGGGGGGGGGGAAAATAAAAAAAAAAAAAAAATAAAAATATGTGGGGTTAAAGTATAAACAAGGGACAGTAAATTGATCATGTAAATAAGGGGAAAAGGAAAATGATTTAAATTCTTGTTGTGTTTTAGTTGTTTGAATTTGTAGAATGTGCTTCTTGGGTTATGTAATATGGGATTGTTGGTGGTTGAGTGTTAATTATTTATTTAAATTTTAAAAATGTATTTGTGGTGTTTTTGAGTGAAGATATAAAAAAAAAATAAAAAATCACATTCCCTTAACACGGGAAAGGTCCCTGGTTCGAAACCGGGCGGAAACTTTTTTCTTTGGTCTGGTTTTCTCCACGCATTCAAATAAATATATATATAAATTCATTGTTGAGAAATTGGAAAAACGACCTTTGCATAAGGATTAGTTTCTGCATCTTTGCAGAGGGTAAACCGTCAAAAGGACCTTACCCTCTTCAAAGGTTCAGTTGGTAGGGATCGATAGACTTGCTTTTCCCTTCAAAATGGGCCTCGTTTTCAGAGCCGTGGATTCATGGCTTTTGTTTTTCTTGCTAATTATCAGCTACTGGTAGAAAACTCTCCCCGTCGGGGAATCGAACCCCGGTCTTCCACGTGACAGGCGGAGATACGGTCCACTATACTAACGAGGAACTTTCTGGCACCACCTTCGCCGGTTCGACGGTACGCGTCGACGGTATGCGTCAGCGTTCCGGCATATATCGGGACTACATGGAGGTATACGCAAGACGAGCGTTTAGGTTTATTATACATGAACTATCTCCATACTCTGACACAGCGGCTGTGACTTAAACCAATTTAAAATCTCTCAGAGTCTAGGACAAACACGTTGTCCCGATTTTTAAGCGTTTACGGTTAAATATGAATGGTGCATTGAAGCTGGCTCGCCCATAATGTCCTTTTCATCAGTTTCCGTAGTGTAGCGGTTATCACGTTCCCTTAACACGGGAAACGTCCCTGGCTCGAAACCGAGCGAAAACTTTTTTCTTTGGTCTGGTTTTCTCCACGCATTCAAATAAATATATATAAATTCATTGTTGAGAAATTGGAAAAACGACCTTTCATAAGGATGAGTTTCTGCATCTTTGCAGAGGGTAAACCGTCAGAAGGAACTTACCCTCTTCGGCAAAGACGCCTTAGACCGCTCGGCCATCCTGCCTGTAAAATTAGTATCAACTGTAAAAAAAATCGTAAAAAAAAATTAAATACACTTAAAGTCTTTGTGCATTTTGGTAAGAGCAAAAAATAGATGTTTGAAATCCCAAAGGAAATATGACTATGGCGAGATTCTGAATTTTACCAAACCAAATCAATTGTACTAGCAATAAGGGACTTCATGAGATCCAATATCTCACGAGATCATATTTCAGGTAATGTTTACAGTGAAAAACACTGTCTGTCAGAAGTGACATTCTTAACCCAAGCCTCCAGAGGAGACTGCAACTTGAACGCAGCGCCTTAGACCGCTCGGCCATCCTGACTGTAAAATTAGTATCAACTGTAAAAAAATCGTAAAAACATATTAAATACAATTAAAGTAGCAAAAAGCAGAGGAGACTGCAACTTTTTTTTTTTTCACTTTTATTATGAAAATTACAACTTTTACATTTTATTTACAACTCCACATTATATTTCTGGGCACACATATCTTCCCTCAAAGACACCACACATTATTTTTTTTAAATTTCAATAAATAATTAACACTCCACCACCAACAATCCCATATTAAATAACCCAACAAGCACATTTTACAAATTTAAACAAATAAAACACAATAAGAATTAAAATAATTTTCCTTTTCCCCTTATTTACATGATCAATTTACTGTCCCTTGTTTATACTTTAACCCCACATATTTTTATTTAGTGGGGTTATTATCAATTTACTGTCAAGGGACAGTAAATTGATAATAACCCCACGAACCCCACTTTTATTTTTATTTTTTTTTCACCCACTCAACCATTCAATTTTTCCCTTTAACATTACATGTATCTTTATCAACCATTGCTATTTTAAAGGCTCCCGTCCTCAGATTGTGTACATTTCTCTCCCATCTCCGCTCCTTTTTAAATTTTTAAAATTTTCTTAATTACATCCTTCTTATGGGCTATCCTCTTCTTCCGGACCTTCTCTGTGGATTGACCGCTGGACTCGCTCTCCTTCACACTCCCAGCCACCGCTTCCTCCTCTGCTCCTGCTACCACCTCCATCTTGTCCTCGGATAGACCGCTGGGCTCTCTCTCCTTCACGCTCCCAGCCACCGCTTTGTCCTCTGCTCTTGCCACCACCTCCATCTTGTCCTTATCAGTCCCGTTCCCATCTTCGTCCTTAGTTTCCCTGTGGTCTTCATCATCCCGCTCCTCCTCCACCTCTGACACGTCCGAATAGCGCCTCACACCTCTGCATACCTCCGTCTTCTCCTTCCTCACCTCCTTCAGACCCTCCACCGCCATCTCCTTGGACAGACCGCTGGGCTCGCTCTCCTTCTCACCCCCAGCCACCGCTTCCTCTGCTGCTCCTGTCGCCTCCTCCATCTCGCCGTCTCCACCTACTTCCTCCTCTTCTCCTCCTCCCTTCGCCGACAAACTCACTTCCTCCGCTCCTCTCACACACTCCCGGGCAAAATGTCCCATATCCCCACACCTGTAGCACTTCAGCTCCGGGCATTCCCGGTAAATATGCCCCGGCTTGATACACCGACGGCACACTCTCCTGCCGGTCATGTATCACCCTGAAATGTTCTATGCCCTCAATTGTGTGGAAGCGTGTCGAGTATGGCAGGGACCTCACCTCTTCTGTGAATTTTACTCTCAAGAATCGAGTGCCGTCCACCACATCTGTTCCAGGCCACACTCTCCTTTTTATCCCCGATGCTGCTCCAACTCCCCACTCTTTCAGCCGGTCAATTATTTGATAATCTGTTATATACACAGGCAGGTTCAAAAAAGAGACAACTATCTCGTCACTGTTCATCTCCTTACCCATGATTGTAGTCTCTCCAACTTTCAATCCATCAATCAGTGTCTTTTTTCCTTCCACAGTCTCCATTGTCACCTCCAGCCTGCTCTCTCCTCTCACTCTGCACCCCAGCACTAGTCCACACTCCCGCTTAACTGCTTTCAGCACGTCCATTATTGTCTTCTTCTCTCCACCTTCCACCACCACCATCACGTCAAACTTTTGCTGTATTTAGCCCATTCACTTCCTTGTCCACTCGGCATCTCTTTGTCCTGTCGGTTCCTGTTGTCTTCAGCCATTGTGATCCTTCCGTAAAATTAAACAAATAAACAATCCTCCCCTACTACCCTCAGATAGTAAGGGGCCAGAACATAAAAAAGAAAAACTTTCCAGCAGCAACCGAACAGAAAAAATTCTCAGTCTGTTCAAACAAACAAAACCTGCTCAGTGCTCCTTCTCCTCCACCTTCCAACTCTCAGCTCGTTAGTCACAACTCAACACACCTGTGTTCAGAGTGGTGTCGCCGTAATCTGAAATAGAGCATATACAGACACTGTTTATTGAAGGTAAAACACAATGAATTGTCTTTTCTTAATATACGCGGACAGTTCTATGCATGTCTTCATTTTGCTAATTAAGAAGGAAACAAAATGCTTAAAGCTCCGGGTATTCCCAGGAGGTCACCTATCCAAGTACTAACCCAGCCCAACTCTGCTTAGCTTCCGAGATCAGACGAGATCGGGCGTTGTCAGTGTGGTATGGCCGTAATCTGCATTAGAGCATATACACTTGCTGTTTATTGAAGGTAAAACACAATGAATTGTCTTTTCTTAATATACACGGACAGTTCTATTCATGTCTCCATTTTGCTAATTAAGAAGGAAACAAAATGCTTACAGCACCAGGTATTCCCAAGCAGTCACCCATCCAAGTACTGACCCAGCCCAACTCTGCTTAGCTTCCGAGATCAGACGAGATCGGGCGTTGTCAGTGTGGTATGGCCGTAATCTGAAATAGAGCATATACACTTGCTGTTTATAGAAGGTAAAACACAATGAATTGTCTTTTCTTAATATACGCGGACAGTCCTATTCATGTCTTCATTTTGCTAATTGAGAAGGAAACAAAATGCTTACAGCACCGGGTATTCCCAGGCGGTCACCCATTCAAGTACTGACCCAGCCCACCTCTGCTTAGCTTCCGAGATCAGACGAGATCGGGCGTTGTCAGTGTGGTATGGCCATAATCAGAAATAGAGCATATACACTTGCTGTTTATTGAAGGTAAAACACAATGAATTGTCTTTTCTTAATATACGCGGACAGTTCTATTCATGTCTTCATTTTGCTAATTAAGAAGGAAACAAAATAATTACAGCACCGGGTATTCCCAGGCGGTCACCCATCCACGTACTGACCCAGCCCAACTCTGCTTAGCTTCAGAGATCAGACGAGATCAGGCGTTGTCAGTGTGGTATGGAAGTAATCTGAAACAGAACATATACACTTGCTGTTCATAGAAGTTAAAATACATTGAATTGTCTTTTCTTAATATACGCGGACAGCTCTATTCATGTCTTCATTTCGCTAATTAAGAAGGAAACAAAATGCTTACAGCACCAGCGATTCCCAGGCGGTCACCCATCCAAGTACTGACCAAGACCAACTCTCCTTAGCTTCCGAGATCAGACGAGATCGGGCGTTGTCAGTGTGGTATGGCCGTAATCTGAAACAGAATATATACACTTGCTGTTTATAGAAGTTAATATACATTGAATTGTCTTTTCTTAATATACGCGGACAGCTCTATTCATGTCTTCATTTCGCTAATTAAGAAGGAAACAAAATGCTTACATGCAACGGGTATTCCCAGGGGGTCACCCATCCAAGTACTGACCCAGCCCAACTCTGCTTAGCTTCCGAGATCAGACGAGATCGGGCATTGTCAGTGTGGTATGGCCGTAATCTGCAATAGAGCATATACACTTGCTGTTTATTGAAGGTAAAACACAATGAATTGTCTTTTCTTAATATACGCGGACAGTTCTATTCATGTCTTCATTTTGCTAATTAAGAAGGAAACAAAATGCTTACAGCACCGGGTATTCCCAGGCGGTCACCCATCCAAGTACTGACCCAGCCCAACTCTGCTTAGCTTCCGAGATCAGACGAGATCGGGCGTTGTCAGTGTGGTATGGCCGTAAGTCTGAAATAGAGCATATACACTTGCTGTTTATTGAAGATAAAACACAATGAATTGTCTTTTCTTAATATACGCGGACAGTTCTATTCATGTCTTCATTTTGCTAATTAAGAAGGAATCAAAATGCTTACAGCACCGGGTATTCCCAGGGGGTCACCCATCCAAGTACTGACCCAGCCCAACTCTGCTTAGATTCCGAGATCAGACGAGATCGGGCGTTGTCAGTGTGGTATGGCCGTAATCTGCAATAGAGCATATACACTTGCTGTTTATTGAAGGTAAAACACAATGAATTGTCTTTTCTTAATATACGCGGACAGTTCTATTCATGTCTTCATTTTGCTAATTAAGAAGGAAACAAAATGCTTACAGCACCCTGGGTATTGCAGGCGCTCACCCATCTAAGTACTGACCCAGCCCAACTCTGCTTAGATTCCGAGATCAGACGAGATCGGACGTTGTCAGTGTGGTATGGCCGTAATCTGCAATAGAGCATATACACTTGCTGTTTATTGAAGGTAAAACACAATGAATTGTCTTTTCTTAATATACGCGGACAGTTCTATTCATGTCTTCATTTTGCTAATTAAGAAGGAAACAAAATGCTTACAGCACCCTGGGTATTCGCAGGCGCTCACCCTTCTAAGTACTGACCCAGCCCAACTCTGCTTAGCTTCCGAGATCAGACGAGATCGGGCGTTGTCAGTGTGGTATGGCCGTAATCTGCAATAGAGCATATACACTTGCTGTTTATTGAAGGTAAAACACAATGAATTGTCTTTTTTTAATATACGCGGACAGTTTTATTCATGTCTTCATTTTGCTAATTAAGAAGGAATCAAAATGCTTACAGCAACGGGTATTCCCAGGGGGTCACCCATCCAAGTACTGACCCAGCCCAACTCTGCTTAGATTCCGAGATCAGACGAGATCGGGCGTTGTCAGTGTGGTATGGCCGTAATCTGCAATAGAGCATATACACTTGCTGTTTATTGAAGGTAAAACACAATGAATTGTCTTTTCTTAATATACGCGGACAGTTCTATTCATGTCTTCATTTTGCTAATTAAGAAGGAAACAAAATGCTTACAGCACCGGGTATTCACAGGCGGTCACCCATTCAAGTACTGACCCAGCCCAACTCTGCGTAGCTTCCGAGATCAGACGAGATCGGGCGTTGTCAGTGTGGTATGGCCGTAATATGAAATAGAGCATATACACTTTCTGTTTATTGAAAGTAAAACACAATGAATTGTCTTTTCTTAATATACGCGGACAGTTCTATTCATGTCTTCATTTTGCTAATTAAGAAGGAAACAAAATGCTTACAGCACCCTGGGTATTTGCAGGCGCTCACCCATCTAAGTACTGACCCAGCCCAACTCTGCTTAGCTTCCGAGATCAGACGAGATCGGACGTTGTTTTTTGTTTTTTTTTATCTTTTATTATCAAAAATCATAAAATATCACATTTTACATTATTGACAGTATCTTCACACACTGCTCATCTCCTTTTCCTGTATTCAACTTGCTACATGGAAAAGTAAAACATAACACAAGAATACCTTCTTCAGTACATCCGTACATCAGTATCAAACTAGAGGCTCCTGGAAAAAAAACAAACTAAAGCAAAACAAAACACACACAAAACAACAAAAAATAAATACATAATAATAAATAGAATGATTCAAACAGAAACCTTTTCACTGAGCCACAGCTCATCAACATAACTTTCTCAAAGCAAATGATATCAGACAGAACCCGTACGCATCAATTCTATACATCGTCATTGTTATCCAAAATCTAACAACATCCTTCCATCATCCCCAATAGTAACAAAGGTACACCCATTCACAAACCCCGCATCAAACTCCTCCTCACCGACATATTCATGGACTATATTAATATCTCTTGTCATTATGCTCCTAAATATACTCCATACATTAGCTTTTTTCTTTTCATATTGGGCCATGTTTCTTCTAAGTTTTACTGCAAACCTTGCATGACTCAACGTGTAATTTAAAAAATCCACATTGCATCCTTTCACTTTCTCTCCCACTCCAAACAGCCACAACTCCTTCCATTCCATTCTCTCCACAAACTTCCCTCCCCAACATCTGCTGATCAACTCCTTTATTCTCTCAAAGTACACCCCCAGTTCACAACATTCTATAAACTCATGCATACATGTTTCAGTTTCCACACCACACACATCACATTCTTTTCTCACATTCACATCAAATCTACTTATTATTAAATTATTGAACACCCTATTGTGACGTAATAAAAAGTCAAAATGTTCACACTCAATACTATTCCATTTTATCCGCAGATTCATCCATATTCTTTTCACCTTCATATCAGGCAGTACTCTTTCCCACACCTTCTCTGCAGCCGGTCTCCTCACCACCTTCCCTCTTAATATTTTATACAACCCACTCGCTCTTACACTCATCAAATCTACTCTCCTATCCTCCTCTCCCACATACATTCCAATTTCACCTTCTTCTTTCACCCCCACTTCACTCTCAATCATCCTCCTCCATTCACTTGGCATCCCCTCTTTTATTTTTTCCACCATACCCTCCGCTGTGCCCAACCACATCTCATCCCCTCTTTCCCTCACCTCATCAACTACCACTTGCGCCCCCATGAACCCCGGCACATACTCGTAAACTAAATCCTTAATTTTCCTAAATCCTGCTCTCCACATCGTCCTGTTATACAGTGTGCTGCCCGCTGCTGTAATGCTGGGGTTCAGAAACAATGGTTGTTCCCATACCTGTATAACATTTTTACACTCACATTTCACATTCTGGATGAATTCCCCCCAGGCTCCCAAAACCTCCTTGTAAAACTCAGATACCCCGCTCAACATACCTTTCTTCATTGCCATAAATAAACCACTTTCTCCACACCCACCACATGCATTCAGTGCCTCTCTTAAGAATATCTTCCATATGTGATCCCCCTTATTCCTTACATACCTCACCATCATTTTCACTCTGAGTGCTTTCTTTTTTTCTCCCAAATTAATCAGCTTCATCCCACCATCTTTATAATTGTTCTCCATTACTTCTCTAGCAATCTTAACTCCCTTCCCCGTCCACAAAAACTCCCTCACCATTTGCTCCACTTCCTTCATCACATTCTCCGGGACATCCAACACAGTCATTCCATACACCAGTTTGCTCATTATCAATGCATTCACCACCACTACCTTTCCCTTTAGCTTCAACCTTCTAAATTTCCAAAATTTTAACGTCTTCCTGATGCTATTTAATATCCCTTCAAACTGCAAATCCCTCCCTTCTCTGTCTTCAACCCCTAAATATATCCCCAACACCTTGAAATAATCTTTCCTTACTTTAAATCCCATTTCTCTACTCCCCACTCTATCGACTCCTACGAACATAATTTCTGATTTATCTATATTGACCTTTGCCCCTGATGCCCTACCGTACAACTCTACACTACCTAATACCTCGACTACACTTGCCCTATCTTTAACTGTAATTGTCGTATCATCTGCATACTGATATAATAAGCTAACTTGATCCCCCGGTAACTGTATACCACTAATCTTTTCATTTTGTTCTAATAATCCGGCTAAGGGCTCCGCTGACAACGAGTACAGCAAGGCCGAAAGCGGACATCCCTGCCTAATCGACCTCTCCAATCTAAATGTGTTTGTTACTATCCCATTTATTTTTACGCAACTAACAGCCTTATCATACATCATTCTAATCCACCCTACCAGCCTATGCCCAAAACCTACTCTTTCTAACACTCTATACAGGTAACCATGGTTGACTCTATCAAAAGCTTTATTCAGATCTAGACTCAAAACTATCCCTCCACTACCTCTTTTCATATAATCTATTGTATCCCTAATACTACTTATTGTGTCAGCTACATCCCTGCCTGGTATGCTGTAAGCCTGTTGGCTCCCTATCACTGACCCTATTACTTTCTTGATCCTGTTGGCTAATACCTTTGCTAGTATTTTATAGTCACAATTTAGCATACTCAGTGGCCTATAGTTCTCTAATCTGTCTTTGCTTCCTTTCTTATAAATTATACCTATTAATCCTGTTGACATACTAGTCGGCATCTCCCTATTCCTTTCTACCCATTTAAACAATCTATCTAACACTGGCACTAGCTCATCTTTAAACTCTATAAAAAACTCTCCTATTAACCCATCCGTCCCTGGACTCCTATTCCTCCCCAACCCACATATAGCTGCTTCTATTTCACCTGTCCCTATCTCACCCTCACACATGTCTCTAGCTTCTACACTCACTCTAGCTTTCATCGTACTCAGCACTCGTTTCATACTCTCCTCATCAACTTCCTCTTCAGTGAATAAATCTCTATAAAACTCCTCCACTCTTTCCGCTATCCCTACAAAATCTGTTATACTTTCACCATTCTTCCCCACAACCTGCTCTAAATAATTATTTTTTTGTTTTGTCTTCTCTAAGCCTAAAAAGAAACGTGTGCATTTCTCACCCTCCATCGCATATCGAGCCCTACTTCTAACTATTGCTCCCTTACATTTCTTCTTCTCCAACTCCTCCAGTTCATCTTTTATTCTAACATAATTCTCTAAATTACTCCCTTCCTCCCTGTCCGCTTCTCTACCCAACTCTTCCTTCAACCTCCACTCTTTCTCTCTATCCTTCCTATTTCTACTTTTACTATACCTAATGCTTATTTCCTTAATCTCCTTTTTCATACCCTCCCACCATCTCCCGATATTTTCCCCATAGGTTTTCTCATTTTTCCACTTTGTTATACACTCCCTCACTTTCTCCTTATACTTTCCCTCAACTAGCACTGCTCCATTCATACACCACACTCCTCCTCCCCCCCTCCTCTCACTCCCTTGCCCTAGCCTAAATTCCAACACCATGTGATCACTAAGTGCAGTTATTCTGTACTCTATCTTGCCTATTCTTTTCTCTATTCTTTCCGTACTCAGCACTAAATCTATACGGCTCTGCTTCAATACCCCACTCACCACTTGCTTCCGCGAAAAAACCCGGCCTTCCGGGTTCCTTTCTCTCCACACATCAATCAGCCCATTCACTCTCATAACTTCTCCCAGAATGCCTCTCGAGGAGTCATTCTTAAAGCACATACCAGCAGATACATCCAACCTTCCACACCACACATTAAAATCCCCCACAACCATACAGTTTTTTCCACTCATTCTCCCTAATCTTTCAAAGAACTCTCTTCTCTCCTTCTCCTCATTTGGCGCATATATATTCAACAGCTTGATTTTTTCCCCCAGGTGCTCGAAATTAATCCCAATCACTCTCCCATCACCATCATCCTCACTTTTTCTCACATTCTCTACTGCTCCCTTCTTCACCAAAACCGCTACCCCTCTTGAATTCACACCCCCATAACTCACAAACACATCACCCATCCATTCACTCCCTACCTCCTTCACTAACACCTCATCCCAATGTGTCTCTTGTAAGCAGATAATATCCGATGAACATACTCTCAAGGCTTGCTGCCATCTGTTTGCAGTTTTTAATCCATTACCATTAAATGAGGTTATTTTTACCATCAAATATAGAAAATAGAATAAATAGATAAACACAAAGCATAACTTATTTAGTTTGCACAATCTTTTTCTTGTTCCTTGGCTGGCTCTTGATCTCTCTTCTCTTCTGCATCGGTCTCTTTCTCGTTTCAGCCACCTTGCTCCAGGTCTTCCCCTTCACTGTCTGTAATGTCAGATATGTGTGGCTCTTTCCCCCCTACATTTACAATTGTTCCTTCTCCTTCACATCTCTCCTCAGACAGACCACTTATCCTTGTGTCTACGTTTGCTCCACTCCCCCCCTTGTCTTTCCTTTTCAGACCTCCAATGAGCTTTCTCAAGCCGCTCTCCACACTGCTCCCAGTGTGCTTTCTCACCTCATCTCCTCCCTCCTCCATCTGCATCTCCTCAACCACCATCCCGGCCTCCTCTTCTCCAGTCATCTCCTGTTCTTCCTCCATTCTCTCGTCGTCCCTTGTAGACACGTCCGCAGTGACCTCCTCACCTCTCTCACCAGCCTCCTCGTCCACAGCCTCCTCATCTCCTCTCTCTCCAGCCTCCTCGTCCTCAGCCTCCTCGTCCTCAGCCTCCTCGTCCTCAGCCTCCTCGTCCTCAGCCACCTCGTCCCCGTCCTCGTCCTCAACCTCCTCGTCCCCTTTCTCCCTCTCTCCGGCCGTCACGTCCTCCCTGTCCACATCTCTGGTCTCCTTGTCTCCCCTCTGGTCATCTCCAGTCGGCTGCCTTCCCTCATTTTCAGCTCCACCACCACACTCCCGTGCATAATGTCCCTGCTTTTTGCACTTGAAACAATAAAAACTTGGGCAGTCTCGGAGGATGTGACCAGGCTGTATGCATAGCCTGCAGACTTTCTTTTGTTTATCATGAATGACACGGAAGTATTCCGGTCCCGTTGCAGTCATGAACTTTGCCGAATATGGCAGCGATTGAACCTCTTTATTGAATTTCACTTTCATGTACCTTGTCCCGTCTGCAATGTCTGTGCCCGGCCACACCCTCCTTCTGATGGGTGAAACTGCCTTGACTCCCCACATGATCAGTTTCATTGTTATTTGCTCATCCGTTAAATATGCCGGCAGCCCAAGAAATGACACGACCATCTCGTCATTGATTAACTCCCTCCCGATTACATTTGTGCTCTTAATTTTGATCCCATCCAAGAGTCTATTTTTCCCCTCATCCTCCTTCATTGTAATTTCAAACTTTTTTTCTCCTATCACCCTGCACGCTGCCAAGTTTCCACACAGTTCTTTTATCTTTTTTATCAATTCCATCACCGTAATATTATCTCCTCCCTCCATCTCCACACTTACAGTTAACCGTTGGCTATAAGTATTCTCCTTGTTAATGCCAAACTCAATGCCTTGATCCTCCTCTCTTTGTCCAGGTGCTCTTCCATCCATCGCTGCCATACCCTCTGTCTGCAACATAACAAAACTAGGGAGAAACAAACTGTCCGCCGAACAGCAAAAGCTGCCGGGGAAGAAGCCCTACACTAAAACACACTCACTCCAAAACAAAAGATCGAGGTTCAGAAACTTAATCGATATCCAAACAACAAACAAACTCACCACCTGCTCTCTCTAGCTGCTTGATACTACCTACTTCCTGGTTTGCTCAAAAAATGGGCGTGTTCAGAGTGGTATGGCCGTAATCTGCAATAGAGCATATACACTTGCTGTTTATAGAAGGTAAAACACAATGAATTGTCTTTTCTTAATATACGCGGACAGTTCTATTCATGTCTTCATTTTGCTATGTAAGAAGGAAACAAAATGCTTACAGCACCGGGTATTCCCAGGAGCTCACCCATCCAAGTACTGACCCAGCCCAACTCTGCTTAGATTCCGAGATCAGACGAGATCGGGCGTTGTCAGTGTGGTATGGCCGTAATCTGCAATAGAGCATATACACTTGCTGTTTATTGAAGGTAAAACACAATGAATTGTCTTTTCTTAATATATGCGGACAGTTCTATTCATGTCTTCATTTTGCTAATTAAGAAGGAAACAAAATGCTTACAGCACCCTGGGTATTCGCAGGCGCTCACCCTTCTAAGTACTGACCCAGCCCAACTCTGCTTAGTTTCCGAGATCAGACGAGATCGGGCGTTGTCAGTGTGGTATGGCCGTAATCTGCAATAGAGCATATACACTTGCTGTTTATTGAAGGTAAAACACAATGAATTGTCTTTTTTTAATATACGCGGACAGTTCTATTCATGTCTTCATTTTGCTAATTAAGAAGGAATCAAAATGCTTACAGCAACGGGTATTCCCAGGGGGTCACCCATCCAAGTACTGACCCAGCCCAACTCTGCTTAGATTCCGAGATCAGACGAGATCGGGCGTTGTCAGTGTGGTATGGCCGTAATCTGCAATAGAGCATATACACTTGCTGTTTATTGAAGGTAAAACACAATGAATTGTCTTTTCTTAATATACGCGGACAGTTCTATTCATGTCTTCATTTTGCTAATTAAGAAGGAAACAAAATGCTTACAGCACCCTGGGTATTCGCAGGCGCTCACCCTTCTAAGTACTGACCCAGCCCAACTCTGTTTAGCTTCCGAGATCAGACGAGATCGGGCGTTGTCAGTGTGGTATGGCCGTAATCTGCAATAGAGCATATAAACTTGCTGTTTATTGAAGGTAAAACACAATGAATTGTCTTTTCTTAATATACGCGGACAGTTCTATTCATGTCTTCATTTTGCTAATTAAGAAGGAAACAAAATGCTTACAGCACCCTGGGTATTCGCAGGCGCTCACCCTTCTAAGTACTGACCCAGCCCAACTCTGCTTAGTTTCCGAGATCAGACGAGATCGGGCGTTGTCAGTGTGGTATGGCCGTAATCTGCAATAGAGCATATACACTTGCTGTTTATTGAAGGTAAAACACAATGAATTGTCTTTTTTTAATATACGCGGACAGTTCTATTCATGTCTTCATTTTGCTAATTAAGAAGGAATCAAAATGCTTACAGCAACGGGTATTCCCAGGGGGTCACCCATCCAAGTACTGACCCAGCCCAACTCTGCTTAGATTCCGAGATCAGACGAGATCGGGCGTTGTCAGTGTGGTATGGCCGTAATCTGCAATAGAGCATATACACTTGCTGTTTATTGAAGGTAAAACACAATGAATTGTCTTTTCTTAATATACGCGGACAGTTCTATTCATGTCTTCATTTTGCTAATTAAGAAGGAAACAAAATGCTTACAGCACCCTGGGTATTCGCAGGCGCTCACCCTTCTAAGTACTGACCCAGCCCAACTCTGCTTAGCTTCCGAGATCAGACGAGATCGGGCGTTGTCAGTGTGGTATGGCCGTAATCTGCAATAGAGCATATAAACTTGCTGTTTATTGAAGGTAAAACACAATGAATTGTCTTTTCTTAATATACGCGGACAGTTCTATTCATGTCTTCATTTTGCTAATTAAGAAGGAAACAAAATGCTTACAGCACCCTGGGTATTCGCAGGCGCTCACCCTTCTAAGTACTGACCCAGCCCAACTCTGCTTAGCTTCCGAGATCAGACGAGATCGGGCGTTGTCAGTGTGGTATGGCCGTAATCTGCAATAGAGCATATACACTTGCTGTTTATTGAAGGTAAAACACAATGAATTGTCTTTTTTTAATATACGCGGACAGTTCTATTCATGTCTTCATTTTGCTAATTAAGAAGGAATCAAAATGCTTACAGCACCCTGGGTATTCGCAGGCGCTCACCCTTCTAAGTACTGACCCAGCCCAACTCTGCTTAGCTTCCGAGATCAGACGAGATCGGGCGTTGTCAGTGTGGTATGGCCGTAATCTGCAATAGAGCATATACACTTGCTGTTTATTGAAGGTAAAACACAATGAATTGTCTTTTTTTAATATACGCGGACAGTTCTATTCATGTCTTCATTTTGCTAATTAAGAAGGAATCAAAATGCTTACAGCAACGGGTATTCCCAGGGGGTCACCCATCCAAGTACTGACCCAGCCCAACTCTGCTTAGATTCCGAGATCAGACGAGATCGGGCGTTGTCAGTGTGGTATGGCCGTAATCTGCAATAGAGCATATACACTTGCTGTTTATTGAAGGTAAAACACAATGAATTGTCTTTTCTTAATATACGCGTACAGTTCTATTCATGTCTTCATTTTGCTAATTAAGAAGGAATCAAAATGCTTACAGCAACGGGTATTCCCAGGGGGTCACCCATCCAAGTACTGACCCAGCCCAACTCTGCTTAGATTCCGAGATCAGACGAGATCGGGCGTTGTCAGTGTGGTATGGCCGTAATCTGCAATAGAGCATATACACTTGCTGTTTATTGAAGGTAAAACACAATGAATTGTCTTTTTTTAATATACGCGGACAGTTCTATTCATGTCTTCATTTTGCTAATTAAGAAGGAAACAAAATGCTTAAAGCACCGGGTATTCCCTGGAGGTCACCCATCCAAGTACTGACCCAGCCCAACTCTGCTTATCTTCCGAGATCAGGCGTTTTTTTTTTTTTTCTCTTTCATTATGAAAACTGCAATTTTTACATTTTATTTACAATTCCACATTATATTTCTGGGCACACATATCTTCCCTCAAAAACACCACACATACATTTTTAAAATTTAAATAAATAATTAACACTCCACCACCAACAATCCCATATTATATAACCCAATAAGCACATTCTACAAATTCAAACAACTAAAACACAACAAGAATTTAAACCATTTTCCATTTCCCCTTATTTACATTCTCAATTTACTGTCCCTTGTTTATACTTTAACCCCACATTTCTTATTTTTTATTATTATTATTATTTCTTTTTTTCTTCCCCCTCAACCATTCAATTTTTCCCTTTAACCTTACATGTATCTTTATCAACCATTGCTATTTTAAAGGCTCCCGTCCTCAGATTGTGTACATTTCTCTCCCATCTCCGCTCCTTTTTTAATTTTTTTAATTTTCTTAATTACATCCTTCTTATGGGCTATCCTCTTCTTCCGGACCTTCTCTGTGGATTGACCGCTGGACTCGCTCTCCTTCACACTCCCAGCCACCGCCTCCTCCTCTGCTCCTGCTACCACCTCCATCTTGTCCTCGGATAGCCCGCTTGTCTCTCTCTCCTTCACGCTCCCAGCCACGGCTTTTTCCTCTGCTCTTGCCACCACCTCCATCTTGTCCTCGGATAGACCGCTGGGCTCTCTCTCCTTCACGCTCCCAGCCACCGCTTTGTCCTCTGCTCTTGCCACCACCTCCATCTTGTCCTCATCAGTCCCGTTCCCATCTTCGTCCTTAGTTTCCCTGTGGTCTTCATCATCCCGCTCCTCCTCCACCTCTGACACGTCCGAATAGCGCCTCACACCTCTGCATTCCTCCGTCTTCTCCTTCCTCACCTCCTTCGGACCCTCCACCGCCATCTCCTTGGACAGACCGCTGGGCTCGCTCTCCTTCTCACCCCCAGCCACCGCTTCCTTTGCTGCTCCTGTCGCCTCCTCCTCCTCTTCTCCTTTTCCCTTCGCCGACAAACTCACTTCCTCCGCTCCTCTCACACACTCCCGGGCAAAATGTCCCATCTCCCCACACCTGTAGCACTTCAGCTCCGGGCATTCCCGGTAAATATGCTCCGGCTTGATACACCAGCGGCACACTCTCTCCTGCCGGTCATGTATCACCCTGAAATGTTCTATGCCCTCAATTGTGTGGAAGCGTGTCGAGTATGGCAGGGACCTCACCTCTTCTGTGAATTTTACTCTCAAGAATCGAGTGCCGTCCACCACATCTGTTCCAGGCCACACTCTCCTTTTTATCTCCGATGCTGCTCCAACTCCCCACTCTTTCAGCCGGTCAATTATTTGATCATCTGTTATATACACAGGCAGGTTCAAAAAAGAGACAACTATCTCGTCACTGTTCATCTCCTTACCCATGATTGTAGTCTCTCCAACTTTCAATCCATCAATCAGTGTCTTTTTTCCTTCCACAGTCTCCATTGTCACCTCCAGCCTGCTCTCTCCTCTCACTCTGCACCCCAGCACTAGTCCACACTCCCGCTTAACTGCCTTCAGCACATCCATTATTGTCTTCTTCTCTCCACCTTCCACCACCACCATCACCGTCAAACTTTTGCTGTATTTAGCCCATTCACTTCCTTGTCCACTCGGCATCTCTTTGTCCTGTCGGTTCCTGTTGTCTTCAGCCATTGTGATCCTTCCGTAAAATTAAACAAATAAACAATCCTCCCCTACTACCCTCAGATAGTAGGGGGCCAGAACATAAAAAAGAAAAACTTTCCAGCAGCAACCGAACAAAAAAAATTCTCAGTCTGTTGCAAATGTTCAAACAAACAAAACCTGCTCAGTGCTCCTTCTCCTCCACCTTCCAACTCTCAGCTCGTTAGTCACAACTCACCACACCTGTGTTCAGAGTGGTGTGGCCGTAATCTGAAATAGAGCATATACAGACACTGTTTATTGAAGGTAAAACACAATGAATTGTCTTTTCTTAATATACGCGGACAGTTCTATTCATGTCTTCATTTTGCTAATTAAGAAGGAAACAAAATGCTTACAGCACAGTATTCCCAGGAGGTGGGACATGAATTTATATATATATATTTACTTGAATGCGTGGAGAAAACCAGACCAAAGAAAAAAGTTTACGCCCGGTTTCGAACCAGGGACCTTTCCCGTGTTAAGGGAACGTGATAACCGCTACACTAAAGAAACTGATGAAAAGGACATTATGGGCGAGCCAGCTTCAATGCACCATTCATAGAGATTTTAAATTGGTTTAAGTCACAGCCGCTGTGTCATAGAGTATGGAGACAGTTAATGTATAATAAACCTAAACGCTCGTCTTGCGTACACCTCCGTGTAGTCCCGATATATGCCGGAACGCTGACGCATACCGTCGACGCGTACCATCGAACCGACAAAGGTGGTGCCAGAATGTTCCTCGTTAGTATAGTGGACAGTATCTCAGCTTGTCACGCGGAAGACCGGGGTTCGATTCCCCGACGGGGAGAGTTTTCTACCAGTAGCTGATTATTTACCAACAAATACAAAAGCCGTTAATCCATGGCTCTGAAAACGAGGCCCATTTTGAATGGAAAAGCAAGTCCATCGGAACTATCAACAGTCCATCGGAACTTTCAAAGCGTCTAAGGTGCTTCTGACGGTTTACCCTCTCCAAAGATGCAGAAACTGATGCAAAGGTCGTTTTTCCAATGTCTCAACATTATATTTACATGAAAGCGTGAGAAAATCCGACCACAGAAACATGTTTCCGCCCTGTTTCGAACCTGGGACCTTTCCCGTGTGAAGGGAACGTGATAACCACTACACTACGGAAACTGATGAAAAGGATATTATGGGCGTGTCCACGTAAATGCCCCGTTCATATTAATCCCTAAACGCTTGAAATGCCAAACAATGTGTTCTTCTTAGTCTCTGAGAGATTTTAAAGTGGTTTAAGTCACAGCCGCTGTGTTACGGTTTATCGTGACAGTAAATGTATAATAAACACAATCGCTCATCTTGCGTACACTTCCGTTTAGTCCCGATATATGCCAGAACGCTGACGCATACCGTCGACGCGTACCATAGAACCGGCGAAGGCGGTGCCAGAAAGTTCCTCGTTAGTATAGTGGACAGTATCTCCGCCTGTCGCTCGGAAGACAGGGGTTCGATTCCCCGACGGGGAGAGTTTTCTACCAGTAGCTGATAATTTACCAAGAAAAACAAAAGCCATGAATCCACGGCTCTGAAAACGAGGCCCATTTTGAAGGGAAAAGCAAGTCCATCGATCCCTACCAACTGAACTTTAGAAGAGGGTAAGTTCCTTCTGACGGTTTACCCTCGGCAAAGATGCAGAAACTAATCCTTATGCAAAGGTCATTTTCCAATTGCTCAACAATGAATTTATATATTTATTTGAATGCGTGGAGAAAACCAGACCAAAGAAAAAAGTTTCCGCCCGGTTTCGAACCAGGGACCTTTCCCGTGTTAAGGGAACGTGATAACCGCTACATTACGGAAACTGATGAAAAGGACATTATGGGCAAGCCAGCTTCAATGCACCATTCACATTTAACCATAAACCTTAAAAAATCGGGACAACGTGTTTGTCCTAGACGCATACCATCAAACCGGCAAAGGTGGTGCCAGAGAGTTCCTCGTTAGTATAGTGGACAGTATCTCCGCCTGTCACACGGAAGACCGGAAAGCTGACGTGTACTTAATTTTCGAAGAGGGTAAGGTCATTCTGATAGGATCACCCTCTGCAGAGATGCATAAACTAATCCTTATGCAATGGTAGGGCTCGATGGACTTGCTTGAATTACGTGGGCAGCGATGACGAAGGCAGTTGCTCGGGTGAATTCCATACACACTGACTGGATGTTGTTAGTGTTTGGGGAACTGTAGGAAGGTTATATGCACATGCATATGCAAATGCGCAGTTAACGGACAGTTATACCGTACAATGAAAAACTTACTTTGCCAATCCGCCGACAGCAGAAGATGAAATTAGAACTATAATTCAGAAATATACACAATATAAAAATAAACTAGTAAAGACGTAAAATTATTGCACATAGGTTCACAGTACAGTGTTAGAACTGTGAAATATGAAATATTGTGGTAACAAAGTGCACCATGCATAGTTCCAGTTGTGTTGTGTTCACAGTTCAATCAGTTGGGGTGTGGGGGGAGCATATTCACAAGCCTGATGGCCTGCGGGTAGAAACTATTTGTTAGTCTTGTGGTCCTGGATTTTAGACTCCTGTAACGCCTGCCTGATGGCAGGAGATTAAAGAGTCTGTGCTGGGGTTGTGTACCCTGTCCCTGGTAATTTTGTGGGCCGTCCTGGTGACTCTGGTGGTCTAAATGTCCTGAAGTGAGGGGAAGGCTGCTCCTGTGATGTATTGTGCAGTTTTTATCACACGCTGGAGTGCCTTCCTGTCCCGGGCAGTGCAGTTTCCATACCAGACTGTGATGGCACTGGTAAGGACGCTCTCAACTGTACATCTGTAAAAGTTGCTGAGAATTTTGGATGACATGCCTCTCAGCCTCCTTAGGAAGTACAGTTGCTGCTGTGATTTTTTAATGTTCTGTCGTATGTTGTGAGACCAGGTGAGATCCTCGCTGATGAGGGTTCCGAGGAATGTAAAGGTTTTCACCCTGTCCACCTCAGTCTCACCTATCACACATCACCTCAGTGATGTGTGCTGCACACTCTTCCTCTGTGGATCAATAATCATCTCTGTGGTTTTCTCTGCGTTTAGGGAGAGATTATTGTCCTGACACCAGGTCTGCCACCTCTCTTCTGTACGCTGCCTCAGCCCCACCAGTGATCAGTACAATGACTGTTGTATCATCCGCAAACTTGATGATACAGGTATTGCTCTGAGAGGCCGCACAGTCGTATGTGAAGAGGGTGTACAGCAGGGGACTCAGCACGCAGCCCTGGGGGGTCCCTATGCTTACAGATTTAGTGCCTGATGTGCGATTTTCAACTCTGACTGACTGGGGTCTGTCTGATAGGAAGTTCAGCACCCAGTTATAGAGTGCAGGTGTCATTCCAAGGGTGAGGAGCTTAGCAGAGAGTTTGTCTGGGATGACCGTGTTAAATGCAGAACTGTAGTCAATAAAGAGCCAAGGTGTCTGTAATGTTCTTTTTGATGTGGGTCATGACTACCCTCTCAAAGCACTTCATCACTATTGGCGTGAGTGCTACCGTACAATAGTCATTCAGGCAGGTCACTGTGTTTTTCTTTGAGAGGGGCACGATGGTAGTTGTTTTGAAGCAGGTGGGCACAAAAGATTGTGCTAGTGACAGGTTAAAAATGTCAGCGAGCACATCAGCCAGCTCTGATGAGCAAACACGGAGGGCATGCCCGGAGATGTTGTCTGGGCCGGCTGCCTTCTGTTGTGTTCTAATTTGGAGTTAGAGCTTGAACATTGAATAAATCTAATAAACTTCTTGTTTCACAAAGCATTTATTATTATGATAAGACAAGCATGGAAAATACTCTCAGCTGAGGACGATCTTGCTTCACCGCTCCTCTCTCTCCTGCAGTTCCACAGACCCAGTATGTAATATTATATATACACAAATACATATAGTAATTGACTATTGCCAATTGTAGTGAAACAAATAACATATTAATACATTCAGGAGTTAATTATATCACATTTCCGTGGGTTTATTCTCCTCAGAACCATACGCACCTCTGCTGATGTCACAGTGAGTGGTGAGTCCTGTGTGCGCTCTGTGGTCAAAAACCCTCTCTGTTGATTGGTGTTGAGGGCCTCAAAGTTGATAAGACTTATCAGAAGAAACTGATTATATGAAACCTTCACTAGATCAGCAACCAGCACGTGAGAACGTGTAGAAGCTTGATTTCTAGGTCCAGGGAAATAAGTTGAAATAAACAGAACCTTGAGTCTTACTCTGAAGCATTTGGGGTGGAAGTACAACAAAAAAGTGGTATATTGATAAGACAGATAGAGTAGCTAAAACAAAGTCGGAAGTTTTTCCAGACTGAGAAAAAAGAGGGAAGAAAAAGCATATTTTGAACAAAGGTACCGCCATTTTTTTTAATCTGCCATTTGAGAAGATTGAGATTGCAGCATGTAGTAAAAGTCTCCATCTGGTGGACAAAATTTAAACTGTAGATAACAATTAAAATACCCCCACCCAGTGTACAACGATAGAAAGTTAACCTAAAATAGTACAATATTGCCCTCTAGTGTACAAGTTTGAAGTTACAACTAACATTTACATACCTTCACCTGCTGGAGAAACCTTCAGGCAGGAGTGTATTTTCTTCAAATTCAGTATATTCAGATCACTATTACTCACTGCCAGAAGTACTTGGAGTGATTAATCAATGCAAGAATAATAAGAGAGTTATCTTTTGAATGAGACCAAAATCATGCATCTGGTGCAAATGGTTAAAGAGCAGCTTATAATATACTTTGGGTATGTCGTTTGTAGGTATTTTCGTATTTTTGAGTAAAGTCCCCCAACCCTTAAGAGGTTAATTAAAAGATAGATAAAGGATAAAAAATAATACTTTTGGATTGAAAATATTTTCTTATTTCTTTTATTGAATTTTTATCTTTTTAAATGTTTTATTTAAAAAATAAATTAACACAACAATGGCTGACAAAGTAGACCCAAAGCCAGTTAAGGCTGGATCCACAGGGGAGATTAAAGAAAACATTTTCAAAAGACTGGAAGCCTCCACTGAACCTGCTGAAAGAAAGAAAACCAAAGAGAAAATAGGAACGCTACTACAGCTGTAGCAAACACAAGGACTGATTTCAGAAGATGATCAACCAGGTCCAACTGCAATCCCTCAGACGATGAAAAGGACCACACAACACTCACTATAATAAAAGGAAGTATTACAGTGGCATAAAAAGAACCAGTTGGGATGAGAACTAGACAGCGGACAAAAGAGTCGGAGCCACTTGTGGCAATTTCAGGAGGGAACACGATCTACCAACCATGGAGTCATCGTGATATGGAGAGTTTGGTGTCCAAACTACCTCCCATCACCTTAGGAGGACAGAAATGGATTAGTGAATTTGAAAAATACACAGCAGGAGACCGAGTGTGTATAGGAGATTTGAGGGGAGTCATCGGCAGACTGGAAGAAAAATTGAAGGAGAGGGAAATGGATAATAAAGCTGGATGCAGTGTGGCATAAATTGTCACATTTGTATATTGTTTGGGAGTTTCTTGCTAACTCTGTGGGCATTTAAGCTAACTGCCGGAGCATTCATATCCATGTTTAATGTTATTGTTAGCATCTAAGCTAGACACCGCTGCATTCATATATGTATAATGTATGTATATGTAAGTGTTTACTTTATCCCTGCTAGAGGTTCATGTGGCAGCTAAAACAGGTGAGTTGAAAAATTTAAACAATTTCATAAGATTTCAGGTTGGTCCTGATAACTGCGGTCATACTGAGTATATGGTGTGTTGTTTATGTAATACTTAATACAGATGAGTGATGGCAAGAGTTGTGTGTTGGTCTCTTCATCCCTCTTTCTTACTATTTTCCCTGTTTAAGGGCACAACAACAGCACTGATGAGATGATCTTACTGGAAATGCCATGATCATAACATTCAAAATGGCCATTACATTACAGTTAATTTAGCTATACAACAATATAAGGATACAAGTCCGAACAGCAAGAATCTTGCAAGTACATTATCTTCAGATAAGCCAAACAAATGTAAGTGCAGTTTTTTTTTCTCATTCGCCGAGGTGCAGTCGACCGTGACTTACCACTGCAAATTTCATCCGTCTAGTAGCTGTCTGGGTTATCAGAACTTTTAGATATCAGGTCCACAGGGGCTCAGTGTCTTTGAGACATAAAGCAAAACAGACGCACACAAAAACACACACACACACACACAAAATGCATCACACCTCGAGGCCCATGCATTTTGAATTCCTGTCGCGACAAGGAACGGGAAGTGAACTTCTAATTCTCCTTTTGAACATGAACACAGCAGCACAACACGGCAAGTTCATTGGTAAATCGGACAAACAGATGTGTGATGAACCCATGAGCAGATTAATGCCTGAAGCCCATTGTGTGGAGAGAAGAATACTGAAAAAAGCAGTTCATTGTGAAGAGAAAACAGTAATTATTGTAATACAGTCTATTTAAGTGTTTTAATTTTAACTAATTTTCGTGGTTGCCCATAAATCACTGAAAACATTAATAATTCAAATGTTAAAATTTTATTTATATAGCCCAATATCACAAATTAGAAATGTGCCTCAGGGAGAGCAACTGAGGAGTAAATAAAAAATGTCTTTCAAAAACATGTTTATGGTGTACAGACATAAATGAGAGTGTGAAAGCTCCACATCAGCAGTTTCAACAGACATGGCAATGTACAGTTTCCCTGTTTCAAGATGCCCTATACAGTAGCTACCCTTTTCCTTGCTTTGACCCTTTCTAAATATAAATTCAATCAAGCTTTGTGTACCAAAATGTGTAGGTTACTATGTGTGCAATAATGTAAAATTGAAAAATAATTAAATATTTTGTACATTTTGGATCATTTAGGATGATAGCACTCCACGGAATTCAGAGCATATCTTTGAACATGGCGATGACGGTGCTAACAATGGCCAAGATGCTGACAAAGCCAAGAGTGTTTACCTGAGGGAAGCCACGACAAGGCTATCTGACGGGGCGGCGATGTCAGAAGGAAACGCAGTAAGAGCACAGTGCAGAGCGGCAGCTATTAGTTAGCCAGTGGGACACAAACAGAGACTCACATGCACAAACATGCATGCGTGGCCGGACCGGCTATGTAAACGAAGCCCAGAGAAACTCGAAATTACAACACACACGGAGGGAGTGTGACTTCATTCTCTGCACAGGTAGACATTACTCCACTCCAAGTTCCAACAGAGACACACAGTGTATGTGATAGTGATGTTGCCAGATCATCTGTCCAACAGACACATTCAACAGTATTTAAAAGCCTATTTTTAGCATTCATATGAAATATTTTTATAATAACAATGTATTAAATTACAATGTGGAAAATATGTGAAAATGTGAAAGGGGTCGCTGCCAGTAAACTTACAGATAATTATCACTTGCATCATTTGCAGCTCTCCTCGACTTTATGGAGCTTCATATGGGCACCAGCAGGCAGCTGTTTCCACTACCTGCCCCGCAGTAGACAGCAGACAGACAGCATTGTGGAGCATTTAGCAGCTAAAGACACAGACATTTCCCTCAGATGTAGAATCATTTTAGAAGTTTATAGAATTAATAATACAAATGAATTAAGATTACAATTGAATTTAAATCAGGATGTTGTCTTTTTGTTGGCCCCAGCCTTCAGCAGCAAGTTATGAATCTATCCTGCAAAGCCATATTCAGTCGACATGGCAGCTGTGGTATCGGCTCATTAGGATGGACAGTGGCCAGATTCTTTGACTGGTTCATGTTCATACCTGCTCATCTACAACTAATTTAACAACTGCACATTTGTTTTGTAGGACATATAATGGCTGTTATTTACCTGTTCCTGCCAAAGCAAAATGTTGATTCTGAATCTACCAAACCTTCACCATCAACCCAGTTACAAAATACATACATTCCCTGTATCTCAGTATTTAGCAAAAAAACATCTGTATCTGGATTATGCCAGAAGGGGGCAGTGCAGAACATTCACTTGAAGATATTTTTGGAAAAGTTGTAATTTTCTGTCTACAATTTATTGTTACTGTCATTTATACTCATAGTAATTGTGTAAAAATGTAAATAAAATATTGCTAAAAATAATTGTGAACTGTATTTAAACTCTTCAAAATAAGCCAAAAAAGGAAAAAAAGTAAGTCCAAACTGGGTCTAAATATAAGCTGTGTAACTGTAAAATAAAAGTGAGGTTTAACAGTAACTTGAGTATCACATTATTATGTTTTGTGGTAACGTATCAATTCTCAAAAATGCTGTACAGATTTTATAGATAGTTTAATGAAAAGATTTGGGGCAGACAGCGGCTCAGATTGCACAAAAAGTAATGCCATGATGTGTCGATGCATAAAGAAAGTCAACTTTATGCTGGTGTGTTCTTTCTACTTAAAATTAGATTTAAAAATCTATTATAATTAATTATAATATATCGGCATGTTTATAGTATCGCAATATATTGAATGGTAACCCCTGTATGATATGCATCGTATTGCCAGATAATGCCAATAGACAGACCTAATATTTGCCATATTGCTTAACTTTTCATTATAAACGGGAGGTTGTGAATAGTAAGATCCACATGAAAATAAACATGGTAAAAAAAAGACATAATAGCTCATTGTAATAGCTATTGTGTCATTTTAGAAATGGAGGTTGTGCAATTAACAAGAGGAGTCAGATGGAAAAAAAGATTGCTGAATATGTTTATGAGAAAAAATAAGAAAGCTATTGACCAATAAAAAGGCTTTTTGGCTGCATTTTTAGGACAGTGACTAAACTTCAGATCTCCTGCCTGCCTGCCTGCCTGCCTGCCTGCAACTCTGACTCCTGATCTGTGATCCCGGACCTGTTACTACTACTCTGATCTCCAGCCCCGGTAAACCCGACTTGCCTTACGACTACGAGTTTTGAATATCCCTGAACTGTACTACTGCAGTGCCTCATTCGGCCCTGTTGTGTGTGTGTGTGTGTGTGTGTGTGTGTGTGTGTGTTTCAATAAAACCTTGATCTCGAAATTGCGCTCCTGGGTCCTCATCTGTCTGTCCTGACAAGCGTGGGGCAACCTGTTGGCCTGGGAAATTAGGAATGTAGTCAGCAGGTGGAATCAGGGCAAGCTTAAGAAATGAGCTTGTGCCTTTTAAAAGCAGCAGCAGGTAAAATGAGAGGGATAGAGAGAACCTGAAGTTCCAAAAATAGAAATACACAACACCCCAAATATTAGTATCACTAATCACAAATTTGTCTCCAGGGTCATTAGAATCTGTTCCTCTGTCCGAGCAAATCAACAATCTTACAGGATGGTGCTCAGAGAACAACCTACTGCTTAATGTCAGCAAAACCAAGGAGCTGATTTCAGGGAAAAGAGGAGCATCGCTCTTTTCACAGAGCCTCAAAATAATTCATATTTCCATCAGAAAATATGTACATCTCATTACATACAGTATACACCCAACAGGTATCGGCCAAAGTCCTAATTATCTTGTTCCCATACAGCTCTCACAGAAGACACTCCTCAGGTCACATGTGAATAGTTGGGTCCAGCATCTCAATATCGTGACCGTTCTCCGGCTAACATGTTTTGACGATTGATTTGACTTCTATGGATCTTTTATAAAACATTTAGAAACCAGGGCCAAATCCAAACTGGCCGCCGGCGCGATCTTAAAAGATTAACTTTTGAACCAGAGCACCTATAATCAAGTATAAACACTTTTTCCACTAAATCAACCACGAGGATTCTGATTCTGACATTAGTTAAAACATAATTTTGACCAAGATAGCCACCATATGCAGGAGCGAAACGTAACAACAAAACTAATTAGATATAACATAATCTATTTTTAATAGTTGTAACTTTTATTGAATGAAGTCATTTAAAACATGTATACAAAACAGTGAACATAATACTTTCATATTTCACCATAGTAGCATTACCAAAATACATTTAAATGTCACCAATAGGCAATACAATAATGTTCTGTAATTTAGTATATGCATCAAAGAGATAGGACCTATGATCAATCTGAATCGGAGCTTTGTGCCACACTATATTCGGAAGCCTCAGATTCCTACGAATCATTGTCTCCCTCATCAGCTTTGCTCTCATCGTCTTCGCTGTCTTCAGCTTGTCCTGGTGCAGGTACATTTTTTATTAAAAGGTCCATAGAAGTCAAATCAATCGTCAAAGCACGGTCACGAGATTGAGATGCTGGACCCAACTACAAGGAGAGTTTCAATTTGACGGGACTTTGAAAAGTGCTACGGTTCAGCAGTCATCTGCTTTGACACTGCTGTCACACTTCTTTAGTAAATTAATTTATGTCAATCATCCCTGGAATTCTTTGGCAATCAGTCTCTAGATTCAGATCCATCCAGGTGGTTGGCACCGGGATGGCTGAGGTGAATGACAATGTATTATGCAGCTTTACAGAGAACATCCCTAATCTAACAGGAGCTGATTTTTTAAACTGGTGTGTGTAGGTATCTGAGAGAGACAGAGAGAGAGATAGAGAGTGTGTGTCTATGTGTGTGTGTATGTGTGTCTGAGGGGGGTTATTTGAAGAGTGGAGCAGTTCAGACAAGGACATATGGGCTCGAGGTCAGGCTCTCTGCCTCATTACCTGGCAATCCATGCATCTGCTCCTCAACAAATTACCTGCAAGCTATTTGGCATATACTGCCAAGTGAACTAGGGCACAGCTATTTGGTTTAGAATTCTTTGTAAAAGAACAGATTGGTTTAACAGTGACGACATTGCACTGGACGTACAAAGTATTGAGTAGGTTTTAATTTCATTTTATTCTCTCTACTAATGAGGTGAATCCGGATTTAAAAAAACAGGAACAGATATTGTATTATTGTTTGGTTCACATACTGTAGTGCAGGTTAAGTGTTTGCAACTGTGGTGCCACATCAACGTAACTCTATCTTTTCAGGGTGTACTAGGCATGAACAACAAAGTTAGACATTTTGTTCAGCCAATCATCGACCCCAGTCTCTTCGGTAAGAAATTATGTTGTCCCATAACAACGGCTTCCTGCTTCTCAGAAACAGCCATCATATTTATAGTCACATGAGGTCACATGTCAGGTATATATAAACATTTGACAGTTTCTTACAATTGCTTAAGCACGATTTTGAAAACAGGGCTCATTTCAGCACGCACATAATTCATATTACCCTTCTCCGGGCCACATCCACCTGCTCCAACTGGGGGATCCCGAGGCATTGCCAGGCCAGTGAGGAGAGATAAGATGCCCGAACCACCTCAACTGGCTCCTTTTTAATGCAAAGGAGCAGCAGATGGCTGAACTTCTCACCCTATCTCTAAGGGAGACGCCAGCTACCCGTCTGAGAAAACCCATTTCGGCCGCTTGTACCCGCAATCTCGTTCTTTCGGTCATGACCCAGCCTTCCATAGGTGAGGGTTGGAACGAAGATCGACCGGTAGATCGAGAGCTTTGCCTTCTGGCTCAGCTCTCTTTTCGTCACAGCGGTGCGGTAAAGCGAATGCAGTACCGCCCCACTGCTCTGATTCTCCAGCCAATCTCTTGCTCCATCGTCCCCTCACTCGCGAACAAGACCTCAAGGTACTTGAACTCATTCACTTGGGGTAAGTGCTAATTCCCTACCCAGAGTAAGCAAAACGGCGGTTTCCTGCTGAGAGCCATGGCCTCAGATTTTGAGGTGCTGAGGGTTGACATCCCAACCGCTTCACACTCGGCTGCAAACCGATCCAGTGAATGCTGAAGGTCACAGACCGATGATGCCATAAGGACCACATCATCTGCAAAAAGCAGCGATGAGATCCTCATGCCACCGAACTGCAACCCCTCTCCCCCACGACTACACCTCAATATCCTGTCTATGAAAATCACAAACAGGATTGGTGATAAAGGGCGGCCCTGGCGGAGGCCAACATTCACTGGGAACGAGTCCGACTTACTGCCGAGTATCCGGACACAATTCTCGCTTTGGACGTACAGGGATTGGATGGCCCTCAGAAGTGACTCCCTCACCCCATACTCCCTCAGCACCTCCCACAGTATCACCCGGGGAACCCGGTCATATGCCTTCTCCAGATCCACAAAACACATGTAACACATGGGCGTACTCCCAGGCCCTCTCCAGGATCCTTGCGAGAGTGAAGAGTTGGTCCGTTGTTCCGCGACCAGGAGGGAATCCGCATTGTTCCTCTTCAATCAGAGGTTCAACTATCGGCCAAACTCTACTTTCCAGCACCTTGGAGTAGACTTTACCAGGGAGGCTGAGAAGTGTGATACCCCTGTAGTTGGCACACACTCTCTGGTCCCCATTTTTGAATAGGTGAACCACCACCCCAGTCTGCACCCCCTAGGCACTGTCCTAGACTTCCACGCAATGTTGACGAGGCGTGTCAACCAAGACAGCCCCTCAACACCCAAAGCCTTCAGCATTTCTGGACGGATCTCATCAACCCCCGTGGCTTTGCCACTGTGGAGTTGTTTGACTACCTCAGTGACCTCCGTCAGGGAAATTGACGATGGTCCCCCATCAGCTTCCAACTCTGCCTCTACCATAGAGGGCGTGTTAGTCAGATTCAGGAGTTCCTCAAAGTGCTCCTTCCACCGCCCGATAACCTTGTCAGTCGAAGTCAGCAGGGTCTCACCCTTGCTGTACACAGCTTGGATGGTTCCTCGCTTCCACCTCCTGAGGTGCAGGACGGTTTTTCAGAAGCACCTTGGTGCCGAACGAAAGTCCTTCTCCAAACTTCTCCCACATCCGCTGTGTAACGTCCCGTCATGTGTGTTAATGTATTTATGTTATGTTTCATGTTTAGTTTAGAGTCTATGTTTAGTCTTGTGTTATTGTTCACTTGTTAAGTTACAGTCACTCATGTCTCGTCTCGTCATGCACTGTCTGTCGTTGCACTTCCTGTTTTGTTTTGTAATTACCTTTCCCTCTCGTTTCAGAGCACTTCCTGTATGTGAGGTTTCCCGCTTGTTTGATTGTTGCCACCTGTCTCCCATTACCTTGTGTGTCTGTATATATAGTCCTTGTTTCCCTTTGTCGTTCGCCAGTTTGTCTTGTGTTTTTGCCACCAAGAGAGCCAGTGTTTTGTACCAAGTAGCCATCATATAATTTTGCCTTTAGTCAAGTTTAGTTCATGTTTTTTGCATTACCTTTGTTCTGCGTTTTTTCCTCACATGAGTGATTTTTTGTTGTACTTTCATGTTCTTATGTAAAGACCTTTTTACTTTTGAAATATTGTCTTGAGTCGTTGCTTTTGAGTCCAACCCCTTGTGTCACGTTCATAACACACTGCTTTGCCTCTGCCATGGCAGTTATAACATAACCCGGAATACCCCTAATACCAGTATGGTATTGACTTAAGCTTCTTTTCCACCACATAGTAAGGCTTGACTCAACTCACCTCACATAATTTTGTTTCCACTGCAGATATTGCCAACTCAGTGTAGACACAGTGATCAGCTGTTCTCTGTAACAAAGACTCTTGAAACTGCTGTGTAAACAGGAGACTCGCTGAATCCTTTCTTTGGCAACCAAACAGAGGAACATCTGAACTTTGTGAACTGTACGGCGTAGTTTGGCCGGCTACCATCTTGCTCCTGACTGTAGGGAAAACAGTAAAGATTTTAGTTGGTCAATATACAGTTGAACTAAGAGTTACTAACTTTACTGTATAGAGTACAAACACATTTAAAATTTCAAAAAGCTCAGTACTTTTGAACTTTCAAGCTCAGGTGCATGAGTTATACAATAGATAAATATGAAAACATCAAGAATAGCTATTGAATATTAATGATTAATGATGACTGTTTGCAACAATTATTAGTGACATTTTAAGACATTCCAAAATTACTTAAGCAATTCAAGGGTTAGTACATAGGTATGGGATAATTAATGTGCAATGAAGTACCCACATAGTCCTTAATAGCTGCTGAAGGAGCATGACCTATTATTACTAGAGTATGCCTGTCTACCTGCTCACTTGTTGCGGCTGCTCCGGATGAGGACAGCAGACTGCAGACAAAAAACATGACAAAGAGAGATGTAAACCTTGACCTGTGCTGCTCACTGACCCAACCAGGCTGATGGTGGTTCTGACATCCCAGCCTGCTCCTGTACTCACCAATCAGACAACATCAGGATCAGCTTTGCTGCATGCTACTGTATCTGCTCAATTAGGAGGAAGGAATCCAGGTGTGCTATACCTTGTAAAAGAATACCATTCATAAATCCTCTTACTATAAGCACTAGAACATAACTACGTGATTTCGGACCTATGTAGCTTTGTACCTCATAGCTTTTAAGGTTAGAGGAAGATGGTGGTCTTTGTTAAATATAGAAAAAGTATGCAGTGACTTGAAGCATGAGTCTGGATGTGTGCATTTTATACACATTTACCTTAAACCACCTAACCTTAGCCAAAGTGCTTTTGTTGCCTAAACCTAACCACGACTCCGGACCCCGGCTCCAGTGTCAGAGTCCTGCACTTTACATGCCCGAAATCTGCCCGAGCCACCTCAATCTGTGAAGAAAACCTGAAAGACACACAAAACTTTCTTGGTGATAATAATCCAGGGAGCAATTATGTTTCCCTCGTCACATATTTGACAATAGTATGGATTACACAGTGATTTGATCAGTGATTTTTAGTATTGTCACGTAACCAATAAACTACCAGTTGCAAAACCTAAACCCCACTGTTTGGAAAACCTCTTAGCAAGCATTCAAAGAAATTGTAAGAAGAACAGAGAACATGCTGATATATGGTTTAAAGGGATGTTTTAAAGTGGGGTTGTATGAGGTACTTACAGTCAGTGTATACTACCTACAGTAGATAAACAGACATGAGAACAGACACAGAAGCTTAGCAATGTACTGCTGTGGACAGGGATGTCAGCAAAATGCATTTTAGCCTACTGTAGGTATAGTACCTTATAGAACCCCACTTCAAAACATCCAAACTATCGTTAATTTCTTTAAATACAAACAAACAATGACCCCATTGTTATATAATTATTATTATTAATAATAATAATAATAATAATAATAATAATAATAATAATAGCATGTAATGTCAAATAGCATCCAGTTTAAAATTAATCAGAAATAAATACATTTATTTGTGTGTGTGTGTGTGTGTGTGTGTGTGTGTGTGTGTGTAATTACTACTTAAAGTACATATCAGAGGTACAGAAAATAATTACAGTTTGTACTAGTTTTTCTGAAACAGATGGTCTTAGATTTATCTTTAAAAAACATTGGATGAAAAATGACATCAGCCTGCTTTGTGATGGATTTAATTTGGCCACACTGCCACTGTGTGTGGAGATACAGAGAATGTTTTCCTGAGAAGACAGCAGGGGGCAGTGCTTAGCTCTGTGGTTTTGGGTCAGCAGCAGTTTACCCTGAGGCCAAGACCAGGGGGGACAATAAACCTGAGTGCTTGCCTGTGCCAGGCCTGTTTCTACCCGCAGAGCAAGAGCCTGAGTCCATGAACCTGCTTACATTCATCACAACATCCCACTTTCAACAGGAGGAGAGAAACCATAACATCATATGGTTTATTGCAGGGTCCCCACTCTTTTTAAGAAAGAACTTTAGATGACAATTTCAATGACTATCTGGACCAGAGATGGAGTTGAAAAAGGAGAAGAGGAGTAAGCAACCAATGGATAATATAAGGAAGAGAGAAAAAGTATACAGACAAGGAAGAAAAGAAGTAAGAGTGAATAGGAAGATAGAAAAAGAGGGAGACGAGACAGTGGGAAAATTTATTGGAACAAATAAAACACATTTGGCAGTAAAATAGCTGAATTCACCCTAAACATGCCACCAGGGAAGGATTCTCAACAGAAACAGCTCTGACTCAGATGATTATGGGTGTATTGATAGAAAAATGTAGTAGGGAGGTTCTACTGGATTTTAGTTTTGATTTTGATTTGAGTGTTCACAGTCTATTATTTAGGAAACTGAAACGTTACACTTTCACAAGGACTGCGACTCTCTGCTTGACGATTATATGACCAATAGAAAACAGTCTTTTTTTAACAAGACATATTATGCTCATTTTCAAGTTTTCAATGTTCATACTTTTATTTGGGGTTTCTGCTCAAATATGTTTACATGCTTTAATGTTCAAAAAACACATTATAACTCATACTTTCTGCCTGCATACACCTGAATCCCCCCTCTTTCATATACAGCTGAGTATCATCAGTTTAACTGCATATCATTTGGCTAGAGTAGAGTACCGAGAACAGAGCCCTGAGGTACTCCATATTTCACAGCAGAAAATATTGATGCTGTATTATTAAAGGAAACAAACTGTGTTCTTTCGGATTGATAAGATTGTAGCCACGCATGAGCAAAAGCACAGCAGTCTTAAAGCTAGTGGGGACAATGCCAGTCATAATAGACAAGATGACACTAATACGCATTGTAAGCCCCAGAGATCTTTAAAAAGTCTAATCAAACGATATTTGATTAGCGATAATCACAAGTATAGCAAATATATATATATTTTTTTTTGTGTGTGTCTGCTTGTCTCTCTTGCTCTGTTTGGACACAACTGACAAATATGTGGAATAAGTTGGAAATGTCATTTAAAAACAACAACAACAATAACAACAACAATCCCTGCCAGCAGTAATAAAAGGCTATTTCTAATAAATACAGTTGATGGGCAAATCAAATCAAATTTATTTATATAGCCCAATATCACAAATTACACATTTGTCTCAGTGTGCTTTACAGACTGTACAGCATACAACACCCTCTGTCCTTAGACCCTCGCATCGCACAAGGAAAAACTTCCTAAAAGAAACCCCATAATTAAAGGGGGTAAAATGGAAGAAACCTCAGGGAGAGCAACTGAGGAGGAATCCCTCTCCCAGGATGGACAGACGTGCAATATATGTTGTGTGTACAGGATAAACAACATAGTACAAATACAACATTTGACAGAAATTATGTTATGATCAAAAAAGAGAAAGTATTCCTGATCCTGACTTTAACTTTATCAGTGGCAACCTGCCACATGAGAGAAACAGAAACTCTGTGGATGATGCCCCGGATCCTGAGTTAGTAACATACATTTACATAAATGCATACAGATAGAGAGGGAGAAGAGGGGAGGAGAGAGGAAGAGAAGAAGGAGATTAGGGAGGTGTCCCCCAGCAGTCTAAGCCAATAGCAGCATAACTAGGGGCTGATCCAAGGCAAGCCTGAGCCAGCCCTAACTATAAGCTTTATCAAAAAGGAAAGTCTTTAGCCTGCTCTTAAATGTGGAGAGGGTGTTTCTGGCACACACACACGCACGCAAAACACGCACGCATGCAAGCACGCAAGCACGCAAGCACGCAAAGTAGTTCACTGATTTTCACTTTATGTCGTATGGCTGGGAACATTTCTATCCTTGCTTCATTCATTTAACTTCTCTTTATGCTCCCTCTTTCATTTAAAGTGTGTGTGTTTTCCTGTACTTTGTTCAAGATATGGTAAGTAAGTAAGTAAAGAACGTAACGGCTACACAACCTTTCATGTCATGTGGCAAATACTATGTGGTGTCCCTCAGAGCAAGACCGTATTCCTGTGATGAGGGAGCAGTGGTTCATTGATGGAACGTGGCTTCCCCTGGAGGAGGACGAGAGTGACCTCATCGAGATAGAGCACCTCGCCTGTTTCCGGGGGCAACAGATGAGGGACACCTACGAGATGGAGGTGGTGACCACCACGGTGGACATAAAGGACGGTAAGGAATGTAAAACAGAGTGTGAAAGAAAGTAGACCTAGAAAGATATGAGTGTGACAGACAAAGAAGAAAGGTGTGTGTGGGGATGAATGTGTTGAGTGTACAGAGGCTGCACGTGTTATGAAAGGGGTAACCGTGTGTGTGTGTGTGTGTGTGTGTGTGTGTGTGTGTGTGTGTGTGTGTGTGTGTGTGTGTGTGTGTGTGTGTGTGTGGGTGGGTGGGTGGGTGTGTGTGTGGGGGGGGGGGGGGGGGGTAATTCAGAACAAGGCCACAAAACATGTCAGGTGATGTCATTTTAGCTGACTCCAGCTGAACCAATAGGAAGCTCACCTGAGAGAAGTGTGTGCACTGCGTATCACGACTTTTGTAAATGGACTTCAATGCAATGGAGTGTCACACACACACACACACACACACACACACACACACACACACACACACACAGCTAATACAGGAGTAATATGATCTTGTTTCCTAGTTCTTATCAATACACTTGCTGCTGCATTTCGGATCAACTGAAGATTCATCGTCAGTCGACGTAGCCTATATCTAACGTACCTTTTTTTATTCACGTAGGTATTTACGTACTATATATACGTAGGTAAGTATTCACATACTGTATTTACGTAGGTAAATATTCAACTACGTATTCCGTATTCACGTATGTCTAACGTCACGTAACGTCTGCATATCTTATGAAGCACACGTCAGGTATGTCCGGTAATTTTGAACATGCTCATAACATCAGTGTTCAACAACGCACCCCAGCGTAACACAGTGAGCTCTTAACGAATATTACTTATACCTTACCTTATAGCAACGTAAACCAGCGTGTTGCCGATATTTTGTATACGCCATATTTTTGTATATATATTGGGCATTCGTCTGATACATTTTGTTCTAGGAAGTGATGCGCTATCAATAGGTTAGACATGCGTATCTGTATATGTTCACTTTTCCGATCCGATCCGATGAAAAGTTGGACGTCATTGGACTGTGACAAATTTTCGCATGCGCCGGCATACGTTTCTGTCATACGGATATGTGTGACAGGGCCTTCACCAAGTATTTTAGAGTTCAAGGACCAATTTGGCGAGTGCCAACATTACAAATACCGGGTAGTGTCGCTTCAAATTTCATAAGAAAGTGATCTGACATCACAAACGTGACAAAAGAGACACTGACATATCACATCATATAACCACCGGAGTAAGTTGGTTCCCGTACGAACTGAGTAACATCACACAGTAGTTTTATCGAGGAGCAACTGAAAGCATCCTGACTGGAAACGTAAAAACACTGCCAGTGACCTTTGACCTTGAACCACCAACATTGAACCAGTTTGTCCTTAAATCCCGGTGTTTGTGCCAAATTCCAGGCATTCCTGAGATGCTCCGTTCACGAGAATTTAATGGATGTAAATGCCCTTTCACACATATCCGTAAGGCAGAAACGTATGCCGGCGCATACGAAATATCAGCAATAAGTTGATCTAAATTAAGGGCAAGTTGTGATCGTTCAAAGGACGCAGATGATACGGCGAACATGCCAGACATACGGCCCTGTCACACAGTTCCGTATGACAGAAACATATGCCGGCGTATATGAAAATTAGCTCCAAATTTGTCAGAGTCCAAATACGTCCAACTTTTCCACAGCGGTGTTGTAGCTGATGTATACATAACAAATACATAACGAATTAGTATACGTATGTCTAACCTATTGATAGCGTATCACATACTTATTTAAATCTTATCAGAGCGTCTGGCCAACGGAGCTGGAAAAGTGCCATTTGGTTCACATCATGCTGATTCTGGAGAGCGGCTAGAATGTACTCTTGTCGCAGCCTTTCAGCATCCTCCATGCTCTCTGATGCTGCGTTGATGATGAGTTGATGTATTCATCAAGACGTGCTGTGAAGAAGTGAGGATGAGCTACTCACAGGGATCCTATATACTATATTCAAACCCCAATAAGCTCCCAAAACGCTAGCTGAACGCTAGCTGTACTGTAGAAACACATTTAATAAGTTACTCCTCCGCCAGGCATAAGTTTAATATAGGTTACGAATAGGTTATACACTCGTTATCAATAAATTGGTTGTAGGGTTCACCGTGAGCCGACGTAGCCTATATCTAACATACTTCTAATGTACTCACATACTGTATTTACGTAGGTAGATATTCACGTACTGTGTTTACGTAGGTATTCACGTACTGTATTCACGTACGTATTCAGTATTCACGTATGTCTAACGTAACGTAACTTATGTGTAATGGCTGCATAACTTATGAAGCACACACTGGGTACGTCCGAAAATTTTGAACATACTCAAAACATTTTCACAGACTCAGCGTTCAACAACGTACCCCTGCGTAACACCGCATGCTCTTAACGAATACTACTTATGCCTTACCTTATATCAAAGTACACCAGCGTATTGCCGATATTTTGTATACGCCATATTTCTGTATACGTTATGCATTCGTTGTGCATTCGTCTGATACATTTTGTATAAGTAAGTGATACGCTATCAATAGGTTCGACATGCATATCTGTATATGTCACTTTTCCGATCCGATGAAAAGTTGGACGTGACAAATTGTGAGCTATTTTTCATATACGTTTCCGCTATACGGATATGTATGACAGAGCCTTAAGCACACAGGCGACCTAGTCATAATACTTTAAACACCTGTTATGATTTTGCTATTCGGGATCTTAATAAATGATATACATACATAGAATTGAATCTTAGTATAAAGCATAAATGACATGCAGCAAGTGGCTGAGTCCAGCAGCAACATTCAAATTATTTATTGTTTTCAGACAATTAGTTACAAAATAGCTGTTTGCATTAAAATATTCAATCTCAGGCTCCCTTCAACAATGCTGATTAAATATGTATAAAAAGAACATTACAGACAAGTAAATAATTATAATAAAATAATCTGAGACATAAAATAGTGCAGAAGTTAAAATATAAGTATAAAATATAATATATTTTTGGTAGACGTAAACCTCAAATCTCTAAAAGTCACACTGCACCGACTCTTGATTTGAGAGAAAGAGAGGATGTCAGGAGTGCGAAAGGAAAAACAGATGGACAGAGTGGAAGAACCTGTTGCCAAATTAGACTAACCCTGTCCTCCAGCTCTGTCCTCACATACAGACATGATATCTTCTCATCTCACTCCCAAAATGTTAAACAATTCCTTCAATTTGTTTGTTTACTGTGGAGATTACAAAAATACTAAAGCAGAATAAAACACCCGCAATAAATTTGAAAAAATGTTAGATCCACACATTCTGACGAACATCACAACACACATCACTAACATGTGTGTCTATCTCTGGTGCCTAGTGGCCACCGGTAATCTGCCAAATATTGCATTTTTACAGTTTTTGTCATACACTCGAAACTGCCACAGAGAGAAGACAGTTTCAAATATAAAAAGGCTGCAGACTGTCTGTCAGAGTAAGGACAGAGGGGTAAAATATGATTGTCAATCTGGACTGTTGCAGCCTTTAGGCTTTAGTCCTGGTGTCCCAAACCATTGGCCTACTTCACCTGAAAAACAATGAGACAGAGAAGCAGCTGCAAATCCCATAATCCACACATGCTGCTAGTTGCTGGATTATTAAAGAGGCCGGAAAAAATCATACTCTCTGCTTTGAATACCACCAGTCCCAACTTTGCCTGAAGGTCTCCCCATCGAGCAACAGAGCCAGATGAAATGAGGACAAAGCCTGTTAAAGAAGAATTCAAGCAAAACTGGCTTTAATAAGGCAATTAATTATCGAAAGCAGACATTTTAGTTTTTTAATGGAACATGCTATTTCCAGCATCTTTCGCATTGTAATTTAAAAATATTTTTCAGGATCCTTTAGTCAGGATCCATAAAATATAATAAATAACAAATATACAATAATAAATGTTTCAAGGTTTTACATTTTAGAACGTGTTCTTGGCTAAATGATGGGGATTTTGGTTTGTCCACTCAGTACATTAGTCCTGAATATCTGGGTGGCAAGAATTGTATTATGGAATACCACAAACATTATGTACATTAGCCATAAATATTAAATGATCAGTTCTCCCAAATTATAAATTCCTTCCCTTTTTCCATGCAGATCATTTTGGTTTTATTTGTCCAGTTTTGTGTCCCTATTTCTCTGAATAAACCACATATCTTACTTCTCTTTTTTCATTCACTTGTATGTACTTTGGTGACTGTTTGTCTGTTTCTCTACAATTAAGCCAAAATGCCTTCTTGTACACGAGAAACATCATCTTTGGACAAACTTCAAGCCTGATTTATAATCAAAGGGTTAAAGGGAGTACCGCTGTAGGTTTTGATCTATAGTTGTTCATCACTTTTCACCCGTTGTCCTACTACAACAATGCTAGATGGAATTCTTGTACATGATCATGCCGTATCATGCTTTAATTATACTCATTCATGCAAAGGTGGGCTACACACATACTTATAACTGGAGTTATAGATCCAAGTAACTTATAACATTATTTCACCATGTCTCCTTCCTGAATAGGAGACTACCATTGTGCAATCAGTTCACTCATCTTTTCATTCATACTGTAATTGCGGTAAACACAAGTGCGGTGAAGTGTACACTTTGTTAGATTTAACTGAAAAGCAGAAGACAGTAGTCTTCCGAGTCTTTCTTCAGTTTCCTCACTGTTGTCTTCACTCGCAACATCTCCACTGGCATCACAAACTTACGGTGGCCCTGGAGTGCAAAACAGAAAACAGATGGAGATAGATTTGTCTCAATATTATCCGTGTGAACTAATCAACAATCTGCGCGTAAATGTGTAATCTGTAAATGTGAAACACCTTCCACAAATGCAAAAAATAGATTTGTAATCTCAGAAAAAGATTCCTTACTGGAGCTGCTGCCTCCGCGACCCGACCCCGGATAAGCGGTCGACGATGGATGGATGGATTATGCTGATTAATTTAGAATTTAATTAAATTAGAAAATTAAACTTACATTGCACAGTTCATGTTTTCACAGAGCTGAATCTCCGTGACCATCACTCCCACTGGCTGATGAAGCAGCTGTGTGTGGCCTACTGGAGGAGCCGCCACAGCTACCAGCCTCACACGGTCCTCACTTCAACACCCCATCCTGATATCCATCATCACACCAGGAAAATAATCCTCCTGTCCAAAAGGAGCGCCGTGTTCCGTACCGTGTTTTTCGTTGCAGATGCAGAAGTGAAGTAGCTCCTCTTCACCTGCATAACACAACCAGGAACAAAAGCTAGCTCCAGTCCTTTTCCTGTTAGCTATGGACTCCACTTCCTGACGGACTGGAGCTTGTAAACACAATAATCCACCATTATGACAAATTCATCGTAAACCTACCTGCTAAAAAAAGCCTGATTCACTAAATTACAACTGTTTAAACCCACTACCACCTACGACCCACACGTTGAGCCGAAGGTGCCATGCCATTGTTCTGAAACCCTGGGAGTCCAACAAATATCCCATTGCCTCAAAGGTCCATTCCTCCCAGAATACACACTATCCCTGCAATTCCCTTTGTTTATTTACTATATAGTGCCTTTTGTGCAAAGTTGCAATACAAGGTGATTAACAATACAATTAGAATACAACAATATAATGAACATAGCACAGTAAGTAATGCTAGTAAGTCTCTCAGTATTGGCCTGGGGGAGAAACAGTTGCACTTTAGCAATATTTCTAAGGTGGTAAAAGGCTGTTTTTGGATTTTTATTTTATTGATGTGAGATTTAAAATTCAGATCCATGTGTAGAAGCGCGCAAGTTGGGACTAATGTTATAACACCCCTGCCAACATAACCCATATACTTTGGTCATGCCCTGCTTTTGCTACTTTCTAGTCTATGATCTTTAAATCATGATCAGAGGCACTTGATATTCATTTCCAACCCAATGCAGCAGCAGGCATATTTGGTATCACAGATAGAAAACATTCTATAATTAGGAAAATACATCAAAACATAATTGCTTTTACAATACTGATGCACGCAGAAGAATATTATTATATTGGAAATCAACAAATCCACCTAAAGCGTTGGGAAACCTTGGGATGTCACTGCGGATATTTCATGGTGTGACAATTCATCTCATCAACAAGTGACCTCCAAACCAGTGTATTAGCCGGATGGCTTCTGATGTCACACGATAAACCAGCACAGAAAGAACACAGCAACAAATACAAACACTGCTCAGTCTTTGTTTGTTTTGCTGTGTGTTTGGCTGAACCAAACCATGTAACCATGCTTACATTTTTTTTGAACTGAAATGTGAACACAAGTGTAAAGATCTTTCTCAACCGACCAGTACAAAACAGGATTCACTTCAGCTTCTGAAGCGCAATTGATATCAACTGTCTGTGACCCAAATTCAAAGTTGGAAGCTGTACATTTAGCCATTTTTATGTTGTCTTACTTTTTATTTTGTGGGATAGCCTATTGAAGTTAGCATTAGCATGTTGCGTAGCCAATGTAGCTAGCTTCTATTGTAGGTCCACTCACATAGACACTATGTGGTCAGACTGTAAGGGATTTACGGAAACGGATTAATTTTTGATTAATGTTAGCACTAATGCACTAACTTGCTGCAATTGATAGGATGCCCTGTATTGTGTGTAAAATTAGACCAGTAGACCCTGCCTGACTGTGATCTTTGTCTCAGAAAATAAAGTCTCTGTTGCGCTTTTTCCCTTTGATGGTTGGTGTTGAGGTCCCATTTCAGGTTATCGATGTGTGTGAACATGATGGAGTTAGTTATTGTAATTGGTCAGCTGTTGATGAGGATAGGTGCTTTTATTGATTGTTTTGTTCTTTGGTCGATGATCATTTCTGTTGTCTTTTCTTCGATCAGAACCAGGTAATTTTCTCTGCACCAGTTGACTGACTTCTCTCGAGTCAAAGCCCCATTAAATGTGTCTGCCCCAGGTTTGGAAGTTCAGACTGGCCGACAACATAGACCAGGGCTATTCAAGTATCTTCCAAGGGGCCATATCTTTAGAAAGCTAAGGGCCAGACATTTTCCTGACCACCTTTTCTTTTGCTAATGTGTGTTTCTTGAGTAACATTTTTGATATCCACTCCACACATATTTTTAATCAAAACATAGCATAGGAAAGATTTAGGCTCCTCACCATGGAGCGCCTGGTTAATGGCGGGGGTCGTCCCCCAGAAAAAATAAAAGTGTAATTTAAAACAAATTTCCTGTATTTCTACACCAACTAACCTCTTAGATTAAGTTTTTATTTCTTATTTTTTTACTGGGTAGTTTTAACATTTACCCGTTAGGCCTCTAAATCTGAAAAAGAAAAACTACTGCTGGTGTTAAATCTGCAGGTAACTTAGCAGAATACATTACAATCTCAAAACCTGTGAGATGCTTTAACATGTCATTTCTAAAAATGTATTTGAGAAAATATAATTGCCCCTAAAGTAAGCAAACTATCAGCTTACAGATATCCATTTTTCAAAATAATGTTCTTGTGAAAAACATATGTTAGCATTTTGGTCTTCGTATCAGGTAAATAAACCACTGAAACCACTTGGAGAGAGGGAGAGAGGGAGAGAGAGAGAGAGAGAGAGGGAGAGAGAGAGAGAGAGAGAGAGAGAGAGAGAGAGAGAGAGAGAGAGAGAGAGAGAGAGAGAGAGAGAGAGAGAGAGAGAGAGAGAGAGAGTGTGTGTGTTATGTGTGTGTGTGTTAAGTCTTGTTTTTTGTAACAAAGGTACATCAGCCAATAAAGTTTGAAGGCTCTCCAGTGACTCACAGCACATATAGAAGTGTAAAATAAAATGATGTTGTCATATGTCACAACAGCCTGTTTTGGGTAAAGATATCTCCACTCGTGCCAGTTATAGCTGCCCTGTGGCATCTCAGTAAATACAGCAAAATATATTTCTGCACTGAGGTCAGACTCATTTGGTACCCTTTCATACAAGACCTTAAAGTCTCTGCGGCCCTCCGTCAGAGGCGGATCTGATGAATCACCAGCTGGACAGACGTTGATTTCACCTTAATCTGTCTGTGCTGCAAAACATATCCATCTTAGCAAGTTCATCATCATCATCATCATCATCATCATCATCATCATCATCAAATAACCCCTGACAACATTTGTCCATTTTAAACTTCCTTCAGTTTCCAGACTCACTGTCGCTGAGGTATCCACAGTGTAATCTAGTAGCATTTAAAGTGGTAAATTAATTACATTTTCATAAAGATAAAAGTCACTGCTGAACAAATAACAGTGATTCATCTACCAGCCAGTTCATGAAACCTGTAACATGAATGGTGTTGCTTATTTCTCTCCATCTACATATGTAGCAAAGATAATAGAATGCAATGCCACAGGGGCCAAGAGCAGTTTCCTCAACCAAATGCTCCATCCCTTCAACAGCAGATCTGAAGAAGAATCAGCAAGTTCACACATAATGAAATAGAAGATGCTAAAAAGAAATCAGAGAAAACCGTTGTTTTGGACTGCATGAACGAGTGAGGGCGCTTTAAATTTTAGGGATTTACCAGGTCATCAAAATGGCAATGTCTAACAAGCCAAAATCTGCTAGCTCAACTTTTCACAGCCCCTGGCCATGCCTCAGTATTGATCCCTTGTCTCTTGTGATCTCCTCTTTGATTCTCTCTGTGTATGTGCCTGTGTTGTGGGCGCGGCAACTCCCTCAATCTCCCGGCTGCTGATTGCCAAGCTGATTCACCTGCTGCAAGCCACACTCATGCAATAAATCAGCTTATCACTTATCCAGTATTTGAACTCCAGCTCTTCAGTCATACACAGCCAGTTTGTTGTTTCTGCCATAATGGCTCCCAGCCTGCTTGCCAACTTACCAATTCTCCCTCGCTGCCTTGTCATCTGCATTGTTCTGCCATCCCCAGCCAGATCCAGTCACCTCATCTCCACTTCAGTATTTTGCCATAAATCTGTTAAACATCATGTGACTCTGAGTGTGTGTGTGTGTGTGTGTACTGCGCCTGGGTCCACTAGAGAACACGTTACACTTACCCTGGGCTAAAAGGTCAAGGTTAAGGTCTGCATGAATTGAGTTTAGAGCAAATACTTTTGAAAAGTATCATGTTTGTTGTCCAATAATCAATCTCCCTCAGAGTATCCCGAGAATTAAGTTTGTTGGCAGGATCTCTGAAAGTGATCTACAGATTTGTTTTAAACATTGTGGAACTGCATACACAGTTTTCAGGGATGTGGTTACTCTGTTGAATCTGGTGTTACATAGAAAAAAAGATTTTACTTGGCTAAGTAATTTGGCAGTTTAATGCACTTGCCTTGTCTAATGCTCTGTCTAATCTTGTACTAATTGTTATGTTTTTGCTGTGAAGCACTTTGGGCTGCAATTCTTGTATGAAAGGTGCTATACAAATAAAGCTTATTATTATTATTATTATTATTATTATTATTATTATTATTATTATTATTATTATTATTGGTTTGAAGCGGCAAAGTTTTTATACTCCATATATATTTGAGACAAACAGTGAAAGAAAATAAATATACATGAGAAATCCCAATAAGTAATGAAAACATTAATGATTCAGGAGGAATTATTATCCAAGTTGAAGAAAGGACAGACGGAGACACTTTAGACTACAAAGGGAGACTTGGCTCTTTAGAAGACGGTGCGTCTTCTAAATGTCCTTGGGCAGTTGAATCGCAACCAGCCAACAGAGAGCCCTATCTTGCTGAATTGGGATTTATCTGTATCCATTTCCTTTCCGTATTTCGGGTCTCTATCAAACTGTAAACAACATGGAGTCATACAATTTGTTCGGAAGTACACCAGTATCTAATTATTCACTCATCAAGCATGTATGCATTCACTATCCACACAGCGAGATTACAATTTTCTCATTTTCAGCAGCTACACACAATCTAACATGTGATTAGCTAATGGCATGTAACCTCGCTGATGTGCCACTATTTCGTTTTTCAAAATGTTGAAAAGCTATGTTGCTTGCTAGTGCTAAACCAGTTGGCAAGTGCTAGCAAACCATGATGCAAGTGTAGGGCTAACCAGCTAGAGTAGCTATTGGCACACACAGCCTGAGCGTGACAAGATGAATGTTCTCCACCTTTGGTCCTCTCTGCTTTGGAAACAACATTGCGACGAAGCCAAACATATTTCACAACCAGTGTGATAACGTTGACCAGGGTTGAAGCGATGCTGCTAGATAGTGCTAAACCACACAGCAGGTGGTTGCTGGACAATGATGCAGCCAGAGCTAGCCAGCTTTTAATTTAATAATGCAGGCCAGTCTGCATTATAGGACACGTGCTAACCTAAATTCACCAACCTCTCAAAATATAAAAGCCAAAACAATTATTTGTTTTTGTAAAACATAAAACAGATACTTCTAAAATAATATATTCCTACTGCATGAAACAACAGATGGCAAATGTATAAGTTACCTTAAAATGCCAAGTCCATGCAGCACGTTCAGGGTTCACTTCGGTGACATGTTTCCTTTTACTCTAGCACATGCACATAGCCTCCTTTTAGGATCTAGAAAAAATAAAATGTACTCAATTTGTTAACATTCAGTTTATACTAAGCATATACATATATATTTTAATAGATAAACTTTTGATTTCATATATTTTGGTTATAATTTACTTAAAAATATTGCTTCCTGTTCATGAGGGCCAAGAATTATTTTTTGTGCTCCGCTGCTGTTCATGCTCACTCTGCAATATATTAGATTAGAACAACACAGAAGGATAAGTAAAGCTGCGTAATGAATGCAGCATTACTGCAGACATTTAAGGTTAAAAGTGTGAAGCATGGTATATCTCTGTGATGTTTTGGCCCATGTAAGTGCATTATGTCCAAAGTTGCTCTGCTGTTCTGTATGCTGTGTTTTCTGTTCCTTTTGGTTACTTTATTTAGTTGTTGTGTGGCTCCTATGTTGCTTCCCATGAGGCAGGATTGTAACAGTGTTAAACAAGAACATTTCTCATGTGTTAAAAAGGGTCAGAAGGTGCGGACTGACAGGAGTTTGAGTGGATCATTAAATCCCGCCCGCTGGCTGTTTCACTGGCTATTTTCTTATTGATTGTACAAGTCTCATCAAGCCCTCACACTGAAAGGACCCTGGAAATCAGCTATAAATCTCTGCAAAAGTGCCCCCTAGATAATAAATCAAAGGAGCCCGGACTCTTCTCGTTGCTTGCGGCCTTGGCAGTGACCTCAGGACAGACACCTCAAATTTATATCTAGAGCACTTGAAGTAAGAAAATATTAGTCAATCAGTTCTTTGCTGTGTAAACGTATAAAATGTAACATGAAGATGATGGCAGCGTGGGTAAAACAGTATAAACAATGAATGAGTGCATGTGGGACAGCATATGAAAGCCCCGGGGAAAGAAAGATAAAAGGAGCTGTGCGAACAACAATGATGTCCAGTACAACAAACCTACAGGGTGCACACGGAGATTTAAAGGACCTCATTTCTTGAGATCACATGCTCTTATGTAAACATAAATATTATTAAAAATGCTTTTTGTAGATCTTGATGAACATGAGTGTTGCATTTAAAGCTATTGCACTTTCAAATGGTGGACCTTTAAGACAAGAAAACTGATGATTATAAATTAACCCTTAAAACCCTAGTCATGACTTTGTAATATATTTTTGAACAGAACGAGCATTTTGGATTTTGTTCCGGATCACTTCAATTGGACGCTTATGATGGGAGCTCTTAATTCCCAGTATTAACTGGAGGAACATTAACCACAAAAACCTGTTTCAATGTACGAACAGGCATGTGAGTATTGTTCAGAATTTAACATTTTGGTGAATTTGCGACATGAAAAATAATGTTGAATTAGCTTTTATTAACTATTAGCAGTTTCTTTTTGCACTGTGATCATAGGTGTACAGGGAACTATTACTTAAATTATTCTTGATACTGAAGAAAACATCTAAACATGACAATTATGAGTCAAGATCTGAGTTATAAGATCTTGGGTTATTTTGGTGGTAATTTAGGGAACATTATCTGCAATAAAATCACACAGATTTTAGCAGTATGTATATGAATTCTGTGAGTTCAGACTTGAAGAACGGAGGAAAGATTTGATGCAAATTGCTTCAATCGTATAGTTACTCAGATACTCAGATTAACTATTGTGTACTCGCCACTTTACTTCATATGTTCTTTTGCTGTAACAAGGTACATTTCCCCGTTGTGGGACTAATAAATGATTTCTGATTTTGAAAATGATTCCTACATTTCATAACCAGGTACAGGTGTAAGATTTATTTAAGTGTGTTGGAACACTGCTACACTTTCACCATTCTGTAAGGGGTTCTGGTTTTTAACAAATATTAATGATAATGAATATTAATAAAACTATTAATATTCATAAAATCATAAATAGGGGTCGATAATAATTTGAAGTGCATTAGCTCGAAAATACATTAAAATGGCTATTAAAAGGAATGAATAATTATGAAAAATAATAATTCATTATTATATTTAATATGATTGTTAATTATATTAATTAGTATGAATAATTTACACCATGTCATCTCTAGGGGCACCAAGCTGGATCAAATGAAAATGATAGCCAGTTAATGTAGTTTCAAGAAATAGTCTCATAAAAATATTCTAGACAATGAATTAGGAATTCTAATTAATAATTAAATGAATAACTATAAACAAACTGACCATATCAATAGCTAGTAAAGGTTGAAGGATTTCTAAATATTTTGATAGTAGAGTCTGGCAATACTCAGTCTTGCACAACATTAAACAAACCAGCATGTATATTCCAAAAAGCATTTATTAATCAGATAATAACTGTCAAAACACACAATATCTAATACTAAACAATCAAAAGGGAATATGTACACAAATGTGAGAGAGTGTGTGTGGGTGCGTGCGCCTGTGCAATTTCAAAAAGGATTGGGAGATCGTAATGTGAATGATAATGGTGCCGGGTTAAGAAGATTAGTGTGCATGCGACTCTGTCTGTGTGTACACTACAAACACACCAACCTAATGTTACCCATTAGCTCAACACAACAGACTACACAATAGAGTTTGGGGAATACAAACCAAATCAACACGTGTACAAACATTTACAACAGTGGAAATAGAAAGACAAATATATTGCTGTATTGTGGTTTTATCAGGTGAGTTTTCACACATAGGTGTGAAAGGTGAGGTCACGTTGCAATTAATGAGGTAGGGCCTTGATGCAAAGGATCATGGGAAATTGAGTCCAATAACTCAATCTGTGAGGATCCCAACAAATGTTTGGAAAGTTCTCATTAAAATTGAGAAAGAACCTCTTAGAAGGTGGGCAATTTTTTCCGAAAATACCTACAAACGACATACCCAAAGTAAATTGAAAGCTGCTCTTCAACCATTTGCACCAGCTGCATGATTTTGGTCTCATTCAAAAGATAACTCTCTTATTGTTCAGTGAACAGTGAAGAATCACTCCAAGTGCTTCTGGCACTGAGTAATAGTGGTCTGAATATACTGAATTTGAAGAAAATACACTCCGTCTGAAGTTTGTTGTTGAAAAAGATGTCTGAAGATGGGTATAGCTGGTAGTCCAGAGCTGAAATACACAATAGAAACATAGAACCAAGTGTTATCAAGTTCACCACCAAATTTCAGATAAAAAGGGATAAAAACTTAATTTATTAGACAGGTTTGTCTAAGAGTAACACCAGGCGTACACTAATATTTGTATGTTTTTTTATTTTTTTTTTGTACAATAAATGATAAATTTTATTTTGAAAAAACAAACCATGGGAAGTGATGCATCTAACGAAAGAGGCGCACATTTCCTTTACGATGCGTGCGCCACCAGGACGCTGAGCTGTTCTAGGGTCAGTCTGTAACAAAAGAAGTGGGTGGGCACTTTCTTATCAAGTTGACACTCATTGGCTCATGAAGGTTGTAAAAGACCCATCTAAACTTCGATTGGCGTGACAAATGAAGTGTCAATCTAATGCTGAGAGCCCGCGCTAAAACCAGGAAGTGTCTGAACCGTGATGAGAGCACAAGATATTAAGTTATGACTGTTTATGATCACTCAATGTAAAAATCGATCAGCTGATTTCACAGATTGCAACACCTGTTCATGGACTTTTATCGATGTGACGATGTTCACAGTGGATATCTTTTTAACGGAAACGAACGTGTGGACCTCTGGCAATGCCTTAGGAGCGTCTTTTTCAAAATATTGCTGAAAAGAGGATATTTATGAGGCTTTATAGGTAAGTTGGCTCAAAGTTATGATTTTGATTTTGAGTGTACTTGCTAGTTTGAGGAGCTGATTGTACCGCTGTTGTGATTTTCATCTCCATATTAAAATAGACGAGATTCTAAGCTTTCCAAAAATATAATATATATTTCTTTTCTTCCAGAATTGAAAAATGTCCATGTACAGGCTCAATAAAACACCTGCTGGGCCCGCCGGCGGGCCGCACCTCTAAGAGGTTTTAATACTTTTGTGTTTAGTCTCTCCCAAATTAACCATCTTAGTGATGATAAAACAGAAAGGTCCATGGCTTAACCCCCAAACCTGCAAACTAAAACAAAAGCTAAGAAATCTTAAAAGTAAATGGCGTTCCACTAAGATGGAAGAGTCTCGTTTAGCCTGGTTAGATAATTTTGAAACATATAAGAAGACTCTCCGTAATGCCAGAGCAGTTTATTACTCATCATTAATAGAAGATAATAAGAACAACCCCAGGTTTCTTTTCAGTACTGTAGCCAGGCTGACAGAGAGCCTTCTATTTCTATATCGCTCAGTAATGACGACTTCATGAGCTTCTTTAACAATAAAATTCTAATTATTAGAGACTAAATTAATCACCTCAGCCTAGTTATGCTGCTATAGGCTTAGACTGCCGGGAGATTTACACCTCTCTCCTATCTCCTCCTCCTTTCTCTAGCTCTCACTCCTATTTCTGTGTCTCTCATCTGGCATGTTTCCACTATTAAGGGTTACGTCTGGATCATAAATCATGCCGGCGCCTGTTGCCCTGGTCCTGCCTGACACCCACGTTAATATATATATTTTTTGAGGCACCTTGAAGCTTATTTTGACATCCTCCTGGATCCATCTTTTTCTTATACGATAAGCATCAACACGCATCAACGTCACATGGATGTTGTCATTTTACTAAGTTGTTCATTCTCAAGACACGACATCTATTACAGTCTGTCCGTCCTGGGAGAGGGATCCCTCCTCAGTTGCTCTCCCTGAGGTTTCTTCCATTTCTCCCCCTTTAATTGGGGGGTTTCTTTCCTTGTGCGGTGTGAGAGTCTAAGAACAGAGGGTATCTATCCTGTACAAATCCCACTGAGACAAATGTGTAATTTGTGATATTGGGCTATATAAAGAAATGTGATTTGATAGATTCTTTCTGATCTGACGCTGATCAGTAGAACAACATCATTGCTCTGTGTCTTCCAAACTGTTACAAATCATTGAAGAATAAATACATTTAGACACACACACACACACACACACACACAGATTTAGTGTTAGGTGGAGTGAGTGCCTGCAGCAGAATGACAGAGCAGTGTCCTCTTATTGTCATCACTCACATCCATCTGTGATTTAGTCACATTTGTCAAGCTTCAATCTGGACCCATCCTATGCCAGCTCCAAAATAAAAACACTGCAAGTGCACAACTTCAATAATGCTCAAAACTGATGATCTATGATGTTAGCTGACTGGCCGTTTGAGAGCTGTCAACACATGGCCGGGCTTAAGACTCTCCAGGTTGAATCATTGGTACAAACAAATTCTGCTGCACAAAAAAGACTCCATCTCCTCCTAGCTTCAACATGTTATCTCTCTCCAGACATCTTATCTTGATCAGGAAACCTCATGTTAATGTAGGTGTAAACACACACCCTGCAGTTGCTGGCAATTTGCCTTGACAGCATGTTTGTGTCTGGGTGTGTGAGGTGGAATTTGGTCATGTTGGACTCTAACATGTTGGTATTATTATTCCAATTACTAGATAAGAAAAGAGATCAAATAAGATAATAATTTGTATTAGTCCCACAACAGGGAAATGTGCTGTGTTACAGCAGCAAAGGGACAGTGCAACAAGAGAAACTACACAAATGTAATATATAATTAAACCGTTAAAAAACAAAAAACCAGACGACTCCATAAAAGATTCTGAACGAAGTAAAAAAACGTCTCCAGGAGAGCTCCCTACACACCAAAAGACCTAAGTCTCCTCAGCCAATAGAGTCTGCTTTGTCCTTGCTTTTGTATTGTCTGTCCAATCCAGTATATTGTTCAGGTGAACTAATACTGTTGTTGGTTGGTGAGGTAGTCCAGGATCCATGCTGTGAAATAGTGGTCCACCCCTGTGTGCTCCAACTTGTCCCACAGAAGCATGGGCTGTTTGGTGTTGAAGGCACCAGAGAAATAAAAATATTTATTCTCACAATGCTCCCAGCCTTTTCCAGGTTAGAGAGGGATCTGTGTAGGAGGTAGATGACAGCATCATCCACCCCAATGCCAGGTTGATAGGCAAACTGTAGCTGGTCCATTGATGGGCTCATCAGGGGGAGGAGAGGAGATCGGACAGGGACCAGCCTCTGTCACTGCCTGTAGCTGTTGAGGTCCTTGGGTGCAGGGTATTTGGCAATGGTACCACGCTGGATGTTTTTCAACAACTCTCCCCAGCTTCAGATTTAGGTTGAACATGTTCTCAATTATCTGTTCTCTGCATGACTTGAGAAGCCTTAAGCTGATGCCATCTGGACCCGCAGCCTTTCTCACCTTGATCCTCCTGAGTTCTTTCCTCACCTGGATTGTTGTTAGGGACAAATTGACTGATCAAATCTATCTAATGTAGAAAAATGTCAGATCATTCACCCACTTCTGGTCCCACCCAGGAGTTGGGTTCCTTGTATCAAGAGAATGTCTTAAGGCTCCTCCAGTCTCCGCTGACGCTGTTCTGTTGCAGCTGATCATCCATCTTTCTCCTGTAGCTGTTTTTTCACCCATTTCACCCATTCTCTGCACATTTTTCACCTCCTCCTTTTTCCTGACCTACAGACCCTCTTTATTTCCTTGAGGAGAGCCTTTATAGTCGGTACAGCATTCTCCACGCAGAAGTTGATATAATCTGTTATATAGTGTGTGAGACAATCGATGTCCTCCCCATGAGCATTGCTAATAAAAAACATTGTTGAATCAAAACAGTCCTTCAAAGCCTCATCATCCTCGTCGGACCATCTTTCACTGTGTGAGGGACATTTGGCTGCCCGTATACAAACCGAAGGTTGTGATCAGATCTCCCCAGGGAAGGGAGAGGTGAATAAATCATACCAGTCCTCCTTTCTTCCTCATGTCCATATTGCACAAATAATAAAACATAAAAAAAAGCACAAAAATACAATTAAGATAAGAAACTAAAGTAGAAAAGCTCAATGATGAGAAGGAGCTGCTAACAACAAGCTGCCACTTGTGCAGCGTCATCTTGAATTATTTTATGTTTTTATGTTGGACTTTTTATGTTGGTCTAGTTATGTTGGTATTATTATTCTATAGTTTCCTTTTTAGTTTGTTGTGGACTGTTAGGCAGCTTTCAGTGTTAATGTGTGTAGCTGTGAGATTGTAAGCAGGGCAGTCCAAAAAAGAAAGCAGAGCATTTATATTCCTTCCGAATAAATATTTAAAAAGAAAAAGATAAAAGAATAGCAACTTTTTTCTAAAACTCACTCTTTTGGCTTTTTGATGAACTTTGCTTAACTTTTAAGCAAACAATCTTTAAAGGTATTGTTAATGACTGAATAGAGCACATATTTCATAATGCTGAGGCTCATAGGTAGTGTAATAGGTAACGCTATACACTATACAGTTCAAATGGATGAAAAGGAGACACAAAAGGAGACTATGTTTCTAGAACAGAGCCAGAGTGCCTGGTGAACTCTTGCCCTTTTCACTGGAGATCACTCATAAAACTTAACCTGGAAACTTCTTCTCCGGCTCCTCTTATCTCAATTATTTTCTCACTTAGCGGACTGGTTACCTGCTGAAGGAGCTTATACAGGTCCTATACTAATCCATTTAGACTGCGTAGCCCAATAAGGATTAAGTTCCCTAAATAATCTGGCCTGAACCTTCCTCCTTGTTTCCACTGAAACAGCTTCTCACTGTGATGTGTGGGGCATGTATGTCCATAAGCTAAGTACGCCTCCAAGTATGTACAAAATATTATTTTTTATAATTAATATTTTGTTTAGCATGGGTTTTCAACTAAATGTAAAAAAGCAAATGGGCAGGAAGCACATCTACTCTTTCTCCCTCATTTAGAAATTATTGATCTGGCCTAGCCCCGCCCACCGCTGCTCGGGCTAGGTTGAAGTAAACGTCCAGCATTAAAATGTTTTTAATGCACTTTGAATGCAGGACTTTGGCCAATCCGGCTGCACATATTAGAGAGTGGTGGTTGTCAGTGATTATCGTTGATAGCGCCGTCCCGACCCACGGTGTTGTTGCGCAGATGAAGCAGCCACCCTCCGGGTTCTCCCCCAGGTTAACATTGTTAGCTCTGTCAGCACTGTTGCCGTTGTTGGCACTGTTATTGTTGTTGGACTCACAGTATGGAGATTGAGCTATTGGATTAAATTGCCCATGATCCTTTGTGTTAAAATCCTCCCTCACTTCCTGCAACCTGACATCACTTTTTGGGCATACAGGACTGTCTCAGAAAATTAGAATATTATGATAAAGTTCTTTATTTTCTGTAATGCAATTTAAAAAAAAAAAAAAAAAAAAAAAAAAAAAGTCATACATTCTGGATTCATTACAAATCAACTGAAATATTGCAAGCCTTTTATTATTTTAATATTGCTGATTATGGCATACAGCTTAAGAAAACTCAAATATCCTATCTCTAAATATTAGAATATCATGAAAAAGTATACTAGTAGGGTGTTCAACGAATCACTTGAATCGTCTAATTAACTCGAAACACCTGCAAGGGTTTCCTGAGCCTTGAAAAACACTCAGCTTGGTTCAGTAAACTAAATCACAAGTATGGGGAAGACTGCTGATCTGACTGCTGTCCAGAGGACCATCATTGACACCCTCCATCAGGAGGGTAAGACACAAAAAGAAATGTCTCAAAGAGCAAGCTGTTCACAGAGTGCAGTTTCAAAGCACATCCACAAAAAGTCTGTTGGAAGGGGGAAATGTGGCAGGAAACGCTGCACAACCAAGAGAGATGACCGCAGCCTTAACAGCATTGTGAAGAAGAGTCGCTTCCAGAATTTGGGGGAGCTTCAAAGACAGTGGACTGAAGCTGGAGTCCAGGTATCAAAAGCCACTGTTCACAGACGTGTCCGGGAAATGGGCTACAATAGCCGTATTCCCATGGTCAAGCCACTTCTGAACTCAAGACAACGGAAGAAGCGTCTGACTTGGGCTATGGAAAAGAAGCACTGGACAGTTGCAGAGTGGTCCAAAGTCCTCTTTTCAGACGAAAGCAAGTTTTGTATTTCATTTGGAAGTCAAGGCGCCAGAGTCTGGAGAAAGGCTGGAGAGGAGCAAAATCCAAGTTGCTTGAAATCCAGTGTGAAGTTCCCACAGTCAGCGATGGTTTGGGGAGCCATGTCAGCTGCTGGTGTTGGTCCACTGTGTTTCATCAAGCCCAGAGTAAATGCAGCTGTGTACCAAGAGATTTTAGAGCACTACATGCTTCCGTCTGCTGAAAAGCTCTATGGAGATGAGGAATTCATTTTCCAGCATGATCTGGCACCTGCCCACAGTGCCAAAACCACCAGTAATTACAGGCATTACTGTCCTCGATTGGCCTGCCAATTCCCCTGACCTGAACCCCATAGAGAATATGTGGGGTATTGTGAAGAAGAAGCTGAAAGACACCAGACCCAACAATGCTAATGAGCTAAAGGCCGCTATTGAAGCATCCTGGGCATCCATAACACCTCAGCAATGCCACAGGCTGATTGCCTCCATGCCACGCCGCATTGATGCAGTAATCCGTGCAAAAGGATTCCCAACCAAGTACTGAGTGCATTAATGGACATTTTCAAATGTTTGATTTTGTTTTGCTGTTATAAATCTTTTTTTTTTACTTGGTCTGAGGAACTATTCTAATTTTGAGATAGGATTTTTGAGTTTTCTTAAGCTGTAAACCATAATCAGCAATATTAAAATAATAAAAGGCTTGCAATATTTCAGTTGATTTGTAATGAATCCAGAATGGATGACATTTTTGTTTTTTTAATTGCATTACAGAAAATAAAGAACTTTATCACAATATTCTAATTTTCTGAGACAGTCCTGTAGGTGTGAAAACTCAGCTGAGAAAACCAAAACACAGCCATGTGCTCTCTTTTCACGTGTCCTCTCTGTCTGTTACACACGTTGTACGCAACCCCTATTTTATAAATAGTAATTATCATTAATATTTGTTATTTTTCATATATATACATACGCTATATTGATTTTTATTATTGTTTTAACTTAACTGTATATAGTACTCTTTTTTACATTATATATTTCTTATTTGACTGCTAAGCTGACATGCTGTCTCTCTCAAACACATTTCATTGTACCGTTGACCCTGTATTCACCTATATTTGACAAATAAAACTTGAACCAGACTTGCTCATACCAGAACACCAATATAATAGTGACACTGGCCTACAGTGCTGTTAGCTAGTCATGGTGAGATGAAGCTTCATGAAGCATTGAAGATTAATTTGCTCTACTGCGCCATCAAGTGGACAATAAATGTAAAACCGGCGACGTGCAAGGCTGCTGTGGATTTAAAGTATCTTTGCCCTGAAAATGCTTTGACGCACACATATAAGACTGAATATAATGTTCTATTTAAAAATAAAGATTGATGTTATTACGTGTTATTGAGAAGAGAGTGCCTGGAAAAAAATGTGGGTGTTTTACGCCTTGAATGATAGTGCAGTTTAAGATTGGACAGAGAGAAGAGGAATGACATGCAGCAAATAGCAGCAGGTCTGTTTAAAACCCCAGGCCGCTGCGGCAAGCATTTGAATGTGGGTTGCCTGCTCTAAGAGCTGCGCCACCAGGGATGTGTAATGTACACGTTGGATGTACATTATATTTTCAACAGATTTAGATTTGGTATCTTTACTTGCTCACAAGGAAGATGATGCTGGCGTGCATATCAATTGTTTCGCTAGTTGGCTGGCTCCATAATGATCCAATACAAAAGCAATACCAACAATTCAACAGCAACAATGCATACTACGACAACAACAACCTACACATTCGCGGTTATATAAAGTATTGATTATGAGGGGGCTCAATTGCGGTTCGCCCTTATATTTCGAATCGCATGCCAAACCCTCGGTGAGAGCCGTTGGAGGCAATCCCTCTTCTCTGAATAACGTATTTTTCTCTCCATATTTGTCCATAGAAGTCTGTTGAGCACCAACATCAGGGACTAGCAGATATATCAGAATGGTAAGAGTAGTTAGCATCTTGTAACTAACAGTGGCAGACACTGCATTACTGTTTGTGAAACTTTAGTTCTTTAGTTAGATAGTGTCAGGAAGCTGTACATTTGCTGTCAAAACTGTACCTATGCTAATGCAAACTCTCACTAGTAGGCTACTGACGAGGTTAGGTTTCTTGTGTCGAAGACTGTTTTCCTGTCAATATGTGTCAGTCTGGTATATTTGTGATGTAGCTAATCTAGCCTGCCCGTGGTACGTTTCAATCTCTGATTTTAGGGAAGTGCACCAACATCTCCCCCTTTAAGTAGAGGAATGTGAAAACACCTCTCCAGTGACAAACTCCACTGAAAGTCAAGGTCAGACATTTCAGGGGACATAAACATAAGAAAAACACTTTGGTTTGAGGGGATTTTGAAAGTAAACTGCTGCTTTGCTTAATCTTTGAAAATACATTGTAATTAATTTGTTAGCTATATTTTGTATTACTAATCTGAATCTGTTAATTAACTACAGCTTTCAAACCAATGTAGTCGAGTAAAAGTATGAAGTAGCATAAAATAGTAATACTCAAGTAGTACTTAAGTACAAGAAGTCTATGTCAACATTGTCTTAAGTAAAAGTACTGAGTAAATGTACTTAGATACTTTCCACCACTGTCCATAAAACAGAGTTTTCAGAGTTTATTCACCGTTATTTGTGAATTTGTGAATCCTGGGAATATGGCTGTTGTTGGTGTGCATTGTTTTGTCTTGTTTTCTGTGTTATGTCAGTGCTTTACTACAGTACCTTTCACCATAAAAGAGCTTGTGAACATCACAGAAACAACTCCAGTAGATTTCTTTCTCCACGTTCCTCACCTCGTTCATGGAATTGTTATACTTTTTCTATAGGAGAGGGACTTTTCCACAGCGTTACCAGGAATCATTTTCTCCACTGTGTAACAAACTCTGATGAACTTCAGCTACTAGTGGGGGAAAACAGAAACTTTTATTCTTCTTCCGTTTTATGCTTTTGGAAACATGGCTATATGGATCTATGCTAGACCCTGCAGCTTGCAGGCTTTCAACTTTTAAGGGCGGATCACGACACAGAGCTTTCAAGCAAAACGAAAGTCAAAGAATCTGTTTTTACATTAACAGTGGCTGGTGTAATGATGTGACATTTTTTCCTTACATTGTAAACTTGCTTGCGTCCTTCGTAGTGGTCTGTCTCACATTCCACTGTCAGCAAACGTGCAGGAGGCACAACGCATGGACTCCTTAGTTATTATCCTCGGGGACTTTAACAATGTCAACCTCAGCCATGAACTAACCAAGCAGAGACCAGAGAGGAGAATACCTCGGATTAATGTTACACCACAGTCAACAGCTGGACGTGCCTGGAACACCTCCCTAGGGAGGCACCCAGGTGGCATCCTTACTAGATGCCCGAACCACCTCAACTGGCTCCTTTCAACGTAAAGGAGCAGCGGCTCTACTCCGAGTCTCTCAAGGATGGCTGAGCTTCTCACCCTATCTCTAAGGGAGACGCCAGCCACCCGTCTGAGAAAACCCATTTCGGCCGCTTGTACCTGTGATCTCGTTCTTTCGGTCATGACCCAGCCTTCATGACCATAGGTGAGGGTAGGAACGAAGATCGACCGGTATATTGAGAGCTTTGCTTTCTGGCTCAGCTCTCTTTTCGTCACAACGGTGCGGTAAAGTGACTGTAATACCGCCCCCGCTGCTCGGATTCTCCGGTCAATCACTTGGGGTAATGGCTCATTCCCTACCCGGAGTAGGCAATCCACTAGTTTCCTGCTGAGAGCCATGGCCTCAGATTTAGAGGTGCTGATCCTCATCCTAACCGCTGCACACTCGGCTGTGAACCGATCGAGTGACTGTTGAAGGTCACAGACCGAAGATGCCATAAGGACCACATCATCTAAAAAGAGCAGCGATGAGATCCTCAGGTCACCGAACTGCAACCCCTCTCCTCCACGACTATGCCTCGATATCCTATCCATGAAAATCACGAACAGGATTGGTGATAAAGCGCAGCCCTGGCGGAGGCCAACATTCACTGGAAACGAGTCCGACTTACTGCCGAGTATCCGGACACAACTCTCGCTTTGGGCGTACAGGGATTGGATGGCCCTCAAAAGTGACCCACCTCACCCCATACACGTCCCACAGTATCACCCGGGGGACCCGGTCATACGCCTTCTCCAGATTCAAAAAACACATGTAGACCAGATGGGCGTACTCCCAGGCCCCCTCCAGGATCCTTGCAAGAGTAAAGAGTTGGTCTGTTGTTCCACGACCAGGACGGAATCCGCATTGTTCCTCTTCAATCAGAGGTTCGAATACCGGCCGAACCCTCCTTTCCAGTACCTTGGAGTAGACTTTACCAGGGAGGCTGAGAAGTGTGATACCCCTGTAGTTGGCACACACTCTCTGGTCCCCCCTTTTTAAATAGGGGAACCACCACCCCGGTCTGCCAACCCCTAGGCACTGTCCCAGACTTCCACGCAATGTTGACGAGGCGTGTCAACCAAGACAGCCCCTCAACACCCAAAGCCTTCAGCATTTCTGGACTGATCTCATCAACCCCTGCGGCTTTGCCACTATGGAGTTGTTTGACTACCTCAGTGACTTCCATCAGGGAAATTGACGATGATCCCCCATCAGCTTCCAGCTCTGCCTCAACCATAGAGGGCGTGTTAGTCGGATTCAGGAGTTCCTCAAAGTGCTCCTTCCACCGGCCGATAACCTTCTCAGTTGAAGTCAGCAGGGTCCCACCCTTGCTGTACACAGCTTGGATGGTTCCTCGCTTCCCCCTCCTGAGGTGCCGGATGGTTTTCCAGAAGCACCTTGGTGCCAACCGAAAGTCCTTCTCCATAGCTTCTCCGAACTTCTCCCACACCCGCTGCTTTGCCTCTGACACGGCAGAAGCTGCCGCCCTTCTAGTCCTTCGATACCCTGCAACTGTTTCCGGAGTCCTCCCGGATAACATAACCCGGAAGGATTCCTTCTTCAGTCGGACGGCTTCCCTGACCACCGGGGTCCACCACGGTGTTCGAGGGTTACCGCCCCTTGAGGCACCTAAGACCTTGAGACCACAGCTCATCACCGCAGCTTCAGCAATAGAGGTTTTGAACATCGCCCACTCAGGTTCAATGCCCCCAACCTCCACAGGGATGTCTGAAAAGCTCCGCCAGAGGTGTGAGTTGAAGATCCCCAGGACAGGGGCTTCCTCCAGACGTTCCCAGTTCACCCGCACTACCCGTTTGGGTTTACCAGGTCTGTCCAGAGTCTTCCCCCACCCCTTGATCCAACTCACCACCAGATGGTGATCAGTCGACAGCTCCGCCCCTCTCTTCACCCGAGTGTCCAAAACATGCGGCCCTCAGATCAGATGATACGATTACAAAATCGATCATTGACCTTTGGCCTAGGGTGCTCTGGTACCACGTGCACTTATGAGCATCCTTATGTTCGAACATGGTGTTTGTTATGGCCATTCCATGACTAGCACAGAAGTCCAACAACAAACGACCGTTCGGGTTTACATCAGGGAGGCCCTTCCTCCCAATCACGCCTCTCCAGGTGTCTCCATCATTTCCCACGTGTGCGTTGAAGTCTCCCCCTGCAGGGCTCCATTCAGGGTCTCCAAGAAGGCCGAATACTCTGAACTGCGGTTTGGGGCATAGGCACAAACAACAGTCAGTTTCCCCCCCCATAACCCGAAGGCGTAGGGAGGCAACCCTCTCGTCCACCGGGGTAAACTTCAACGTAGCGGCGCTCAGCCGGGGGCTAGTGAGTATCCCCACCCTGGCCCGACGCCTCACACCTTGGGCAACTCCGGAGAAGAATAGAGTCCAACCCCTATCCAGGAGTACGGTTCCAGAGCCAAGACGGTGCGTGGAGGTAAGCCCCACCAGATCCAACTGGTAGCGATCCACCTCCCGCACTAGTTCCGGCTCCTTCCCCCACAGAGAGGTGACGTTCCACGTCCCCAGAGCCAGCCTCTGCTGCCCGGGTCTGGTCCGTCGAGGTCCCTGACCATCACTGCCACCCGTGTGACAGCGCACCCGACCCCAGTGGTGGGCCCACAGGATGGATGGATGGGAGGCACCATGTAGCTTCTTCGGGCTGTTCCCGACCGGGCTCCGTGGCAAACCTGGCCACCAGGCGCTCGCTGTCGGGCCCTCCCTCTGGGCCTGGCTCCAGACGGTGGGCCCCGGGCTTCCTCCGGGCAGGGTCTCTCCTTTCCTTTCCCTTTTTTTCATGAAGTCGTTTTTGAACCATTCTTAGTCTGGCCCCTTGCCTGAGACCAATTTGCCTTGGGAGACCCTACCAGGAGCACTAGGCTCCAGACAACACAGCTCTCAGGTTCATAGGGACACACAAACCTCTCCACCACGATAAGGTGATGGTTCCCAGAGAGGTCTTCTCTTGTGCATGCAGTATTTCAGATATTAACAATGGTGCATTATTTCAATATGAATCGTTTAAATATTTAACCTCTTGAGCCCTTGAGCTATATGAGCAAAAACAAATGCACCACAAAGGAATTGAGTCTAGAGTTCAAAATATACCCATAATTCAGTACTGTAAGTACAAGCATGACTCACTTTTACTTTTATTCTGCATTCAATGATGTTGAAATGTTCCACTGGAGTCCCAGTCCATGCTGACTACAAAACATCACTTTCACATCCTGCTGAGTTTGTTGCAGCCCATTCATACTATTGATTTCTGCTTTTATCATAATATCAAAGAGCTGCTAAACCCTCTGCCATTGTCTGCATGTTTCATTTATGTGTGAGATAGGTTGTTAGGTAGTAGGTACTGTGTGTATGTTTGCGAGGTAACTGTTTTCTAACAGGCAGGAGCATCAGATCTGATGATGAAACAAACTGAACAAACAATTGTTCTTGGAAAAACTATGTAATGAAATGTATCACTAATATCAATTACTGCATGATGTTTATTCCTGCAAATACAAGCAGTCGCTGCACACTTATACCTATATGTAATGTTTACTTTGCAACCTTGGTTCTGAAATAAGCTTTAATTACAGGTAAGTAAGTGCACTCCTCTGGTAGTGAAGGGGTTACAGGAGTGTTATCACATCTTTAGAACTCTATTTATGGAAAACCTGCTCTGATGTATTTCCGTTGGCTGACAGTTAAGCTCTGTTTGAGATGAGTTTTGTATTTTCACAACCGTCCTCTCAAAGCTCTCCACAGCGTATGAGCCAAAGATATTTCTTACTGCTTGCTGGTCCTCTTACTTTGAAGTCTGACACAAACCTTCAGCTTGACTAATGTATGTAAATCCTACGAGAGTATATTTACATGTATGGGTCTATTTTAAGTTTGGCAAGAAATGCACAAAGATGTATATTAAGATGTATATTATTTATCCCTTGTGTTTTTTTCGAAAGTTGTTTCTGTCCCTTGTGTTCGCAGGTCAATTTTGACCCATGATTTAACCCAGCCCAAAACACTCAGAAATAATGACTATCATCCAATATTGTTTTTACTACATCATAACTAACTTATTATGCATTCATAACCATACAATGGTAGTTATTATATAAATTTAACTTGAAACAGGTCACGGCAGACCCAAACACAACATAAGGGTTATTCTTGGAACAGTTAGAAATTTGAAATTTTCTCTAAGGTACGAAGGGAATTCATGAGTATATGTTCAATGTATAGACATTCTGCCAAACTGTTGTTTGACTCCAGAATCATAATGCATTAATAAGAACAAACCTCAACGAAAAAAGTACGAGAAGTTTTGGTTAGGAATACGAAGATGTTTCTGCACAAGGCCCAATATTTTACCATTGATTATGTATATGGCTTGCTTGTTTGCTTTATTTACTGTATGGATTGAGTAATTCCTCAAAATCACCATGACAACACTTTATCCATGTCAAGGCAAGGCTCTGCACTGCTTTAAGCAGTTAGCAAGCCGGCATGTCTTTTTAGGTGATGTTTGCTGTGTGAGTGACAGTAATTCCTCTGCACCGGGATTCAAAAACACGTCTGGATTAAAGTGTTGACAACAACAAAACGCTGCCTCTGCTTTGACAGCACTTCCTGCAGAGGTTAATAGGAGTTTCAAAGGCTGCTTATTCTGAGACATGAGTGATGCCTGGAGTGTGTCCACACACTTAGGTCTCATACAGAGGGATGTCAGGTGGACTGAGGTGATGGTCAACCTTCAACTCGGTGTTTTGCTTTATGTGCTCTCAGTAGCTTGCATGATCCGTCAGGATTAAAGGGCCTACGAAATGATAAACATGAATTTCTACTGATGATAGCAAATGCTATTTGTGTTGTAAAATGATTTGTTATTTATGACACAATGATCACAGTATTTAATAAATCATGATTTAGTATGTCGACCACCGATGTTTACATTGCCGCTACCGGAAACACCTGACGCCGTGTTCTGATGTCACAAGTAGAAAATAGTCCACCAGTTGAATACACAGACAGCACGGCAGAAGTGGGGATGTCGGACTCTGGCTCGGATATTTCGACAGAATCGAGTGACCGTGAGTCGTCAATAGACTCGTTGCACCTTCAAAAGGAGTTTATTGAAGAGGATGCCGGTGTCGTGGATTTAGATCATGCGGGCGAGTTTAAAGTGGTGGAAACAGAGCCGCGCGAGACACAGTATTCAAGAGGGAGACACAGACGGGAGCGGACATGCGGATGAACGTGACGGTGAATCTGGATTTGGCAGATTTCCTGTGCGACAACAGAACACAGACAGGTATATACATTTGACTATGTTCATAGAACTTATCAATATATAGTACCGTATTTTCCGCACTATAAGGCGCACTTAAAAGCCTTTAATTTTCTCAAAAAGCGACAGTGCGCCTTATAATCCGGAGCGCTTTATATATGGATTAATTCTGGTTGTGTTTACTGATCTCGAAGCGATTTTGTGTGGTACACGGCGCTCTGTCAAAATGTTTTAGTACGACTTTTGTAAACTACAAAGCCGCACTGTGCTGCCTATTTCTATGTTTATAGAGTTGGGACATGTTTTTTGACTCAGAGTGAGCGCTCCTTGGTTTGTTGGTTTGCTGGGGGCGTGTCAGAGTGAGCGCTTCTGCTTTGCGAGGATCTTTGTTTACGGAGCTGCGAGATCAACACGTGGAGCAGAGACGCTAAAAAACTGTGTTTGTGTCTGTGATGCTTGAGCCTTGGAAACTATTTGTCTTTTTACGAAGTAAAATAAGAACAGTAAAGTCAAGAAAGCAAACCTTGCATCTTCATTGGAGGACTTTTGCATGTTAGCTAACTGTCTAGCTACGCATAGGGATACGCGCTGTACTTGCATAACACGCACCGCTTGCAGCATTACGGCTACCGTAGTCAGGAGCGTCGCGGAGTAATACATACTGTGCTTCACCATAATATTACAGTGTGTGTGTATAAGGACCCCAAAATGGCACCTGTCAAGAGACACGCTTACGACGCGGACTTCAAACTCAAGGCTATCAGTCACGTATTAGAACATGGGAATAGAGAGAATTCAACATTAATGAATCAATGGTACGGAAGTGGAGGAAGCAAGAAGATGACGTTTGATTTGGCGGTATCAGACTTTTTTTTACGTGTTACAACTGAACAAGGTTGGGAGTTATTGTGAATACGCTCATTAACGTTTGAACAATGTTGAGTTATTGTGAACACGTTTAATAAAGTTTGACTGACTGACTTATCTGACTGTTTTGTTTCGCTTAATGCGCCTTATAGTCCGGTGCGCTTTATATATGAAAACAGATCGAAAATAGACCATTCATTGACAGTGCGCCTTATAATCCAGTGCGCTCTATAGTGCGGAAAATACGGTAAATACATCATAATAAAACGTAACATTATCCTTGATCGTAAATAGATCGATAGCTATCGTTAGCTTGCTAGCGAGAATTGTTATGAACTGGACTAGTTGTCCGCAAATGGCTCGATCGCTAAATATTAAATGATTTCTCTACTTGGACACATCGACGTCTGTAAAGCTTGATAACTTGATTCTCTCTCGAAGTTTCTACGGTTGAGGTTCTATCGTTGTGTCTGATGTCAAACGTAATTTATTACGAGGCTGTATATAAAGCATTAGCTATTAGCTAACAAACAGACCGGAGGACAGCGCTGTTTTATAAAGTATAGTCTGTATACTGACCGTCTCACCTATAGTGCTTACAAGCCTGTCATCAAACACAGGCAGTAGTATGACATTAAGAAGACGTTAATATTGGCCTTTTTATGGATATTGCATATTGTGTACATGTCCTTGCCACTTCTTTTGTACATTTAGGTGTACATTTGAAAACTGTACAATTATGGAAGCAATTGAAGAGCTGCTGCCAAGAAAAGGATGTCATGGAGGAATTCAATGAATATGAGGGACATGGTGCAAACATAACCTGCATAACAGATCACCCAGGATTCAAATCAAAGTGGATGTTTGGGTGTTGCAGACAGCCTACCAAAGGTATTCGAAGAGGGACAGACAACAAGCAGGTGATCAGCCACGTAATGAGTAAGTTACTTGTGTTCACAAATGTGTAGAGCTCAGAAACTTTGATGTATTTTTGGGAAGTCGAATGGTCACTCTGGCAAAGTTACAGAATACATAGATAAATAAGCAAATAAGGTTGAAGTGATTACCATTGTCGTTATTATCATTAGCGTTATCTGCTATTTTAATTCTGCTATTATACAATTTTAATTCTGCTATTTTATACTATTTTAATTTGGCTATTTTTATAATGGTACTTCAGACTCATTTACATCTACACCTTGATTATTGTACTGTAAATGATCTTATTCTGTCCTTGTACTAATTGTTATGTTATTGCTGTGAAGCACTTTGGGCTGAAATTCTTGTATGAAAGGTGCTATATAAATAAAGCTTATTATTAGTATTATTATGTATTATCTTGTATTTTACAGAATGTATCACTATATGGCATACCGCCAGCTGGTGAGATTTTGTTGGGGAATACTTGGTAAGAACCACAGAATGCCATCATGTGCCATTCAAAAGATCTGTGCTACGTTTCTATCTGACAACTACATGTCGTTCAAGTATCAGCACTTTATTAGAGTCAATAACAAAACACAATGTCAGTTCAGTGATTGAATTTGCTTCTATACAGCACAACAGCATCCCTCTTGTTTGGTTCTTCCACCGACTGCTGAGTGGATCTGGGACTTCGAAAGGTTCCTCATCAGCATTGTCTTGGCACAAAGCTCTCTCAAAGGTCTCGGTCAAGATTTCAGTAACATACTCTGCTGTGTGTGTGTGTGTGTGTGTGTGTGTGTGTGTGTGTGTGTTCTGAAATGTACAAAACACAGCTTTACTAATAAATCTTTCAAACCAGCTTGAAATTGTATTGCATGTTTATTCATGTCTGCGTAAAGAAAATATCTAATAACATTCATAATAAAAGATGTGGTTGAATTGATTGAGAGAGCAATGATATCAAATTAAACAAATATATGAATTATGTACATGCATGTGGTGATTGTATGTTTAACATAGGGCCTGGTGTAAACTCGTTACATACAGTAGGCCTAGACCGATTATGGCTTTATGCTTGAAACAATAAATACAGTAAACAAGTAGCACGGCTTACCTTTGCTCTCTCCCTTTTGGCGAATGCATTTCGTCGTCTCTTTGGTGTTTGAGTCGGCGTGCTGGCTTGTGCTGGCTGGGGTCTCAGCAGTATTGTAGGCACAGTATCTGCGTTCAGTTTTAAATTCTTTTTGAATCTCATTTCCTTGGCGAGCATAGTTTGTTCGAAACACGATCTCTCAAAGTGCTGCCCACAAATCGTCAGTTTCATCGATGCACTTGTCTTGTCCATAAACGCGACATTTTATCATCTTTTGGCCACAGAAAGCTAGATTTGGAGACGGTCCCACATCCCCATACAACACATCACTTCACAATTATCCTTGACGATCGATTGTTGTCCGTTCTTTCTCGTAATAATTGACAGCAGTCTTTGCTGGACGCTTCAACACAGACGAACACTGGCGGCGGCTGTAACGCAGACGAACACTGGCGGTGGCTGTATTCTACTTGCGGCGGCTGTATTATACTTGTGACATCATCGCCCGCGCATTGCCGAAGTGGATGTTCCCGGCGCAGCGATCGATTGTTGTTAGCGGAAGTCATTTTTATGCTGTTATGATCGTGATTTATTACGATTACATCAATAATAAAAATATATATATGGCACATTTCACAATAGATATACAACCTCTATCATATACCAAGGCCAATAACACTGACGAAATATCATTTCGTAGGCCCTTTAAAGGAATAGTTAAACATTTTTGAGAATACTGTATTGGCTTTGTCTCCAAGAGTGAGATAAGACCCCAGAGCTGGAGTCAGGACATGGTTAGCCTAGCTTACAAGAAGTGATGTGTTCCAGTGACTAGACCTAAAGAAGATGCACACAATCTACGGTGGCCGACAAGGGCAAACACGCTACAATGGGCCAAACATATTTCCATTGGCAGGTAGTGCTGCAGCTACAGATTTCATGCAAAGTCAAAAGCTCAAATGTGGGACAACACATGCAATAAGGGATGAATCCACAATCACATACAGTGCTGTCCATAAGAATTTAAACAGCTATAAGGGTTTCATTCTTTGTCCACATGTGGTGAAGCAGACATGACAAGTCGGCTCCAAAGCAATGACTACACTTACTAGAGTGTAGCTGAAAAAAGTTTGGTTTACAACATTATGAGCACATCTTCTTGGCTGGTAAACTAAGGTCCAGGCTATAATATATTTAAATGCTGCAAATGTGCCACTTTATGTTCTTGCTATGTTAGCAATGCAAACATGTTAGTATGCTTGTCCAAATGTATGGTAATGTATAGTTTATATACACAACTGAAGAGCTCTTTCTTTCTTTTTCTTAACATCAATGACATTGAGAAAAATCCAGCTGTAAACAAATCAGGAGAACAAATACATTCATTACAAATTGATCATTTAACCCTCCAAACCCCCTAAAATGCCAACTAAGTATTGTATCTAAAACAGTTTTTCAGCTTTTCAATTTGAATTTCTGATGAAACAAATCAGCAACTGAGAGGCCTTCAGCCAAATATAGTCTTTAGAGTTATACATGTATATTTGTCTTATACTTGTTGTGATTGATTCAGATACATATTTACTTTGCACATTGTAATTTTAGGTTTAGTTTGTGTTTTTTTTGTTATTTAAGAAAATCTGAATTTTCATTTGAAATAATGATCAAGTTTTCTGAAATGAGAAGTAAGAGAATTGTCATACTGTTGAGCAATTTATAAACTTTGATGTACAAACCTGAGCCTCTCAGTTCATGTGCATCATCAGTATGCACTGAAGCACTGAGAGTGTAGTCTGTTCTCCTGCGTTCTTCAGCCTCCTCTTCAAGGAGCTCAGATTTAGATTTCTTTTGCAATTTGGAATTATTTTGGCCATAATAATCCTGTAGTGTTAATCTTCTATAGTTCAACCTCACAATTTTAAGAAGAGGTCTAATCAGCCAATAATAAATATAATAACCTGTGTGTGTTTACCATGATGTTAATGAGGAGCTGGGAGGGTAGTCTATGTATTCCTAGATATATTTTATCTCAATTGTTTGCCTAGATTAAATCTAAAATCATTCCTCTATAGCGGCAAAGGAATTTTATCTATTTATATGTTGGTAAAATTATCCTCCAATAGTTCATTTTAAGATCACCAGCTATGATTACCTAATTGTTAATACAAAAACTGTTTGTGAGGCTGCGGCCTGTCATTGCCTTTATTTATGTTATTGTAGCTTTGTTTTGGGTTGATGTGTTTTGAGTTGCATGAAATGTATCTTATGTTTGTTTCTATTGTTTTGCTTGAAATCCTGATGATTTATATGTAAGTGATTGTAGGTTTAGTGTTTGCATGTATTGTGATGAATTCTGGTGTATTGTTGTAGTTTCTGTTCTGATTTTGACTGTCCACAGCCATCAGCAGTTGGTCGACGCGCCAGCGCACTTGAGTCGTAACATACTTCTACTTTTATCTTGTAGCTTGTTTAATTGACTTTTAATGTTTTTACATGAGGCCATTTTTGCTTTTGAATTTGCATCGTTTCTGAAGCTGCAGCATGTTTCTCCTAATGGAAGTGTTCGCTCTTGTCAACCACCGTACTGATCCTCAGAAATCTATACAAATACAGGCTCGCATTCTCTGCTATAGCTGCATCACAGAAATGTTGGGGAGACATATGAATTCTTTTTTCATTAAGAAAATAACTTAAGACGTAATAGCACCTAACAATATTTTACATGTGTCTTTGTGTACAGTTAAACTAAGGAGATAGTTGTTAACTGGTGATCTTTACAGGTGTTGGTAGGTGAATGTTTGAACTTTAGGAAGTGCCAGGCTACAGAGACCTGGCTGCATCGTGACATCAAGCTGTTGCACTTGACAGACTGTTTGTTGCATAATGGACTAAGATACCCTGGTTGCATAATGAATGCTTTTGATCTTTGAATTTCACATAACTGGGAATGTGTTTGATAAATGGCATATATGAACTCTGCTTTCTTATTGGATAGAGGGATATTTGAGATATGTTTTATGTCTCTTTATATAACTGCCAAGGGGAATTAGATGCCAGGCTGTGGTGGTTCTGATGCTGCGACCCTGTCTTTGCTCTTACATTATGATTTCAGATGTGATTCTAACAGAGCTCCGTTAATAAAAGAGGAATTTAAAGATACTTGTTTGCTGATATTTTTGCGTAAGACACTGTGACAAGAAAAGAGATGGCAAAAGAAAGACACGGGAGGATTTTTTTAACCATTATTTCTCCTGGGAAGGTTGACTGCATTAATTGTTCTATTTCAGCAACATCCTGCTTTACTGTCAATCCGTTACAGAAACACTTGGGCAACATTAGCACCCAAGCCTCGGTCTGAAAATGTAATATCTGATTGTTAATGAAACAATCTGTGGATACTCATGGTGCCACCAGAATGTATACTCATTGCTCGGTGGTCTCAACCTGTCAACCTGTCCTCTAGTACCACTCTCAGGTCAACATTACCAAGTTCCAAGAAACCGTCCTAAAATGGTCTTATATAATAATTATATATAATATTATCATACATAAAATACAGCTCCCTCGCTGAACGTGTAGACCAATACAGCAGAAAAACAGTGTGTGAACTGGTGAGTTCATCGATCACCAAACACATGACCTTGTTCAATGCACAACACTGTTGCCTTCAGCAATTATTTGGGTGCATACGATATTATCAGAACTGCTCTGTCTCTTCTACACCTGACACTTGTGCATGAACCCGCTCAGACACACTATCCTGTCTCCTAGTGGCAGATACATGTAGGAAATTCCTGTCAATTAAGTTTCAGTTTGAATAAACCATTTTGTTGGAAAGCCACGTTGGAGAAGGCTGCATGTTTGTATGCACCTCCATCCTCTTTTAAAGGCCCTGTCACACATCCGTATGATTTGTCAGAGTCCAAATACGTCCAACTTTTCATCAGATCGGATCGGAAAAGTGAACATATACAGATTTGCATGTCTAACCTATTGATAGCGCATCACTTACTAATACAAAATGTATCAGACGAATGCCCAACGAATGCATAAGATTTACAAAAATATGGCGTATACAAAATATCGGCAACACGCTGGTTTACGTTGATATAAGGTAAGGTATAAGTAGTATTCGTTAAGAGCTCACTGTGTTACGCTGGGGTGCGTTGTTGAACGCTGATGTTTTGAGCATGTTCAAAATTACCGGACATACCCGACATGTGTCCCTATTTAGGTATGCAGATTTGGATGTGTGACCGCCGCCCGCTTGATTGGCTGCGGCGACTTCTCCTCCTCCCACCTTGATGAAGACCGGCTGTGATTGGTGTGCACCTGTTCCGGCTCTCCAATCCGAGGCGCACTGGAGAGACCGGTTTATACAAATGCCAGGCCAGCTCGAAAGTCGGGGTTGCTGGTGTTGTCAGCCTACGCATATGCATTTTTGTTTGGTCCGAGACTGTCGCGCTCTCATAGAGTACATTGAATGTTGCATATTGTGTTTCGTGTTCCGTGCAAGCTGTCCGCGTTGTTTAGGTGAGACGTCAGCCTGTAGAACAAGCTGTTTAGGGTTATTTGTTAAGCACGCTAGGTGCTCCGGTGCTGTTATGCCTTTTTTGTTTGTATTTTGTGTTAATCCAGTTTTCACCCCAAGCTTGTTTTAGAATTGTTTAGGTTGGGGTTTATTTTTGTTAGTTGGCTTTGACGCCTTATGCTCTTATGTTAAGAGCCCTCCTTCTGTTCCTTGTGGTGTCGTTGAAAGCAATTGTTTGTCAAATTGTCCACCATATTTAATAAATATATCTTATTTTGCCATCAACATCTGGTATATGTTACTCCCTTTTCCCTCGCCGAGCCGGGGTCGTAACACATGCTTATAATAATTTGTTATGTATTCGTTATGTATACGTCAGCTACAACACCGCTGTGGAAAAGTTGGACGTATTTGGACTCTGACAATTTTTGAGCTAATTTTCATATACGCCGGCATATGTTTCTGCCATACGGAACTGTGTATGTCTGGCGTGTTCGGCGTATCGTCTGCATCCTTCAAACGATCACAACTTACCCTTAATTTATATCAACCTATTGCCGATATTTCGTATGCGCCGGCATACGTTTCGGTCATACGGATATGTGTGACAGGGCTTAAATTAGACAATTAGTCAACTTTAAGATGAGTATTTACTTGTATTTGAGTACTTATCTTAAATACTTAAATGTTTTGATCTTCCTTTGTTGATTATTTCAGCAGTATTTAATAATATTGTATTGGTTTATTTTCATGCTTCAATTTATGTCCTTGGAGATATATACAGAATATATAAGTTTTCAGAAATGTTATGTTTAAATATGCAAATGAGGCATTATGTATTACTAGATTTCGGTGCATTTAGGTGAAATGTACAGATGCAAATAGTTGGTGACACCTAAATGTGAATTTTAGATGTTTTCTTTCCACTAGTCTGAAAGAAGACATGTTATGTAATAAAAATACCGGAAACCCTCAAAATTGACTAGTGCATGAAAAACTGAAAAGCTCCTGGCTGTCTCGCCTTAACTTACATTACTCACTTGTTCTGAAATGTTGCTCGCCTCTCTTTGAAAGCAGCAAAATGATCAATTACCCTCTCATAGAAATCAGGCATGTTCCTGACTCGTTCCTTCTCTATAGAAAGCATTGCCCATTGCGATTAGCAGGAATGTCTTGATTTTCTTTAAGGTTTAAAACAGGGGTCACCAACCTTTTTGATACTGAGAGCTACTTCAAGGGTACTGAATAATACGAAGGGCTACTTGTTTGATACAAACTTCCTGAATAACATACTTGCACAGATCACCTTTAGTGATAATATTATCATTAATAATACTAATCATAATAAATATTCATATATGTGAAGAGACTGTCTGATCACATGTTAATGTTAATTATTCCTCACAATATTTATTAACAATGATTTACCATGGTAGGAAACACAGATATATTTAAACATGCAACATTATTTATGTATGTTCTCAATCTAAATGAAGCTTCCGTTGCTTTCTGTGACTTGTTCACCGGCTTCGTGAAAAGAGACTGATGCTGCCCAAAGCAACCTTTAACCCACGGCTTGTTCTGCCCGCAGTGCTGCCAGGTGGGTAGTTAGCATGGTAGCTCCTGTGACCCGTAGGGACATACACACTTTTCTTTCACTGTTGTAAAAAATAATTCTTCCACCCAATCCTTGTGAAAATAGTTAGTTTTCTTTCGCTTTTCTGCCATGTTTAGCGCCCAATCGTAGCTGCTCCCGCTAGCTTGTCTCAGCAAAAAGGGAAATGGAGATTTATCTTGCGCAGGGTCAGAGTTCATATACATAAAACATTTTTGTTTTTTAAATTCTATATTCAATATTGTCATTTTAAAAGAATAATTCAAGTGTTATTGATTAAAAAAAAAACAGCAAAACAATTAAATACAAATTTTAGATGGAGCTCCATGGTGACTAGTGCTATTTTTAGAACATGCCCTGTGGGCGACTCACGTACTCCCTGCGGGCGACCAAGTGCCCGGGCACCGCGCTAGCTACCCTTGGTCTAGAAACACCTTTCAGCTTCAGTCATTGAGATTGAAGTGGTTATGAGGATATTCACAGTCTCAGAGAAAGTCTCCTGAAGGTTGTCCCTCTGTAGAACCTGGTACAGTGTCAGTGCACCACAGCAGCCCTTGAAATCAGGACTCTCGTAGAAAAGGGACAGTTCAGATTGAGTTTGGCCTTGTTCAGCATGGGGTATGTCCTGACGGAGCCTCAAAAATTATGACGATAGGATGGGTGCTGGATCAAATATAACAGAGTAAGAACAGATAGATCCGCACACCAGATGGCTTCCGTTACGATGATTTTTTTAAAACAGCTGTGTAACATTTAGAGCACCAGGCTCTTCCTCAGTGCTGTTCTCACACTGTTTAATATGAATAAAAGAACAGTCAACGTACATTCCCACTGTCATATTCCACAATGTATCATGTCTACTATACCTTCCTTCCTTCCCTCCTCCTTTCTTTCCTTCCTTCCTGCTTTTCTTCCTCTCTTCCTCCCTTGCTCCCTTCCTTCTTATTAATTTCTTCCTCCCTTTGTTCCTTACCTTTCTTCTTTCCTATCTTCTTCCTAACCATTCTTTTTTCCTTCCTTCCTTTCTTCCTCCTTTCCATCCTTGCTTCCTTCCTTCTCTACTTTCTTCCTCCTTTTCTGTTCTTTCTTTTTTCCTCCTTACCTTCCTTCCTCCCTTGATTTCTTCCTTGATTTCATTCCTTATATCCTTCCTTCTTTCCCCCTTCCTTCTTTCATTCACTTCCTTCTTATTATTTCCTTCCTGTTTTCCTTCTATCCTATTTTCCTACCCTTACCATCATTACTCCTCTCTTCTTTCCTTTTTTCCATTTGCCCTTCCGCCTTTTCTTCTTTCTTTCTTTCCTTCCTTCCTTCCTTCCTTCCTTCCTTCCTTCCTTCCTTCCTTCCTTCCTTCCTTCCTTCTAGCCCAATATGACACATTTACAAAATTCTAATCTTTCTTATTCCTTTTCTTTGTGAAGTTTATTTAGTAAATGTTCTAATTTTCAAAAGTGAGGTAATTTTGTGAAAATTGTCACCTTAGAATGTGATGTCATATTTGGAAATTTAAATAGTTTTTCGGAAATGAAGACATCCGAAAGTGAAGTCGTTTTTGAAAAGTGAAGTACATTTGGAAATAGGCTACTCAGTCTCACACACACACACACACACACACACACACACACACACACACAATTTTAAATTATTTAAGCAACTTCAGAGAGAAAAACGGCTGAGAATCAATTTCATCATTTCAATTTGATTCAGCTTCTTTTACTGAATTACACTGAATAAATGTGTGTCTGAAAAAGCTCTGTGGCACAGACACACACACAGACACACACACAGACACACACACAGACACACAGACACACACACAGACACACACTCACACAAGAAACGGCGTCTGGTAAAATTTTGTAAAAAGTAGAATAGAGTAAATTAATAGAGTAGAGCAGAATAAAAAAGAATAGAGTAACAGTATAGAATTCAATACTCACATAAAATGAAGTAGAATAAAATAGAGAAATATAATTGAGTAGAATATAACAGATATAATGGGAGAAAGTAAAACAGAATCACATACTGTACAATGGAGTAGAATGGACTAGTGTAGAAAACAAAAAAGCAATTTGGAAACGAGAATCATAGAAAAGAATAGAATTAAGTAAAGTAGAATAGGATACAAATGTGTCATCTTCAGTCACGGTGATGCAGGATAAAAATAGAAGTCAATCTGTTATACTCGATGAACTCTGCTCTATTTTCAAATGTTTCAAAGTAAAAGCATGGTGGGAACAAACATCTGACAGCAGATCAAAGCTTGTCACTGGCTGCATTTACAGAGCAGGGAGGAGACGTGAACACACACTGTGTATGTGTGTTACTGTAAGACTCCATTTCTAGTGGGAAGTACTGTTCGAAGTTTAACCCTGTGTAAAAATGATAAGTGACAATCAGATCCACCAGGTCTAAAACTGTCTCAGAGTCGGAATAATTCTCCATCCTGCATATACACATGTGACTTATTAATCACTGAACTCTCCTCAACCCTCCTCTGACTTCTGGGAGGTCGTACTGTAGCTACAGTAGATGTTCGATTTCTATCAAAGTCATGAAGCTCGGAGAGCGAGCAGGTAACATGAGGGTCAACAGGGATTCACATTCTATAGAGCTTCAACACACTGTATTACTCAGGAATCTGGAGCAACACAATACACTACTCAGCACTGCGCAGTTGCCTTTGTAATTATGTGCAGATTTATTTTTACGCATCTTGAAAACTACTTGATAATCAAAGCTTTCCTCCAAGTACAAAAATCCTGATTCTTTTAAAAAGTTCACCAAAGTACAGACTGTTCTTACTATGAACATGACTTCATCTTCTTTCTGTATAACCTCTAAGGAAGACCATCAACAGCCACACTTGTTGTTTTCCCTAACACCAGATATCACGCATCATACTGCCTCTCTTCATGTTCATGCTGCCATATTTAATATGTATTCATCCTTATGGAAGTGTGTACAAGCTGTGAAATGATCAGATCAAGCATATGAAGGGCATTGCTGGATAAATGTGGACTTGGTGTTTCACAAATCCATGAGAATACAAGAGCAGACAGGAAGGCAGATCGAGAGGGGACAAAAGATCTTCCTCTATCCTGCAGCAAGTTACAGAAAAATCATCAGTGTAGTTTTTGGACAGCACTGACAAAACATTATTTCTCAACACACCCATATACTTTCTGATGATGAGGTAAGTGCATAAGTAAGAAATACTATAACTCATTCTTAGTCTTCAACTGTAGCTGTTTACATTTCTAATCCAGAGAAGTATAATTCTAAGTAAATAACTTCTAAAAAACTCCAGGTTAGTCCAAAACATAGCCAGTTACCTGCCATATAATTACGCAGGAAATGTTCCCTTTAGCACATAAGCTACTGTGGTTAGAAAACATCCATCAAAAGGAAATTTTGGGGACCGAGGATGAGAAGGAAGCGTAGGTTTGTGTGTGTGTGTCAGTGCAGGTGATAGTGTGCTGCATGTTTGAGAGGAAAGAATAAAACGCCTCCTGAAACTCAGACTGATGAGGCTCCGTCATCAGGGCAGCACTACCTGCCTTCCCTGCCATGCTGTCTCGTGTCTGACACACGCACACACACACACACACACATACACACACACATGCATGCATTCACAGGCACACAATCATGTACCTGTTCACATACTGTATATCCTGCTTTCTGAAGAATTATTTTTAGATTGGTTGATGGTAAAAGACAACAGTGGTTCAGAACGTTTCATATAACTTTGTGTGGGAAATACTTCTGAACAGAAAGACCATCTGTGTCACACTTTAACACTTAGCTGAATGGATTTTATTAGTAATCCAAAGTCATTAAAGACAGAAATATAAATATTTTAGATGTTTTAAATGAGATTACCACACATTAAACACATTGTTATGACACATTATTAAATAAAAGCTTAAAATGTATGGAATTACTTTCACATATTTATTATACTACTAACAAGTAGTATGTGAGTATTAAAACCTGATATATATTACTCCTCTTTGCTATAGAGCCAAAAACGGTCAAGAATCCATACGTTCCTTCATTACTATGAACACACACACACTGCTGCCCTAAATACTCATTACAGCTCCAAATGTGTATTCATCCGCCACTGGATATAGTCCCCAACAAACGCATTATTTCCCCCAGTAGTATTTGCTTACAACTACAGTGACCAGCTCTTTTAGGAAATTACTGAGCCTCTTTAAAATGAAACTATATATTTGAAAGCATTTTTAAGGATTTCAGTGTTTAGTAGGAACCAATGTGCTTTAACCTGAGCGCTACAGACAGCATAGGGAAGTCACAAAGTACTGAAAGATGGACTAACATTGTTGGCTTTGGTCTTTTCATACAAAATACAACTGTCCACCTCAATTTAGAAAGTCAAAATCTTAATTTCCATTATCTCCAAAACAGCTGCTGGTGATCTTGTAGGCAGCTGCACTGAAAACCTCACACACCACACCACACTTATCTTATTCATATGGCTTCCATTTTATTACAGATGCTTTTATATTTGTTTAAAAGTGACATACTTTATATCACACGGTAGCACCGGTGGCAGCAATCTTTTTTCCAAATGAAATTCAAATTTATGCTTTACTTGAACAAGATCAAGTGGGCTCAGATTAAAATAAAATGAATAACCCTGGAATATGCAATGGATGTTTGTTTGTTTTGTTGCAGATTGAAATCAAAGATGACAGCAGAATACCATTTCCATACAGCTCATGATAGAGGATGTCATGATAAGTAGGATTTCATGTTTTCTTAAATCTCTGGAAAAAGGTTACTCTATATGTCTTTATATGTATGGCACTTGATGACATGAAAACAATACACATCAAAAATGAAAGAAATGGGTGTTTTCAGACGCCACCTTTTTTTCCACATATTGTGTGTTTTACTGTGAAAGTGGTGTTTGGAACCATTGGAATGTTACTGAAAAAGCATCACAGCTCCGAGCGATAGGCATGTTCATTTGGCTTTTTAGTGCAATAATATACTCAGCGAAATGTGATACACTATATGGCCAAAATTATGTATACTTTAGTGTACTTTTGGTCTGGGGTTTGTTTTTCATGGTTCGGGCTAGGTCCCTAACTTCCAATTCAAAGAGCACCCAACACGTCACAAGGAATTGATAATGTGTGGTATTTTTCTTAGACTTTAGGATTATGCTTAGAAACTTCAAATTTATAAAATAAATATGAGTGTGGAGAATGGCATTGTCATGTCATACGGGAGTTACTGTAATTACCCGTAGAGTTCACATTAGCATCTAAGATATTAGCATCTGTCACCGGCAAACTCTGGGTACTTTCAAAGAAAATACTCCAGCATACAATGACATTTTAGGCGACAATGTGCCTCCAACTTTGTGTCAGCAGTGTGTCTTGGTCCATTTCCTGTTTCAACAAGACAATGTCCTATGCACAAAGCTAGCTCCAGGAATTTAACTGTCAAACCCATCCAACACCTTTGGATTGGATTGGAATGCCTGGAATTGAAAGATCTTATCACCCAACATCAGTGCTGGACTTCACTAAAGCTCTCTTCAGGTTCCAAACCAGAAGAGTGGAGGCTTTTATAGCAGCCCATAGTGTCGCAAACACATGTTGGACTATATGGCTCCAACGTTCAGGTGTCCACACACATTTGCCCATGTAGTGTATCAGTTTATGCTTTTAAGAAACACTTTACATAAAAATAAAACACCATTGTTCACCACCTCTCCATAGAAGACAAATAAAATTGACACTCGCTAAATACAACATGATGTCAGCTCGATAAATGGCCGACAAAAATTCCAGTCTTATAGAATCAGGCTCTCTTTAGTAACATCTCGAATAGAACTACACATTTTGTCCTGAAACATGTTGACTGAAAATCCTCTCACCTCAGCTTCAAAATGTTTTACTTGTTTCATTTGAAGAATAAGTACTAATAAATAAATTATTGACTTTGATTTTGTTCTTGATAACTTGTTTCTACACAGCTGTCCTGCAGCCTCCTCATGTATGTGTCAGAGGCAGTTACACATATGCAGAGTCACTGGACTGAGTGCGGCCAAAATTAGGCATACTCATCCTGGGTAAGTCTTTGTTCCGGATCTCATAAATCGACTTCCTTTTGGCCTGCACTCCTCTCACAGCAGCTTTGATCTTCCTCCAGCCGAGGTGATTGAGCTCTGCCAAGTTCAGCACCACGCAAATGCCACTGACTGCGAACATGAAGACCAGGAACACTGTCTTCTCTGTTGGCCTTGAAACGTAGCACTCTACATCTTTTATGCAAGGGTATCGATCACACTCGTACACTGCAGGGACATTGAATCCATACAGGAAGTATTGACCCACCAGAAACCCTATCTCTAGTGCGTTTCGGAACACCACCTGGATTATGTAGAACCTGGAGATGCCCTCCTGCCTTCTCATTTTTGACTTTGTAGTTCGCATGTTTGAGTTGGGGAAGTCCTTGATTTCCAGGCAGTCAGGCTCTACCTCCTTATGGGAGTTCTCTGTGTTCTGCAACATTCCGTTCAAGATGGTGTTCTTGATCTTCTTGCTGTCTTCTCTCTTCAAGAAGTCCATGCCTCTGTCCAGGGAGAGGTACATTGTTGAGAAACGCCGCTCCTTCTGCTTGGCAGACTGGTGCACAGAGTAGGTTATGAAGCAGAGACTGGGGCAGCACACCATGATGATCTGGAACACCCAGTACCTGATGTGGGAGATTGGGAAAGCTTTGTCGTAGCAAGCCTGGTTGCAGCCTGGCTGTAAGGTGTTGCACACGAACATGGACTGCTCATCGTTGTACACGGTCTCTCCAACAATAGCTACGACCAGAATCCGGAAGATCACCACTACGGTCAGTAGGATCCTGAGGGGAAAACAGCGACAGAAATATATTCACATTGAGAGTAGCTGTTTTAGTTTAACACGCCCTTTTTGTGCACAAGCCTCAACATTAGACACCCAAAATAAATGGTTGCTGTTCTTAACCCCTTTTGAATACAACCATGATCCTGGTCTCTTTGGCGTTTATCACACAATCTGAATTTGTCGAAGTAATTTAAAGTCTGCTCTAACAGACAACATCATGTGATATTTGGATGTGAAAAGGGTCTACACTGATCATCATGAGGCTCCTCGATCCAATACATTTTCCATAAGAAAATGAACTTGGTGAATTTATCCATCACAGCAAACATAATTGCGGATTTTAGAGTAGTTATGTTATTATTGTGGAGTCAGGCTATACAAATCAAGCCGTACTTTAATTGTATCACCTCACAGTGATTAGGTCACTTACACAACAATAAAAGGAGGTGTGATGCTCACTGTGAACCATTTCTTAAAGCGAAGTCTCTACCACAAATATTTATTCTATCAAGTAATTTTTGTTATTTATTGTTGTCTTATCTTTTTCTAAAATGTGATTTTTAGAAAACTTGCGAGACTTTACCCACCAATCTGACACTTTTCTACAAATATAATAAAATAAACTTCAGCGGGAAGAAGTGCAATTATTGTTTGACCTGGATGGCAGAATGCTTTTTCAATTAACATTACACTACCTGATAATAATATTCATAATAATACATTTATGTATAACGTAGACATGTTTAGGTTAGGTTTTTTAAATAATTCACTAATGCTTTATAAATCTTTAATAAACGATTTTCAAAGAATTCCTTTGGTTTTTAGCTCATCAGATAGACCGTTTGACCAGCCACATACATTAATTTCTCATTAATAGTAATATAATAATATTAATGTATCTTTGAAGCATTAATGATTTAAAGACCAATAATACATTCACTGCCTTATGAGACAGCACTACCAAATCGGACCATCAGGGTGTTATTTATGGTTTGTAGGGGAAAGGTCTTCGGCACTGGAGCAGTGTAGGAGATGAAACAACAGCTCTCCCAGGCTGTCTAACCCCACGGTTCTCCGGAGACGGTCTACATTATCAGAATTTAAATACAGACCTCTGCTTGCCCTTAATAATACCTTTAAAGATAAAAACAATTACAGATTTGTAATCTGTGTTTTAAATAACCAAACATATATTTTTGCGCTTCTTCTTGATTCCCCTAGTTGTACACTCGGTTGACCTCGACTTTAAAACTCTTCACCTTGTCTAGAAGAGAGGACGACACATTTCTTTTTTTCTTTCTTTCTTTCTTTCTCTCCAACTCTTACCTTCCGATCATAGTAGAGTGCTGCTGGACAGCCGCCTCCAAGAGACGCTCTAATATGGTCCACTCCCCCATGATTGCTCATTCGGAGAGGATAACACTCGGAGGATATTATTATTCCCCTTCAATTTGTCCGAGAGCTCCGACAATATCCAGTGAATGCATGTGTCCCCCGCTGTGCAGCTCAGTGCAGCCTGTTCGCTCCTGCCCTCTCTGTTCTCCAGGCGCTGATTAGTAGAGAGCCCTCCTGAGCGCCTGTGCTGTAGCCTACACGGAAGGCAGGTTGTGTGTGACTGAACGCCGCTCAACGCTAATCCAGCTTTAAGTAGACTTCTTTGCGTCACACGACTGGTTGGCTGAGAGAGCCCAGTAGCATATCTATCTATCCACGACAGTAATGTGCTGTGCTGCAAAAAGTGACACACTCAACACGATATTTCAGCCCATATTCTAAAATATTGTAATCTGATCCTTTCAACTGTATGGTGATATTATTATGATGGTCATTATTAATTGTAATAGTAGTAGTAGTAGTAGTAGTAGTAGTAGTAGTAGTAGCAGTAGTAGTAGCAGTAGCATTATTAATTGTAATGTTTTCCTGTTTACAATTTGAAATACCTTGAAATAGCTTTTATTATTATTATTATTATTATTATTATTATTATTATTATTATTATTATTAGTAGTAGTAGTAGTAGTAGTAGTAGTAGTAGTAGTAGTAGTAGTATCATCATCATCATCATCATCATTATTATTATTATTATTATTATTATTATTATTATTATTATTATTATTATTATTATTATTAATAGTAATAGTAGTATCATCATCATTATTATTATAATTATTATTATTTGTAGTAGTACTAGTATTATTATTATTATTATTATTATTATTATTATATAATAATAATAATAATAATAATAATAATAATAATAATAATAATAGTAGTAGTAGTAGTAGTATCATCATCATTATTATTATTATTATTATTATTATTATTATTATTATTATTATTATTATTATTATTATTATCCATCCATCCATCCATCGTCTACCGCTTATCCGGAATCGGGTCGCGGGGGCAGCAGCTCCAGTAAGGAACCCCAATCTTCCCTTCTCCGGGCCACATCCTCCAGCTCCGACTGGGGGATCCTGAGGCGTTCCCAGGCCAGTGAGGAGATATAATCTCTCCACCGAGTCCTGGGTCTTCCCCGGGGTCTCCTCCCAGCAGGACGTGCCTGGGACACCTCCCTAGGGAGTCTCTCACGGATGGCTGAGCTTCTCACCCTATCTCTAAGGGAGACGCCAGCCACCCGTCTGAGAAAACCCATTTCGGCCGCTTGTACCCGTGATCTCGTTCTTTCGGTCATGACCCAGCCTTCATGACCATAGGTGAGGGTAGGAACGAAGATCGACCGGTATATTGAAAGCTTTGCCTTCTGGCTCAGCTCTCTTTTCGTCACAACGGTACGGTAAAGTGACTGTAATACCGCCCCCGCTGCTCCGATTCTCCGGCCAATCTCTCGCTCCATTGTCCCCTCACTCGCGAACAAGACCCCGAGGTACTTGAACTCCTTCAATGGCTCATTCCCTACCCGGAGTAGGCAATCCACCGGTTTCCTGCTGAGAGCCATGGTCTCAGATTTGGAGGTGCTGATCCTCATCCCAACCGCTTTACACTTGGCTGCGAACCGATCCAGTGACTGTTGAAGGTCACAGACCGATGATGCCATAAGGACCACATCATCTGCAAAGAGCAGCGATGAGATCCTCAGGTCACCGAACTGCAACCCCTCTCCTCCACGACTACGCCTCGATATCCTATCCATGAAAATCACGAACAGGATTGGTGATAAAGCGCAGCCCTGGCGGAGGCCAACATTCACGGGAAACGAGTCCGACTTACTGCCGAGTATCCGGACACAACTCTCGCTTTGGGCGTACAGGGATTGGATGGCCCTCAAAAGTGACCCCCTCACCCCATACTCCCGCAGCACCTCCCACAGTATCACCCGGGGGACCCGGTCATACACCTTCTCCAGATCCACAAAACACATGTAGACCGGATGGACGTACTCCCAGGCCCCCTCCAGGATCCTTGCGAGAGTGAAGAGTTGGTCCGTTGTTCCACGACCAGGACGGAATCCGCATTGTTCCTCTTCAATCAGAGGTTCGACTACCGCCCGAACCCTCCTTTCCAGTACCTTGGAGTAGACTTTACCAGGGAGGCTGAGAAGTGTGATACCCCTGTAGTTGGCACACACTCTCTGGTCCCCCTTTTTAAATAGGGGAACCACCAGCCCGGTCTGCCAACCCCTAGGCACTGTCCCAGACTTCCATGCAATGTTGACGAGGCGTGTCAACCAAGACAGCCCCTCAACACCCAAAGCCTTCAGCATTTCTGGACGGATCTCATCAACCCCTGCGGCTTTGCCACTGTGGAGTTGTTTGACTACCTCAGTGACTTCCATCAGGGAAATTGACGATGATCCCCCATCAGCTTCCAGCTCTGCCTCAACCATAGAGGGCGTGTTAGTCGGATTCAGGAGTTCCTCAAAGTGCTCCTTCCACCGGCCGATAACCTTCTCAGTTGAAGTCAGCAGGGTCCCACCCTTGCTGTACACAGCTTGGATGGTTCCTCGCTTCCCCCTCCTGAGGTGCCGGATGGTTTTCCAGAAGCACCTTGGTGCCAACCGAAAGTCCTTCTCCATAGCTTCTCCGAACTTCTCCCACACCCGCTGCTTTGCCTCTGACACGGCAGAAGCTGCCGCCCTTCTAGTCCTTCGATACCCTGCAACTGTTTCCGGAGTCCTCCCGGATAACATAACCCGGAAGGATTCCTTCTTCAGTCGGACGGCTTCCCTGACCACCGGGGTCCACCACGGTGTTCGAGGGTTACCGCCCCTTGAGGCACCTAAGACCTTGAGACCACAGCTCATCACCGCAGCTTCAGCAATAGAGGTTTTGAACATCGCCCACTCAGGTTCAATGCCCCCAACCTCCACAGGGATGTCTGAAAAGCTCCGCCAGAGGTGTGAGTTGAAGATCCCAGGACAGGGGCTTCCTCCAGACGTTCCCAGTTCACCCGCACTACCCGTTTGGGTTTACCAGGTCTGTCCAGAGTCTTCCCCCACCCCTTGATCCAACTCACCACCAGATGGTGATCAGTCGACAGCTCCGCCCCTCTCTTCACCCGAGTGTCCAAAACATGCGGCCTCAGATCAGAGGATACGATTACAAAATCGATCATTGACCTTTGGCCTAGGGTGCTCTGGTACCACGTGCACTTATGAGCATCCTTATGTTCGAACATGGTGTTTGTTATGGCCATTCCATGGCTAGCACAGAAGTCCAACAACAAACGACCGTTCGGGTTTAGATCAGGGAGGCCCTTCCTCCCAATCACGCCTCTCCAGGTGCCTTGGGCAACTCCGGAGAAGAATAGAGTCCAACCCCTATCCAGGAGTACGGTTCCAGAGCCAAGACTGTGCGTGGAGGTAAGCCCCACCAGATCCAACTGGTAGCGATCCACCTCCCGCACTAGTTCCGGCTCCTTCCCCCACAGAGAGGTGACGTTCCACGTCCCCAGAGCCAGCCTCTGCTGCCCGGGTCTGGTCCGTCGAGGTCCCTGACCATCACTGCCACCCATGTGACAGCGCACCCGACCCCAGCGGTTTTTCCCATGAGTGGTGGGCCCACAGGATGGATGGATGGGAGGCACAACGTAGTTTCTTCGGGCTGTGCCCGACCGGGCTCCGTGGCAAACCCGGCCACCAGGCGCTCGCTGTCGGGCCCTCCCTCTGGGCCTGGCTCCAGACGGGGGCCCCGGGCTTCCTCCGGGCAGGGTCTCTCCTTTCCTTTCCCTTTCTTTCATGAAGTCGTTTTTGAACCATTCTTAGTCTGGCCCCTCACCTGAGACCAATTTGCCTTGGGAGACCCTACCAGGAGCACTAGGCTCCAGACAACACAGCTCTCAGGTTCATAGGGACACACAAACCTCTCCACCACGATAAGGTGATGGTTCCCAGAGAGGCATTATTATTATTATTATTATTATTATTATTATTATTATTATTATTTGTTAGTAGCATTAGTAGAAGTAGTGACTGAATGACTGACTGCTTGTATTTGTGTGTCTGCTCATTTACATAACCTATATGGTACCAGAAGAAGAAGAACTAGTATTTTTGGTAGCAGCTTCAGCAGCATTAGTTTGTATATATTTACCAAATTTCGTACATTATAAATAACATTGGTCTCAACGAATCTGAGCAGTGATTCTTTGAGAGCTCCATCAAACAACAGAGCCCTTTCCACCAAATCTAACAACTATTTGCGGTAAATTCCTTCATATAAATGTCACTGAAGTCTATTTATACTGCAACTACTACTGTAATCCCTCAGTGAGTCTGTTTCTACTACTAGTACAACTACAATAATACTGCTGCCAAGACTGGCCACTGCTACTATTGCCTCTGGTCATTATTACCACTGTGGTACCCTATTGGTATAGAGGATTGCATAACAAAAATGAATGGTACAGCTAGGTATAGGTGAACAAATTAGATTTGAGTAAAGTTGAATTAAATACTACATAATGCATCACAAGGCGCTCTACCATTGTTGTTGATAAAGACACATCAGTGAGGTCCTTGGCCCTCGAGTATTCTCTTTAAACTGCCTCACAACCTGTAGTAATGGTCAACAGCAATTATATAAATACACTACTCACAGTAACAGATTTAGGAAGGATATTTATTTATAAGAGTAAAACTATAAATAAAACTATTTCTGTGCATCTTATTGACTAAGGAGCAAGCAGTCTGCAACCACAACACACAGCTCTATTCATGGTCACACAACAGAGAACACGACCAAATGCTGGGTGCAAATCCCTATTCCTGTTTATTTAAAAACCAATAGATATTATGCACATATAAATACATTCCACCATCCTGCCAGACTGCCTGGATGTCTGTTTTCTTTTGTATCCTAATCCGCAGGTATAGGAAGTATTAGCAGTACTTTAAGGACTTTTTTGCCACTGAGTTGAAGATTCTGGCTGTTTGGAAGCACTTTCTGTAGTCGATGGAGGGTCCTGCCTCATCATACTCCTGCTAGCTGATCCACAGAGGCAGGGATGGTGCCACCAATCCACACCAGTACTTGCGGCCAAAAGGTACGATGATCTGAGGGGGTAGAGAGGAACACGGAGTTACCCCATAAAAAACTACACATTCTTCATGCACACTGTGGCAGTGGGGTGTGGTTACGGCGCCGGCTGCTGGTGGAGAGATGGGAGTGTCTCCGATTAATTGAGGTACCGTTCGAAATAATTGGCATGGACCTCATCGGGCCGGAGTGCACGGAGATGTTGATTTGTATTGGTCCTCGTGGATTATGGTTTATGTGGCTGGCCAGCTACAACGTTACACATTGAAACACATTGTAAAGAAACTCTTCAACAACTTATAAGTACACTTAAAACACAAATAAATAATGAAAGGATTTAACACTTTAAATGAAACAGTATATTGCTGCTCATTTCAGATGACACACACACACAACCCGCCCACACACACACACACACACACACACACACACACACACACACACACACACACACATACGGTAGATTCAAAACATGACCGCACATCCCAATTTATCCCCCCCTCACTTATCCTACACCAATGTAGTGGTGACGTAACGTTGTATAACAATGTTATCCTACAACGTCGTGGCTGACTTTCTCTTGCGCTCGGCGGAGGGGTGAGGGGATTCAGCTTGCGGCCGGCGGGATCCCAGCCTGAGTCGAGTTGATTGAAAGGAGTAATTCATGCTTTGGGACCTATGCTTAATGGGCTTGTGGAGAGTGAGATGAGTGGATTGACATCAACTTCATGCCTGTTGATAAAAGAGCAATGTTTAGGTTGAATGCATCCATTTCTTATTGTTATTAATGTTATTTGTTAAAGTAGAATTTTAGCTTTTTTTGATGCCTTCTTCTTTTGCTAACATGCATATACTCTGTACATTTCTAAGGTAACACTCACCCATACAAAACACACTTTCAGATGTGCACAACAAACAATTACAATATGTAAATACAGTACGTAGTTCTTGCATTAACATAAACAACTATACATGGCCAACCACTTCCTGTATTTATACACTAAGTGACATCATCAGTGATAAATAGTTTTATTTATCTGAATAAATAGTCTAATTTCAAAGTTCAAGGAAATATATTGTCATTGTACAACACTGGTGTGTGCAATGAAATTCAGTTAGTCCCATTTTGCTACAAAAAGGCAGAAAACTATTTTTGGGAGCATGAGTTGAGGAGTCTCACAACTTGAGGAAAGAAGCTTCTCTGTAGTCTGCAAACGCAAATACTTCTGTATCTCTTGCCAGACAGCAGCAGGGTGAACAGACTAGATTATTGGATTGAGTATTGTCCTTTAATATCTTTTGGGCTCTTTGCAGGCTCCTCTACTCACAAATTTCACTGATGCTCAGTAGACTGGTACCAATGATGTTCTGGCCAGTTTTAACCACCCGCTGCAGAGCGCTCCTGTTCGGGGCCGTGCACATCACATGTCAGTTTGCAATGTTTTTCAGGTTCCAGATTAATTCTATCTGGAGGAAGTGTGACCATCAATCTGAACTGCCTGAAGTCTATTTGTGAGGAAGTCTTATATCCAGTTGCAGAGTGTGGTACATAAGCCCAGGGTGGTAAATTTGCCAATCAGTGTCATCATGAAGATTGTGTTGAATGCTGAGCTGAAATCAACAAGCAGCATGTAGGTATTGTGTTTTCCAGATGTGGAATGTTGTTTTTGATGTGCTGGAAAACCAGTTTCTCAAAGCACTTCATCAGAATGGGGGTGACCTTTTAGGTACAGGGATGATGGTGGCTGTGTTGAAGCAGGTGGGAACACTCTCCTGTGACGGGGATATGTTGAAAATATCAGTGATGACAACAGTTAGCTGATGATAGGGCGCTCCTGCTTTTGCAGCCTGTATAAATATATATATATTCCGGATCGCCTACAACAGGGGTAACTAACAGGCGGACCGCTGTCCGAGTCCGGACCCAGGCACCGACCTATCCGGACCCGGACCTTTAATCAATACAATATTAAGGGATTTTCAATTTTGACGGGGCGCTTCTATTTTAACCGGCGCAGCTTTTCTCATTTTTACGGCACTAGTTTAGCGGTTCAGAAACAATTACATGCGAGTTAAGCCATCCCACGTGATGCTACTCAGCCAATGAAATCTGTGTATTCCAATCGGCAAACATTGTGACTTTGAATACAGACAGAAGAGAGGCGAGAGGGGCGTGACAGATGGAAAGACAAGTTAGCGATACAGGGAGAGAAGACGGAGAAAGGGAGAGAAACACAGACGAAGAGACGAGTGAGCGGCAGACAGGGAGAGAAAAATAACTACTCATGGCGCTCTCCAAGAAGAGAAAAGTCAACAGAGCTTTCAACCCAGAATGGACTCATTCATTATTCCCACTGGGAGCACAACCCCAGCGTCTCATATGCTCAGAGACCGTGGTGCTCATTAAAAGTGGTGATGAAACGCCACTATGAGACAAAGCACAACGTTTTTGACAAGACATACCCACTCAAGTCTGAAGTGAGGGCACAGAAAATAAGCACTCAGAGCCCAATGTGATTTGTGACAAAATAAAGCAAATAGGCCACCTGTCAGCATCATCAGCCACAGAGAACAGTTTAACCCAGGATGTGCTAGCCTGGGTTAAACTGTTCAATTGTTAAGATGTGTTGAGACTGATTTATTCTAACATTGGTTGAGAGTTAAATCAAGATGTGAAACAGTTAAAGAAAAAGGGAAACTCAAGCTGCTGCTACACTTTATTTTATTATTCATTATTTCATTCATCATTTTAAGATGCACAATTTTTCAAAAGCTATTTTATTTATTTTTCTCAATTTTATTTTGAAATGAAGCCCGAGAAGAACACTACATATCTACAGTATTATATATATCTGTATAGTTCAATGTTAAGTGACAATAAAATGTTTTTAAATTATACTTTCTTTATTAGATTTGACAGTCAGTTGATGACGTGCAGACGTTGATACAGTTACTAGGCTACTTCAATATATATCACACTAATTCATAACGCAAGTTAGACATTATGATGCTTGCGGAAATTTTCTCTAACTGGACCTCTTAGAATTTTTGTTGAATGGCCTACAACATATCTTAGGTGTTTTTGGTGTTGACGTCTCTCTCCAATCTCCTTGATGCCAGCTTTCAGTCTCACTCCTGCAGTGCTGTATGCTTATTTGTCACCTGCCCGAAAGTCAACTTTTTTGGCCCTGGAGAGTGCCCTCATCAACCTCAACCAGGCTTTCTATTTGGGGAATGATTTTATTGTCTTTGTGATCACCACATCATCAACACATTTGCTGAACATATGCCATTCTGTGCATTAAAATCAGTCCTGTAGAACAGCTGTGGCTTCATCTGTCCACACTTTAACTCTGATGGTTTAAACCTTTTAATCAGCTGGGAGTAAGAAGGCATCTGATTTTCCAAAGTGGGGATGGGGGAGGGCTTTGTAGCTTCCAGGAATATTCTTGTTAACATGGTCCAATATTGTTTCCCTTGGTGGGGATGTGGACATGCTGTGCTAATTTAGGTTGAACAAACTGAGGTTTGTTTGATTAAAATCAAAAGCTATAACAAAAATGCCATCTGGTTGTTAGGTCTCACATAGCCTGTTTTACGGGCCTGCATATGACAATGGTTGTGAGGGATATTAACATTTTTAAAGGTCTTTGATCATGTAGTTTATTTGTCCCATACAGCCTCGCCTCCTGGCATGCTATCGGCTACATATAAAACCCTAAACATTACAAATAAACTTTGCAGTCAAGCAAAACTCACATGCAGCCGATTTCACAGACCTAAATATGAGCATCAATGTTGGCATGATATTTAGCCACATAGATATTTCCAGCTACCGGACGTCTGACATCTTTTCTGTAAAGCAAAATGCCCAGATCCAACACAAGGTCATGGACCGCCATGATGGCTTTGAGTGACCTGTGGGTGCTGTCTCAGTTTGCTAGCAGCTAGCTGTCTGCTCAGCTATGCTACCTGGGTCCACCCCGATTACACTGACTTTATTTTAGGATCCCAGTGAGCTCTGAACCTGTTCTGTGCGGAGCTATCATTAGCTAGTCATTAATGCCCGGATGCCAGGTAAATGAGTTAAGGTGGTTCTCTCCATCGCGCTGGTTGAGCCGGGGAGAATAGGCCTACCTAGTGTGTTTACAACCAGCAACCAAAAAGGCTATACCTTTGAATCATTTTTGTCATTAATTATGTCACATTCATTTCAATAATGCATGATATTTTTGGGTTCTCTGAGTTAGATTTGAAGTTATTTGGTATTTGCTAGCAAACAGGTATTTTTAGCAAAAACAAGTATATATCAGGAGCCTATGCCACAAAGCGTTTATGATGTTATCCATGGATTTGTTCACACATGATCTTCAAACCTATGCCACTATTGCTTTTAATGAAAAGTGGCAGATGGTTGTTATTTTGATGCCCTTTGATCTGACTCCAGCTCCTTTTTATAACATACATGTGCACAGTCATATATTTAACTTCAGCTTCAACAACATTTTCTTTTAAATCTTCTCTTCAGTTGCTGGCGCCTGTGTTTTGTCCCTATCAGATTAAAGCTGAACAAATATATTTCAGTTGTAATGTATGTTCCAGAAAGCAGGATTAGTGAAACCTCTGAGGTTATTAAACCTGAAATAAGGGAAACACTGGGATTTCACTTCCGGAAAGAAAGAGGTTTTATTCAACAACCCCCGATATTCTCTCTGTCTCCTCCCTCTTACAGAGCCAGACACGCCGTGTTATTTCCTCATTCATTCAGTCCGTATCAAAGCGTGCATCAGTGCACATTAGTCACCGGAGGTTTACTGTATGTCACAATCAAAATCCTGGTTGGTTTGTTACTCAGCAGTGTCATTGCTTTGAACAGCGTTAATTCCCCTCACGTTCAAATATTACACAGCAACAAGTCAGCCTCAATTCAGAATAAAACCTCTGCATGTCCTTTTTTACTTTTTTATATTGTGACTTCTTTGCACACGAGACAGCTGTCAGTTTGTCAGGGCAGTTCCACTGACATGTTTATTGCTCAATGTATTCTCAACATGTTTTAACAGCATTTCAGTGACTTTGTTGAAATTACTACATTTGTTTTAAGTAGTAGAAATAAAGCCACTGAATGCCATCGAGCCAACTTTCAAAACTACGTCTTTTAAGCTTGATGCCTTTTCAAGTGCAAACAACCAAACACATTATTACTGTGTGATCCTACGATCAAGTCTTCAACTATATTTGCTTCCTTCTCAGTTGCTGGTGTTTTGTCCCTGACAGATTAAAGCTGAACAAATATATTTACATTGTAATGTAGGTTACAGCCTTATACAGATTCCACCACTTTCTAGGTCATCTCGTATCTTGCGTGGCCTGTAAGCGCAGAGGCCAAGCTGTCCGCTAAGAGCGAGTGGACAGTTTAGAGCAGGGGGGGAGGGGCAGGCAACAATTCGGAGGAGGGGGTGGAGTTCTAAGCTGTCATATAACGCTGTTAACAACGGAGTTGAATTTGAATTAAACTTTAAAAAATCACACAATGACAAGTCTGTAAAGCATCCTTAAAAGGTACGAGTACAGTGTTAATGTGCATTTACCCCCACTACAGCACTGGTTGTACTCAGAGCTACCAGGACTCTTGAATTAAGCCTTTTGTCTCACTTCCACTGACCATGAGTTTTCATATGAAATGATAATAGAACAAAAACTGGACTCCAGTGCACCTAAACTTTCTGCTGGCTAATCGAGAGAAAGGAAGAAGTTGTACATTTGTGTCTTTCAAGCTCACAGAATAATCTTCCCAAAATCCTGCTGTCAAGTCCCATGCTGTCTCTTTCCCTTATAATGTCCTGAACACACTGTGACGAAGCACCAACTCCCTCACTAACAATTTGCTCAGCCTTTTTGTTAAGAATGGTAGACAGTTTTTCAGTTTTCTTTATTTCATGTATGGTTGTAATATCCGTTAACCAAGGCAAAGTAACATATGTTGCGTTTGAAACCAGTTTATTTCTTAAACATATTAACAGACAGTTTATGGCTTTCATAAAAGTTTGAGTTTGAGTCCTTTTGTGGAAGCCATCAGCCTCAGCTGCAGTCATTATCTGTGGTGTATGAGGAGGCGGGCTCTATGAGGTGATTGGTTAATTGGTGGGTGATGTATTGGCAGCTAATTCAGTTAAAATACTGAATGATTTAATAATTTGTGATTTTGAAGGTACGGTATTTAAGATATTAAATAATGAACCGAGGCCTTGTTATAATAAAGATATGATTAAACAAGGCATATTTGTTACACCTTGTAAACTCTCTGTTCTAGAGTACCGACCTGATTGTTTGTTTGGAAAGAGCAGCACCAGTACAGTTCTGAACAAAAATAATGTTTTGTTTCTTTGATTCATGTTGGTTTTTTTTGTTGTTTTTTAATGGCTGAAAAATAAAACTCCTTATTTTATTTTATCTTATTTTTCCGTCACGGTTGATCAACCACCCTGCAGCTCACCTTACGACACACATTGCATTGTATTAGTGGGAAAACCTGAGGTATATAACATATAATATATCAGTCATTACCTTTTAATTAAATGTCTTTCATTACATATAATATATATATAATAATATGAATACAAGTATAGCTGCAGCTTGCGTGATTGTCCTATTGCTGGAGAATATATTCCTCTTTGTTTTAACTGTAACTAATATATATATACTACGCATACTACTAACACTACTAATACAGAGGTAGTTATTGTAGGTTAATGGTGCAACATAAGAAATAAATAAAACAACAGTTTTAAATTCTGGAATCTGTTTGTTAAGTTTGAACTTTAGTTAAAATTGCTTCTGGAATGGAAATAAGTCGTGTTCATCCTTGTGTCATTATATAGTGTGACCAGCTGGGTCTCATCTAACAACCTAGCCCCATCCCACTGTGCCGCTCCCTCTGCCTACTAACAGATACATCAATTTAGGCCAAGTCCACACGTGCACACATATTTTGTTCAAAGCTGGCTGTTTTGATCCCATCGGCAGATAGTCTCTAGTTATTATTTTCTTTTTTTTACAGGCCTCTACCCAAGAATAACCTTTTTATTTTGTCTCCTGTTTGATCCTTGTCTCTGCCATCAAAATGTGAGGATGGTACAGTCCTCAATTAGTCCTCAGTATTACAGTATGGCAGACGATTCCCATGAGAAATGTCTCTACAGTATATATAAAACAGAGAGAGAGGGAGAGAGAGAGAGGGAGAGGGGGAGGGAGAGAGAGAGACAGAGAGAGAGAGAGAGAGAGGGAGAGAGACAGAGAGGGGAGAGTGGGAGAGAGACAGAGAGAGGGAGAGAGGGGGGGAGGGAGAGAGAGAGGGAGAGAGAGAGAGAGAGAGAAGAGAGGGGAGGGAGGAGAGGGAGAGAGGAAGAGGGAGGGAGAGAGACAAGAGAGAGAGAGAGTGAGAGAGAGAGACAGAGAGAGAGGGAGAGGAGAGAGGAGAGAGGGGGAGGGAGAGAGAGAGGGAAGACGAGAGAGGGAGGAAGAGGGAGGGAGGGAGAGAGAGGAAGGGGAGGAGAGAGTGAGAGGGAGAGAGAGAAGGGGGAGGGAGAGAGAGAGGATGGAGAGAGAGGAGAGAGAGAGAGAGAGAGAGAGGGGGGGGAAGGAGAGAGAGAGGAAGAGAGGGAGGGAGAGACAGAGAAGGAGAGAGGGGGGAGGGAGAGGAGCGAAGAGGGGGAGGATGGGGAGGGAGAGGGAGAAAGAGAGAGACTGGGGGAGGGAGAGTGTTGAGAGGGTGAGAGGGTGAGAGAGGGGAAGGGAGAGAGACAGGGGAGGGAGAGAGAGAGAGAGAGAGAGAGAGGGGGAGAGTGAGAGAGAGAAGGAGAGAGGGAGAGAGAGGGGGAGGGAGATAAAGACAGGGAGAGAGAGAGTGTGAGAGAGATAGAGAGAGAGCAAGAGGGGGAGGGATAGTGAGAGAGAGGGAGAGAGAGAGAAAGGGAGAGAGCAGCCGTGGTGGTGGAGAGAGCTGAATGAAGAGAGGAAGCGGTCTGTGAGAAACAAAGCAGTGAATCAGGGGAATAAAACGTTATTTTCATTACTGTTACGTTCTAAAGCACAAATAAACACAACCACACTACTACACAGATTTTGAATGAATACAGCCTAAGCGCACATTTCATCCTGTGTGTGTGTGTGTGTGTGTGTGTGTGTGTGTGTGTGTGTGTGTGTGTGTGTGTGTGTGTGTGTGTGTGTGTGTGTGTGTGTGTGTGTGTGGACTGCAGCAGTTCAACAGATTAGATAGAAGAAGCACGCTGTAATTCATACATCATGTCAGACGTTGGTTTCAGAGCGGGCTATATATCCAGGACAGCTCCAGGATCCTGAGGAAGGAGGGAATCCTGAGGCCTTTACTCCCCTCGCTCCCCATCACGAGCATTACACATTACACAAGTGTGGAGAGGATCCACGGCAGTCTTAACACAATCAAAGAAAGAGGTGCACAGGTCACGGGAGGTGCCCCTAGGATTAGGTCCTGTGTCTACATGCACTATAGCAATGTCACAGATTAAATTACCCTGTAATCACCCACTGACCTATAAAATCTGCAGTTGTGATGAGTCGGGCAGTAACCCGGCTCAGATTCACAGTCAGGGCAGACTCCATGCAAGAAATATCAAGAGCAAACCGAGACATTGATGATGAATGGTGAATGATGAGATGATTATGTATTGTATTAGACAGCCAGATATACTGACAGACAAAGGAACAGACAGACAAAGTACTGACAGGAGGAACATATTCAACTACCTTGTTAAGACTAAAAGTCTCTTACTATCTTTAAATCTCTGTTTACCTACAGGCAGCTCAGCGTGGGTGTGATGCATGATGAGATTAGTCAACCAGTTTAATGTTTATGAACTCCTGTAAGGATCAAACTAAGGACAGCTTTTAATGTAGATGTTCATAATGACCAGAACTAATCCCTGCACTATCCCTTCTCAATCCCCATATCTCTGTGGTGTCATAGCAGGGAGCCAATACAATTACAGGCAGAGCAGTCAGGCAGAAAGTTCAGCCTTTGTTCTATGAAAGAACATCCTCCCAGTGTCAACACAGAATGTGCAGCTATTGTGTTAAAAGACTGCTTTACCTTTTCAATAAAAAATATGTTAGTCTCAACACCAAATCAGAATAAACTGTGGGGATTTAATATTTAATAAAAAAACATTTAATCCTTGTGCAGGTGCATCATCATTATTATACACCATCAAAAGCACACACACACACACACACACACACACACACACACACACACACAAATGACACACACAAAACACACATTCTCACACAGAATCATATTTAAAAAATCAAAACTCTCTCCTGGAGTGACAGTGAGTAAATCCCAAAGCATGAAAATGGCGCCACCTTTTGGTGAAACTGCAAAAGCACATAACATCAGTGCAGAGCTCCTGCTTTCACAAAACAAAGACTGAGGAGAGATCCCTCTCCCAGGACAGACAGATGTGCAGTAGATGTTGTGTGTACAGGATAAACAACAAAGTAAAAATACAACATCCATGTGACATAACTCATGATGTGATCGTATATGAAAAAGATGGATCCAGGAAGATAAGCTTCCTGGTTCCTCCAAGAACTGTCTAGACACAGACATTAGTGCAGGGTGTGTTAATATTTACGGGTGGGGTTTTAGAGTGTTTTTGGTTAGCTTGAAGTATCATGACAGAGAAGATTCATTTATTAATTTATCATTTCCCCCCCAAAAAATCAAATGTCCCCTGCTGAAACGGCATAAAAAGGTGGACACAAAAATGACAAAGAACTGAATTTGGTGCTTGAATATAGAATTGATGAATTTGACTTGGCAGCCTGAACTCCTAAAAATGATGTTCCAATACAAAAAAATGTCATTGTCAATTACGGTTTGAGTGAAATTAATTTAGTCCCGTTTAGATTACATTTTTTATTTTTACGTACCACAGGCCTGTCATCATATCCTGTGTGAAACCAAAAGTCAAGGATGGCTTTTTTAAATGTACATCTGTGACTTCAATAACATAACAAACATACTTATTTACAGCCGAACCAACTAGTTTTGTTGCGTTTGTATTTATATTAACCACGTGTTTAAAATACTGCAGCCGTAATCCCATGAGAAAATCTATTTATCTCAATACGTAATTGAGAATACAGTTTAGTGGAATGGGAACGTAATTTTGTAGGATAGGACTACAGGGTTGGAGAGTGAAGAAAATAGCGGATGAAACAATGAATTTCTATGCAGAGAGCCACAGGTCAGCAAGAAATTACAAACTCATTAGAAATAATGCTATATCTGCAATATATATAAAGATCAATGTGTACTCTGTGTTTCTCCAAACTGCCTAATAGTTGCTAGTTGCACATAAAAGCCAGACATTCTTGTAACTGTTTGCACAACTCTTTTGGAAGGAAATAAATTAAATATCCCTTTTGTAACATCCCATGTTCATACAGTCCTTTAGTGTCCATGTTAGTTAGTAGTTTGTTTTGTGTTTTTTTTAGTACCACATCACTTTGTATTTGACATTGCATCATTACGGTGTGCAGTTCCCTCTCATGAAAAACACAATATATTTTGTTGTTGGTATATTTAAATATATACTCATTCTCCAGCAAGCAACCCAAAATATTGTGTGGTGCCACGAAGGATGAGGAAACCATCCTGATGGAGCAGCAATAGGCTCCTTTCTTTTCTGACAAATTGAAAGTGATAGTTTTGTTTGCAATGAAAAAAAACAAAAAACATCCTCCACACTCCCTCTGCAAACTGCCCCTGGGACATGACAAGCCCTGGACTCATCACTGGCTGCGGCTCCATCTCTGTGGAATGATGCAAATGATGACAAATTCCTTCATCCCTCATCATGCGCGTGCAGCTAATCGGTGTAACACACAGGGATGGGCACGTCTTGGCGCTTAGCTGAGGGGCTGAGCTGCCTGATTGAATCATTCAGGAGTGGCCTGTTATCAGACTGCTGTCAGGCCGCTCAGCACTCTCCTCTGGTCAGGGCCTCCATTCACTTGCATTCCATTTCAGAAGCAGCGCTCACCTCTTTTGGGGTGTGTGAATATGGAAGAACATTATTCCCATTTGTCACAGGATGAGTGAGTCAATTCCATTTAGATACTACATGTGTCAATGTCTGGCTGAGGACTGTGCTTTTGATATTTCTGTGGCTAGAAGGCTGTGGTGTCCAGAACTGTCCCTTAAATAGTCCCATAATATCTCTACATGGAGTTAATAGTGTCTGCATCACTGACTATATATCTCATATGTAATCACAATCATATCCCATCAATGTATCTGTGGAAATAAATCATTTTAAATGTTCTATGTTTAGTTTGGTTTGAATTAGGGTATTGCTACTGTATTTACTCTTTGAGTTACTCTGAGCCAAGTTGTAATTTCTAAATAACTATCAGAAAAAACAACTCCCCGTAGTAAAAAATCTTGCAAATAAATAAAAGTACCATAAATAATAGGAGTGATCAAACAAATTATTATTCTTTTTAAACTAGAATAGCAACTGGTAAATAAACACAAAGCTATGTACAGTATATTGCACACCAAACTATTTACAGTTCAAACTATGAAAATAGAAGCCCCCTTCGAGGGCAGGAAGCAGCAGCTTGGAATGACAACCCTGCTCCCTTATCCTCCCCTGCCTCTGGAAGATCAGCTGCTCCCAGGATGTTGTTCAAGAACCTCTGTGCAAGGCGGAAGCCTCCCTCCTGCAATGAGTATGCTTCCATGAATGGCAGCGTTGAAATACGCGTGTGGCTATTGGTTGCAACTCTCCACACCCGTTGGCATTTCTTACATCTCCTACACACACCAGGTACAGATAGAGGAGCATCATGTAACAACTGGCTGATGCCGTCAAACAAAGGGGAGGCACAGGGGGGCAATGCCCCACCAAGTATCCTACCATTACTCCCCAAATACAATACAAATGTATATGTATATAAATAATATGTTTTACCATTATTTGATTGGTTTGTCTGGCCCTAAAATAGGCAGCGGAAGAGCCTTGTCACTTTTCTGATCAGCTTCCCATCAGCTGGCGCAAACTGCCGACTACTGTGTGCTTGCTGTGTGTGTGTGTGTGTGTGTGTGTGTGTGTGTGTGTGTGTGTGTGTGTGTGTGTGTGTGTGGGTGTGTGTGTGGGTGTGTGTGTGTGTGTGTGTGGGTGTGTTTGTGGTGTATGTGTGTGCAAACTCAACTGAGAGGTTGTGTTCGAATATAAAAAGGAGACTCGACTCATTGAAAAACACCGGTGGCAGCAACTTGGCAATTGCACAGTAAGCATTTAATAAATTAGAATACAGTAAATATGCCAAACAGTATAAACATTAGAGACTGTATGGACCCAGTTTAGAGGTGAAATACTGCCCCCTATTGCTCTGGAGCAGGTGGCTCAGAATTACATATTGAACCTTTAAAATCAAACTTTTATATCTACCTATGTGTACTAGGGATGTAACACAAAGCTTATATGTGTTTCTGTTTATTTCACAAAAAGTATCTGTATCCAGATTCATACAGGAAGTGGGCGTGGCTTGTTGCATGGGAGGAGCTGACAACGGTGATCAAAATATATTGCTGTTTGAATTGTCTAAAAATGAGAGAGCTATTCATATCTGAAAAGCAGGGGCTGGATTTATATCATGATGTAAAAGTAACACCTGTTGTCTTTATCCTTCACTGCACAATCACGCTGCTTTGGCTACTAGCAGTTCTTGTCTGCACTGCAAAGACAACAACCACATGGATTAGTATTGAGGGCAGCGGATATTACTGCATTTTCATAATATCTGCGCATATAGCTGCCAATAATGGAGGCTTTGCATCCACTTTGCTGCAGGTTTTTTGACACTTCTGTAGTTTTTTTCACCAAGTAATAGCTGATCATGGCCCTGAACTTTCCAGGTCTTGGACATTTCAGGGCCATGATCACGGGCCACTGTGTGTCAGTGTGTAATTGTTTAACTGATTTTATTGTTCTTATTGTTTAACTTTGTTTTGTTTATATGAGTTGTATTTAACTTGGCATCGTTGTAAATGATGGCCTGCCCTCAATGATCTCTATGAGATATAAATAAATAAATAGATTATATAACAAAAGATGTTAAAGGTGTAATTGATAGCGTTGATAACATTCAGAGACCCTCTCCAGCTTCCCCATCAAAACACCGTGGTTGCCAGTTCGATGCACAACTTGCAAATATCCTGTAGCCTACAGTGTCGGTGTAGCCAGATAGCTATCCAGCAAACCTTAGCTTTAGTTTACCGGACAAGAAGAAAAATAGCCGCCTCGTGGCTTTTTAGCCCTTGAAAGTCCTTCAGCTGCCTGAAACAAGCAAGACCAGAATGTTCACGCTGGTCTTGTTCCTCCTTTTAACGCTGAGCAGTTGGGATGGGCACCGGAGTGAAGCCGATAGCTGAGCGTTAAACGGAGCCATTTTTCCGTTTTTTCGCACTAACTGGCAGCTACTAAGACTCTTGATTCCTGACGACACAGAAATAACACGTTATACTAACGTCATATAATATGTAATATATATGTGTATACTATTGGATCAAAAGCCTTTTCAGCAACGGCACTGGCAGCAACCACACGTCAAGTGTCTTACACAGTCTTGAAAAGAACATTATTTTCGGACCCTACAAATATTTTTTTAATATTAATTCCCAATCATAATATATTTTAAAACTTTTATTCTGCATATTTCTAAAAGCTTTGTGGGTGTATTTTTTTGTTTTTATTATTCACCGAAATAAAAATATTATCAATATAACCTTTAAGTAGGCCAAGTAAATTAGTGTCAATGAGTCGGGATGAGATTCCATGCCAGTGGGGGTCCCAGGCCTTGGTGACGAGGCATAGTACAAATACAACATTTGACAGAAATTATGTTGTGTTGGAAAAAAAAGAAATAGAAAGTTTGGATGAATCCAGGAAAATGTCAATAAGGCTTCCCGGTGTCCAGCAGGACCAGGTCAGCAGGCGCTGTCACGATTCATGATCCTGACGTAAACTTTATCAGTGGCAACCTGCCACATGAGAGACAGACACTCCGGGGATGATACCCCGGATGGTGAGTTAGTAACATACATTTACATAAATGCATACAGATAGAGAGGGAGAAGAAGAGAGAGGGAGGGGAGGAGAGAGGAAGAGAAGGAAGAGAGCAGGGAGGTGACCCCCGGCAGTCTAAGCCTATAGCAGCATAACTAGGGGCTGATCCAGGGCAAACCTGAGCCAGCCCTAACTATAAGCTTTATCAAAAAGGAAAGTCTTTAGCCTACTCTTAAATGTGGAGAGTGTGTCTGCCTCCCGAACACAAACTGGAAGCTGGTTCCACTGGAGAGGAGCTTGATAGCTGAAGGCTCTGGCTCCCATTGTACTCTTAGAGACTCTAGGAACCACAAGTAACCCTGCAGTCTGGGAGCGTAATGCTCTAGTTGGTTTATAAGGTACTATGAGATCTTTAAGATATGCTGGAGCCTGACCTTTAATTGATTTGTAAGTCAGGAGAAGGATTTTGAATTCTATTCTGTATTTTACCGGGAGCCAGTGCAGAGCAGCTAAGACAGGAGTAATATGATCCCGTTTCCTTGTTCTAGTCAATACACGTGCCGCTGCATTTTGGATCAACTGAAGAGTCTTAAGCGACTTTTTGGGACAACCTGATAACAATGAGTTGCAGTAATCCAGCCTTGAAGTAACAAATGCATGGACTAGTTTTTCTGCATCATTTTGAGACAGGATGTGTCTTATTTTTGCAATGTTACGTAGATGAAAGAAGGCAGTCCTTGAGATTTGTTTTATGTGGGAGTTAAACGACAGATCTTGATCAAAGATGACGCCAAGATTCCTTACAGTGGTGCTGGAGGCCAAGTTAATGCCATCCAGAGCTTTCTCATTAGAAAATGCGTTTCGGAGGCGTTTAGGGCCAAGTATAATAACTTCAGTTTTGTCTGTGTTTAACATCAAAAAGTTGCTAGACATCCAAGTTTTTATGTCCTTAAGGCATGCTTGAAGTTTAGCCAATTGATTGGTTTCGTCTGGTTTAATTGATAGATATAATTGGGTATCATCCGCATAACAATGAAAGTTTATAGAGTGGTTCCTTATAATATTGCCCAAAGGAAGCATATATAAGGTGAATAGAATCGGTCCAAGTACAGAACCCTGCGGAACTCCAAGACTGACTTTGGCTGTCATGGAGGATTTATCGTTAACACATACAAATTGAGATCGTTCAGATAAATAGGACTTGAACCAGCTTAGTGCGGTTCCTTTTATGCCAACACAATGTTCCAGTCTCTGTAGTAGAATGTCATGATCAACAGTGTCGAAAGCAGCACTGAGGTCTAACAAGACAAGAACAGAGACAAGTCCTTTGTCTGATGCCAAAAGAAGGTCATTGGTAACTTTCACCAGTGCCGTCTCTGTGCTATGATGAACTCTAAATCCAGATTGAAAAACCTCAAATAAACTATTATTATGTAAAAAGTCACACAACTGTTTTGCGACTGCTTTCTCAAGGATTTTAGCGAGAAAGGGTAGGTTAGATATCGGCCTATAGTTGGCTAAAACTTCTGGATCAAGACTAGGCTTTTTAAGAAGTGGTTTTATTACAGCTACTTTAAAGGATTTTGGTACGTAGCCAGATAATAGAGACAGGTTGATCATATTTAATAACGAAGTGTTAATTAAGGGTAAAACTTCTTTAAACAGCTTAGTTGGAATCGGGTCCAAAAGACAGGTTGATGGTTTAGACGATGAGATTGTTGAAGTTAGTTGGTTAAGGTTGATTGGAGTAAAACAGTCTAGATATATTTCAGGAGTTACAGATGTTTTTAAAATTCCAACAGTTGAAGTTAAGTCATTACCAATTGAGGTCAGGAGGAGATTAATTTTGTCTCTAATAATTATAATTTTATCGTTAAAGAAACTCATGAAGTCGTCACTACTGAGAGATATAGGAATAGAAGGCTCTGTAGAGCTGTGGCTCTCTGTCAGCCTGGCTACAGTGCTGAAAAGAAACACTGTTGTCTTCTGCTCTGGTCAAATAAAACATTGTGCAAACATGTTCTTATCACGCATACTTTGAGTTGAACCCTAACCATAGTTTTTTTGTTATTTATTTGTTATATATTTAGAATCCATTTACTTAATTTTATCATAATTCTTATCATGCTTAAAGTACAGGAATAGGGACACAGTGATGAACCTGTGTTGGGCTTCACATTTTTTTTCCAGGCAGGATTTCTCACCAGAGGGCAGCAGTAGTACGTCACTGAGAGCTGCCTGTACTAAATCCATCCAGGATGAATCACACACAAAGATATGTCATCGTTTAGAGTGATAGAGAAAAAAAGCAATGGTCTCATTACTTTACAACCTCTTAATAAGTCTTAATAGCAACATTTGGATAATTTATTGCACTATTAAAGAGATTTCTGCCATTTCCAACACTAACAAATCATTTATGAGTGGATTTATACCAGCAAACAGCAAAAACTTCACTCCTCTGCATGTGGGGACTCCTCCTGTACCCAGACACTGGCTCCACCCTATCAACTCACTCTTGTCCTTCCAATTAATTCTTGCCCATGACCAGTCTCATCTCCTCCGACATGGCAGGACAGGGCCAGTCGTGATGGATGTGACATTAACGGGAAATGAAGCCGGGGAGATGCGACGCCCCAGTCCAATAGTGGCATTTGTCACTGCCCTGGTCATGCAGATTGGTCCAGCCTTGCCCACTGACTAAGATTAATGATGACTGTGGTCCTGTCTTTGTCTCCATGTGTGGCTTCCCCGAGCACAGCACAGTCTCCAAACATGACCCGTCTCATATTAACCCCACCGAGATCGGAGACACAACATGCACCCTGACATGAAAATATTGCCTCCTTTGACAATCGCTTTCTTTCCTGTTAACTGTGAGTGAATGGTGAAAGGGAGATGTTAGTTTTAATTAATTAATTGAGAAATATCTGATTTCAATGTGGCAATTATGGCAATGATTTTAGTAGAATGAAAATACAGAAAGCAAAATAGGGGGCAAAAAGAATCATGAACACTCCACTCTAAGCTTGATTAAACATGTTTTATGAAGTAGCTGGTGAGTATGTGGAGTGCTGTACAGTATAGTAGGAGGACCACATCCTGGTTTGTAATAAAGAAATGGAATAACCTTAAGCACCATGCTCCACTGCACAGAAAATGGCTTTTCCCTGACAGATGAGGTAGCTGGGGAAGGCTCAGATGGATGGGGGATTGGGTCGGTTGTATAAGACTTCAGGGATGCAGCACATTCCCCTGGTCATCCATCATTTGCTGACACATCCACTTATATCCGCACCACACATACATACAGATGTGATCCTCTGTTTGATCAGCAATCTGGCAATTCCTACACAACGCACGTTCTGGCCTGGTCTGTCCCTGCATTTGTCTGTATTCTGTGTGTGTACGCGTGATTTGCATTGCATTCATGTTTACAATTTCCATTGTTTTTAGTTGCATGTCTATTTCTATTTTCCTCTAAATTATTTATTAAACATTGAGAGCAAATGTCAAATTCCTTCTGTGTGTACACATACTGAGCCAATAAAGCTGATTCTGATTAAACAAAATTAAAGGCTAAGATAATAGCTAGTTTGGATTAGCATTTTAATAGTTTTGAAAGATATATTTGACTTTATCTACGCAACAATAATATTAACTAAAATAAGTGTTCATGCATGAGGTGCTACAACTTGGAGATCTGATGGTAAATCTAAGAGGCTGCATCAAGGCCACATGGCCAAATGAGAAAATTAAAACTATGTAAATGCCTGTGCTTATTTTTGTGTTCACTTCCTCCTTTTTTGGCGTCAGTGTTTATTTAACTATTTATTACGTTTACTGTTAGATCTGTGCATGTTTTATGAAAAATGAATGACTGAATGGAAATGTAAGTTTTAAAATGCATATTTGGTGATTTTGTGAGAGAGGTTGACCATGTATTCAATTATTTCATTCAATCTAGTCCAGACAATGACCAAAAATGTAAAACATGTTTGTCTTCCTGTTTTCAGCTGGAAACGGAAAATCTAAAAAGTGGAAAAGATTTTGAATATCTTTGGTAATATGGTCATCGAACATTGCATACGCACAATATGTAATTTTCTGCCAATAGCGGTCTCTCAATCAAAACAATAATATTGTTATATTATATTACTATGTTTATACATTGTAGTACACATCTTTTTACACATTACTTAGTTATATTATTCAATATTGTTGTTATTTATTATTGTTATATTTTGTAGTACAATGCACACATTACATACTTAATTCTTATTTCTATTTTTCGTATAAGTTCTCCATGTTTATACAAATCTTTATTCTAAAATAGAGCAACTTTAACATAACCCAATTTCGGCTTGCCAATCAATAAATTATTTCTGATAACAAAAGACGTTGTTTGGTTGTGTCCATTGCTGTCATTGCAGTCAGCTTCTCTTGTTTAGGATTCCTTCATTGTTTATCATTCAGGAGGTTTTTAAAGGGAGACAAATTATCAGCAAAGATCTCCTCCTCTCCAAATAAACTGACATGGTAAGTGAAACTGGTAGAAAACACTAAATAAAGCTGTTTCTTGTTAAAAAAATCAATGTTTCTCCGATGCAGTTTGGCAGACATAGGATAGAGGGACTGCAAGCTAACCGCTAACCGCTAACGTTAGCTCGGCTTGTTTCTCTGACCCAAATAATCCACAGATGTCTCCTGCTCTCCAAAACAAATGGAACCAGTGATGGAAACCGGAAAAAACACAAACCAAAGCAGATTCTGGTTAATAGCTTGTTTCTCTGGTAACGATGACTAAAAGGAAATAAAATATAGTTTTTACCAAGATCCGAAAAAGTGTATCGTAAGTGTATGTGGCTTAACACTGGATAAAAAGTCAATTTATGACCCCAATGCACAAAGGGGAAACGGAACAGTTACTTTATTCAAGATTTCTCTAGGTTTGAAACATTTGGTATAAATCAAATCAAATCAAATTTATTTATATAGCCCAATATCACAAATTATACATTTGTCTCAGTGTGCTTTACAGACTGTACAGGTTACGACACCCTCTGTCCTTAGACCCTCGCATCGCACAAGGAAAAACTTCCTAACAGAAACCCCATAATTAAAGGGGGAAAAATGGAAGAAACCTCAGGGAGAGCAACTGAGGGATCCCTCTCACTTGGTAGGTCAGTGTTATGCTGGCACATCAGTCATGAGTGGCAAACACTGGTGTCTCTTCGCATTACGGAAGAAGCAACGTATGTCTTCTATGCTCATTGCTTGAATCTTGTGCTTGTTGACACAGCCGAGTGTACCAGAGGCACATGGTTTTTTCTCTGTTCTTCAGCGAATGTACGTGCATATGTCGGGCTTCCTAAATTCCTTTAATTGAAATGCCTTTTGATCGTGTGCCACTCTCTCTGCCTTTCCATTTTTGTCTAACCTTACTTCCGCCAAACTGACTTCCTCTGCAAAGTGTCACTCTTCCCGCCGTGCGCAGATTATGAAAATTAATTAATTATTAGGGATCCTACATATAAAAAAACAAACATTAAACAGCTTAAACAGTGATTTATATTATAATGTATTTAAATTATTATTATTTGTTTAGCTGGAAAACACCAAGCGGCCAAATTGAACTTATGGTGGGCCCCACTTACATGGATGTTTTCCATGAACTATTTAGGTTTTCCAAAATAGCAATAATTACTCAAGACCCACACGAGAACAATGACAGACAGCCACTTCAGCCGCTTAGGAATTTTTGGTATTGAGGGCAAAATCTGTTGATATGAAGAACCTTGTCACAAATTGTTACTCAGCATTGGAACAGGAGACTCATGATACTTTAAACAATGCTAATGTGAAAGTCTGAAAATAAATAATGGCAATTCTGACTTATAAGGTCTGTAATATTCTCGAATATGTAACTTTTAGACAGCTGTCCTTTACTAAAGGGTGAGAGCAAATATACCATGATCTTAAAATGACTTGTATGCTATGCCTGTACCTAAAACTGAACTAAAACTGCTGAAATACTGAATGTCACAAAATTCTACCTGGCTGCCATATTTTTGACCGATTATCAGAGCATGTATATAGAGGTGATTGAGGCACACAGAAGGACACTGAATTAAATCCTTTATTTTCATTATTCACCTACCACCCAAACTCTGCCCCTCGCCAGTAAATGATTGGAAATAAAACAATTTATTGATTGCTAATACCCCCTTTTGATTTTTCTATTCAATGATTTAGTCATTAATAATGTAATATATGTTATGGGTATGTCCAGAGGAGACCCAGGCGCAGAACACTAGACTCTGGAAACGGAGTAAGTTTAAAGAGTTTATTTATACAATACTCTCCAGTAGGCAGATGGTGAGAGAATAATGGTACAGCAGGCAGGCAGGCAGGCAGACAGGTAGACAGGGGTAGATAAACTCTGCTGGGATGAGTTGATTGTAGACAGGTGAGCAGATTGGAGTTGATGGGTTGAATGATATCAGCTGCTGAAGTCTTTGGCCGCGCCCATGCCACATACACACACACACACACAAAGAGACAGGGAAAACATGGACAGGAAAACACTAGGAATACAGATGGGACCATGACAGTACCCCCCCTCAACGGGAGCCTCCAGGCGACCCACCAGGCTTGTCCGGGTGGTCCCGATGGAAATCCCAAATGAGAGAGTGGTCCAGTATGAGCCGGCGGGACAGCCACATCCTCTCCTCTGGACCGTATCCCACCCAATCCACCAGGTACTGGTACCCACGGCCCCGTCGGCGGGTGTCCAACAGTCGTCGGACCGTGTAGGCCGGGTGGTTGTCGATGATTCGGGTGGGTGGAGGGGCGACGGTAGGAGGGCACAAAGGACTAGAGGAAACTGGTTTCAACTGAGATACATGAAAGGTGGGATGAATCTTCAGGGATGATGGAAATTTCAGTCTGACCGCGGATGGGTTAATTACCCTCTCCACCTCAAATGGACCAATGAAACGAAGCTTTAACTTCTTGGTAATAGAATGTCTTTAGAAGATAGCCAAACTCTCTGACCTATTTGCCACTCTGGTGCGGGGGTCCGGTGACGGTCGGCGATGCGTTGGTTACGCTCAGTGGTCCTCAGCAGAGCCGAGCGAGCACCTCTCCAAATCTTCCTGCAGAGACGCAGATGAGCTTGGACTGAAGGCACTGCAATCTTGTCCTCCTGGACTGGAAACAAAGGTGGTTGATATCCCAAAGAACACTCAAATGGAGACATACCCGTGGCGGCACAGGAGAGCGAATTGTGGGCATACTCGATCCAGGGAAGATGAACACTCCAGGAAGAGGGATTCTGAGCTGTGACGCACCGTAGCATGGACCCCAGGTCTTGGTTGGCCCGCTCCGTCTGCCCATTAGTCTGTGGATGATAACCAGAGGAAAGACTAACAGATGCCCCAATAGCACGACAGAATGCCTTCCATACCTGAGACAAAAACTGTGGTCCCCGGTCAGAAACGATGTCACTGGGGATGCCATGTAAATGGACCACATGACTGACCAGGAGACTGGCAGTATCAAAGGCAGTGGGGAGCTTGGGAAGGGGTATGAAGTGCACGGCCTTGGAGAATCTGTCCACGATGGTGAGAATGACTGTGTTTCCTTGGGAAAGTGGCAGACCAGTAACAAAATCCAAACCTATGTGACTCCACGGGCGACTAGGAACTGGGAGCGGCCGAAGCAAACCAGAAGGAGCCTGGTGGGAGGCCTTGCTGCGGGCGCAGACCATGCAGGCAAGAACAAAGGCACAGGAATCAACCTCCATCGAAGATCACCAAAAGTGACGGCGAAGCAAGGAAAGTGTCCGGTTAACCCCTGGGTGGCAGGCAAAACGAGAGGCATGAATCCACTGAAGAACCTGGGAGTGCACAGAATCGGGAACAAACAGACGGTTATTAGGACCATTACCAGGATCAGGTTGATCCTTTTGAGCATTCCTGATAACTCCCTCTATCTCCCACGTAACGACGCCCACTATGCTGGAAGAGGGAACAATAGTATCAGGAGTGGCCGAATCCTGGTCCATGGAAAACAGTCTGGACAGAGCATCAGGTTTACCATTCTTGGAACCTGGATGAAAAGTCAGTGTGAAATTGAACCTGCCGAAGAACAATGCCCAGCGAGCTTGCTGGGAATTTAGTCTCTTGGCGGATTGAATGTAAGCAAAGTTCCTGTGATCCGTCCAGACGATGAACGGCTGCTCGGTCCCCTCCAACCAGTGTCTGCACTCCTCCAACGCCAGCTTAACCGCGAGTAGTTCCCTGTTGCCGACGTCGTAGTTCTGTTCTGTAGCCACAAAAAAGAAGCCCGTTCCCACAGGGGATGAAGATGGTCTTATGAGACCAGCCGCGAGAGAGTCCCAGATGTAGACCTCCATGGCCTCTCACTCAGGTCGGCACAGGTTGAATAGGCAGCTTGAAGGTAGAGGAGCGCCGGGAAGAGTGTCAATGGCACAGTCGTAAGGTCGATGAGGAGGCAGAAACAGGGCTCGCTGTTTACTAAAGACCTCTCCCAGGTTATGATTAACAGCAGGAACTGCAGACAAGTCGACTGACTCGGGTTTGGATGTGGGTCTGGTGCAACCCGCTGGGGAAAGTGCAGACTACAGGCAGGAGGAGTGACAAAAAGTAATCGTTTGACCGAGTAAAAACGGAGATACGATGATATAAAATTGATGCAAAAATATATTTTTTCGCATGCACAAAAGTATGACAAATGCAATGTGGTGGCCATTACGTATTTAAAATCTTCGCCGTATTTTGTCATTTTATGAAGCGGAAAATAACGCTGGAGATTGTAGATCCTGCTCAACAAGTAGCATTTAACAGGGAGGGGGTGGGTTAATAGAGTTAACGGAGTGATGCGAAGCGGCAATAGGCGGAAAGAGACGAAGGGAGGCGGCGATTGAAGGAAAGTGACAGACAAACAATTGAGAATTGAGAGACAGTAGATTTAGTATTGGTCCGAATACAAGATAAAATTGCACATGTTAGAGTGGTCTTTTATTGTGACCAACCTAAGGATAAGGATATATATGATACAATAATCATGCTGTCTAATCAGCATCTTGCATCAGCAACTTCTCAGCAAAGGAGAAGTGCTCACTAACACAGATTTAAACACATTTGTGAACAATATTTGAGAGAAATAGGCCTTTTGTGTATATAGAAAAAGTATTAGATCTTTGATTTAAGCCAGGGGTGTCCAAACCTTTTTTACTGAGGGCCACATACAGAAAAATATACTAAGGCCTGGGCCACTCATACTTTTGAGGTATATTCCCTAAAAAACAAAACAATCAACTGTAGGTAAATTAAGCTTGATAATTGAATATGCTTAAAGGGGGGGGGGGGGGCAGCCTCCATCACAGCTTTCTATTAATGAGGTTTAATTTACTTTGTAAAAATAAGGGTTTGCAGCTCATTCTCTAAACAGAAGCCTCAGGGAGAGGGGGATGAGGGGAAAAGGGGATGGATATATCTCAAGCATGTTAAACAAATAAGTTATTAGGCTTGCTAACACATCAACTAACGTTAGTTAGAACATTTTATCAACTTTAATTGACTGAATTTATTGAAGAATTGAGCTTATTAACATGAATACTGTGTAATATATGTTTTAACTCTCCTATATTGGGAACAGCGTTGCACTCAGTGGGAGCAGTGATGCTGCGCTTTGGACTGAAGGATGCTGCAGGTCAGGAGTAAGTTTGGTGTTTGAGATACGAAGGACATCACAGAGATGCTGTCGCTCATTTTGGTTATCAATCTGCTTTTGTTCAGAGAAAATGTTTGCTCACATATATGAGCCGAACAGACTCATCATTATTTGTGTGTGGCGTCTCATCAGAGGAAACTTTTCCAAACTCCGGTAGAAGTCGGGGAGGGAGAGAAGCTGATGTTGATTCTTCAGGGAATTATCGTATATAATTATTATTATATAAGTTTATATAGTTGCAGACTCTCTTAAACTTCTTCTACATTAATCAGCTCGATTTATTTCTCAACGATAGAAAAATCTTGGAAGTGCTGACTGAATTCTGTCATGAGACGTGACATGAGATGAGAGACGTGATCACAGACACATATTTCCCCTTGTTATCAGAAAGGTTGACGTTTGGAAAAGCACATTTGATTTCGGACAATGTGGGGAAGTGCGCAACATTGAAGTTGCGTAGTTGTGTCTCAAAGAGACGGAGCTTCACACAGAATGCTTTCATGTGCGCAGTCGGCTCTTGTTCAGTGTTGAGATGACCAGTAAGATCAACTAAAAATACCAGGTCTGCTAAACATGGAGGGTCTCTCAGCTCATGAAGAGGTCGGTCCTTCTCTTTCAAAAACAGATCAATTTCTGATCTGAGCACGGAGCCGCGTCTCAGCCAGCACACATCAGAACGGTGGAGTACGTCCACGTACTCAGCATCGACATCAGACAGGAAAGCTTGAAATTCTCTGTGGTAAAGTCCTCGTGCTCGAATTATGTTGCGCCCTTTAGACTCCTAAGACCAAGCAGCTCTTCCGTAACGCAAAAGTTATCGTCAACTCCCCGCAAAATAAAGGAACAGCTGTGCGGTGTCTGTCGCATCTGTGCTCTCATCACATGCAATCGAGTAAAAATCTAAAGCACAAGCTTTATCTGACACTTGATGTTTTAAGTTAGCTGACAAGTCAAAACTGTGTTTCTGTCTTAGAACTAAGAAGTGCAAAACATTCAAGCGCAAGTTTCTATCTGGGCCATATTCCATTATATTTTTAGAATTTGCTGCAAATTACAATTACAAATTGGCAGCGGGCCGCAGTTGGCCCTAACCCTAACCAGTTTGGACACCCCTGATTTAAGCTCATGAAAAATGGGAGCAAAAACAAAAGAACTTGAGGGAATGAGGGGAAACCACCTCTGGATACACCTGCTATTTGTTCATAAAATTTGTATTTAGGTTAATGCTACCTCAATCAATCTTTCACATTATCATAGTGACATCCCATGTATATATTTCCAGATTTCAAAATGTTTCATTGTGCATGTTTGTGTCACCCACAGTAAAGATAATATCATTTTCAAAATCTGTTTTTGTGTGGTTTTGGGTCCAATATGTTCATATAGTATGTCAAAATGAAATAAATAACTATCAGGTTATATAGGTGAGGTTGTGCTGAAAAAATAGATACCAAACATTGACATGCTAAACATTTCTTAATGGGGTTTAGTAAGGCAGTATCAAAAGTATGCAAAAACGACCAAATTAGCCCCGGACTCCAGAGGGTTAAGGCTCTCAATAAATTTTGGCCCAAACGATTGCATGCCAGACGGCATTGTACAGACAGTCACTACAGCTAAGCTGTATGGGACATGTTAACTACGTGATCAGAGATCTATCACTTTCATTTTTTCTGTTAAATGTCCGACACAACCATTGACTTCGTCATATGTAGGCCTGTCAAACAAATTGTTGTGAGTTGGCTGTATGTTAGCCTGCATGTAAAAATGTTGTCTGAATGAATCATTTTGATTGACTAAAAGCTATGATTGCAAACAAGAACATTTTTGTTTACTTTTTTAGGGCTTTATGTGATATGTAATTTGTATGTGAGAAGTGTACATGGGAAATGCAACAATATAACAAATAACCCTAAACCTAAATCTACCCTAACCCTAAACCTAATCCTAATCCTAATCCTAACCCTAACCCTAATCCTAATCCTAACCCTAAACCAACAATATAATAAATGAAAAAAAAATAAAAGCATGTTCATACACTATATATGTATGCCCTTAGTGATATTGAGTTTGACACACCTGCTCTATGATATTAATCGTCAAGTGATTTTGAACAAAGACTATTTGTCTACAAATAATAAATAAATGGGTGCCCTCCAAAAGGTAGTATTGGTCACCCTGTTGGCCCCCCTTAAAAAATACATATAACCACCACTGCCTGCACGACTCCCCCATACACCCAACCTGTTCGTAACACTTACCGAGCACTGGGCGAACTCCATCAGGGAATAACAGCGAGGGGAAGTGCTAAAGGATGGATCGTGGGGTGGGAGGTTCTAAGTATTCTTGACCCCTTTGTGGTAGGTGGATCGATCTCTTGCTCCTCAACCAACATTTTCCCTGTGCGGATGATTTTTCACTGCCATGTGCACTGCAGGAGGAGGGGATGACACCATCTCCAGCAGAGTTTGGGACAAGGTAAACAGAGACGGCTGCCAAAAGGGCCCAGGGGAACAGACCTAATGTGGCTGAGGTGGTGGAGAAGAGAGCTCCCTCTTCGTCCCAGGGGGATATGAATGTTGATTAAACATGTGCTCAACCTTGGATATTGAGTAATTGGACGTGGAGTAAATGTCAAGCGTTTGTTAATTTCAGCGTTATGTGGGGGTTTATATTCTGTGATCAGTGGAGGGAGCTGGGCTGAGAGCTGATGAGGCATGACTGGGAAGTTGAGGGGCCTGCCAAACACCCTTGCTTTTAAAAGGCAGACTTCTGCTACTCTTGGTCATCAGAAATGCAATAATAGTGCAACAATGCCTGCTACATTTCCTTGCCCCATTGCTTACCCGTTAAGATAGCCTGGGCACTAAAGGACCACTTGCAATAATGCTAAATAATCAGTTGAGAAGATTAATATCAATTTCAAGTCTGTCTATTTAGTACATGGTTGTAGCAAAGGCTGCATGAGCTATTTAAACACGAATTTAAATGAAAGCTGTATTTTTGGCAGTTACACCCCAATTGAAAGTGAAAACCTTCTTACAATATCAAATGTTAATACGCTGAAATTCTACCTGTTTGCAGTTTGATGCTGTTATGCCATTGGCTGGTAGTGCTAGGTCCAAATTTTCTGAACATATGGACTGACTTTACCTATGTTATTGACAAATGTGGAAATAAGTCTTCGTACATGGCTCTTACACATGTTTAAGTGTTGGTTTATGGTATGTTAAAAGACAGGAGTACAAGCACGGGAGCAAAGCAATGCTGTAGATGGGCAGCAAAACGTATGTTAGGCAACTTAAAAAAAGGCTCACCTAAATAATGTATATCAGTTTAAGTGTATGTTATATTGAGAATATTTTCATTGCATTACTTTGCAATCAGACAGCCTTTTACCGACGGGGAACTGAAAATGTTGACCTTTGACCAGCAAAATTTAGTCAGTTCATCCTTTACGCCAAGTGAATTTTTGTGCCAAATTTGAGAAAATCCAACCCAGGCCAAATATTGTATCCATGAGAACCGGAGATACGACAACATACACAGACAACCCGAAAACATAAAACAAACATAAAAAACATACAACTATGCTTTAATTTATATATGTAGGGGTGGAAAGTACCACACTGAGGCCATATGATCAGATTCAAATTATGTATTTAATATGCAATAACAATAACTAATTTCACCACTTCCTCAATTGGAAACAAACTGCTATACATCTCTACACGCTGTTTTTCCTCGCTTTCTCTCTCTCTGCCCATTGAACAGAGTGGCTCCAGTTGTTTGGAGGCAAACCTTTACATTAGCTAAATAAAATGACAAAAATCTGCGATAAAAAAACAGCCACAGGCAATGTACTCAGCCAATGGTGTTGTCATATTGAAGTGAACAGAAACGGTCAGTCCTGCTGTGTGTTTAGTGTCGTTAGCCTAGCTCTGTTAGCTTGCCTTGTATTGTGTTTATTACGCCATGACTGGACTAGAGTTGAGCATTACCCTTAAAAAGCAATGCTCCTTAATACAAAATGTTTTTAAACACCTCTGCATGGGGTCCTCTGGTGGTTAGGGAGCCCATTGCAGTCGCTTATAATGTCTACTGAGAGAAACGGCCCTGTGGTAAATGGCAAATAGACAGCATTTCAACCTTAACGGAATAAAGCGATTTGCAATTGGTCTATATTGATATAGCACTTTTCAAACACAGAGGCAAGTCAAAGTGCTTTACATAGTCAAAGAAACCCATTAGAATGACATTTAAAAACAATAAGCAATACAACCAGAATAAAATCAATTAAGAGAAAATGTCAATTGTTTTTATTATACAAAATGTATAAATAAAAAACAAATAGAATAGACCAGAAATATAGAGTGCAGTTAGAGTGTGATAATAAATTGTAAATCAAAAGTTGCAACAAAGGAACACATCAATCAAAGGCACAGGGTACAGATTGTGTGCATTTAAGATAATCAACAAGTTAATCAAGTAAAGTCAATTTAATTTACACAGCTCAATATCAAAAATCACAGAAATTGTACCCTATCACCCCAGTAGAAAACTGCGCACCCTGAATGCAAGGTTTCTTGTGGCTCCCAAGCTTTCTGTTGCCGGGAGGTGTGTTCATGTGTTTCAAGTGGGAATAAATTATTTGTAACAGGTCAACATGTTGCAAGAGTCACATGAATCTGTCCACAATTTGCCGCAAAAAGGTAAACTATTCCCAACTTTCAGATTGGCCGCACTTCGCCACAGATTCAAAACCAGCCCAAGCTTTCCATAGACATTGCATGGCAGCTCGCCACAAGTCGCACTTCCCACTCATTGTGATCTGGGGAATAACGTTAACCTCAGTGAATGTTATAAATTGCCTGTAAAGTTCCTCGCATGTAGGTGAATAAAATAAGATGGGGACTCCATGTGTATCAGTGCTAAACTTCCGAATGGTATTGATCCTGTAATCTGAATCTGGGTGTCAGACGCTTCCTTTAACATTCTATATTCTTTTCATCAAAATATCCTGCAGCAACAGTCATACAGCATACATTTGTAGCACTAGTGGGAATTATTCAGGATGAGAAAGGAAAATCTCTGCTCCTCTACTTCCACTTACAGAACTGCACGCACCTCACATTTTTATTGTCTGTATGGTCTCTGTGCTGTGCGTTCTAAATGTGAACCCTGGACTTGCTTTATTTTCCCCAGTCCAATCTAATGAGCATCATCTCTGTCTAGGGATGCTGGCTGAGGCTCTCAAGTCTCCTTTGTGTAGCTAGACAGGTGTCTAACTGAATGATGAATGACCCTGTTTCTCCCCACATAATTGGCTCCTCGCTGTTTGGCCTTAGACTGGCTACATGTCTGCTGGGCAGCCACCTCCATCTGTCAATCACCAACCTGCTGCTGCCTGGCTGGACCTCTGATAGCTATGCTAATGCACAGTCCTCGCATCCCATTGGCTGGAACCGCGCTGGTCCAAGCTAATCCATTAAAGCTGTGACAGTAATAATCTCCCCCCAAACACAGGGTTCCCAGTGTGCTAAACGTTATTTGACCGTTCCTGTCACGTTGGTGCTGCCAGGCACACCGGCGGGGTGATGGATGAGCCTGGCCCCGGCCCGCTAATTCATCACCTGCTGACTTGTGTTTGTGTGTTGTTTCAATAATTTAATGATTTCTGTGATTTTTAATTAGTTTCATTTAAGACTTGTTCTCCCTACCTTTTATATTACTGTTGCTTGTGGGAAGTTGCTTTTTGGGTTAAAGCCATTTCTTTCGTCATTTACACAAAGATAAGAATCACACATTGTAAGAATGTGATTTTAGTTTATGTGATGAAATATCAATGGCAAGTGTTCTGACAAGCAATAATGCCAAATGGACTGGCTGATGTGTTTATGTTTGGGAGTAATTGCGCTGGCTCTCTGTGATAGCTGTAATCAGTATCGAATGGCTTCACCTGACAAGACCAAATATACAACCTGTGCACTCTGGAGCACACCCATTAACTCCACTGGTTTATTTTGCTTTCTGTTTGAGCAGCTGTGGAGGGGACGGTCACTCTGTTCAGATTCACAGGCTTCCCCTCTGTGAAGGAATCTTTTTATCCACATGAGATATTATTTAAAAACTTGAACCCCACAGGAAGTTGGTTTGCTTGTTGCAGGATATTTTACTTACTAAATGTATTTGTCACACTGAAAATACATCCACTGATAATTAAAATTAGACTCTTAAGACTTATCCAGATAAACCATGGCTCATAATCTTTAAAAATATTTAAAAAAACATATTTTTCACACTTATATGCATTAGTATTTAACATTCTGAGGTACTGTCACAGTCATAGGTTGTCATTTTTGATTGGTCGTCTATCTCAAGAGGACGGTTATTACCTAATATGAGTTTGCCAGAGCTCTTTTTTTGAGACAGAATAATAACCATCCTCCCTGAAGTATTTTGATTTAGTTTTCTGTCCGTCAACACAAGAAGAGGACCGATGAAGCCGACCTGAGCGAGCTGGCCCAAACACTCAGTCACGACATGATGGCAGCTGCTGTTCTAGTAACACCAGCATCCTGTGTTGTTGATTGACAAGCAAGACATTAACTGTATGTATGGCCTATGAGCCTTAGTGGTAATTAAATGCCCTACTAGACCTATAACAAATCATTTTGATAGCATATGACAGGACCGTAAATACACTTTGTTTGTGGCCCGTTTGTGCAACCTGTGTTTGGTGGTCGTGGACCAGAATTGATTTTCACTGAGCATTCAAACACGTGGTTGTGTCAGTGTTTGTTTATGTTGGGATTTACTATAAACAAGTTTGATACTTAATATCAACAAAACTATTAATATGAATCAAATTATTAATAGGGGTTGATAATAAAGTGGCTCTATAATTATGTAGCTGCATCAGCTCAAAATGCATAAAAATGGCTATCAGAAGGAATAAGTAATTATGAAAAATTATAAATTATATAAATGAGTATGATTTAATTTATATTAAATCATACTCGAGGGGAGGCCCTAACTTGACAAAGGAAAACAATAGCCTTTTTTTAAAAAGATAATCAATGTAAAACATACCATTTCTAATTCAACTAAAAATCGAACAAATTTGTGTGTGTGTGTGTGTGGGCCTGTTAAGGGTACGCCGTAAAGAGTGCGTGGTTGGTTCTTTGTCCGTCGCTGTGTGCTCCGGATACGAGCATAAACACGTGTACGATCAGACAAAGACCATGTGTGAAGAGCGGGAGATTCAAATCCCTCTTTGTGTGTATTACTAGGTTTAAATGCCCAGTGGAAGTTTAGTCCATGAATGGAGAGTGGTTACTTAACTTGTTAGCTTAGCGGACAATTCCATTCTGATGAAGAGAAGCCGCTTAAGTCCTTATTTTGCGGTTTACAGCTGTTGAGCTGTTGCAAGGCTGAGGAAGCTGGTTGCTCCGTTGGTTATCTTGCGTTCAGTTAGCTCGTTGCTAACTGCTTGTTGTGCCTATTGTTGTGAAGTCTAGGAGTCAGAAACGGTTTACAGGATACTTGGTACCAGCAATAGAAAGAAAAGCAAAGAGCTGATGAAGGAAAGGAGAGAGCAGCTAAAGAACGAGAGAGAATACACCAAGAGCAACAACATGAAAGGAGGAAAAAGAAAGAACAGATGAAGAAAATGGAAAATATTAAAGCAATGAGGTGGCACGCTGAGCTAGATATTCTGCAGGTGCGCACTGGACTGCAAAATTTGGATTACAATGCATTTGATATATTTAAAAAAAAAAAAAAAATGTATATATATATTTTGGAACCGTGAACTTTGTTCCTTTTAATCTGTGTGACCTGAACTATGAGCTAGTTTGTATGAAATGTTAATGTACACAACACTGCATACAACCATCCTCAGTTGATCGACTATCGATTGAAAGTCGAAACCAAATTCCCAAATATATTACTGAGGACATGCTGTCATCAACGGTAACTACATCCCTGGCATTGGTCTTAATGTGATAACAATATACTCATAAAACTTGGAATTCGAAACTCAGCAACATCGCTACACCAGACTTGGAGGGTAAAGAAACACAAGCAGATCACACAGGTTGGAAAGAAACAGTGTATGCAGATTATCTAAACCTCTTTATTTAAATGTAAAAATGAAAGTAAGATCACCTGACATATCAGTAGTAATCACGTTGTACAGGAAAACTGTGAGCAAACAAAACTATGTATTTTTGTTTGTTTTGATTGATGAATTCATAATTTTGTTGTGTTCCCCTCACTTCTGAAGTCCCTCCAAATATAAAGCATATTGACTGAAGTTAAACAACTGTAAACCTGGAGAAGATACGTGTAGATTCCAGAATTTGAATTCACCAACGCAATCCTGTGTCCAACTTCGCAAATTATGCTTCTTCATACATAGTCAAAACTCTGAGGATTATGTTTGTGTGTGTTTTTATTTATTTATTCATGGTATTGTAAGGTTGTTATACTGAATAACAAATATCTATTATTGTCACCATCAGTTAGCTTAGATCCTGCTGAGCATGCAAAACTTGAGAATTGAAACATGAAGCAAAAAATGTCCTAAATGGTTTGAGACTCAAAATAAAAGTACAGCGTATAAACAACAAAAAAATGGTAGTAAGTCTACGAATCTAAAAAAAGATTGTTCGATAAGTGCGTCGTCAGGGAGCACTTCCTCTTTGAGATGACCTTGTCAGGTCTCATTGGGCAGAGCCATTTGCCGACCACGAGAGATTCTCACCAAGTTCATTCCATCCAAAAGAGGATTCATCGTTGAGCCTAATTTCTTCCAGCACGAGTCCACCCTTGACTCCCCCAAGTATGAAGCCTGAGCAGTTCTGAGGAAAGCTGGCTGTTTCTACATGTCAAAGTCACAGCGCAGAGACCACTTGCTGCTGCACAACTATCTAAATCTAATCTAATAAGAGCTGAGGATTTGGTAACACTTCACTGCAAATGCTATCACACTGACTGCTGTGGCGAGCACAGTTGTTGTTTAGGTTAGACTTAGGTTGGATACATGCTGTATCATGAAACAATAATGACCTCTGATGAAGAATACATTCAGAAGTAACAAGAAAATAACACTCCAGCAGCCAATTATAAAATGGTTGAGAATGTGGAGATTTGTGGGCTAAAATATGCAAAAGCCGGGTCTGGTCCTTTATAGTTGAGGCTATTCAAGTGTAAAAGCAGGTGTCTCTTTACTCCATTGAAGGTTTTTGAGGTTTTTGAAGTTCAGCCCTTTCAGGGTGCAGCTATGAATAAAACGTGGTGGAAGTGAAACATATCAGGAGCTGGAACTGTAACATAAAATACACATATTTGATCTGCTGTGTATTAAACTCTGGTTAGTTATAAAAGTGGAGTGTGGAGAAAAATCCTAGATGGTGTGATTGGTGTCATGTGACCCTGAGAGGAATTCAAATATCTTTCCACAGTTTTGAAAGCCTCTGAACTGTAAGAAAACCTCCACCTTGAACCTTTGATATATTCATTGGTCTTTTCATCATGGAGCAAGCGACACTGTGCCTAAACAAGCCTCACATTTCAGTCCCTCAGCATCCCAGTGATTGGTCTGAGAGCCCGACTCCGTGACAGATACAGCCAAACACAGAATCCCGCTAATCAAAGTGGTGTGTGTGTGTGTTCCAGTTTGGCTTCAACTCTGACCTTTAATTCCTCGTTAACTTATGCTGACATACAATATCTCATTTATCAACGCTTAGTCAAGGCCCAGAATTCCACATGTGGTAGAAATTAAGTAAAAGCTTCAGTATGTACAAAATCAACCTTAGTGGCTGAATGCAAAATGTCCATCTAGTGGACAGACTAAGGCGAACTGCTGCTGATGCCTTTTCCAGCCACCTCAATGAGGCAGAAAGAAAAGTCAAAGAAAGAAAAGAATAAAGACGTCTGAACAGAACTTAAAGGAGCTTTTCTGCTTGTTTGCAGACTGCCGCTGTAAACGATACAACTAGTGGTGCTTTTCTCCACATGAGCAGGCGGGTGGGTGGGAGCAACAGGGTTGGGAGTTGCAGCGATGTGCTAACTATAGTGTGAGCGGCTGTCACACAGGCTGGACAACAGTGGCAACAAAAATGTCAGGTGAAAAAACCTGGGACGACATGTGTCACTTTGATTCCAGAGCAGAGGCCAATGCTGCAAGTTCAGTGTCCAGCGTGCCTGTCCGAATCCTCCTCCGTCTCTCCCTAATCTGAAGGAAAACACTTTTGTCCAGAGTGAGATGGACAGAGCTGCAGGGGAAGAGCGTCCTGGCTGGCACAAAATACTGATTTATTTGTGAAACTAAGGGAGTGGGACACACTGGGTTGCTTTCCATCCACCTGTTTTTAATGCACATTTCGAATTTGCGCATATAACACCTGAGTGGAAGTGAAAATGAAAAATAATCTCTAAATATCACAGTGAAAGTTATGCTTGGCTAAAATGCAGCAAAGTGCAATGGAAACTCACTTAGTAAATAAATCATGACTGACATAAAGCATACAGTATGACTAAAATGTCCACTGAATCCTCCTCTCCATGAGACTAAAAATATCGGCAGACAACGTTTTTTAATCATGTCATCTCTCTGCGCCCTCTTCTTCTGCGATGGTTTAAAGGCAGCCGACTGGAAAATTGGCCTAACAGATGATCATCTCGATTAACAGCAGTGGATGGAAAGGCGGATTCATATGCATTCTGTTATGCAGATTTAGGAAATTCTATTAGAATTTGCACTACACACTGTGAGAATGAACTACTAATGGTTTTACTAACTTCTTACTTATGCTTGAGAAAGGTCCTATAGAGTTGTCTAATTGTAAAGATATAAACATTTCAAACATTGTAAAAAGTTTTATTCTCACTAAATCTTTCCCTTATATAAAAGTAGCCGTACCTTACAAGGAAATGTCTATGAAAGCAATAACACTCCATTTAGAGTGTATAGTTTGTTTATTGGATTATTAAAGTGAGCTCGCTCTTTAACGAGACGCAGAAATGAATGTACGAGTTGAATTCTCCTTGTCTTGTTTATATGTACAAAAGCAAAATAGAGAGAGGCAGAAACTGTATTCGGTCAGACATTTTGACTTCTTAACAAAATAAATAACTTATTAGGCTACTCCACCTCAATTATTTTCCCCCTGTGTCACCTTCAAATTAAGAGATCCCGACTTCCATCTTTGCCAGCAGGTTGAAAGCATTTTCTAATTATGAAAAATGTATCAATCATCAAATAAAATAATAAAGTTAAGTTACTATACATCATATCTATTTTCAAAATGCAAAGAATAATCTCAGTTTATCCGGGACAGTGCTGTGGACAGTGTAAACAAGATAGTTAAGAACAGGGGAATGGAAATAAACGACATAACATCAAAATATTTACTCACTACACACTGACCAGCGGAGTCAGTGTGTAGTAGTTTAATGTGTAGTTCCTTAACAGTCGTCTTTGGTGTATCACTATTTTATTTTATGTATGTCACAATTTACTTCTCATTCATACGTTGTCCAAATATATTCAGTCCTTTTTGATCCCCATCCTTTCTATTTGAGATGAAGTCGGTGTCTCCACTTATTATTCTCATAATTAACTATTATTTAGTAATTTATGAGTGTTAGTATTTATTCCAGACTACGAAATGTATATGTTTCCAATAGTTTGTACCGGTTTTAAACTTTTCCCAATTAACAGTAGTAAGATCCTCCATCTTTGCCTTGCAGATAACTTTAAGTGCACATCAGGCAGGTTTGTGGTACAGCCCTCATTTCTTTAAGGCATCTCTTTTTATCTTCAAACAACCTGCTCTTGCTTCTAACTTTACTTGAGATATGTAAAAAAAAAAAAGTTTAATGAGTCGGTGCATGTAAATGCATGTAGGTATCTGTGTGTGGATATGTGGACATTTGCATTTACTGTATGTATTTTTGCATTTTCTTGGGGGAGTCGTGGGTGTGGGAGTAGCTCGGCCTGGGGAGGTGTGTGTCTGTGAATGTGTGTATGTACTTGTATTGTTTTGTCTCGTGCAGTTTCTTTCTGTATATTTGTGACAAGGACCCCCCCTGGGTTTATCCTAATAAACATCTCTATATGTGTGTTTCTTGCTTCCCTCTTATACCTGATTGATAAAGGTTCAATGCACAAGGTGAACGTCAGCAGTGACAGTGTGTCTGCTTGTGCAGCATCTCTAGAGAATGTTCCGTTACCTCTCGCCTGGGCTTTTGAAATGCCGCACATCGCCTGCAGCCAGGAGGTGAATTATTATTAAAGCCGCATTTTCAACAGGTTTGAAAAATGAAAGGTTTTTGTCTGCATCAAGATTAAGAACAAGTGCTCAGAGCTTAGTTTTCTGTATGTGGTCTTTTATATTAAGTGTCTAAGATGTGCACAGTTGGGACATTATCTGTCATTTCTTTATATGTTAGGTCTTCTCTTGACAATGTTCACTCAAATAACATCTTTAAAGCCTTTCTAAATTATAACAGGGTTGATCTCACCTATAGTTCTTAATCCATGCTCTCATCTTAAATGTAAAGTCCTCCATTTATATCAATGATTTATTTAATCTGCGTAAGACTTCAACGAAAGGGAAGTCTGCTGGATCGAGCACTTGAATATAAAAAAGTAGTCTATGATATTTATCATGTGCTTTTGAGTAAAATGGAGGTGAACATATGAACTTGACCTTCTTGCCTAAACCAGGTTCTTCTTCAAGGGAATTGTGTGCAATTTTTTGCCAGCTGTGTAACTTGATGTGGGGGCTTCAGATAATCGCTTATCCCATCCTTCATGATTTATATGATGAATAGAAAAGTCAACTTTTCATTTACTTATTTTTTGACAATATATGCAATAATCCTAACTTCTGCAAAAGTACACTGCCTCTGCTACTCTTTGTCTCTTCTCGTGTTAATAGTTCAGTTCGAGTCAACAAACAAATGTGATAAAAACAAACCATTTAATAAATTAAACTCCCAAATGGGTGATTCCATTTAAATGTTTAGGAATCCTGGGCCTATAAGTATAACGTCCCTCCATTCCTGCCCCTTCGTAGTTCGTTTGTACACATATTGAATTCCTAATGCCCTAAAATCAATATGGTGTTTTAGTTCAACCCCAACAAATCTCCAAGGGGAAAAAACTTAAACTGTTTAAATGTATTATATGTATGGAAGGAGTGTACTAAAGAAGGTAGATTAAAGTCATTTAGAGGGAAGGAAAAGAAGAGGAGGAAGACCGGTCACACAATCAGCGCTTCCTTTTTATCCTTTTTTGAAACAGCAATGCTAAATCTGTGAAGTACTTCCTTTAAGCAAGTGCTTTTCAAACGAGCTGACACTTTAAGTTCAGTCTGAACATTTAGCATTGGCAGTGATATATATGTACATACTATGGTATTTCTTAAAAAGGTATTGTGCTTTATGCAACACATTAGTTGTTAATGCACATCTGTACATTTTAGATGATGGTTCTGGCTTATACATGACTGTTTAAGTAGCACACTCTTTCTGAAAGAGAAACTGACACATCAAATATTGCCATCAGCCTCCCACTGCCCTGTTGGCCACTTTCTCAACTCTGACCTTTGACTTCCTGCATGCATTGCAAAAAATGAAACTGACGTAAAGTCCTCTCTTTGCACCTGATTTTTTTCTATTCCAAATGTAAACAGTTCACAGTCAGCCAACGATCCATCCTGAGAGTGAACGTCCGTCCGTGTTGAAGGTTCAGAGAGAGAGAGAGAGGATATACTGTACATATGTCAAGTTGTGTTTGACAGCGCTGACCCAAAGGTTTGGTCATGCCATGTCTCCAGACATTACCCCCATTCCTTCTACCTGCCACGAGATGCAAGGTGAAGTAATCAGGGAGCTTGTGTAACTCAACATTTACTGACATTAGTGTAGAAAGGAGTAAGTTGTTCAAACTGAGGACTTTTCAATCTTTACTCAACGACAGAGAAAGGTTGTCAGTAAATGGAAACTTATTATTTTATTGATTTAGTTTTTTCTCTGTAGGCCGGGAAAGAAAACAGACAGACAGACATAAAGAAGAAGAGAAGAGCGACCCAGAGGACAGCAGGGGGAAGTGTGAAATGCACAGTGCACACACAACATGTGTTAGGTAACTGCTGATGTCAGCAGTAAATATTTGGGACAATGGCTGTGGCTTCGGGGTGGAAAGTAACTAAGTACATTTAATCAAGTACTGTCCTTCAGTTTTGAGGTACTTGTACTTTAGTTGGGTATTTCCATTTCATGCAACTTTATTTCTTACTCCGCTATATTTCTTAGGCAAATGTTGTACATTTTACTCTACAACACTTATTTGACACATAGTTGATACTTTGCAGATTAAGACTTTACAAAAAAAAGTATACGATCAATTTATAAAATATGATGCACTGCTATAGATTAAACTATTAGATAGTATATAAAGCAGTAGTTGGTTGGTAGTGCCTACTGAGTGCTTTTACTTTTGATACTTTGAGTACTTTTACCAGGATTTTTACTTGTAACAAAGTGTAGCCTAATTATAGAAGAGATTAGTACTTTGACAATAGTTTGGATGTACAGTATACTTAAAGGAGAATTTATGTTTATTGCTACATATTTACATATGTGTGGCCATTGTTCCAACATTGGATTTAACAGCAATAGCTAGAAACTTGGTGACATCACTAAAAAGAAGACACTGTTTATCTGCCTCACTGCTCCCCATATAACAGAGATTCAGACTTGTGATTTATTTTGGAGGTGTGAAGTCCCATAACAGTAGTTCTGGCACCTCTAAAATATGCATTGCATTGTGGGGATTATAGCTAAAAGTTGTGACCTCAGACCTTTTTCCAGCAGCCAATTTGTCATATTCGGTGTTACTAATAACAGGAAGAATGGCTGCTGTGCAGGTGTCCCAGTTAGACATGACAGTATGACAGTGAGCCGACATGAACAATACCAGGAACCTGAAACTGAAGCAGATCAATAGACTTCAACCACAACTACTTGTGTTTTTGCAAAAAAATTAAAATTGTTATAATATAGTCAGTGCCACCTGATGCCACCAGGTTTTTCATATTTCATGTAGCCTAGGTTCAGCCTTTGGTTTCAAAGCCTTCTCTCCAAGGAGTCAAATTATGTTTGGGTAATTTTTTTATTGATTTTATGGCTTTAAAGAAGTCATAAACATATTGAGTCTGGACTGGAATCAGCCAATTAAACAAAGAACATGGAGGACAAGACCTCAGTGTCTACATCCTGGTAACACAAGAGAAAACAAAGGTAAACCTGTCAAACATCCATCACAGTTTACAGACCCACTCATTGCTTCAAAATTGACCTCCTGCACTAAGTTGTGTGCAGACACTTTTCCTGTGCAATGACGGATTATTTGTGACATTCCAGGTGAGCTCACTTTCAGTTTGAACTCCAAATCAAGTGGTTTAGTTAATGTAGATAAACGGTCTGTTACTCTTCCTGTTAAACTACTGCAGTGATGTCATCCTTTTCCCAGTGCTCAGCCATGAACTTGGTGAGTGCGGTGCATTTATTACTGATTGAAATGATGGACAAATCTATGAAAAATAAGACACAGGCTGCAGATTTACAGAGTTATCCTTTAAAGCAGACTTGGAGTATCACATTCAAATATATAATATAGTTATTTGGATCAAAGGTATCACAATCCTAGAATACTTCCAATATTCTAGTCATGTGTGTCTGTGTGGCCCTTAATTTATATAGATAATATAAAACTCTGTTCTTAATTATATGCTTGTTTTTCCTGCATGTTTGGCCTCCCTCTATGTTTCTAACATGTATTTTTACATGTTAGGAGTTAGGAGTTTTAGTGACCATATTGCAGTTAGTTTTACAATATTCCTGTAATAACACAAAGTATAAATGTCATAAGATGACATATGTATGTAAATGGACTTGTTTCAATATTTCTGTATTCTCCATTTTTCCATGATATTCCTGCTGTACATTTTGGAATTCAAAACGTTATATACCATTTAATAAATCCAAAAAAAGTACAGCATGAAGATGGCTTCAATGCCTGCTGTGGTTACGAGGGATTCTGTGTATATAGCAGAGTTTGTGCATCATGTGATGCAGCTTCTGCGGGAGCTTTGACCCATATTTCAAACGGATAGGCGCTTGTTTCCGGCAGCCTTCAAAACGCATTTATCTTCAGCACAGTCGGCAGGGCTGAATGAATTAGGCCTGTTAGAGCGGCGTTTACATGCGCTGCAAGATAAGATACAGAAAAACCTTTTCCACTCTGTATTTGTCTGTATAGCCTACTGTCCTTCCATTATACGAGCCACGGTATGTTCTACAATCTACCTCTGTGTTGCATAGAAGATGAAGTTTATTATCAGAAGAAATGTTCGTTAATCGCATTAACTGATACAGTAGGAAGGCTATTTTTAATTATTAACTGTAAAGATATTCGAAACATAAAACCAACTGCATTGAGCAGAAAATATAAACCAGCAGTGCGCAATAAAATAAAATACAATACAATAACCATGCAATAAATGTTATATTTGTTGTAATGTTGGTCAGTATGATGTTGTCTTCGATTGCATTATGCCGCTGGTTTCGTTTTTTTTTTCACTCAGGGAATAGCGGCAGGAGAAGACTATTTTTATGTATTAATTTTTATATTTTAGCTTACCATTTAAAGAGCCAAAGTTGAATATATTGAAAGAGACGGGAAAGAGGCCGCAGCTAAAACTAATGTGGCCCTAAACATCACGCGCTTTTAGCGATCAGATTATTTAAGGCAGCAAGTAATTATTTGCTGAATACGACAATTAAAAAGGTGAATATGGCGGAGAGGTTTGTTTTATGTGCGGACAGTGTGGCAGCACGTGGCGGCGGGAAATGGCCTTTAATTGGTGAAATTGTCATCACCTGTAAAAGTCACTTTTTGGAATTAACAAAATATGATGTCCAGTATAAAATGATAATAATAATAATTATTATTATTATTTAGACAGTGTATAAAGCGAAATTCTCCGGATTCAACGCATGAAGCGTGTGATGATATCAGTCCACTGTTTGTCGATTCAAATAAATATTTATCAATAACTATAGCCTATAGACCATTTAGGCCTTCCCCGGCTGTGCAACAGTCTCTTCTGGCTGCTGCTTTCTTCTTCAATACAAACAGCAGAGGATCGTTACAGGCTGACAGTGATAGATGAACCGGTGCCTTTATTTATTTATTTATTTATTTATTCTTCGTATTTTCTGTAGGCCTATTTATTTTTCTGCGTGGAAATATTTTGAAACTGAAAATAAAAATCGTCAGTGTTTCATTGAAAACGAATTGATTTATTCAATTTATATGAAACAATGTGACTCAAACCCCATTTTTTTTTCATTTCTTTGCATCTTTTTCTCTCCCTCACACATATTCATCCAACCATCCCAGCAGAACAGACTCTATAGAAACAACAACATTTAGTAAAAGCTGCTGTCTCCGACTTTGCTCTGATTTTTCTTGAACTTTACAGCCAGGCCATCCATCATTCCTGTCACCATCAATCGAATAACGCGAGACAACTGCAATCCCGTCTCGTATCGAACCAGAGCTGGCTACGTGACCTGCTCCACCAACTAATGTCGTTGTCTAAAACATTTTCTCCAACGCCTACACTGACCTTTCTTGTTCGGATTTTTAAAGTGAGACCTCAGGAAACAACAACAAAACGGAAACACTCAGGCCGACAATCTGCTCTTCACATTAAAACACTTTGCTGAATCTTTTGTTTTGTCTACCTCAAACAAAGTCTTTATTTTGTTTTTTTAGTGCTGACTTCTTCTCTGTGTTTTGGTGCTAAAAACTATTCAAAATATTGTCAGAAAACGGAACTCAACTCGTCATCAAGTCATGTTCCCTCAGCAAGTCTTTTCAGTAAATATATAAGAACACAAGGAGAGTAAAAACAGAAGAAAGAGATGCAGTGCACGGAGAACAGAGACACACATTCAGAGACTTTTTTCCTTTTAAAAATCTTGGTTGAATTTGGGATTTAAAAAAAACATGTCAGTGGTAAAAGCTCACTCTAACGTCTAGTGATCACAAGCGCAAACATGGAGAGAAACAGACAAATAAAGACCACAAATTTATACAGCACAACAAGTAAAACTCTCACCGAGTACTCATATTTAAAAAAACAAAACAAAAATATTCACAGTGTTTTGTTTTGTTTTGTCCCGTAAAGGACAGGGCGTGTGTGTGTGTGTGTGTGTGTGTGTGTGTGTGTGTGTGTGTGTGTGTGTGTGTGTGTGTGTGTGTGTGTGTGTGTGTCTATTTTAACACTTTTATTCGGAAGGGATGGGCATAGGCTATTTGGGTTTTGGGGGTAAAGCTTTAATTGAAATATGAGAAAAAGAGAACAAAAAGTCTTCCCCGTGGTCTGCCCTTGTAGAAAAATAAATAAATAATTTAAAAAGAAATGGTGGAGACGTGTCAAACTGCTTCTCTTCACTATGAAGTCCTTGGTCATTGTATTTTCTGTGCAGCCGTAAAGCTTCGATTCTTTGTTCAGTTTAAAAGTCAAAGTTTGACGTTTCCATGGTGATCCTCTACACGCGAACCGTGCGGGCTCGGGCTGGGTGAGGTGGGAGTGGTCAGGTGGGTGTACGGTCAGATGGGTTTGACGTGCGACTGCAGAGGCAGCTCCGATACTGAGCTCCACAGCCAGGTGGAAGAAGATCCCTGAGCCAACCATGGAAGCCTGGACACAGAGGACAGATGGTTAGGACACATAGGACAGAGGACACAGAGGACAGAGGGTTAGGACACATAGGACAGAGGACACAGAGGACAGAGGGTTAGGACACATAGGACAGAGGACAGAGGGTTAGGACACATAGGACAGAGGACACAGAGGACAGAGGGTTAGGACACATAGGACAGAGGACAGAGGGTTAGGACACATAGGACAGAGGACACAGAGGACAGAGGGTTAGGACACATAGGACAGAGGACACAGAGGACAGAGGGTTAGGACACATAGGACAGAGGACACAGAGGACAGAGGGTTAGGACACATAGGACAGAGGACACAGAGGACAGAGGGTTAGGACACAGCCTGCATCCACCACCACAACAAAATGACTACATTTACTGAATCTTGGGTTATGATGTTTTCCCCCCATAATACAAAAGTCTACTCTTTTTAAAAAATAAATGAATATTGTGTCATTGCTACTATAACTGCTACAACTGACGGTCTTGAATACACACCAGCACATATACAGTACATTGCAAACCAAAGTGTCAAAAACATAAAAAAAAGACAATTCCAGTTCACCTCATTTTCATAATTTGATTTTCAGACCAAAATTCAGAGATAACCAATAAAGCATACTATACAACTCTGTATACTGTTGTACCCAGTTCAAACAAAGAGGGATTCTTTTTCCTTGTTTTATTTATGTTTAGGTAAAAAGCTAAAACTATGCAGAATTCGAGTGAACAAAATACTGGAGTAAAGTCTGAAATAAGAAACATCATTTTGAAACAGATTTGGATTCCCAGATGTAGAGACGTCAAAGTAAATAGTAAATAAAGCTCATCTTGCATTGTCTTCTGCCCTTTTGAGACACAATTAATGCAATAATTTAAAAAAAAATCAAAAAAATGTATTTTGTGTGTTGCAGAATATTTCAGGGTTTTGGTAAACAATAGCACTTCCACCTCTCCCAGATCACAGAGCTGACACCATCTACACTATTTCCCCCTTGGATAGTTTTGGATCTGCTAACATCAATAACCACAATAGTAGTTCGGAAACTATGAATCTTTGCAGAAGTGAGACGTGAGATGATTCAGGTTCATATTTTTGTTGAATATGCATGTGAGTCCTTAATCCCATTATTACATGTTGTGCTGCAGGATCATAGCAACTTATTCTGACTTTATACTCTCAGAAGTCCAACTTTACTTTACTTTACTTTCTGACTTTTCCTAAAGTGTTGACTTTGTTTCATTATTAGAGTAGATTCCACCTAACGGTCAAAATATGAAATTCTATCCTACGTGACATCACTTTTTCATCTCCACTTAAAGGCTTTAACTGAAGCTTTCAACCAAATCTTATACTCTTCCTTTTTTGGACGGGCTAAAGGTATCATGTGACATGCTGAAAGTATGAGACTTAGAGGATGTTATTATGCGCTCCAACCGCTGATCAACACCATGGGATTCAGTTAGAAGCTCGGAAAAAAAACAGAAGAACCTTGATTTAAGATTTTTTATTTTGTTTTGCAGAATACTGTTTCAGTCCTGCATTTTCTTCAAAATTGTGACTTTAATCTTTGATTTATTACTTTTGCTCAGAATTCCTATTTGTTCTTTATTATTTTAATCTCAGAAAAAAACATGTTGTCTCATTCCTCTTCCATCATCTTACATTTGAAATGAACTTTTCCAAATACTCTCTCACAAATATAAAACATATATATATATATATATATATATATATATATACATATATATATATATATATATATATATATATATATATATATATATATATATATATATATATATATGCATATCTGCAGTGTATAAAAAAACATATGGTGGCGTCAACTGTATTGTGCAATGTGCAGCAGAGAGGAGAGTAAAATAGTGCAGATCCACTCATGTATTCCATAATGGTTAAATGTTATGGCTCGGGCTTTATCGTGCATGGAAAACCCTCATATTACTCCAAACATGGCTTCCTGCAGTCCTGGGGAGATTTACTGCCGCAGTAAGCATACGCTCTTGCCACAGATCAAATTAGGGGAAGCAAAAACATCCGGCTCTACTGAGCTATTACTGTAACTAGTCAATGATCATTCAATGAGAAATAATTAGATTAAATACTCACCAAAATATATAGGCAGCATTTATTCAGGTTGAGAGCCTGATGTCTCTGTGCAGATCTAGATGCATTTATTTTATTTAGTTTTTAGATGCAGCGTCACAATCGGCTCTTTGAACTTCATTAGCAAAGCCAAGGGAATTATCAGACAGGGAAGGGGGGGGGATTTGTGGTGGTGAAAATTGGCTCCAGTAAAAATAAAATGAAGCAAATGCAGCTCCTATTTACATATAAAGAGCTCTATTAATCAAGGTAAGTGTCATTACAGCGTGGCTCATTGAGCAGTGGAGAGTGGGTGTTAAATAAAATTCTCTGTGCTCGGGTGCCTCCGGCAGGCGATACGTCTTGATTTGAGAACTGTCAGCAGTGGTGAGGAGCTGATAGAGGCTGGAGGAGGAGGAGGGAGAGGAGGGGGGAATAGTACCCTGATTCTTAATCAGATTGCCAGGGGAGAAGAGATGGAGGAAAATAAAATGGAGAAAGAGGAGGATAGAGTGATGGAGAGGAAAAGATGAAGTGTTGAGGCGATGAAGAGGAATGTGTTTCCCACACACTGTTTTTTTCATTACTTTTTTTATTTCCAAAGTCAAAGATGTTCCTCCCCCTTGACTATAAAATCTGCGTATAGACCAGGTATAATAAACTTAAATATATTCCAAATTGCTAAAAACATCACTGTCGGGACTCAATTCTGGTGGGGAGATAATGAAACCATTAAAACCCTAAACACTCTCCGTGGTTGCATTGGACCTGTGTGAAATGAGTGGTGGAGAAGTGGGTGGGGGAAATGAAGACAGACAAATACTGGACTACTTACTTCACCCTGTTTTTCAGACTTGCCTCAGTGGAGTGGATTTACATGTAGTGCCACTGTCCGTCCATGCCCATGTTCATGCCCATGCCCCCCCCCATCGGCCCTGGAAGGAAGAGTAAAAACAAGACCAAGAAGATGATGCACCACTCAGACCAGCAACAGCGTATGTACTAGCTTTAGCTTTTATGCTAACATGAAGGATAAAAGTGCCTTTATCACAGAGTTAAAGGTAACGTAAAGACTTTTTCATCTTTTCTTCAGATGTCATGAGTATTGTACTGTATGTAGCAACATTTCTGTGTCTGTTAATTTACTTTATGGAACAGTTTCATCTCTGATGCTAGTACAGAGAAAGGTTTAGGCCAGTTTAACACAAAGAGTGGGAGCACGGGCAAACTGCTTGCGTAGCTCCTTCAAAATTGAGAATCATAAAATATAAACTTTCTAACTCAGATTCAGAGTCAGATCCTTCTCATCTGAGTAACAAACCACATGTCTCACTAGATGTTAGAATGTTCCTTTGAATGGGGCTGCGAGTCATTTAATTTTTTTTTAAAAACCCACAATATTTTCTTTTATATCATAAATGTTCACGGGCTACTGAAGGATACAATTAAAATGTTTAAATGTATGATAATGATGACACACATAACCTTATATATAGACCCACAGTATTATGTATGATGTAAAAGCAGAAACAATATCAGCCTACATAAAACACATGACATATTATCAAATTGAAAAGGTAAACTTTTCGATGATGTCATGGTGATTCTTGCAACCTTGTAACACAAAGTCTGGAAGGAAACTATTTTCACAAATCATTCTGAGTTCAGTATTAACCTTTCTTGAGGGAAAATAAACATCTTCTTCAGATCTGTATTTATTTGTAGGCCTATGTTTAATGTGCAGTTTCACCGACGAATTAGAAGCAGTTGCTCTTTATAAAAAACACTGTAGCATGTTTCTGTCTCTTCTTTGACCTTTGGTATACAGGAGAGGTTCTTTTTTTCTCACTTTTCTCAAAGACTATTGGCAGACCGCTTGAAACTGCCACCGACACTGCGCTCAAAGTTCAAATTATTTCAACTTTGACCTCGATTGCCGCTGACCTTTCAAAGCGCAACCAATGAGATAACAGCTGTATGACGCGGCACAGGCAAGCAGGGGGTAACAATAGAAACAAAACTAACTAGCTGCCTTCACCACAAGGCTTAGCGCAGCACGTAGCGGTGAGAGAACATTTCCATCATGTGAAGGCAGCTTCAGAGTGATCACACTAGCATACTCCTAACAACAGAGGGATGCTTGTTGCCATGCACTTACTGTACACAATATTGTAAGTCTACAACTGCTTATCTCGAGGGTAAGCTAGGATGATTCATTTTAACTTCGACTGTTAGGCTAGGCTAACTGGCTAACATGGGTAACCTCTTATGGGTTCATTATACTCTTTGCTTGTATAGTATTAGTTTCTTCTCTTTTGGATTCAGTTTTTTTCTATTGGGCTAATATGTTATGTGTTTTTATCACTGAAGATGAACTCAGCTGATGAGGTTATTTGTTTTACCTCCAGATAAATCCTCCAAACATTGTAGTCCTTGTCTAATGCTTAACACAAACCTTTTGGTTGGACAACAACATTGATATTGGACAAATCTGCAATACCCCAAAACACCTACAATGATAAAACAATTTTCTTTTTACATCCAAGACCAACTTACTCAGTTCTCAAACTATGGTATGGTTAGGATTTGGGAAAGATATAATAAGCATAATAAGAAATGCAGATATGAATTGCTGGTCTGTAACAGGAGGCAAACTGTGGTTGAACATGTTACATCCTTGGCTTTCCGCCTCATTACATAATGGACACACTACTTCCTGCGTAAATCATGAGGTGCATAATCATCATCGTAAAAAATAATGTTACTGTATGAACATACAGTAACAAAGCTATAGTCAGCTGACCATAAGCAGAACATGATTATAGAGATTTTCCCTTGGTGGTTGGATAAATGTATGAAGGGAATTGCTTACCTCCAGGTCTGAGACCCATGTGCTGCTGCCCATCAAGAACAAAGCTTGCCATTGGCTGGCCATCTGGACTGTAAGCAGTACTCTGATTCACTGTGAGAGGAGAGGAGAAACAAGATTGTCAGAGCTCGCAGAGCTCTATAATCCCTCTGCTTCAAACCCAAACATGTTGCACACAAAGCTAATAAGGCTAAGGCTAATTCTGTACCTCCTACAATACAATGCATACTCCAAAAGTCTTAGGACAGGCTCCTCTGATTCTTAATCTGTCTCTTCTCATACTGTCTTTATCTCCTGTCATCCACTCTGTGGCTGCAGTGTATTTAACAAGTGATATCAGTAAAACAGCACAGTTTGAATTTAGTTTCTCCTGATCAGTCTACAGAATAACATGAAGTATTTAGAACACTGAACACGTAATGAACTGCAGCTTTACCTGCTCTGTTAGACTGGTCAATCATAGGCTGGACTATTCTCCTCCTTGCATTGATAAACCTGAAAAAAGAGCAATAATATAACTACTTGATGAACAGGTGAAAGAGTGACTTAATATCGAATGGAAAAAAAGTATTAATAAAAAATATATATATATTGTTTAGCTTCTGAAAATGCTGAAAACAAAAAAAACATGAAAAATAAGTTTCAGTTTTTATTTTTAAATGTCTCTAAGATTTGTGTCTTTGTTCTGTCACACCCAGCTCTGTCATTTTAATTATTAATCATAATTATTATATGTAATTATTTAAAAAGTAGGATGCCCAATTCATCTTCTAAAATATCCACCATTTACAAAAACTGTCAATTTCATTGGGCAGCTTTTGAAGAACTGGAAGCCCGCTGGGTGTCTCCAGGGATATGACTAATAATCGTGATTATTCTTGTTGACATAATCTGGGGCATTAGGAGAAAGTCCTATCTTAAAAAAAATATTGATTTGGGTTTAGCCCTGTAGCCTTAGGCTGTGATGAGGCTAACTGCTTTGCCAATGTGTTGCCATTGATACATCCAGCAAACAGACAGTATGGTGAGTGCGTGCTTTATTATCTGTATTGGATAGAGCCTGGCTGAAGCCTGTGGTCGCCTTTACTGCAGGATTACACCTGGGCGTGGGGGGGGGGGGGGGGGTTATATATAAGGCTGTGAAGAAGAGGTGGGATATCTTCTCTTTAACACCTTGAACCCTTAGCTTTTCGCCAAAGATTTTATTCCCTTTATTCAGAGGCATGTAGTCCATTTTTCTAATTAATTTAGCATGTCAGTGGTGCTATACATGTCCTATGACAATTTAATTGGAACACATTATTGGGGAATAGATATAATGTTTGATTGGAGCACTTCCAATTCATTCATTTAAATAAATTGCACGCATAAACTAGAGAGTCTTTTTGTCACTGCAGGTCAGCTGAACGTTCAAATATGTGAAATTTACAGGAATGCATACAATGCATCATACATGAAGGATACAGTTTCCACAAATCGAATAATGAATGAATATTTACTTGGGTTTAATATGTATAAACTCAACACAAATAAAAATAATATTATGTATAAATACATCAAACACCTGAATTACTTTAAAGAAAGGGCTACATTTGATGATCATGAGACTTGGCTCATAAATTATAAGGAGCACATATTTTACATGATTTTTAAGCAGCTGTTTATTTATTTTTGATGGACATGAGCCCTGTTGCTAGAGTCATGCTAAAGCCGACAATATGTGTATGACATCTGTGTGTTCTGGTTTGACTATATTAAGGCTCTATGACTAAGACTGAGGTGAAGAGTCAAGAGAAAGTCGAATCAAATGTAGTCATAAAATGCATTTCACTAGCCAAAGACAGATTGGTGTGCATGTGTGAGTGGATATGGGAGCAGTCAAATCTTGTTCTAGAATGACTTACCAGTTGTTCACTTGAAGGATGGTGAGGCCTGTGTCTTGTGCTAGCTGCTTTTTCTGTTCCTCTGAGGGGTATGGGTGCTGTGAGGGACAAAAAGATAGAAGGACATTCAATAAATAAAAATAAATAAAGATCACCTTCAGCCAAAAACAGGTTGCATTCATGCATGTGCATATAGAGCTGATTCCTCCCTTACGGCAGGCTATAATACTTCAAGGCTAACTCCCACTCAGAAGGTGTGATCATATTCTGTGCCAGTCTCTTCCATGTGCAGTTATTCCAGGAACTGAGTGCACAATTCGGAGGCTGATCACAGTTTGGCCCCCCGAACACTTCATGTTAAAAGCGTGTGCCATTGTGTGACAGTATTTGACAGTATCTGACATTATTTGACATTGCTTGACAAATGATCGGGTGGGATATAAAGAGTCACAATGGTGGCTTTTGTTTGGGGTCCTGATAAGCTTAGGCCCCCTGTCACCCCCAAACTCCTCCCCGCCTTGCTCTATCTCCCTGTCCTCCGGCCCTGATCCCTTGGCTGGCTCTGTGTGGGAGTGTGTGTATGTGTGTGAGACAGTGGGAGTAGGGCGGCAGATGGTAGACAGAGGTGATCCTTGTACTGAGAGAAGGGTCGTGGGCCAGTCCCCATTCTGCTGCTGTCAGGCCAGCAGCCACCTCCTGTGGTCATCAGTGAAGGATGAGCTTCCAAGCACTTCATTTTTAAACTGCCTTTCAGGTTTAGTGCACACACACACACACACACACACACACACACACACACACACACACACACGCACACGCACACGCACACGCACACACACACACACAAAAACATGCATATATATCATTATGCTTGCATATTCAGACACTCATAATTGTGCGTTCATACACACAAGCTCAAACAAAAGCATGCAAATGCGTATAACAAAAGTGAGAACAGGTGCAGAAATGGACACACACAAAATTGACACATACACAAATGTTGAAATGGATACAAACACACGCGTCTGTACCGAGGGTGTGTCTTCGGGCAACTTAAAGCATCCCTTCCAGCTCGGCGGCTGACAGTCAGGTGACTGATTACTCTAAACTCCACCCTCAAATCAAAGGAAAAAAATCACTCCTGTCTGTCCCTCTACAGTCTCCATTTCACACATGTGACCAAAAGCAGTGACAAGATGCTCACCAGAGGGAGTCTTGTTTTCAGTAACTGAATACTCAAAGAAAAGCATTTATTGATCCCTGTTTTATTAAACTCAAAAGAATCCTCAATGCAAATATTAAATAATCTAATAAAAACAAACACAAAAAAAATGCACAATATAAAATTCCTAGGATTTAGCTAGCTCCTCAGTCTATACTTATGAAATTATTCTTCTTTCATATTTTGCTCTGGTTTATCACCTTTGATTTTTTGCTCCATCTGAACTCTGCATTTGTGGGCTTATGGGGGCCGTCAATATATGTCTTAGCTAGGCATGTATGTATTTATATATACTGCATCTTTTTCTTTTTACTAAAATACTCAGATTACTCAGATCAGTTGGTGTGAGTGGCACTATATATGTTCTATGTTTTTGGTATGTCCTCATATTTCAACACACATCACAGATATATGAATGCATAGAGTGTCAGTGTTCCAGGGACATATGGACAATGTTGATGTTCTGAGCATTTGTACTGTCAAAAAATGTATTCATAGCTTTTACACTCAATATTGAGTTTTAAACCCAAGTCTGAAACACACTGGATGCTCACTGAGCTCCTACTGTCTTGTGTTCATGTTAACCGGTGAGCACAGCGGCTTCACACTGTGCCAACGTCTGTGGTCATTCTGCATCCTCCTCGAGCCTTACACAGAGCTGTTCTGAGTTTGAAGACTGGGTTCTTGTCATTAAACTGTGTCGCTGACCAGGTTATCAGGTGGGTTTGGTCAACATGCCCACGCGCACACAGGTGGCAGTTCTGAAACTTATGTGCACGTCGGTCCTTATTGCTCTCTGTCGTGTGAACTGGCGTAATATTTGACAGTAAACTTATGTTTGATAAATCTGTAACAAACATCGTTCAATCGTGTTTTTATCAACTGAGGAGCATCTAAAAAAGCTGGTCTTGAGCGTTACATATAAACAGGTAATAAATAAATTTTATCTTGACTGAGAAATCCATCAAATTTCAGCTGACTTTAATACAACACTTGTGACCTCCGGTGGATTCCAGGTTTGCTCCCCAAACTCTTTGGCATCAATCCTTTAATGTGGATGAATGCAGGGTTGCACGGAAACCAACAGTTACGACCAGGCTAATAGGCCGATAATGAATAATATAATGAATCAAAACCTTTCACAGCTGCTTTCTCTATAGCTTCCTCAGAAGGGGATCTTTTAAGGGTCTTCAGAATGGACAACAAAAGCAGGAGGCTACGGCTAGTGGTGGACAGAACCCCCCCACCCCCCCAACGGCCTTCCAACTGCGGGCCTCACACGGCAACGTCTGACAAAACATAATCCCGCTCTTTTCACACCCTCAACGACTGATGAATGCTTGATCGCTTGGGTGTTGCAATAGGCCTTTCAGAGGCCAAAGTCCCCTTGCACACTTTTCATAGACACATCCTGCCATGCCAAACACTTGTGCTTAACAAATTAGGCCTGAAAGGGAATGGGGAACAGAGAGGGGATAATTCAATTATCCTCTTTTTTCATCTGGAAAATCTAAAGGTGGGCTTTGGAAAGGAAGGGATTATTCCGAGTACAGGACCTGTATGGGCCTTTTACAAACTAAACAACTGAGGCGTTATAACACATCTAAAAGCGTGAGAGATAGAAAAACTGATGGGCCAGCGACGGTGGTATCTTTTGGACCTTGGATAAAAGGTAAAGCTCTCGTCTTAGGGTCTTGCTCAGCCCCTCTTAAAGAGCTCCTAAACAGCGCTGCTGCTACTGAACCAAAGGCTTCTGATGTTGATTTCTGTGCAAACCGTGTACTGGTGTTTCGAAAAAGTCCTTTAAGTTTGTCTTTGCTTTGTTCTCTGACAATGGAGCAAAGATGAACTTAGTTTCAAGATACCTTTGGGTAATGGGCAATGTAGGGCTGCTGTTACAGATAGGAAGAAAAAGTTTTGTGTTTGAAATTTCTAAAAAGCCACAGCTAGATGTAGCTTGTTTAGGAAAGCAATTCAGCAGGGTCTGGGGTAAATTCCCTTACCGTAAGGTGCTGGAAGAGCCATGCTCTCATTATATTTGTGGCTACTTTGGGGAAGATGCCTCGTTTCTTCTGCCTCTTCTTGTCCTGGTCATCCTCGTCTCCTGTGCCCGGTGATGCCAGGCTGTTGTCGAGGCCGTCTCCTGTGATCAGAGACAAGAGGAGTCACGTTACAAGAAAGCTTTAATTTGACCCTGTCGCCTTCATCCTCCTCCGCATAAAAACGGGAGTTGTGAAGATTGCATTCCTCTGTGGCACAGCAGCACAAGATTCTTCCTCTCACCTCTGCTTGAGTCCCCGGCCATTGGATAATGAAGAGGAGTTTGTAGTGAGGGAGCTCTATAAAACCAAGAGCTATTAATTCAATCTGAGCCACGCGTTTGACATGAGGTAATGACTGTGGGAGCTGTGTGCCTGACATGAAATAATGAACGTTCAGTGCAGTCGGACTCAGTGCTATGTATGGATATTTTTATGCGACCTCTGTTTGAAATAAGACTAATCATTACCTTATAAGTACAAGGAAGAAAAAAACAAAAGCCTAGCCTGTGAATGAAGTACCAATAACATCAAACCTTGTGCTGTTTGAAGTCGGAATCAAGGCGTTCACTTGGGGTACTAAGGCAGAATGTGGGGGGTGTAACGGGTGGGTTCCCATGTGTTCACTGCACTGACACCCCCCCACCTGCCCCCCGGTTGACAACGTCAGTGTTGGATTTCATGCCAGGCTATGGATCTTGCCATTAGAAGCATCCCTGTTTGATATCAGCAAGATCGAGGCAGGAGGCTTCCTTTAAGATGAGATTTCCGCCCCTGCTAGCTAACTCACTCCATCTTGCAACACAAGGGGCACTCCGTTCCCTCTCCCTCTCCGCCATTAATTGTGCATCAGCCGAGATGATTTACTTTTAACAGTGGTGGTTATTTTTCTTGCCCTCGAGGCAGAGAAGCCTTGAAAGCTTGCCTGGAGGGCATGTGAATAATGCATCTGAGAGACTCCTCCCCCGAGGCGGGACAGGAACCCTACTTTTCTTAAGATTTGCCCTAGCATGTCTTTTTGTTTTTAGAGATGCATCAATCAAATGCGCCTATATAAGCCATATTCATGCATAAATATTTCAGCTAATGAATATTGACATTAAAAAGGATGTGTTCTAGGGTCGTGGGCTCTGGGGGTTGTGGGAGTTTTGACGGATGGTGTCCAGCTCTGAGTCACAGACAGCGTACAGGGTTTACAGTGCCTCTGTCCACTACTCTTTACTTTGTTTTGTCCTCCACCTATCCTACAGCCTGTCCATAAAATTGCTTCTTTCTGGGCAAATGTTCCCTCAGGTAAGTTTGAGATCAAGAATAGGGATGTCATCTTCCTACATACCTCACAAGTTAGCGAGCTAGATCATTGTACACAAAACTACTAATAGGCATTGCAACTCACAAAGATAACAATTCACAAATTGACATATTTGTTTGACCATCATAATGAACATATACAAATTATAAATGTAATTATTCTACTATTTTTTAAGACCTTTTTGATACAACTGATGAGACTGGTGCATCTCTACCTCTTAAAGAAAAAGTGCAAGTCCATTCAATATATAATTACATAAATCAAAGTGCGGCCTAAATAGTAAATTTTAACTTGAGTTTTATAATTGAGTTGTACTGAGTATTTTTCATTTTGAGAGCATAAAGATAAAGTTCATATGTGATAACAAAAAGGATCTTAAAGAGTAAGAGATGGAAAGAAAGAAAGAAAGAAAGAAAGAAGGAAAGAAAGAAGCGGAAAACAGGAATTGCTCAGCCTAATTATATCTGAGGAAGGCACGCTGTCCTACCCTCCAACCCCCACCCTCGACACCCCACCCTGGTCCACCTCCTCTCCTCTCCTCATCCCTCTTTCTTCTGCTCCAGAGAGGGGAAAGCCGCAGGGCAGATCCTCTGCTACACTAATCGCTACTGACTGTTCCCCGGCAACTCGGCCAATCTAACCAGTGTGTGACGGTGCAGTCTCAAAGTCATACACCCGTGCAAGTCTCCCATGCCCCCCTTCACCCCTGCCCCCTCTTCTCTCTCTACCCCCCCCCCCGCTCCACCATGCCTGCCAGTGTCTGCACGGTAGGTGAGGGGGGAGGGGGGGAAGATGGAGGGGTGGGCATTACCGCAGGGATGGCTAGAGTATTGCCCCGGGGCTAAGAAGAAAACACACACACAAAAACAGCACCTTAAGATACGAAGTCTTCCTATTCCTTCTAGCCTTCCTCTTCTACCTCGGCTGTTCAAATACGGTCAACTCGGTTCAGACCGGGTTGTTCTAGGCTTTCCTCTTTATACTATTTCGGCCATTAAAACGAAGCCTAATTAATTTTTTTTTGTTTTTTTTTAGGGCTGATCATTTTCTATGTTGTTGTTGTTGTTGTTGTTGTTGTATTGTTTTTTATTGTTTTTTATTTTGGTATTTATGAAATACTTTGAGTGTCTTTAATTTTTTTCTTTTTTTTTTTCTCAATTTTCACGATACTAAAAATCCATTATTGTATATGTGCTGCTTGTACATGGATTACTTTGGGTTGGATATTCATGACATTTGAAACTGTATATGTAATAAATGTAGTTTTATTTTCTCAATCATCTCCTCTTTCACAGCCTCTGCTCTCCGTAGCTCAGGGGCTGATAATGTTGGGTGAAGTAGTCAGTGGATGACGTGTCCATAAGACAAAGTGCAGAGCGGCTAGCCGAACTGATTGCAGCTCTCCCAGCTGCATCAGTGATGCAAAGCCAGCGCAGCCTGTCTAATGAGCTCAGCGGGGCCTGATCCATCATCAGTGACACCTTGGGGCTCCTCCCCTTATTAGACATGACACACCGCTCTAAATTGAGTAGTCTGGAAGGTTTCCAAGACATGAGGAATCCTCTGTTTAGGAAAGTGAGCATGACGATTAGAAGCTGTTGATGGGGAGATGCAACCACTTTAAAGCGGTTTAAAGTAAAGTCAAGCAGTTTGCATGCTGGCAACACCAAAGGGCTGTTTACCTGCAGTGCCCAGCAATACACGGATAAGTAAGCAGGCAAAAGTCTGAATGAAGAAGATTTCTAGTGATGCTAGAGTGCTTCCCGAAGCCAGTGAAGGAGACCATTTGCATTTCGCTATTGAGTGATTTATCACATTGAAGGTGACTCTTGGGCAAAGTGCATAGACAATTAAAGTACATAAATATAGGTAGAAGTGTCATTTGGGCAAACAGGGAAAATGTACAGGGGATGACAGGGCATGATATTTATATTTGACTAAAAGCTGTTTTTACCTAACAAATCACCCTTTAATTGGTTTTCAACAGCAACACGTCTTTACAGGAGAAGTGTCCTTAAGGTCTCTTTTGCACACCATCCCCTCTTCAGCCGCATGCACACTACCTGGGTACATGTTCGTGCTCTTGTCCATGGGAGTTGTGTTTGCACAATGGTACTGTAGTTTGCACTGTGGACAAATGGCCATTGTAAAGCTGAATGTACCCAGGAATGTATTTGTATAATAAGATGTATGCTGTTTCATACCATGCTGGTACATATTAACATACTTGCTATAGCAGACCCACAAATTGAAAAGCCAATAACGCAATATTAAGAATAGTCTCCTCCATGATGTGTGCTAACACAAGTTAATTACATATTGGTCATACAACCCAACAGCCAATCATGAAAAACAAACCTTTACCCATTGACAAACTACAGACTGCGACTGAGACTCTGAAATTTCGAGAGGCATGCATGAGTGTATGAGCGAATATTAGTGCAAGAACTATGCAGTGCCCCTAACTGTGGATAATTCAGGCTTTTAACCGTTGACTGGGACTATTTCTTTGGGTAGAAAGTGTTTCCAATGAAATGTGTTTACAGTAAGGTTAAATGTAAAATGTTCAAATGTAATTATGTGCTATGAGCAGCACAAATTACTTGCCATTCACCTCCCTCAAACCCAAACCTATTTGCATGCATAGATGACTCCAGAGGTATGTGAGGAAATATCATTTTTGTATCAGTACATAAAATACAAAATGTGTATATAGGTAAATAATTACTTGACACAAGCAGACACAATAATGTGTACTTTTATTTGCCTCTACATCCAGCCTTTATCTCCTTCTTTTCCCTCCCTTTTTAAAACATCTCTGACATCCACAGCCTGACAGATGCTAAAGGGACATTAGCCCGCGGTCTCAGTGAAGCTGTGATGTCATTGGCATGTCAGCACCTCTACCTCCCCACATTCCTGACTCCTGACTCCTGACTCCAGGCTCTGGATGTGACAAAAAGATGCAACACATCCTGTTCCTCACATTTCATTTCTCAACACGAGTGTGCAGGATATTTTCTGAGTCACTCCCACTGCCTTTTGTTTTATTTGGGTCTTTGTGATGGACATTTCCAGCCTCCCCCTTGTGCTCCCCCGTCCAAACATTCCTTGGAGAGCTCAGCCCCTTTTGCTGTGGTCAACAGCAGTCACCCTGGGGGTTGAGCTATCAAAGAGAGCCCTCTCTGCATATCACACAGCTTACAAGGCAACAACCAAACCCTGTGAGCTTCCAGAGGAGGAGGCAGCCATAACCCAAACCACCAGCAACACATTGTGTGGATCATCTACTTGTGGTTAGCCAGGGCTGGAAGCCACATCACCACGGCTTTAGTGTTCCCTAATGACAGTGGCTTTTAAAAGGTTGCATCAGACCACCGAAGCATTATTAACATCCCACTACAGTATAAACAGCATTAACAGTATTTCAACTTTCAGAATCATTCTGGAGGAGTATTTTGAGAACCACATGATGATCTTTGTAATTTGTAATTTAGTTTGGGTAATTAATTGGTTAGTTTGATCTATGTTTAATCTCACTTTCTGTGTTTGACTCTGAATAGTGTCCTTAAAATAAATCTGCATGTCTGATAGGTGACACATGGAGCATGAAGACCTCCCTCACTTTACACTTTGCTACATCACGGCACTACTTCCTGCACTGACACTGAACATTGCCGTTTTTTTGTACGCTGGAAACTTTTTGGAAACTTTTGGGGATTTGCAGGTGATACAGTACTTCAAATGTGTGAGTCAGTGCATCTGTATGAAAATGTGAACCACTGATTGGTGGAATGAGAAGGGACACAAACCTGGCCGGCTGGTGTTGGAAAGGTCAATCATTAATCCTTTCATTAGTCTATAACCAACAATGCAGAATAGTTGCTTGACTTGAGATTTTCAATACAAAATGAATATAAGATGATGGCTTTCCCTGCATTCACGCCCACAGCAGTGGGTGTACTGAACTCATTATAAAAATGTGATGATATCCATATGACACCTTCCTTACAACTCTATGGAGGCCATCTACCTGCTCCAAATGAGATTAGCATGATACGCCTCTAACTGTCCTTTTTTTTAATCTTTTCAGGTTGTGTGTTTGTGCTTCCCTGGCATGAGAATAGACTGGAAACAAGGCAAAAAGGCCCGGGGAGAAGCAGCAGGTAGCATGCAGCAGATCCTGCACCAGCAACCACAGCTCTGATCATTCTGCCTTCTTCTTTTCCTTTGTTCCTCATACATAAAGTACTCTGTCCTTACATCCCTTCAGGGGGCATTCTGCACTCCCATCCCCTATGCATTCTCTCCCAGGTCAAAAGGGCATGGACCTTGGGGTTTCCCCCACTGTTGTTTAAAAAAAGCCTAAAGGAAAGAAGCTATTCACACTGTGGTCTTTCTCAGCTCGCCTCAACATACAAACCCTGGATACTCAATGGTTGAATTAAAATTTACCAAAACAAACATGTCAAACTCTCAGTGTATTTTAGGTGAAGTTGAGACACTAATATACATTTCAAGAGTCTTGATCTCTTTCTGATGTCTCTTAATCCTCTGAGTTTCTCTTGTCTTGCAAAGCATCCTCCGATTGTTCTCTGCAATGCTCTGCTCCTTGATGCCTGATGGGCAGAGGGTGGAAAGTTGCTTTAAAGTCCATTCTATTTTTACTGCGCCCAAAGGGGAGAAAAACAAAAACAAGCCATAAAACCCTTATAGCCTCCAATTAGCACATCAGAAATCACATTAAGTGCAGGAACACCAGGGCGACACAAGAAGGACCAGGCATGGCATCAGAGGGAGACAAACAATAACAGCAGACAACAAGAGTAAACTCATAGGATCTCTTAATCAGCACTAACTAACCTGTAATTGAAAACTGACTATAAAAGTGGAGCCCCAATTACATGGTGAAATCAACATAAATTGACCTTTTGATGTCTTTGTTACTTGAAGTCAAAGTTGAAATCATTAATGCACATTGTATGTTGTATATTGTATACTCACTGTCAACAAATCCCATTAAAAGCCTAAACCAACAATGTGTCTCTCTTATTCAAGCATGTAGGTAGGATTGTAGAAATACTGAGGTCATAAAATAAATCCTGAACAATTATATTTTCTATAGATGGAATTTAATATCACAAAACATTCTCTTCACTGCCGGGACTAAATCTTGCTCGGAAAGTAGTGAATCTTGCTTAAACTCCCAACTTGCAGAAACAGTTTTAGATGACAAGGCCTTACTGTCCTCACTGAGCTCCACTCAGCCCAAAGCCCATTGACTCATACTGAAGATAGAATACGTATAAAATGGCTCACCAATATATAGTTTCATATACAAAACAAAACGCTCAGTAGTTTCCTAAAGCAGCTGGAGTTTTTCGAAAATGTTACTCAAACAGGAAGAAATTTGTTAAGAACTTATTTCAGCTGCAGATTGATAAGGGTTACAGTTAGTGTGAATACCTGCAAGAGCTGCCCTTAGTGCATTTAGATTATCTGTTTTTATCAATGCAATCAAGATAGAGTGATTACATGAAATAAGTGCATGAAGGATCCCCACCTGCTTCCCCCCCCCCCCCCCCCCCACCCACCAGGCAGCACCATCTATACCTCAGAAAGAGGTCACAGGAAAGTCAAAGCTTTGATATGAAAGAGGACGCAGGAGGCCTGCGAGCGCTCTTACCGAGTTCACTGGTGTTGTCGCCACTCTGAGAGACGTGTCCCCCACTGGACGGTCCCGGGGTGCCCACAGAGGGCGTGGAGTGGGCGTCATCCATGTCTCTCCAGGACGCTGGGTTCTGTGAGGTCAGGAAGAGGTCCGCACACCAGGGGACAGGAGATAAGGAAACAGAGGAGAAGAAGAGAGAAGAGGGGAAAAAGATGAGGAAGGTCCAGTAGATCCAGTATGAGGTCCATTATGCAGTTTCCCAAAGACACAAAGACAGCTTCGTGGCATGATTAGCATAGTAAGGACAGAAACCAAGTTGTCGAAAAATGTGAGACAAGAACAACATTACCATTCTTGTCCAAGAGGGAGGTTTAAATATAGCTGGCAAAAAAGAGCACGAGCAGGACTTTAGAGGACAGTTTAGCAACCCTGCAGCATGTGGACCCTTCTGTGTCGTGGCTGTTTCTGTGCCCCGTGTTGGGGAGAAACCCTGTATTTATTGGGCCGATTGGCCACTCAGACAGCCGTAAACCCAAACCAAACAGCAGATCTCCCTCTTCAGCCTCTCCGCGTCAGCTGTTTGCCGGATGGTGATCAGATGAAGAGCTTGGCAGATGACAACAAGAAGCGCAGGGACAATGGCGCAGTGTGAAGGAGGCCTCTCAATGATGGCCCCTCTTTTCTTATCCAGCCACCCAATAATTACAACTCCTAAGTACACACAGCTACTCAAAGAGGCGCCATGTGTTTCCACGTTTATCAAGCTAATGAAGGTCTTATTTCACAAACACCCCATCTGTTAAAATACAATTAACAGAAATGGAAGTTAGTGTACAACCTGTATGAGGTTCATACACAGATGAAGATAATTCTACCAAACATTATGTTAACCTTGTATAATATATAATACAGTAGTTTATTTCCTCTCATTGTTATCAGGATGGCTGACTGTAAAGACCACGAGCAGCAAATATAAGATAAAGACACTTACAAAATGTAACATTAATGTTTTACCAAACATGGCAAATATTGTGAATAAATGGATGTTGGTTCAGCAAAATCTGATCAAACTGGTTATTATTACACCATTATTAATCTGCAAGCTATGCTATTGTAACAAAGAAGCCAATTCCCTCCAGACTCATGACTCACTGTGAGGTTAATACATGGATAATAATATAAAAAGTAAATTCTACAAAACTGACTTTAGGTTTTGGGCTTCATTTTAGGGTTATCTGTGTGACTGAGTGTTTAAAGCGTTGTGTTTAGTGACGTCCTTGTTTTGATTCAATTCTCTACCTTCCACTCTCCAATGAAGACATACAATTCATAGTTTGAGTATCACCTGATGCTGAGGGTGAAGGTTTTTACAATGATTTGAACCAGTGTGAGGGCGGTCAATAAAATGTTTATGAAATATATGCCACGTGATGGTGTAAAGGCTTTTTCATCCTTTAATGATAAAAAAGTAAAGACTTGTTTGGATTTGTTGTTTTTATTTAGTTTTATTTAACATCATTGATCTTAAATTCCATCTTTATTGTAAGGTGTACTTATTTTATTTGACATTTTTCTAAAATGATACTGATAGAGATAAGTAGATCTACTGCCAGATTTCTGCTAGTTTTGAGAAAATTAAATGTTAGGACTCAATAGTCAAAATGATTGAATTGAGGATTTTTTTTACAGGGATCAAAAGGTCAGTGATCAGGTGCTTCAGCCCAAACCAGGAGTCTGAGCCTTCACAGGGACTACGGGCACAAGCAGTCCAACACACCAAACATAGTGTGTTTTACACACACACACACACACACACACACACACACACACACACACACACACACACACACACACACACACATACCTGTAAACTCACACACGCTGCTTCAGCCCTTGTGAATGATTAACAGATGATGGTACACTTAACGGTTAACATGCATGTATGTTCCACAGCTGTGCATGTCTTTGTACCCAGAGGAGAGCAGCACATCCATTATGCAACAGCTGTTAGGAGAAAGGCAATACAGCAGGAGAGTGTCCTGTCACATCAACTGGTGGCCTCACACACACACACACACACACGCACACACACACACACACACACGCACACACACACACACACACACACGCACACACACGCACACACAGTCACACACACGCAAACACACCACACAACAACAACAACAACAACAAAAGTGCCAATATTTAGATTTTAAACGTTTCCAGTCAAAATATTAAAGAATTCACTCAAATTAAAAATGACACTAAAACAGCTGGTCTGTCCTGTGATCACCCGAGGTTGCACATTTTTTATTCATTTTTTTCAAGAGACTGGAGGGAGCCTTGAAATTAATGATACAGTATTTTCAACCTCTATATTCTATATTTACATCAAAAATCTATTTCTAAATTTTAGTTTTTCATCTGCAGCAACCACCAGCTTTGATGTTGTTGAGAAGTTAAGTGAAGGTTCACTGGGAAACATGTTACACAATGTAAAACTACAGCTCTGTTTACAGTCTACAATTCATGGAGGAACTTCCCTCAAATCAAAAAGAGAACATCACTAGCGCTGCTATCAGACAGGAAACATACAAATCCTTAAAGTAAGGAGTCAATCAGCTTTCTCCGTACAGTCCAAATTCATTTATTGTAGCAATGTGTCAATAAACCCATACGGTCCAACACCGCTGCTGCTACACTGTTACTCTGAATCACCTCAACATCTGAATTTGCTTCTTTGTAAATGAACACAGGTGCCAAAAATAGGAAGAGGCTGTGTAAAGCCCACAGCAGGGGGGCTGCCTGACAAAGAGCCCCTGCACTCTCGCTATAATAATCCTATTGGCTGAGAAACACCAGGCTGAGAGGGACTGAAGCCCAATAGCAAACACAACACTTGCAGCTGCACATTGTGCTATATATGAAGATCATCATCATCATCATCATCATCATCATCATCATCATCATCATCATCAAGGAGGACTACTTTCCTGTATGAATCAATAAATAAACAAAGTTACGAGACAAAGTTCACACATAAAAAGATTTAACCCACAAATCTCCACTGTCCAGATTGTGATTATTCTCAACAGAGCCGTTATTCTTTTACAGAAGTCGTCGGCTAAGGCTCTGCACAGCTCTGCACAGCTCCCTCAGCAGGACTGACACGCCATCAAACAGCAAACAGCACCAGCCGAAAACTTAACAAACCCAACAACCGTTCATCCTGTTTCATGCCATTTACGAGATGTTGTAATTAGTTAAAAGGCCTTTTGTTAAAAGGCTAAAGGGATTTACTTCTATTCACTGTGTGTCAGTAAAGAAGATCTTTTTTTTAATGACAGGCAAAAGGAAGGGCTCCAGCAGAGAAAGGCATCGGTGTACAGCGATCCTCAACCTTTTTGCCTTATGAAGTCTTAAAAGGAAGCAATGTCTTCCTGCAACCCCAGTCACACATTAATAATTGTGAGAACTTCCACCAAACAGCGATTTTTCTCTTCTCAGATAATTTCATCTGAATCGTTTTTTTAGAGGCCTGAATAGTTAAACCCATCCAGTGTGCTATTTAAAAATGAGAGAAAAATCAGGATAACAAAGCAGAATATTATTTTGTAAAATATGTAAAATAGTAAAATGTGTTTTTCTTAAAAGTTATTATAGGCCCCAAATTCCAGTTTGGTCACCAGTGGTGTCCAGCATACAGCAGCTATTATTTACTGGTGGGAGTAAACATCTGTCTGCTAACTTTTAATAATGGAACTAATAGGAATAACGATCAGAAGCAGAAGCTTTGCAAGCAACACTCAGGATTCTTAAATGAACAGAAAATAACTCCACAGTCACTGCTACTCAAGATCTGCTGGAAGAAAGGGCGCATACATGTAGGAGAACCATTTTTGATGAATTTAGAGCAGGCAGGTTGACTCACATGATCTGCGATGTTGGTGGAGGATCCGGAGAGGTCATCGAAGTCCGACTTACAGACGTCTCGGTCCTCTATGACCAGGTCGATGGGCATTTTGCCTTTTAGGCAACTGATGTACCGGTGGCAGAAGTTATCACAGAGCTCATGGACCTGCGAGATCAAGGCTTTCATTTAGATTGTATTTGGATGAGCAGCACAATAATACAAATGTTATAATAAAATAATCGATTATAGTAGGAATTAGATCTGACACTCATGCCAATAACATACCTTCTCTAATTCCAGGAGATGAAATCGTAGGACTTGAATCGCTTGAATCATCTAAAAAAAAGAAAGAAAAAAAACATTTTTAAATCAACCCCTTAAAGAAATTAAATAAAAACAGAACACTTTCGATTTTAGAGACGCCAACTGTGTTGTAATACTTATGACTATGTGCATGTGCTGATTACCAACATAATATAAATATTATCGTTTTATTACAGACACAGGAGGCTAATGTGTCTTTAAGATATGATGAGGTTGCCTCGAGCCAGTCTGTGAGGTCGCAGCGCGGACAGAGAGCAACACATCGCAGGAAACAGCTGAGAATTAAATGTGAAAGAAACAAACAAACAAAAGAGAAAGAAGTGCTCACCAAGTTATCCAGCTCTGGGTTGGAAGAAAATAAAGGCTTCTCTGCGCGGATCTGAAGAAGGGGCATAATGAAATGCGTCAAAAATGGCTCCCTTACTTCCAGTATATGAAGTGCACGTGTGTGTCTGTCCCTACCTGTTTTGCAAATACAGATATGTCTTCATTGAAGGAGTCGGAGGAGCAGACATCTCCTCCCGCCACCCCAGGCTCTCTGGGCGTGCAGGTCGCCAGCTCGCACTTCTCGAAAACCAGAGCCAACAGTGGGAATAAAGGATGGCTGCAACACAGGCGAAGACAGGCCCATTAGATTCTGTAGCCATTGTGAGGCCTGCACATGAACTATTGCCTACAGTACATAAAAGCTGCGGAAGATAACGTTCCACATTAAGCTTTGAGTGTGTAATAAAAGATGACCGCTTTGTAAAAACTGCAACACATATTTATTTATTCCTCCTTAATTCAAGGGAACTTCTTTTGCGCCGCTGCTTTGTCATATTATGTAATCTGTTTTCAATGCAAACAACCTGTGCAGAGATTTTAATCAATTCTCTGAGCTAATACTGCTGGTATTTGGCCTCGTTTCAACAGCAAAAAGAAGAAGAAGATAAAATGGGAACTGCATTGAAATGACTGGAATTATCATTTTATGAGCAGAATATGTTATTAGTTCTAAGGTAAAAATAAAAATAAAAGGGGGAAAAGATTAAAACAATTTAGACTTTTGCACCGAATTTCTGGCTTTCTGTTTAACAACTAAAGTTAACTGAGTTTGTTTGTACTTATTAAATTAAACTAACCCAAAACGTTAAGTGTATTTCCATCGACCCATAATTCAAATCAGCACATAATAATAATAATAATAATAATAATAATAATAATAATAATAATAATAATAATAATAATAATTTTGATAATATCCACACCCGTAGATTTGGTCCTTGTCTCTCTTTAATGCGTCGTTGACGGCGCTGCCCATGCTGCTGGGCATGATGTTGTGCGGAGCGTGGGCTCCATAGTGCTGCGTTGGGTGCGGGGGAGGCCCGTGGTTCAGGTGGTGGACCTGGGGAAGGGGCCGGGGGGCGTGCGGGTCTCCGTACATGGAGGCTGCGACTCCGACTCCATCCATCGCACCTCCGTAATGAGCCAGCTCATCGTACTGGAGTGAAAGTTGAAGATGACATTAAGGCATGTGACGGAAGAGTTGAACAAATGAACAAGGGGACAATTATATTCTTTAAATGTGTTTATTTTATTCAGTAAGTTTGTATAGGTATCATGTAAAGACTTGGCAAGTTAAATATGATTATAGTTTAAAAACACTTGCTGAATTGTGTTTTACAACCTATCGTGTATGCACGTAATAGCTGTGTTATAATGCACAAACGATAGTAATAAAAAATAGTAAAATATCAAACAATAATCTGTCAAATCGGATTTACCCTTTGCGCCATCTCCGTGCGCAATTTGCAGACCCAGACGATCAGAAAAGTTTGAAGTTGATGAATGGTAAAAATCGATGACTTTTAAATCCAAGAGGGAATTATAATCCTGTCCTGTTCTGTGGCATGTAGCAAATCAATAATGATTGAAATCAATGCAAAGTGATCAAAAACAGCATTTGTCCTCACGTTACGAGTGCCAAAAGGCGCACTGGCAACTGGTAGACTGGTTTCCTGTGGTTCTTCAACGGGAGGATTAGTGGAAATCTGTCAGATGTGAGTGTTTGATGTTAGTTCCGAGCATCAGTTGTCCCTTTCACAGGAATGCGCTGACGGTCCGCGGCTAAGTCCTCTGCATTCAGTGTGTTCTCATGTCCATGTCTCTGCGCGACACGCTTACTGTCCGCAGGTCTGGGAGGGAGCCGCTTATAGGACCGCTCTGTGATCTGCAGGACACGCTGATGACGGAACGTGGAAGAGAAGGGTGGGTGCAACCAGTCCCTGATAACTGACAAGTTACTGTGTTTGTAAACGTTTTCTTCCGGTCATTACTTTCAAAATAAACTCATTTATCAGACTTCATTTATCCCGTAGAAAAAAAAAAATATGTGCACATTATATATAGGGAAAGAGTAGGACAATATGATTATTTTTAAATATGAAAAAAACATATTGACAACATAATTCAGTCATATATTTTAAATGGAAGGAAGATTTTTGAAGGAAGATGTATCAGTTCACCCTTTAACATTTTAACTAGATTTTATATGTAGTTTTTAATAATGTGCATTTGAAAGAGGGACACTGTCTATATAAACATGAAAGTAAATACATGAAGTTAGATTGTGACTTTACTCATTATGCTTAATGTGTAGGTTTTAAGTGTCAAAGGATGCTGACTGTTGCCGGCATCAGACCAGGAACCTCCAGTTGCAGGATGGGCTTCCTCACTGCTACACCCTGATCCTCTAACATGCATTATTATTATTATTATTATTATTATTATTATTATTATTATTATTATTATTATTATTATTATTATTATTATTGCAGTATTAGCTGCTCTGCACTGGCTGGTCAGGCTCCAGCATATCTTAAAGATCTCATTGTACCTTATAAACCAACTAGAGCATTACGCTCCTAGACTGCAGGGTTACTTGTGGTTCCTAGAGTCTCTAAGAGTACAATGGGAGCCAGAGCCTTCAGCTATCAAGCTCCTCTCCAGTGGAACCAGCTTCCAGTTTGTGTTCGGGAGGCAGACACACTCTCCACATTTAAGAGTAGGCTAAAGACTTTCCTTTTTGATAAAGCTTATAGTTAGGGCTGGCTCAGGTTTGCCTTGGATCAGCCCCTAGTTATGCTGCTATATGCTTAGACTGCCGAGGGACACCTCCCTGTTATCCTCCTTCTCTTCCTCTCTCCTCCCTTTCTTCTTCTCCCTCTTTATTTGTATGCATTTATGTAAATGTATGTTACTAACTTATCATCCGGGGCATCATCCCCGGAGTGTCTGTCTCTCATGTGGCAGGTTGCCACTGATAAAGTTTACGTCAGGATCAGGAGTCGTGGCTGCGCCTGCTGCCCTGGTCCTGCTGGACACCGGGAAGCCTTATTGACATTTTCCTGAATTCATCAAAACTTTCTCTTTTTTCAACACAACATCATTTTCGTTTAGTTTTTGGATGCATCCATTGGAAACACACTTTTGCATTACAGCTGACAATTTTCTAAAGCATTTTTAGATTTTGAAGGAAAATGATTTCCTGCCTGTGAAACGTTCTTTGGTTTGAGTTGGTTTAATGAATGTGCAGCTCATACTGTATGCTGCTGACCTCTGTAATGAATTCAAACTTTTAATTGTAGTAAGGTGTGGTAGAATTCCATCCTCCCATCCTCTCATTCTCCCATACATTTATTCCAACCGATGCTAGCAGTGCTGCCATGCAAGGTGCCGGCCACCAGGAGCAATTTAGTTTAGTGTCTTGCTTCATAACACTTCGAGATGTGGAGCCATAGGGTTGATCCACCAAACCTGAGTTTAATGGATGACCGGCTCTACTTCCTGAGCCACAGTAGCTCTTGTGTGTGTTTCAATTATAATGTTGATGTTCTCTGTGGATTGGGGGACCTAAACGGCCTTATCATTATTGTAGGTGGCTGTTGTATTAGTAGCATTACACCACTTTTTCAGTGTAGTCCTAGCTATGGAAAATGTGGATGTCATTTAGCGCCTAAAATCTGTAATAAAAAGTTTTGTCCACTAATTTTGTTCTCTGCTTATCCCAAGAAGGTAAGAATATCATTGTGGGTGAATAACTGTGAGGCGTAGAAGAGAAGAATTCTGTGAAATACTTGCATCAAGATGAAACTATCAGAATAGGCAACACCAATTTATGATTTACAAGAGTCTCTACTATTTTGATTATTATTATTAATATTAATATTTTGATTATTTAAAAATACCATTTTCTCCACTGATCCCTACATATGTTTTTTAAATCTTCACCAAGCTATTCTATTTGGATATCTCAAAAAGTTGTTGTTCCCAATTGTTTTGATGTGATTGATAATATCACATAACAAACGTTTAACTTTAACTCTCAAATGCTTCATTCAATAGCAACCATACTGACATGCAGGTATGCACACTCAACCACTCTGTAAAGTGTGATCACATTTTATCTGTGGGTGGTGCTAGAGTAAAACATATTAATTGAAACAACATTAATTCTATGGTCATTACAGCCACTAGAGGTGGAAACCACAAACAACTGATTTAAATGATTCGATCTTTTCATGGGATTAGTTCACAAGAATAATATAGAAAAACACCAGATCTCTGTATTATATTCATTTAACAATGAATATAATAAAATATAAATATAAAAATGTACTAAAATTACATTAAGGTTCAAATATTTAATAATGTCCACATGGACTTTTATTTTCCTTTGTAAGTCCAGTTGTAGTGTCTTCAGTCGTTGTCTCTGTTGCTTCCTTATTCACACTGATAAAGTATTTGCTTATAAAGTCCAATATTTCCAGCACGTTCTTTTTTTCATCAGAAATACTTTACACTTTCCTTTGATATGCCCAGTCAGTGAATTATTAAAGGCATATATTTGAATTATAAATACACTAACTATAAGGAAACAGGCAAAACATGCACAATGCCCCAGGCTACATCTCTCCTCATCGCATATAATTTCCATGTAGTCTCTCCCTGTTTCCTCCTCTCTCTGCTTTCTCCTCCTTTGTGTTTACCTCCCCCTCCCTCCCCTCCACAGCACACATCCTCCCACCACCCGGCCCAGCCAATGTGATCTGAATGGAGGCTGATTCAGGGTGTCAGGCCCTGTCCTAAATGTAATAAATTACCATTGAGCCCAGGAATAGTGCATCTCTCCCGACACATCACCAGAGAAGGAGTCTGTGCACCACCATCCTTGACCTCCTCTTTTACCCCCCCACCCCACACACACGCACACGCACACGCACACGCACACACGCACACACACACACGCACACACACACACACCCACACACACACACACACACACACACATACACTAATTTCACATCTACACCCCCTTCCTCTCCTTCGTCAGCCAGCCCTGGTCTGGCTGACTCTGTCACCCGTCATCCTGTGCCCCAGTGAGAATCATTAGCATTGTCAGAACTGGCTGGGAAAGGAGGCCAGCAGAGACCTGGGTGGAGGTGGTGGTGGTGGTGTGTGTGTGTGTGTGTGTGTGTGTCTGTGAGAGAGAAAGAGTGTGCGGTAGCATGCAAGTATGCGTATTTGCATGAAGGTGCCGCGCGTGCCGAGTTTTATGTACAAATGTGTGTTTTCTTGCGTGGGTTGGTGTGTCGGTGAGGACTGTTGTGTGTGTGTGTATAAATGGTAGTCAGTCAATATTTACCCATCTACATTCATACACTGGTGGCAAAGGTATATCATAGGTAGGTGCCACCTGCTCATCAGGAGCGATAAACATGTATACACGCACACACACACATCGACATGTAGACAGCAGGGGCCGGAGATCGAACCATCGACATTCAGATCAGTGGATGACCGCTCTACCACCTAAACCACAGCCACACCGTGTGTGTCAGGTCTTGGCGTTGGCCTGTGTGTGAGCTGAGCTGTGCTGATGAAATGTACACGGGGTACATGGCTTATATCACTTGTACAGCAGCTGGTGGAGGTTTGTGGATCAGTATCACATTGCTGATAAATCAAACTGAATGTGGTCTTTGAAATGATATTTCCTTTTTATCACAACTTATTTTCTTATTGTTTTTGTCACAGTTCCTATCAGTTATGAGAACATTGTCCCCACCAGCACCCTGCCCATCCGAGCCCAGTATGCCTAGGAAATATTACTTATATTGGACAATTCTGCAGAGTATAATTTACGAAAAATGTTCACTGGACGTGTGGCAAAGTGTGTTGTAGAAAATCTGAAATTAATTAAATTGTGGGTGATGGATGGGCGTGTGCTCCGTCACAATGCAACTGTTATCTCTACGTTGTTTTTTAACAGCAACCTTTCCCTAACCCGAATCATACTGTAATTGCTAAGGATTAATATTGTCGAAAGAAATCATTTGTATTTGCAATATTGCCAAATTTAAATATTCTCTTTGGTATGTTGGTTTTCCATGGGTCTGTTTTGGATCAGGACCAAATTCACACGAATACACACCTGGAATGTCATTAATAATAATGTGTAAATTGTATACAACAGACAGTTTGGGTTATAATTTTCCTGTTTACTTGTTTTGTATCTCAAAAAAGTTGGTTTAACCTGTTGGTTCGTTTCTAACGTGTCTGATCAGCTGACTGCTCGTGTTTCTAACCTCAGACTTCGTTTGAGTGATCCCAGCTCATGAGATATCCCTCAGCACCCAGTCGATGAAGTAACTCCTGTTTCTGTTCCTAGGTGTTTTCTGATACAGGATGTGAACGTCCTCCTTGATCTCTCGCCGGTCCTCCACTTCTTCCCAGTGGTTGCTGTGAATGGCCTAAAAGTATAAACTCACCATCTGCACGTAAGCTTGTAAAATGTGGCGCTGTATCTTCCATCATGACTCATCAAAGTCAGCACCACATCAGCTCATGGACCTGAGACTCCCCCTGTAGCCCCCTGTAGTCCTCCCTGGTGCCAACGTGCAGTACTCTGGTCTGTTATGATGTGCCTTCACCTGCAGCACATGTGCAAACCTCTCACAGAGTTAAGCTTTGAAGAACCGTAGTTTTCACCATTTTATAAACCATAAATCAAATCTTACTTATTAAAGATCTCTCAACTAATCATGTCTTACACACCATTAATCTTTCTGATAAGCAAACGTCTGCATGCTACTAGTCATTAGACCACATGCTCTGCTTACACCCCTGAACATGTGTATCGTCTGTGTGTCTGTTATGTTTAGTTTTTCTGTCATTTAACGAGGCTTTGATTAAAATTGAATTTAAAAAACAGCTCCTAGTAAGTCTAGCTATAAACCTGCCATGCACATTTGTCTTTGCATTGTTTGCATTCTTGCACTAATAAATTAATTAATGTTTTCTTCCAGTGTTTTCTATATATGATATATATATATATATTATATATATTTTATATACTGTATATATATATAATTATATATATATTATACATACATATATATATATATATATATATATACAATTAAGATCAATGCAATGTCTGAACTTTTATTATTCTGAATAAAAATCACTAGATAACTTCCTTTCTGAGCTTATATTACAATACACATTGTCTTTTTTATTTTATCTTCCTGACTTCAAAACATATTTCTGGAATATCTGTAATGTTCAGTATTTATACCTCTATAGTATTATGCATGGTATGTGGGTTTGCATTTCCTAACTTAAGATTCCAACTGATTAGAGAACAGAACAAATAAACTCCTATTTGTACATTATGAGCCTGTGAATGGAGTTAGAGGAGGTGAGAAGTCAAACGGACGACGTGCAGAGGTTATTATTTACTGCTCAAGTCGGAGTCTGTGATTGCTTTGTCTTGCACCTATGGGTCACTGCTCACTGTGTGGACGCTGAGACGAGAGAGAAGACCCACAATGAGCCTGTGTGTGTGTTCTCCTCTAATGATTAGCCTGTCATTGTTGAGTGGTGCGCCAAGGTGGCAGACCAGACCATGGCCCCCTCAAGTCCTCATTCTGTGTGCATCTGTATGTGTGTGTGTATTCATGCGGGTGTGTGGCTGCATGAAAATGAGATGCCCAGACTCGTGTGCATATGCATGTGTGTGTGTGTGTGTGTGTGTGTGTGTGTGTGTGTGTGTGTGTGTGTGTGTGTGTGTGGGTGTGTGTACTCTTCCCCCAGTCTGGGCCTCAGTATTAATGAGCCCAGATTTCATTTCCGATGAGCGATTATTTGACTGTTCATTTGGCTAAGATTTATGACGAGGCCCTCTATCTGTAGCCTGCAGCGCTGCTCTAGTCTTTAATAATGGGAAATGAACACATTAATCACCCTGTAGCAGTCAGCAACAGAAAGCACAGGAGCACCATCCAATCTGCATCACTGGACGAGAGAGAATATCACCTCATATTCATTCAAGAGCCTTATCTAGTACATGGTGGTAAGAAAAATGACCTGTCTAATTGAATATGATTTAACATCCTAAAGATTGGACAAGAGTCACACACACATTGACACACACTCCCACACTTATGGTCCTGCATGTGATCAAAGACTTGTACAGACCTCGGCCTGTTTGCTTGGTCAGTTTATCAGGTAAGCACGGTTACCACAACAAACCCACATGGTTTACTCAGGGTGGAGCTGCGCTGCTGACCACCAAACTCCATTAGTCACTGGGCTCCTTATTGCTAACCACACCTGACGCTGGACCAGAGGTCTGAGATTTCGAAGCCACCAGAACAAAAGATCACAGGCAGCGCTGGCTTTTCATCGCTCTCACCTATCAGGAGCCACAGAAACACTCAAAGAACTGAGGAATAATAATGACTTCACAAGCACACAGATTAAATGCAGTGGCAGCATAATGGCCCATTCTGATTCCATACAAACATGTTTAGCTTAGCCTCCCTTTAAAGCCTTAATGCATGACATTCTTTGATGATTTCCGCTATCGCAAGTCTTTTAAAAGTTGTTTTTAAATAACAGAGAATGTACCAGTGTTTCCCGTTTGCTGTGCAAATAAAAGTCCATCCAGGTTGATGTGCATGTGGTTACTGGTGGTAACAGCAAGTGGGTTTTATAATAACACAGGCACCAGAGCTACGTATCCTCATACAACAGTTAATATCATATCTTACGTTATTTCTCTGTGTTATATACTAATTATGGTGCATTACTCATCATAGGTAGACAGTAATGACAACAGTTCTGCTGGAAATACAACTTTAGACGGACAACAGCCTTGATAGTAGACAACGCTGCAAAGTGCCAGTACAGTTAAGGTGTAGGGACAGATTGGGGTTAAGGTTAGGCCAAAACAACAACAACACTAAACAAAAACAAAACAAAATACACAAGAACAAACCCACGTGATTGAGGTTAAGGAAAATATCTGCCTCACTACTACTGGGATGTGAACATGAAAGGGGCATTGATACCTGGGTGCAGCAAAACATTGAGCGCTAACTTCTGCTGCACTACTCATTTTATTGCGTAGACCTCTTGTCTTGCCTCAGGTTTGGTTGCTTTAAAATGTGATTTTTAAGAAATTTCTCTCCTTTTTACAAGCAGCCAAACAAACTGAGGGGGTTCACCGTGTCACACTGTCTTAACAAAGAAGACAAAAGGAAACGTGGTGATACTAAATGCGTCTTTTGCATCACAGAAACATCACACCACAGCACATCATTGTTTCCTGTGGGTATACGATTTAAGAAACTTGTACCCCCCCATTAACATTGACAAGCAATTACTTATTAAAATACTAAAAAGGCTATTGCCAAAAAATGCTTACCATTTATAGTAGAAATGTCTGGTTTAATGTAATGGACATGTTGAGGATTATAACTTTAAAACTGTGTTTCCATCTATAATAGAAGATACAACAAACATGTGTTATGCTTTGTCTCATGTTTTGTAAGTTTAATATTCTGGTTTTGTGAAAACATTATTTAATTTGAACTGGATTCCTTACAGTTGTAATGGCAAATTAATTTACATGGTCAAAATATTTGGCCTCATAATGTGTTTATATGAAGGTAACATTTATATGTATATTTAAATATAATATGTATATATATATATATATATATATATATATATATATATATATATATATATATATACTGTATCAAATTAAATCAAATCACATTTATTTGTATAGCCCAATATCACAAATTATACATTTGTCTCAGTGTGCTTTACAGACTGTACAGGATACGACACCCTCTGTCCTTAGACCCTCACATCGCACAAGGAAAAACTTCCTAAAAGAAACCCCAAAATTAAAGGGGAAAAAATGGAAGAAACCTCAGGGAGAGCAACTGAGGAGGGATCCCTCTCCCAGGACGGACAGACGTGCAATAGATGTCGTGTGTACAGGATAAACAACATAGTACAAATACAACATTTGACAGAAATTATGTTGTGTTGGAAAAAAAAGAAATAGAAAGTATGGATGAATCCAGGAAAATGTCAATAAGGCTTCCCGGTGTCCAGCAGGACCAGGTCAGCAGGCGCTGTCACGATTCATGATCCTGACGTAAACTTTACTGTACTGTATGTAGCAACACATTTGTATTTTCAAAATGCACAAGGTTGTAAGCATTTATCCCGGCTGGAGGATGAGAAGGCTCCAGTTATCGTCTTCACTTCATGCTGCTCTGGCTCTAATTTCATAAAGTATGATTCAAATTAATTTCTTCACTGTATGTTTTTGTTCAAGGCATAAAAGCACCTCAATGAAGAAAAATAGGTCTTATTGCTGCATGCCTGGGAGAACTAAAGTCCACATAGAGAATGATTCATCATCATCTCTGCGTCCTTATATCATTCCTTTATATTACTCATATTTTGCCTCCAGTTCAGTTCTCATAATATAAATTACAAGGAAATAAAAAACACAAAAATACTAAGTCCCTTTCATTAATTTTGGACCCTGCCTTGTACTGTCACTAAAGATCTGGTCGGTCATTAACCATTCAAAGCACTGGAGTGTGTGTGTGTGTGTGTGTGTGTGCGCGCGTGTGTGTGCGTGCATGCATACGTGCATGTGTGTGCTTGTTTTTGTGTGTGTATGCATTTTTACATTCCCTTGGGCAATGTGGACAGAAGCCAGCTAGCTCATTATGTCTCCTTTAGAGGATTTTAATTGTTTATACAGAACAAAGACTTTGGCTCACTGACCACTTCTGTGCCACGTCCCATGCTGTGTACATGTATCTGTGTGTGTGTGTGTGTGTGTGTGTGTGTGTGTGTGTGTGTGTGTGTGTGTGTGTGTGTGTGTGTGTATGTGTGTGTGTGTGTGTGTGTGTGTGTTTGTGTGTGTGTGTGTTTGTATGTGTGTGTGTGTGTGTGTGTGTGTGTGTGTGTGTGTGTGTGTGTGTGTGTGTGTGTGTGTGTGTGTGTGTGTATCCTCAAATATCCTCTATTATCCTCTATAGGAAAAATATTTTAAGAGTAAGTGTTGAATTATTCACAGGAGTTTAAATCTAAGATCAACCAGGTTAAAAATGAAGCTGTAATTTTTGGTGCAACACTAAATCTAAACTGGCCGCTATAACTTTATTCGACACGGTTACACCATGTTGTAAAATTGCTCTTTTACAGACACAGCACTATAGGCCATTTGATAATTTAGGATGACAGCAGTATAAACTGCATAAATACCATAGATAGATAACTCCTTGGAAGAATAATTGATTTTTATGACTGGTCAATCACACTATTAAAGAAAAGAGCAGTAAATGTCATTGCCTCAAAGAAACACACTTAAAAGCTCATAATCGTTTTGCAGGCTTTGGCACAGAGCTGGGCATAAATTGTGTGCTATCACAACCTGACTTCTGCCTTGCATCTTAATGGGGTGAATGTACTGCAGCTCCACTGCAGGCTGAACACGCGCTCCCTGCTGGATAAACTGGTAACCAACATTTCCTCTCTGTACAGCTAAACATCACCATCTACTGGAGATTTGACAATACTAAGAGTAGTTGGCTATTAAGGTCTGCTGCTGCTGTTGGATCCGTTCTTAGTCAAGAATCAGACGTATGACCAGCTCCGACTGTAGGAATGTGAAAGAGTAATGTCTCTACGTAAGATGGATTTGCTCTGAGGTACCATTTGGGTTCATGTGCCTTTGGCCTCCAATAATTCAAATCACCTATTATTGTATATGGAACTTTGTTGCCAGACATAAGACATACATACATATGGATGAATGGATTGAATGCACTGTGGACTTCTCTTTGCATTAAGGTTGGATAGAGTTATGTGTTGGTGGAGTATATCAAGTGAGATTTTCATTTTGTTCCCAATTGTTAAACTTCATCTTTTTGTGTTAAGCTAATTTTCAGTTCATTACCACCACCTAGTGGACCAACAGTTGGACTACATCATTTGATCTCTTATTTCTTGAACCTTGACTGGACTTCTTAGACCCGTTTGGATGTCCCAGTGATGTTTTTAGATCAAACGCACGTACTCCGAGTATTTTCATAACTCGTTAATTATTATTGTTGTTCTTAATATTATAAAAAATGTTTTATGTTATTCTGTAACTGTTTGCAGCTGCGTTGCCTTTTAATCTCTGATCATATCTTCCTTGTTGGTTATTGTGGCAGTGGGTGTGGTTATGGCGCCGGCTGCTGGTGGAGAGGTGGGAGTGACTCAGGTGGAGGTCAGACAGGTAATAAGGTAATTAGTCACACAATATAAGCCTGGTGATGACCTGCTTCTTGCTTCTCGCAGCAGGCTGGGTCCTGGAGGAGGGACTTGTGCACCACAGAGCGTCCTCAGGACATTGAGTCATAACCTATTTGAGTTTATTGTTCAGTTGTTGCCTGAAAAGGTTAAGACTGTGATAATAAACTGTTTGTGTCCACCCAACTTCCACTCCTGCCGTCATTTTTAATGTGTGAGAGCAGGACACTCTCACAGGAAGTAGATTTAAGAATAAAGACATAAATAATGACAAAAAATAAAGTTATGTTATTTATATTTTTAGTTTTACACAATCTTTGAAGCTTAATGCTGGTGTTTCTTCACACCTACAGATTCTTTGTTAATCAAGCTGTCGTGGCAGAATAAAAAAAGATGTCATATGTTTTTTTCCCCTGTGAACTTTTTGATGTCTTGACCTTTGACATGGTGGCCTATCACTGCAAACAGGAAACACTGTTGTTGCTGCCGGAGACTTTCAATGTATGATGTTGCACAGGTGTGTCAGTAATCTAAGGTGTTAATGTTTGCTGTTGCTGTAAAAACTAGAGTTGGTCATTTTGAGAAACTAGCAAGAGTACGGCAGATTTAAAGAAAGTACCCAAACAAAAGGAACCAGCCCAGTGTTGCCAACTCTCTTCCAATGAAAGCAGCTTGCAGCAATAGCTCCAATAGTGACTAAATCTAGCGAAAAAGCCATCAAGTTGGCATCATTGACAGCACGTCTCTTCAGGCCTCCCTCCGAAGCCACTCCTCCCAAATTAGCATTATGAATGTAAAGATATGAAAATTAATACAAACAACAAACACGGCTATTGTTACAGTTTACAGCTGTCAAGATAGCAGCTTGTGGAAGACTCCGGTGACGTGCAATGAGTGCATGTGAACTAGACAATTAGACCCAATTAAATCTTAATTTTCCTGTTAGGCTACACATTTCTTCTGTCAATTTTTCATGTTTTGCCAAACTTGGATGCATCGATGAATTAATTTATGACTTAAATCAATCGTATCAGACATAAAGTATCCTCAAGGCCAGAATGAATGTTGAATGAATGTGTGTATAAGTTGAGTGAATGTATCATCTTTAAATATTTCAAAATCGTATGTACGACAGCATATAGAAACACTGGTGTTTAATACTAATTTCATCACATTAGAAATAATTAATAACTTCTTTTTGGTAATGTATGCAGCTGAATATGATGGAAAAATTAACTGTAATGAATACAATTATTACTCATGACTGCTGTAGCGCATGAAAAGCACATGCTTACTCCTGTAGACCTATATACTATTTATATGCTGAAAACATCGTACTCAAGACAATTTGTGTCTGAAGAAGTAAATAGTTGTATGTTATATGTATTGCTACCATTTCACCTCCTTTAATGTTAGAATAAAACATTTGAGTCATTTCAGTGGTGAACTGGTACAGTGCGTGCAGATAGACGGGCAGTTCATTCAACGCAAAGGAAATGATTAGACAGGCTTTCTACAGTCCTGCGACAGATACCGATGTTAATTAAAGCATTGCATTCTTTTGATTGGTGTATGGATGTAAAGAGAATTTTAACAAATATAACAAAAAAGGTTTTTGAAGACGGTTACAAACAGTACATTTATAAGGTATTTGCAAGATAGGGGCAAAACTAAACATCTAATCTTTTTTTTTTTTTACTTTTCTTTCTACTATTGCAACTTCTGTCCACTCTGTACATATAGGTCCAAGTTCCCGCACAATTGTAGGAAACACGGTGTCAGAGTGATGCATTGATAAATACCTACGCTGGGTTATTTGGCAATACAGGTAGTGTTATTCAACATGCAGCAACTTACGGAAACCTCTGTACATCAATGTATTAACATAAACATTCAATTATACGATTGCATTTTTAAGCGTTATTATTTTTATAATTAATTAATTAATTGTAATTAACGCAGTAATTTGACACCCCTAATGATTACCTTATTGAAGATCATTCTATTGATTCAATCAGATGTGAGTTTTATTGATGGGAGGGGTAAAGGTTTTACGCCACTTGAGACTGAGTGGACCCCAGAATGTGAGGAGAATGAAAGGAGCCGAGGAACTCCAGTAGAGAAGTGCATTCATTCAATGTGATTGGTCAACGTTAAAGTCAGTTAAATTAATATCTTAACAAGATATCCTCCACAGATTTAACCAGGTGCAAAACTGTTGTACCTACAACAACAATGGAAACCACAGACTATATGATGATTTACCATATGATACTATATTATGTTAAATAGTAGTTATTGTAATTTGTATATGTGGGAACACTGACACAGCATCACTCCTCCAGTGTGCTTTGTGCCTCCTCTTTTAAAGGACATTTGTGCTATGACTTTGCTTTGTACAGCACACTGACAAAAGTAAAACATGTTGTTTGATTAATGCGATTTTTCTAACTGCAATAGCTAAAAATTGAACTTTAAAATGTTTTTTTTATGGTTAAACTTATTGTTTTATTTGGATACAATATAAACTGGCAGCGGGACAAACTGAAATTATTCATTTGATCAAGGCAGATGTTAGATTAAGCACGTTTTGAATTCTTAAAATAGTCACAAAATATTCCGGCAGAACTTGGTGGTGTACTTCATAGTAGTTGGTGATGGTGTGCTGGAAGCAGGCAGACTTCTTCCACCTCAAGCGAGTCTGTGACACTTGGATGAACAAAGTTCATACTGGGAAGGAAAAAAATAGTAAACTTTGCATACCGGTAACATCAACGTTAGAATATCTGCCCTCGTCTCTGGCCGTGACTCAGTTCTCATGCTGTATTAGCTAGCGCTAACATTAGCATTCATCATTCAAACTACACAAGCCATCTTGAGGTCATGGCAATCGCACTGTGCATTACATTACATTGCATTTAGCTGACGCTCTTGTCCAAAGCGACTTAAAATAATTGCAAACAATCATGGCAAGAATATTGTAAGTACATTAGCCTCAAATAAGCCAAAACATTAACTTCAAATTAGCCAAACCAATTTAAGTGCTACATACAGAAATGAGAAAATGTAAAAACATATTTTTAAAATTATTATTATTATTATTATTATTATTATTATTATTATTATTATTATTTAAGCTAAAATATATTTGCTTTTTAATAGGTTTCTCTGCTTAACTGTATTTGTTTACTGCTGTTCTTGGGCAAACATCCTGATTAAGGTGAGATCTGTAAGTTTCAGTTGCCAGCTTTCATCTTTAGGGGCTTTTTGTGACTGATTAGGGGGAGTGGCTAGCACAGCTGTAGCCACCCAAGTAATCAAGTCTGAAAAGAAAACTTGAAAAAAAAACAGCATTTGTTTGGAGCAGCAGCCTCATTGGACGAAGACCCAGGAAGACAACGACAAAGGAGTCTTAGTGGGAGGATAAGTGGGAAGCAAAGCCAACATTAACTGCGCTAAGTATCTGGTTCCGGTAGCGCTTCACACCTGATAACACTTCCACCCCTGCTACTCTCTCCACATCCTACTCCTTCACCCACTCACTCAGAGCCACTGTTCTGCTGAGCTCCCCCAAATGGAGTTTATCCTCTCTACCTATTGCCAAACTTCACTCCTTCGTCTTTCAAATTTCACGCTGTTACTGTAACTCATCCGGTAAAATTAAACATTGCTGTTCTCTACCGTCCTCCAGGTCCTTTGGGGGAGTTTTGGGGGGAATTAGACGTCTTCTTATCTAATATCCCTGAAAATGCTTTCCTCTCCTCTATTTGCTAGCCAACTTCAGTCAACTATAGAACTAACTAAAGAAATGCAAACTATAATTTCTTAAGTTATTTTGTTGGGAAATTACATAAGCTCAAGTAACATTACAGCCAAGCTACTGTTCTGTTTGCGAATTAAAAAGCATTTGGTCTGCTTCGTATTTTACTAGTTAATGCGATTGGCAAACGTTAGCTATTGGTGCATGTGGCGCCTAGTAGGCCTAGCGAACATTTAATTTGTAAAACATCCACTGTGGTAATGATGGCTCCCCTTAGACGTGTTGAATCATATTTCAACGTCGGTGCAATATTAGACTGAGTTAGACTGGCCTGTAAACAAATACACAAGTAAACTGGGGAGCTGCAATTTTTCTGGTTCAAAATCATTATAACGTTGATGCTACATTCTCAAAAGATTTCTAAACTTTTTTTTGTTAGTGGCTTTATGATCTCTGGAGTGTGTGTAAGGTTAACACTAAAATTAACCTAAATGTGATGAAAAATAACTCTTTGTCAAAAGGAATTTTACTCACATTTGTGAATTGATTTGGCTTATTTACCTTGCATAAATCTTGTGGAGATGTCCCTATATAATATAATATAATATAATATAATATAATATATAATATAATATAATATAATATAATATAATATATTATATGGTATGTAAGGGATAATGTACAGTTTTTATTGATTTTATGATTGCATTGCTTCTGCTAAGAAAAATAATCCCTTTTTACAGTTGGAACTGGGTCCATAGCAACTAACTCTGTAGCCTTCTTATTAGCGTCCTAGCGTTAGCTATTGATCACGTAAAATTGGACATTTCCATTGATGGTGAAATGAGACAAGATGAATGGGACCTCTTGGGAATACTGATGTTGACGTTTCTGTCCTCATTAATCTCTGCTTCTTGCCGGGGCTTTGTAGTCGTCACACCTGGAAACGTAATTTCTATTATGTAAAAACTGGTAACAATATTGTCGCTTTAGTTAGTGTGTAGCCATAGGCAACTAGGAGAGGGGCTCAATAGACGTGCTGCTGTTGCCTGCGTTGGAGGACAGGATCTTGCTTCACTTTTCTCTCTGTAATGGTTGGAGCCCAGTAGCTCCTCAGGCTGCCCTCACATCTGTGCCCAGTCACACACATTATCTCCCTACTCTCAAGACCAGAGAGAGGAGTTGAACAGTTGTGCTCCTTAAGCTGTTAGTTGTGTATCACATTGAATGTCCGGTTGCCTTGCTAATGAGTGAAAGTAGGAAGCTTTAGTGTCAGGAGGGCAAAAAGGATAAATACTTTTAAAAACTAGCAACGGGGCAGTTTGGTTTGTGGGGCTGAGAGAAGATTCACCCCCATGTCATTTTATTTACCCGGATCTTTGTGGTTCTGGCTCTCAGCATTGTTGAGAGAAATGTACTAATTTCCATTCTCATCCTGTTTCAAAATAAAAGACTCTTGTTAAGTCTTGATTGCCATCGCCTTGCTAGATGCAGCTGTACGACCACACTTTGTGCGCCGATGCATAAAATGACCGCAGCACCTGATTGAGTTTGTTGACATATTCTTTTCGATTATCCAGTCTTCAAACGCTGCCAGAGCCCATACCACGTTTGGTTTACTGTTTAATTTATGTCTGTCTTCCTCTGTCAACCAGCTCTTGTCTTGTCAGCTTGTGTCTTTTAACCTCTCTTACACTGTTTTCTTGTTCTTGTTTATTTTTCATTTCATTACTGGGGTCAGTTGAATCATTAACCCTGCATCCAAAGTTGTGTGTTCTTCAAATATATTAGATATAAGATAATAATAGAAAATATATTCCATTATGTTTTCTGATGGAGTAACGGAAAACTAGTTTTTTGACACAGCCTACGTTGTTAAATTTACCAGACTTCTGCGGATTGATATGATTGGACGTGGTCCTCCAGAGTCTATGAACAGAGCTTCCTTAGCAACGGTTTGCTATACAGAAATAACAGACCTTACAAAGTCGAAATTCATTAATCGAGTATTCAACTAAGCTATGTAATAAAATGTAATTTAATACAATAATAAATGTACAAAGAACGAGATCACGGGTACAAGCGGCCGAAATGGGTTTTCTCAGACGGGTGGCTGGCGTCTCGCTTAGAGATAGGGTGAGAAGCTCAGCCATCCGTGAGAGACTCGGAGTAGAGCCGCTGCTCCTTTACGTTGAAAGGAGCCAGTTGAAGTGGTTCGGGCATCTAGTAAGGATGCCACCTGGGCGCCTCCCTAGGGAGGTGTTCCAGGCACGTCCAGCTGGGAGGAGACCCCGGGGAAGACCCAGGACTCGGTGGAGAGATTATATCTCCTCACTGGCCTGGGAACGCCTCAGGATCCCCCAGTCGGAGCTGGAGGATGTGGCCCGGAGAAGGGAAGATTGGGGTTCCTTACTGGAGCTGCTGCCCCCGCGACCCGATCCCGGATAAGCGGTAGACGATGGATGGATGGATGGATGGATGGATAAATGTACATGAAAACGTTTTTACATTGCTTTTTTTCTGTCTATTCTGTGTATAAAACAAGACTAATTAAACTCTACATTTATATATCTATCTCTCAGAAGACTGACTGAGTTTGAGGCATCGTTTTTTTAACCAGTCAAAATGTCTTCACCACTTAGCAGTCCATAACCTAGGTCTCTAGTTTTACCAGTGTAAAGTTTTCTTGGTTTTATGATTAACCTTGAGGGCACAATAGGTCATTTTATACAGCGAGGTCAAGATTTAGGACTTGCATAGTCACACATGTATACAGTTAGCAAAGAACTGGAGCAGGCCACTATGGCAATCTTTATCACTTGGATAGTGTCACAGTTCTGTTCCTTTTAAGGCTCGCTTGCCCAGTAGTGTGCCACTCACCTGCTAGCCACGCCCCCTCTGCAGCTCACCTGACTCTCCTTGCTACAAACAATTAGGCCTAGTTGTATTTAAGGCTGTGTCTCAATTCATGGGCTGCAGCCTTCGGAAGATGTAGCCTTCGCGGTGTTTGGAGGCCAGGATCTCCGTATACCACGAAGGCTGAACCGAGACTTCCTGGTACGTCACCAGTTGTTCACGCCCCTACATTTTGCCGCTCCCGTCGCCTAGCAACTCTCTGAAGTTATCAAGCAGTTAACGGCTTACTTTAACATTTGTTCCCAGAGAACTGAACCAGAGAATACTCATTATTGAAGATATGCTTTATCACCGGCGATAATGTATTTTAGATGATGCATCAGGAGACACCAGCCCATCCAAGTCCAGCAGCAAACTTGATCTGTATATACTGTCAAGTCAAGCTGGAGCTGTCCAGATAGTAATGGGACAAACCGGATGTGACCAATCTGCCTGAGTGTTTCCCATTTAAAAGAGCGCCGCTTGGCGTTATGGAAGCGCAGAGAGGATGTGTTCGTGACTACGTCGAAATCCAGACCAAGATTGTGCAGGGCCCAAATATCTATCGAGACCAAAGAGGCAGCCGGTAAGACGCTGAACTTTTTAGCTTGAGAGACTGTTACCTGCTGGAGATCGCTGCCGCTACTCGTTTGATTGACGCTGGATTTATGTCATGATCGGTAGCGCGCTTGTGTGTACATGTTTGCAGAACGGCTTGTTTAATTTCTTATATCGTTTGTGATTTAAGAACTGACTGCAGAATTGTATTTAATTAAAAATGAGTAGTACTTAAAGTTAAAATGCCGTTGGAAGTACATATTTACTCAGTAAAATAAAATGCATTTCCTGTTAAAATGATGACAGCAGCTGTGCATGTGTTATGTTCATTTAGTGGGAGTGCATTTGTAAATTAATTTAAGGTTGAAATAGAAATAGTTGCAAACTACAAATGTGTGTATCTTGCTATTTACATTTATTTGAGTTGCCTTTTAATATGTATTAATTCTCTTTTCTGTTTGTTTCTATTCAAAAGGTTTTTCACCTCTAAATACCTAACTCTAAATACCTTGTCTGACTCTTGCTGAAATTGCAAAAAATAAAAAGGAGGAAAAAAGGAAAAGAGCAGTTTGGTCTTTTGGAGTGAAATCCAGTTAAAAAACTTTGGGTAGATGTTTCCATCCCTTTCAAGTAGGGAAAGCTGCACATTTAGGAAATAACTTGACATGTACTGTACATGTTATATTGTTTTATAACACTTGTTTATTAGAATCATTCAATCATTTTCTTTGTTTGATCATTCATTTCCATTCATTGATAGGTAGTTTTATAAATTAAATAATCCCTTCTCTAAATGAATAAATCATAAGTACAAAATAAATCCTTCTTGAACCTTGAAATCAATTAAGTTTTCATTACTTTTAATTTATAGTTCATGTAAATTAAATGCACAATATAGTAATCATTATATATATTATTTATTTCAATTAATTTACATTTCATTAGTCAACAATTTTCTCCAGCAGAGAGAAGAGTGTCCATCCTCTCTCTGCTCCTCTCTCTTCTGCCTCCGTCTCTCCTTCTCCCTAAAACAAAACATGTTAGAGCAAGTTTAGCTAGTGTGAAGTAAATAAACTCCTAATTGTATTGTGTCACACTTAATGATTATCACATGTGCTCGTCCACCTCAATCAAAATGTATTATTGCACAACATGTATTTCTGCACAGATGTATAATGAGCACTCACTTATGAATGTGAAGCACTGTAGCTTCTCTTCAAAGAGTTTCAGGTCCACCTCCATCTCGCCACAACAAGCGATGAGAGACGACGACACCCTTCTGTAGAGAATATAGCAAAACCAGTCCAAACGGTGGCAAGGTTCCGTTCCAGATCCTCCTCTCCACCCACACAGCAGTGAAGGTGGCAGAGAGGGCATCCCCTCTTTCAGCATCTTCTGGCAAGTCCACCACTCTCAAATTAGATAACCTGGATCTTGCCTCCAAGTCTTCAACTTTATCCTGTAGCTTCGTGTTTTTAGCTTCACGCGTGTTCACTTTATCTTGCAGGGAGCTCACGTCGTCCTCGGTAGATGAGATTCTTACTTCAGCCTCTAACATTCGTTCTGAGCATCCCCGTATCTCCTTTCTCATCCCCTCTATTGCTGTTAGCATGCCATCAAGTCTTGTGGGAAAGTCCGACTTTAGAGAGCCTCTGGCGATCAGGATTTCCTCCGAGCCTGCTTCCCACCGCCCGGCCTCGCCCGTCTCAACAGAGGTCATGGCTGGCGCAATGCTAGCGCTAGCATAACTTTCTTTAGCTTCCACGTGTAGCTTGGATGCTGTTTTAGCTTAGACTGAAGTGCTTTTGGTCGTCCTTTAGCTGATTTCCCTGCTGCAGCCGGCATTTAACCATCTTTTCCGAATAAAAACGATGGGTTGACATAAAACGTGGGTAAAATTAGGATTTAAGACAGAAATTGTCGGAGCACTGATAGTTGCGTCTTCCTAGTGAGCCGCCATAACCGGAAGTCTCTTATTCCACCTTTTTATTTATTGATTTCAGGGACTTTTATTTCCTAATGCCACATTTCATTTCCATCTTATATTAAAAATAATTGGACTCTAAAATACACATTTACCCAAAATTCAACTAGACATAAAAATACACCAAGAGACGTTGATGTTGAGCATTTAAAATGTATTTATATTTCCATAACTTATCATTTACGAACACATGGTGGCAGTATTTCACATAAATCTGTCCACCGGCCGCCGGAGAAAAAGGTGACGAAGAAGAAGAAGAAGAAGAAGAAGAGGAGGAGGAGGAGGAGGAGGACCGCGCTGGACTTGAAATCCTCCCCCGACCCGAGAGGCTGTCAGCGGGCGTGTCTGACTGTTTCCACGCGTTGGTTAAACGGATTCTATTAAAACAGCTAAAACAAATGGTGCACAAGTGTTGCGTGGACACGTGCTGCGTCGCCAAACGTAAGAACCTCGTCTTTCATCGGTTTCCTCTCGGAGACCCGCGGAGACTGAGGCAGTGGCTGTTTGCTCTCAGCATGGATGGCACATCATCGGCAAGATGTTCGTCTGCCAGAGACACTTTGATCCGGAGGACTACTACGACATCCTGGATCAGGGCCGCAGGGCCCGGCTGCTCAGGGCCGCCGTGCCCACTCAGCACGGACACACCTCTGACACAGGTGACCCCACCGCGGGGGTCACTCAGCTGGTGAGCGCGTGAAGGTGAGACACTTTCGTGCACTAGTACATTTGAAGAGATTGGGATATTATGCATCCATAACATATCTTCTTTAAAGATAAACCTTTATTAATCCCCAGAGGGATATGCAGGTGTCATGGCAGCAACAGGAGAGGACAGGTAACAGTACAAACCACACCAGGATGAAACTAATTATATATTTCATTAAGGGTACAAACCACACAATAATACCAAAAGTATAAATACAAATAAGGATAAAGTAAAACACTAATTAATGTAAAAACTGAAAAAGCAACAAGCTTAATATGAGATCACAGCTGTGTACGAGGGTTTTTAGATTTATTTAGATTCATTATTTATCTGAACAGCTGCAACGATTAGTCAACAGAACAATAACTGGCAACTATTTTGCTAATTAATCAGTAATTTTTTATGCAAAAATGTCTCAAATATGGAGATGACTTGCTTCTCTCTGTTTTTATATCATATTAAAGTGAATATCTTTGGGTCTCGGACTGACAAACAAACACATCTGGCATCTGGACCAAACAATAAATCGGTTTAATGCTCATTAATCAATAAAGAAAATAACCGTGAGTTGCAGCCCATGAGGTGCACAAAGTTATTTACCACTGACAGTCGTTCCTTTGCCACTCTTCTCTTCACATATCGGGAACATGTAACTGAAATTTGTCCAATTCTCTATGAAATTTCCACCTTTTTGACCGCAGACTCGTTTCTCTCCTGGCCTGCGCTTCATGCCAACAGTTTAAACAGCCATGTGGCTAAATCTGCTCCAAGCTGCTGCGAGTGGGGAAGTGGCCAAAAACATGAGGACGATGAGACGACTTTGCTCAAACTTTCTTTGTGTTTCTCTCTGCAGGAAAAGCCCCCGTCAAAAAAAGCCACAGTGCTCAACAAGGTGAACAAGCTCCTCCAGTCCCAATAGTACTGGATGGTGAGAACACACACACACACACACACACACACACACACAGGGAATCTAATTACTTAATTGCAGAACAAAAACGGATGTGAAGCGCTTAATCGAAGCATTTGAGACACAATCTGAAGTCAGGTGTGAACTCTTCATTTGACTCACAACTTGAATTGGTGCTTGTTGCTTGTTTGGGAGCATCAGCAGCTGCATACAGTACATGTGCACGAACGTCTCTCTCTAAACCTTTTGATTGAATGTGAATGACGCCTCTGTTCTTCCCGTTGTGTAGCATCGGCTGCAGGTTTTGAATGGGGCGCCTACTTAGAGAAGGAAACCGCTCTGGCTGCATCGGTGTCCTGCTTCAGACATGTGAGTCCCAATAATCATTAGAAACTATGTTTTCTCTCAGATTCTAAAATGTCTAAAGGAAAAAAACTTGCACGCACGTATTAACACCTAATCCAACATGGAGTATAAAAACGAATGAATACTTTGCAAAGTGAGCGTTGTCTATAATAAGTGTGCACCTCACCCTGGTGACCTCCCTCCTGCAGGCGCCCCTGTGTGCCCAGTGGGACGACATCTTAATGGGGATGAAAGTGGAGGTCCTGAACACAAACGCAGTCCTGCCCAGTAAAGTCTACTGGATCGCAAGTGTCATCCAGATTGCAGGTGTGTCTCTGTGTTTTATGATTATGAATATACATCTTTTGCAGGAGCATCAATAGTAACGCAGCTCTTCCCTCCTCTCGTCTGCAGGATACAAAGCTCTGTTGAGGTACGAAGGCTTTGAACACGACAGCAGCCGAGATTTTTGGTGCAGCCTCGTCTCGGGGGAGCTGAACCCGATTGGATGTTGCGCCATGACGAGCAAGCTGCTGGTGCCACCGCAAGGTGAGGATTCACACTCGAACCACATTGGTTCAGTGTTACCTGGAGACGTGTTATTGAACTCTCTGAAGTCCACAACCAGCTGGCGGGTTTAAAAAAGCCAGTTTTCTTTTAAGAATCGCTTAAATTAAACCGTTTATCAAAGCCAGAAACTGTAAAAACAGAAATTATCGGCGGGTTTCAAATTTTCGACGGTCCTTGAACGAGTCACGTATGACGAAGACGTGTGTCGGTAAAAATAACTAAATCTAAGATTAAAAAGTGACATTTCACCGAAATCACTTTATTCTAAATGTCTCAATTAGAATGTTGCCAAAAATAAAATGTTTGAATTTAATATATCCTGTAAAAAACATTAAACTCTGAGCTCCTCAGCGCAGCTGGGAAACATCAATGACTGGAGACCAACAGACACGACACAGAAACTCTGTTGCTTTGTGGCATTATAACTGTTTTACTGAACAAAACACATTTCTGAGTTCTCCATACTTCTAGCCATGATTGTACCGTTTCCATAGAAGTGCAGGATTTACGTGTTGCAGTGAAAAACAAAGCCCCCAGCTGGTGAAATGTGTCAAGAAGCATTTGCTTGAACGCTGCTCGCCTGCATGAAGCACAGAGGACGTTAACATGTTATCAGGATTAATACCGCCGATAACGAAGACTTTAAATATGTCACGCTTTGCTATGTCAACAATGTTCTGACTTGAGAAATGATGTGTCCATAGATGTGAAGCAGAACATCCCAGATTGGAAAGAATACCTGATGAAAAAGCTGGTGGGGGCCAACACCCTCCCTGTTGACTTCTACCTGAAGGTAAAACTGACGCTCTGCTTTGCACATGTGAAGAGAACTATTTAGTTTCACTGAATGACTTAATCTCTTGCCTTCCTCCTTCTCCCCAGTTGGCGGAGAGCATGCGGACCTCGTTCAGAATGGGCATGCGCGTGGAGGTCGTGGACCCCAAACACCCGCATGGCCACCATCGACTCGATCGTCGGTGGCCGTCTGCGGCTGGTGTACGAAGACCAAAGTGACGCCGCCGTCAACACCATCTCTGATTTCTGGTGCCACATGTGGAGTCCCCTCCTGCACCAGATCGGCTGGTCCACCAAAGTGGGTCACACCATCAAAGCACCTGGTAGGTGTTGCGTTTAGTTTTCCCCAAACGTAGGAGTAATAGCGTGCAACAGAGACGGAGACAGAAGAAACGACACGAGAACATGGTTGTATTGTGTAAGACCTCTAGACGCACACATGTCACGCTTGTTGTGAACTAAAGATATTTCTTTTTTAAATGATAGCAAACAGTGGAGGGACCGCTGCCAAGGTCTGGAGGGGGAACTATGACAGTTCGTTCCTGCTCTTTAAAAAGGTAAGGAAGTATTCTTTATTCGTACTGTCTCTTTAAGCCCCCATCCCGACAAAGCCCAGTCTGCTGTGATTGGTCCGTGTTTGTCGGGTCGTTCACTTCTGCGCTCTCGTTGTTGTTTCTGTGTGTATTTCCCCGTCGATGGAGTTTGATACTTCCACAGTATTTGTGCATTTTCAGCCATGTCTGTGACAGCATTCTGCACTCACTATGTGAAGTCTCTTAACGACGACTGATCTGCAGCCCAGGTTCGTTTACATGGAGGGGGGGTTTCTTTGAGGAAGGAATGAAGCTGGAGGCCATCGACCCTCTTAACCTCGGGAGCATCTGTGTGGCCGCGGTACACAAGGTAAAACTCCCATTTATTACCTTAAAGGACAAGAATGTCCCCTTCATAAAACTGCTATAAAATACTAAAATTTGACTATATTAATATTATTAATTAATATTAATATTATTAAAATTAATTAATATTATTAATGCATATGAATAATATTAGTGAATAATATCAATTAATATTATTTATTAATAATATTATTAATATTATTATTAGAATAAGTCATATTTTTATCAGTCCTGATCATAACTACTAAATATTAATTAATTTTCCAGTCTGTTAACATAATGCAACTGTTATGGGTTAAAGAACACTCAAATGTAATTATTTTCTTTATACTTAATCCTGAAGTGGATTTATTTTCTCAGTCTGGGTTATGTTAATAATTAACAACATTGATTTTGATGCTTTTTAATTTTTTGTGCCGGAAAAAAATCATGTTTTCAGGACAAACATGAGAAAATGTCTCAATCTGGAGGAAAATAGTCAAAACTACAATTTTGAAGCCAGAGCTCCAGATGTGAAGCCTGATATAAAAGAATACATGATTTTATGTTGCACAGGTTATTCTTGACTTATTAGAGGAGCTGAGGTTGAACTGAACGTCTGCCATATGCATTAAATAAAAGGGTTAATCCTACAGCGAGTGTTTTTCTAACTTCCCTCCTCCTCTCCTCCCAGGTGCTGTTAGATGGATACCTGATGGTGGGAATCGATGGCGCCGTATCCAACAACGGCTCCGACTGGTTCTGTTACCACGCCTCGTCCCATGCCATCCTTCCCGTGGACTTCTGTAAGAAGAACAACATCGCTCTCACCGTACCTCAAGGTAGATATACACAACAATGATTCAGAGGCAGGAGACAGTGGTTCAGTGCTGACGATACTTAATGTTTGTGTCTCTGCAGGTTACGACTCTCAAACCTTCACCTGGGACAAATACCTGAAGGACACCGAAGCTAAAGCTGCACCGACAACGCCTGTTAAACACCGCAAGACAGGAAGTCCAAACCCAGAGTGGCGTCTCTGAGCAACATAATGTGATCAAGACCGTTCATATATTAAGCAGACGAACCCGCTTTGTCTTTCTCTTCAGGACTGAAGCGCTGCGTGGGCCGCCTGCTGCTCATCCACTTCGACGGCTGGGAGGATGATTTTGACCAGTGGATCGACCACCAGTCCCCGGACATCTACCCCGCCGGCTGGTGCGACCTCATGGGCTACCAGCTGCAGCCGCCTCCAGGACTCGGTAAACGCCTGATTTAGCAGCGTCCATCCCCTCGTGTGTTGAGAGTTCATATTAAAGGAATACTTCACCCCCAGAAGGATCATTTCTTGTTTTTCTCACACGCCTCCACGGGGAGCGTCTTGATGAATTGAAGTAACTGGTAAACTATATCAAAACGTCCGTCGACAAACTCGCACACAACTCCTGCAGTATAATCCAAGTCTCATTTATCAAGTCGTATACTTCACACACTATTTAAAACTCTGAAGCTCCAACGGACGAGTGGCGTGCCGGCACAAGGTGAGCAAATGAAATACAAATGATAATTTTGGGGAGAAGCATTCCTTTAAGCCATCATCTAAACCGGTTGAATCTGATTTAAGTCTTTACAAGAGGCATTTAAACTCTGATTCAACTGCATTTTAGATAATTGGAGGAATTAAAGACCAAATGAGGCAGAAAAGTGTCACGTTTGTCTCTTTCACGTCCCAGACGGAGGTTTAACTGGGGATTAAAGCTGTTTGTGTCGATGTGTCTGACTCGTGTTTCGTTCTGTTTCCAGTCAATTTAATGGAAAACCAGACGGGACAGAGCAAGAAATACAAAACCCTTGCGCATCGGAAAAGAAGTATGTTTTGTTTGCTCTCATATTTAGTGTTTTCCTGAATCTGATGGTTGTATAACTGTTCTTCCACCTCCTCGTTGTGTTTTCTGTAGAAAAGAAGCCTGGAAAGAAGAAGCTCTCTCAGGATCAAGCTGAAGAAGATGCTGGTCAGCAGGCGGAGGTCACTGACGCTCCTTCAGGGCCGGAGGACCTCAGCCTTCCTCCAAAAGTGCCTCTCATCCAGCCCAAACCTGAGCCCGAGGAGCAGGAGAGTAAGTGGACATACTTCTCATTTTCGTGAGATAATTTTGGCAATTTGCTGACGTATGTCTGTCTGTAGTCTTTGCAGTGCAGGTGAAAGTGGAGGAGATGGAGATGGAGACGCCCACTGATCCTCCACCAGTCCCTCTGGGTGTCTTTACACGGGAGGAGGGCGGAGAGAAGAGTAAGTCCGGACTACAACAGGCACCACAGCTTGGAAAGAGCAGCTCATGCAAAGACGGAGCGGAGTGAAACTACAGCAGGAAGAAGTGAAGAGTGTGAGGAGGGAGCCACTGAGGAGACGGTGCCGTGCCCGAGGTTTCAGAGAGCAGGACACGAGAGGAGAGGCTGCAGGGATGGAGGCGTCTAAAGACTGAAGAGGAAAAGGTGGATGAACAGAGAGACAATGGATTTTGTTTAAATGTGCGCTATATTTAGAACATTTCCCTGCGTCACCCTAAAGCAGTTATCTTTGCTCTCTTCAAAACCACCAGACTCCATTGACAAAAACACTAATTTTAGCTCACAGAGCTAGTTAGTGCTGCTGGTTAGTTTGTGTTATTGTCACTTTAAAACCCAAAGGTCACACAAACTAACGAGAGCAGGAATGGCGGACTCCGCCGCTACCAATAACTTCTACTATATGTAAATATGATAAAGTAGAAACTACTCAGCGGTGAGTAGGAGCTGCTGTAACACAGCCTGTGTTTGTGAATATGTTTTATTATTTAACTCGGGTGAGCAGAGACGGTTTCCTGTCGAATGTTTTCATCTTCTGTGAATTGTGATTTACTGTTTCATGCTTTTCAACATTAAATAATTAACGTACTGTGTGTGTGTAATGATCAGTGTTTGAAATATTTACTGGATAAAAACACAATGTCTGTTAGATGCAAAGAAGAAAAAGATGCATTGTTCAAAGATACACTTTACTGCAGAGTAAAGATAAACGACATTACATCTTAATTCTGTGTAAGATGCACATACGCAATGTTGGAAAGCATCGCTGCTCGTAAAATCAAAACTCTTTATTTTAGTCTGATTTCCTGCAAAGGTACAAATTATAAGAGCAATAAAGACAATCATAAACAATTTCTTTCAAGTTCATTTATTTCTTGTAAAATAACTGATCATTATAAACCCAAAGAAATATTTTTATTTACAGAATTACTGAAAATCTTTAGTCTCCATATTTATTGAACTTTATGTTTTCCTTTAAAATAAATAAATTACTCTTACAAATTAGTTTATTTCTATGGAATGACTTGGAACCATGGGGCGAGTGATACAAGTGATTAAAACTTTATTGATAATCAATAAACAAATCATGAGTTCATTGATAAAAGTGAGAATTCTGCTTCCTGTTCTTATGACCTCATTATGACCTCATCAACCTCATTATGACCTCACTATGACCTCATCAACCTCACTATGACCTCATCAACCTCACTATGACCTCATCAACCTCATTATGACCTCATCAACCTCACTTATGACCTCACTATGACCTCATCAACCTCATTATGACCTCATCAACCTCATTATGACCTCATTATGACCTCATCAACCTCATTATGACCTCATTATGACCTCATCAACGTAAAGAAAGCTGGAATGCTTCTAGAATCTTTCCTTCAGGTGAAACCATCAGACTTCAGTTATTAATATCAGAACCTCGATCTGTTCACATCGTTTGTGATATGATTGTTAAATCTGATTAAGGAAAACAATATTGAAGCATTTCAACTCGTCTCTTGAGAGATTTCGATTCGTTAATATCTGTCTCCGTATAAATTAAAGGTAAGTTACCAAACATTTTAACTTAATGTCTGAAGATTTGTTTTAAAACTTGAGCCTGAAGTGCTGAAAGCCTCGATGTGTCTCTCTGTGCTTCACTCTGCATTATTAATGTGCTCACGCCTCTTTATTGCAGTATTATAAAGTGTAAAGTACCTTCCAGCTGTGTTTTGTCTGGCTGTTGTGCTTTTGATTTGTTTCAGTATAAGTTTAATAAGTTATAAGTGAAGACATTTATGAAAGAAGGTAAATGTGGATGTAAAGTACATTTACCAGCTGACATTAATCAAACTAGATGTTTACAGTGTGTGTGTGTGTGGTGTGTGTGTGTGTGACTCCACTGTGTGTGTGTGTGACTCCACAGTGTGTATGTGTGTGTGTGACTCTATACAGCTGGAGTGTTGAGCAGGAGTGTGTGTGTGTGTGTGTGACTCCACAGTGTGTGTGTGTGTGACTCCACTGTGTGTGTGTGTGTGTGTGTGTGTGTGACTCCACTGTGTGTGTGTGTGTGACTCCACAGTGTGTGTATATGTGTGTGCGTGTGTGTGTGTGTGTGTCACTGATGATCTCTTTCTACCCTCTTACAGTCATGTTGAGAAGAAGTCTCCGCCTGCAGGAAGCAGGTTATTACAAGAAGGTCACCTGCAGGTGAGTTGCTGTGATGTGTGTGTGCACATGTTGTGTCCTGTATGCTGTGGAGTCAGCACCGTATACATCTTCACACGGATCAGTCTGTATTTACTTCTCTCACATCTTTTAGGAGAAGGAAAGGTTGTGGTCGTGTGGACTCAACAGATCACCACGAGTCTATCAACAACCCACAACACACGCGTGACATTCAGGAAGGGACTACGAGGACTGTTGGACTAAAGACGATCCTCACGTGTGTCTTCCTCCTGCTCTTCATCGCTGCTCGTGAGTGACTTCTCCTTCAAGTGAACGTTTTCTTCCTTGTCAATAAAACTCATCTGACTAAAGGTTCTGCTCTGTGTCCCTCAGAAGCGACACACTACACACACACACGTGTGATCAACTCAAAGAAGTCCAGCCGATATTCAACCTGCAGATGAACATCTTTGCTCCAGACACAATACCCAACTTTGTCTCAGAGTCTCAAGGTGAGCCATCTTCATCGTCTGCTGTGTAACTTACACAGAAGTAGATTTATAACTTGATCCTTGATGTGTGTGCATGCAGGAGCCAGGGTGTTGCATCATTTCTCGTCGGACACATATTGGCCCCAACAGCAGATTGGGGGTAAAAGAGTCTACTGGTGGTATTCACTGGAAGCACAGACGAGAGTGATCCAGGTAGGAATCTGTCACTTCTGGTGTTTGATATCAAATGAAATGGAGAGTTTATGAACTGTGGACATTAAAACATCCACTTTCCTCCCCTCAGGGACATTCACCATTGCAGCCTGGAAACTGCTGGCCCTTTTCAGGAGGACGAGGACATTTATTCATCTCCCTCTCCCGCCCCGTCTCCATCACTAAAGTGACACTGGGCCACATAGCAAAGAGCCAGTCCATCCACGGACACATCGCCAGTGCACCGAGGGAGTTTTCAGTCTACGTAAGTCGCACATATTACCCTCGATATGTCCTGCACACTCTTTGTTCTTCACACAGTTGTCTGTGTTTCTTCTCCAGGGACTCAGGACAGAAGACGAGGAGGGAATCTCTTTAGGAACGCTAGTGTCCGATCAAGACGGAGCAGCGTTTCAGACTTTTGACCTGCCTGTGAGTACGACACGAGTGACACTGTGTAGCTTTCCTCAACATACATTTACCAAATCACTGCTCAATATATGGCTTTGTATAGGACAATAAGTAGATATCTTTAACTGTTCTCCTGACAATAAAACCTCTTCCTGCCATATTAACGACTGCAAACTGCAGGAGTTAAACTGTGTTATAGAGGTGGAGTTGCTTTTAAAACCAAATGCTAAACATGCAAACACCACGTCATCAACACAGATGCATGAACATGTCTTCTCTTTCTCTAACGTCGTATCCTTTCTTTGTCGTCTCTGGTACAATGCCTGACTCTCTTTACTCACGTCTCTCTCGTGTCTCTCACCAGAATCCAGAGCGAGAAGTCTTCAGACATGTGATTCTACGGATCGACAACAACTGGGGACACGTGGACTTCACCTGCCTCTACAGCTTCAGGGTTCACGTGAGAAGTAGGTCGATCTTAAAACATCTGAAGGAGGCTCAATGTGTTCTTGTGTTTTATAGAATATCATCATGCATTATGAATTGTATTTGTAAAGGTTAACAGAGTTGCTTTGTAATCAGAGTTGTTTAGAATATGTTGTTATATGTGAATATATCTTGGTAGTTACAGGTGTCTGACATGATCCCAGGTGTCTTGAGGTTGAGTCATCAGTTAGTTTGGGTTTCCTCCGGGTGCTCCCACATTCAGTACATATTTGTACGCAGTATTTTATAATAAAGAGATCTTTTGAATTAGAACTATTGTTGCTGTGTGTGTTGTGTTCAATAATAAATGCACTCATCGTTCATCCATCAATTGCAAAGCAGAGATGGCTCACCATGCAGCCTTCATCCTGCAAACCAGCCTGTGATCACCTGCCGGAGCGCCCATTTCTCAATGCTAACAGCCTTCCCTGGAATCAGCGGCCCAATGTTATCACAGATACAGATTACAGCAGGTGAGCATGTTCCAACATATGAGAGGTAACAATTACATTGTTATAGATTTAAATCCCTGATCCTGCTCCATAATAACAAAGACAAAGCTGTACATTAGACGTTCATCCTACGGGCCTTGTGATCAGCATGCAGCGCATATAAGTACACACATCCTCCTGCAGAGTCTCTGGCGCCATCTAGTGTCAGACTACATGAACTGCAGGAGGAGGCGAGAGCTACAGGTTTGTAAATCACTGTGTGCTCTTAATACTGGTGGACTCAGAGTGTGTGTGTGTGTGTGTGTGGGGGGGGGGGGGGGGGGGGGGGCCTTGTATGTTCAAACATACACTGCAGCCTTCAACTAGAAAACCTGATGTAGTTCCCTTCTTCTTCTGCTCCTCCTTCTTCTTCTTCTTCTTCTTCTTCTTCCTCTTCCTCTTCCTCTTCCTCCTCCTCCTCCTCCTCCTCCTCCTCCTCCTCCTTCTTCGACTCTAGATATGATTTCCTTTCCTCCCCCAAGGACAAGTTGTTTTGAGTTTTGCTTTTCTGTATTGGTGGGGGAGCTTTACTTTCCAATGTGAATTAAATGCTCTTTGTTTTTACTTTACTAAATCTGTTGCCTCGTTTTCCTTTCTTCACCTGGGTTATTTTATTTCTACTTGTTACTTCCCTTTCCTCCAGACTAATAGGGAACGTAACATAAGATTACACTTTATTACAAGTACTAAGAAAAATAAATGTAGTTTAGCATTTAACCAGAAGTGTGAAATAGCAGTGTGGAATGAATACAACACTATATCACCAAACTAATTATATATATTGTTTCTAAATATAGGCAATGACAACATGATGGCCAAAAGTCCCACATTTCCTGACAGCTGTAAACTCATCACACATGTTTAAAGTGAAGTGCAACAGCGCCTCCTGTAGGTTAAAGGAGGAACTCCTCCTTGGTAATAAAATGCTTATCCCATGTATAACTTTAAACATTTAAAAGCACAGAAATGAACAGATCTTCTGTAAAAGAGTAGAAATAAATGAGAACATGAATGATTTTAATCCTTCAATTCTAATAGAAAAAACCTTCAAATACACACATGTTGAGACATGTACTCAACATAAACAGAGAAACAAGAAGAATACAAATAAATGCATAACAATAATAAGAAATATGAAATAGAGCTGGAATAAATCAACTTCAGTAATATGTCATTATAATGAAAAACACTTACGTTCTTCTTCTTTAAAGAGTTCACCATGAAGTTAGAAAGTTATTAGTTTCCAGTGTTTAAAAGTTATAGTTTAAGTCAAATATATTCTTTAACTCCACAAACATCAAGTGAAACTTCTATTATAATATAATATATTATAATATAATTGTATCTAAGACTTCAGAGATGTGTTGAATATGTACAGTGTTGACAATTTGGCGACTTTCTCGTGAAATCTTATAAATCTTTTGGCGATTTTTATTTTCAAAAGCGACTCGTGACAAATGTAGTGAGGTTTTATTTTGAGAAGTGATGGCCTGTTTCAATGGAACAAATAACGTCTGCGTTACAGCCGCCGCCAGTGTTGGTCTGCGTTACAGCTGCCGTATGATCCTGTATGATCAGCGACCATCTATTGGACATCCACACTGGGGAGGAAGCTGTGTGTACACCAGTAAGTATACAGACTGTAGGTCATCTGTACATTACAGTTATAGTACCAGTAGACCTGCACATGACGTGTTAAACATACAATCACCACATGCATGTACATAATTCATATATTTGTTTAATTTGATATCATTGCTCTCTCAATCAATTCAACCACATCTTTTATTATGAATGTGTTGTGGAAGTTTTCCTGCTTTACTCTGGAGAGATGTATATAAAATCAAATAAATGGTGATAGAGACAGAGTTGTCTTTGTGCATTTATTTGCGGCCACAAATAGGTACCAGTTTCACAGAATACAGAGTAATCTATGGAAGGGCACGAGTTAGAAGAAGACACACAGGCATTTTATACAATTTGGTTTGGAGGCGAGGTGATGAAAAAACCACAGGGGGCCGAGCCAAACTGCCCTTTGATGCTTGTGAGGTAATAGTTATGTAAAACAGAATATTGGGTGATACCCTCACTATTCTGTCTCAGTGAGTTAATTAGTTTGATCAGGATTTGGCTGTGTCCTGTCTTTTGTTGTTTAAGCAGTGCTAAAACATTTGGTTGTGTCCTGTCTTTTGTTAGTTAAGTCGCATCAGGATGCAGTTGGCTTGGTTTGATCTGACCGGCACTCCTATGTTAGCATCAAATGGCAGTTGGCTTGTTTAACATAGGAAACTTATATAATTAAAACAGTAGACATTTAAATTGCTATTACAAATGTTATTAGATATGTTCTTTACGCAGACATGTATAAACATGCAATACAGGTTCAAGCTGGTTTGAAAGATTTATTAGTAAAGTTGTGTTTTGTACATTTCAGACATGTCAGAAAGAAAGTGCTGTGTAGACGCATCCCCCTCCACAAACACACCACAAGTCCATGCAGGCGACCACGTGTCAGGTCAGCTGGACTGCAAGTTCCAATATTATATATATATGATATATATAATATAATATAAATAGATATAGAATATAAATATAGAAGATATATATATATATATATATAGATATATATATAGATATATATATATATATATATATATATATATAATATATATATATATATATATATATATATATATATATTATATTATATATATATATATATATATATATATATATATATATATATTATATAATATTATATATATATTATATAATATATATATTATATTATATATAATATAATATATATATAAATATATAATATATTATATATATATTATATATAATAAATATATAATATATATATATATATATATATATATATATAATATATATAAATATATATTATATATTTATTATATATAATATATATATAATATATAATATATATTATATATAAATATATAAATATAATATAAATATAAATATATACACATACACACACACACACACACACACACACATACAATATATAATGCTTGATTATAAAACATATTTTTTGCAGAGTGTGTTACTGATCTTTTGAATGGCACATGATGGCATTCTGTGGTTCTTACCAAGTATTCCCCGGCAGAATATCACCGGCGGTATGCCACATAGTGATATGGGTGATCTGTTATGCAGGTTATGTTTGCACCATGTCCCTCATATTCATTGAGTTCCTCCATGACATCCTTTTCTTGGCAGCAGCTCTTCAATTGTTTCCATAATTGTACAGTTTTCACATGTACACCTAAATGTACAAAAGAAGAGTGGTAAGGACATGTACACAATATGCAATATCCAGAGAAAAGGCCAATATTAACGTCATCTTCATGTCATACTATGTATATGCCTGTGTTTGACGACAGGCTCGTAAGCAGCTCAAAGCTTTACTCTGTGAGATAATATCTCTCTGGGGCATTCCAACGAAGGTTTACCATGCCATTTCTCAACTAAGTTCATACCTAGATTGTTGTTTGCAGTACCTTCCCACATTGGTGTGGATCATCAAAGATAACTACCACCGTCCACAGACACTTATGAACATAACATGCTACTCAACGCCCACTCTCCCTCTCATTTTGCTGCTCACCCTGCTCCAAATCCACATAAAGAGGTACTACGCACCCCAGATTCATACTCAGTTTCCCCATGATTACACCATTTTAAACAAACAGCAAATACTGGTAGCTGAAGCGGTACGAATGGATAAAAGACGTAAAGAAGACGCAATAAGAAGGGAAGAAATGATCAAACATGATGGTACACGACAAAGAACGGGCTATGAAAAACTGGAGGAAGAAGCAACAAGCGAGGAGGGACCAGAGTATGAAGAAGATAAAACTGATGAGGATGAAGAAGAATTTGAACAAGCTGGAAGAAGCTCAAGGAATTCTGAAAGGAGTCTCAGCACAATATCCCCAGAAGAAAAGAGTGACTTCAAGACATACTTTGTAGACGGACGACTGAAGATGAAAGAACAGTCAATTTCGACTAGAACCAGAAAGAAGATAGAAGAGCAAAAAGCAGTACAACAGATGCCACTCATGGCAACACCAGGAGGACACATGATATACCACGCTTGGAGTCATCATGATTTGGAGAGTTTGGCGGCCAAACGGCCTCCCCTCACCTCAGGAGGACAGAAATGGATTAATTAATTTGAGAAATACACAGCAGGAGACCGTGTGTGTGTGTGGGAGATTTGAGGACTCTCATGGGCAGACTGGAAGGAAAAAAGGAGGATGCTAGACATGGATCTCACCGCTGGATGCAATAACGAGGACGATGAAAAATCCTTCAATCCTCACAGGAATCATTACTGGGATGCTCTGAGAGAAGTTTTTCCCACCACCCGCAGCATGACAGCAGTGACAGGCCTAAAGAAAGGAAATGATGAAGAAATGCATGCTTTCCTGAAGAGACACGAAGGCGTCTGGATAGACAGCACTGGAGAAAGACATGACTCCTCTGTATCAGCTACCATGTTCTGGAGAAATGCTGTGATAAAGGCCCTATCTACTCATGTCCAAAACTGTCTGAAGAGTGTGGTGGGACTAGACACAATGCCTAATGCACTTTGGAGAGAGCACCTTGTGCATCATGACGAGCAACACAGGCAAACAGAAGTGCAGAAGGAAGAAGAACATCTGACAATCACCAGAAGATTGGCAAAGGCTCAAATGGCTGAGAAAGACACTGAGGCTTCAAGAAATAAGAAGGTGAAGAGACAGATGTTAATGGGACAGTACGATGCTGAAGAATTCCCAGAAACAACAATACAGACTCATAGACAGCAACAAGTTCCTCAGAATGGACCTCCATGGCAAGTACCAAACAGAGGAGCATGGAGAGGGGGGTAACCGCTACAGAAATGATGAAAGAGCTCCGCCACAGGGATGCTTTAATTGTGGAAGCGCATCTCACTGGGTCAAAGATTGCTACAAGTATGGGCAACGAGGAGGAGGAAACTCCTACCAAGGAGGAGGAAACTCCTACCAAGGAAGAGGAGGATTCCCTAACAGTAGAGGAGGAGGATATCTATCTATGGAAGAGGACAGCAAGGTCCTGCAGGAGGAAGAGGACAGCAAAGTTTTGGTAGAGGAAGAGGAAGAAATCCTCCCAACACTCACCAAATGCCTCTCTCTGCATGGGAACATTCCCAGGAATGGGGTGGTTCCTTACAATGAGGATGCCCAGAGGATCCAACTGCAGGTGAAGCTATTCCAGCTCAGAATGAACCAATGGTCACCTGTACGATAGAAGGAGAAAAAATGGAACTGATGGACACAGGAGCAACAGCGTCCTGTATAACTTCCTTGAAAGGAAAAACACCACCTCTCTCCACAAAGACCCTTCAAACCGTTGGATACTCGGGAAGAACAGAAGAACAAAAGTACACCATGCCATTTGTCACTGTACTTGGTAAACAATCCCTGCTACACCCTTTCCTCTTCTCCCCAAAGTGTCCTGTAAACCTGATGGGTAGAGACCTGCTGGTTAAAACTGGAGCACAAATTCTATGTTCCAGTGATGGACTGACTCTACAGTTTCCTGGACAAATACCTCTGCATGGACAGTATCAAACAGATCAAAGGATCTTGGTGATGACATCAAGCCCTACCCAAGACATTGAAGAAACTACCACAACAGTGTATTGGAGCCGCCTGTTGACAGAAGGTCAAGACACTCCAGGAGTCTAGAAGACTTACATGGAATGGAAGCCTTGGATCAACACATTAGCTCCATATGGACCTCCACTTGATCCTTTACACTGCACCAATAACTACTTATGTCAACCTGACGAAGAGTATCAACAAGCCTGGGAGGAAGAAAGAAACATGACAAAGGAGCAAGTAGAAGTCAAGGACATCTACGTGGGACCTCAAGGTGTAGCTGCATTCTGTGCTCTCACTAAAGAACAACTGCAATGGTATGCATTATCAGCTGAAGCAGTGCCACATATCACACTGGCATTGGCAGTAGGATCTGAAGCAAGGTCCCTAGGTCCCATGATCAAGAGAGCCTTGTCAATCAACTGGCTCCCAACTAATATTGCCTGCATATGGAGAGCAGAAGATGAGACAATGTGGAAAATCACTCACCACAGTATGGATGTTGGCATCTTAGATTAACAAGAACTGGAAAGAGACCATGGAAGAGAACACATCCAACCATCCTGACACAGAAGAAACACTCAAAGATATCCCATCATATTTGTGGACAACTGGAGACTATGATGTAGGTTTTGTGCCTCATCATGAGGTCTCAGTGACTCTCAAAACAGAACAATCATGTTGGTTACCACAATATAACCTAAAAAGAGAGCAGGTTGAAGGAATAGGAGCAACAATCAATGGACTCCTAGAAGCTGGAGTAATCAGATACTCAAACTCCATCTGCAACACACCCATTTTGCCAGTCCCAAAAGCTGGCAACAAAGGCTGGAGAATGGTTCATGATCTAAGAAAAATCAACTCTGCTACGGTGTCACAAAATATACCTGTTCCAGACCCATATGTGGCACTTCAAAATCTGAATCCTGAACACAAATACTTCACAGTCATAGATCTGGCTAATGGCTTTTGTCTACCATTGGATCCTGAAGTACAAGACATATTTTCTTTCACATATAAAGGACAGAAATACACCTACAACAGAATGCCACAAGGCTACAAAAACAGCCCAGGACTGTTCAATCAAGCTCTGAAAAAAAGACTTAAGCAGCTTACAACATCCACCAGGTGTAACTCTGATCCAGTACGTTGACGATTTGCTGCTCGCAGGCACTACTGCTGAATCCTGCCTGGAAGCCACAGCAAATCTCCTCACACTACTTGCAGAAGCAGGATACAAAGTCAAGAAAGAAAAATCTCAAGTTGCAAGAAGATCAGTCACTTTCTTGGGAAGACTCATTTCTGCAAACAGCCTGACTCTAACCAATGCACAAAGGACCTCAATCCTATCACATGGAAAGCCTAAGACAGTACAACACATGTTGGCATTTCTTGGATTGACGGGTTACAGTAGGACTCATGTACCAGATTATGGAAATCTGACTCAAACACTCAGAGACATGCTCTCAGAAGCAGGAAACAGAAACCTCACTGCTGAGCTCATCTGGACTACAGAAGGCGAAGAAGCTTTCACTAAGACTAAACAAGCCTTGGGACAAGCTGCACATCTATGCTCCCCAGACTACAATGATGATTTTCATTTGGATGTTTCTGAAACAGGAGGGATGGTAAATGGAGTCCTGTTTCAGAAAAAAGGGGGAGAAAGACATGTACTGATGTACCACAGCTCAAAATTGGACAATGTTGAACAAGGACAAAACAGGTTGTACAAGACACCTGGCTGCTCTAGCAAAGACAATTCAAAAGACTGCACACGTGGTGATGTGCCACCCTCTCAAAGTAAACACTACACATGGTGTAGTGGCGTTTCTAAACTCACAAGCGTTCACTTTTTCTCCAGTCAGAAAAGTAAAGATAGAAGACTAACTAAGCCCCACATCACATATGTGGCAGGGACAATCAACATGGCAACAGGACTGAATTCAGAAAACCATGACCCACATGACTGTGCATTTGTCTCACAACAAGATCTTAAAATTAGATCAGATTTGGAAACCGAACCATTGAATAATCCAGATAAAATTCTATACAGTGATGGCTGCTGCTACAAAGGAGATGAAGGAAATGTAGCTTCCTATGCTGTAGTGCAACAAAGTGGAGAAAACACACAAACTTTGGAAGCACACATCATTCCACAGCCAGCCTCTGCACAACTTGCAGAAATAGTCGCGTTAACACAAGCATTGAAACACGGAGAAGGCCAGAGAATAAATGTATACACAGACTCTGCTTATGCATATGGCGCTGTCCATAGTGACGGCCCCCAGTGGATGAGAAGAGGTTTCCTGACTTCATCCAAAAATCCTGTCAAACATGCTGAAGCATTAAGAGCCCTACTGCTGCTGCCATCACATGTTGCTATAATGAAATGTAAAACTGATACAGCAGTGGCAAAAGGAAATGATGCAGCAGACAAGGCAGCTAAAGTAGCAGGCGGCTAAACTCAGCAAATGATTTGTTTGAACAGTGAAAATCAAGAGCAACTCACTTTGGAGAGCATCAAAGAAATGCAAGCACAAGCAGGAGTCTATGAGCATAATCAATGGGCTCATAAGGGAGCCACCAAGACTGAAGGAATCTGGAGAGCTCATGATGGCAGACTCGTGGCACCAGCTAAACTATGTCACCTGTTGATCAAACAAGCCCATGGCCCCACGCATGTTGGAAAACTAAGAACAACAAGGGACATAGAGGTAGAATGGTGGCACCCATTTATGAAAGAGATGGTTGAAAACTTTGTAACAGAATGTGATACCTGTTGTAAATTTAACAATAAAAGAACATACAAGTGTCCTATGGGTCGTTTTCCAGTGCCAGACGCACCATTCAAAGAGATATGTATTGACTATACAGACATGGGAGCAAAAAATGTGGTAAGAGGGTACAGATATGTTTTGGTAATGGTCGATTGTTTCACTAAGTGGATTGAAGCAATTCCCTGCAAAAAAGAAGATGCCAATTCTGTAATCAAATGGTTAAAAAATGAACTCATACCAAGGTATGGAGTTCCACGTTGCATACGATCAGATAATGGGACACACTTCACGAGCCATAAGCTTGAAGAAGTAGAAAAGTATTTTGGCATAACACACAAATTTGGGTAAGTATATCATCCGGCATCACAGGGTTTGGTAGAACGAGCTAATCAAACACTCAAAAGAAAACTTGCTAAAGCATGTTATGGTAACAAGTTAAAGTGGGTAGATGCCCTACCTTTGGCACTCATGTCAATGAGATCCTCACAAAGCAGTCAAACACATTTGTCTCCACATGAACTGTTAACCGGTAGACCAATGCCTGGCCCTCCATGCGAAGGAGGGCACGGTCCTGTATTAGATCTATGGCAGATTGAGGCAGATGAATATGTCAAGGCTTTGGCTAAAATCATCGAAGGTTTGTCTACACAGGTGGAAGCAGCAGCAGAAAAACCTGACGAACCACCAGAGACTCCTGTTGGACCAGGTGATTGGGTAAGGGTCAAGGTCCACAAAAGAAAGTGGTCTGAACCTAGGTGGACTGGACCGTGGGAGGTGACAGAACGTACTTCACACACGCTCCGGGTAAAAGGTAAAACAGGAGCTAATTGGCACCACCTCACACATTGTGTACCTGCACTGGCGCCTTCTCGCTGTTTAGCAGAAGTTAGTCAAGATTTGAACCTGCTGGAACAAAACAGTACTGACTAATTGATTTGTGAATCTAGAATCAGCACCAGAGGATAAATTGTCCTTAGATAATACTAATTTTCACTTGTCACGATTATTTGTTTGTCCGTCTAAGTGAGCAGATAGCAGATAAAACCAGTTAAAAATGCCACCAATAGAAGACAAAAAAGCGAAGGTAATAGTGTACCAGAAAATCTCTCTGTGGGGAGACCCTCGGGTGATAGTTGGGTTAGCACTGCTTACAATTGTTATAGTGCTCCCCTTGACATGGTGGGAGTTTTGCCTGAGCATAGGAAGTAAATAACCAAGCAATAGCGTAGCTAATCTTTGCCCAAATGAAGCTTACTACACACCAGACAATCTGACAACTAAACAAATCCAAGATGTGACTGAACGATTCCTTAATGAGACTGCACCCCCTAACACCATACTAACGCGATGAGTGAGACGCATGAAAAACAACGAAGCCGTAGATATTAAGGAAGGTGGGATTACCGTTACAGTAGAGAGAGACAAGATCACCTCGTTTGAATTTGATGTAAACACCATGATGTCTGCTGACGGTAGAGAATGGAACACACAATGCGATTCCAACAAAGCCAAGTATCTGTGTACGCCTCCCTGTCATTATCACAATGTGTTTGCACACTCAAACGGGGGATGGATTAATCTAGACCACCCCTTGGTTGAAAAATGGAGAATCATTAAACGAAGCCCATGTAAATGTGGTGAAAGTGAACCACCTAATCCTAATCCTGATCCAAGAACTCTGCCCGGTAATGGGCATCCGACAAATTGTAACCCTGTGGTCATCACAGTTTTCAACCCTGAACTCTCTGATTCTGGCCTGTACTATTTAGGGATATCATCTTTTGGTTGAAGGTAATAGAGCCAAGCTTAACCCCTCTTGAGAAAAAGACCCAGAAAACGTACACTGGACTGGAAGAAAATGAGTGTGACTTATCTGAACATCACTAATCTTAAAGAAACAATGGCAGTGGAGACAGGATATCAGGACAGAAATGCATGGATGGATTGGGTGAGATACTCCGTTGAACAAAATAATCAAGCAAACTGTGTTGCATGCGCCACTGCTAGACCTAGTTTAGCTACTATGCCATTTTCATTAAATCTGAGTAATGACCCAACAGGTCTCCAGTGTATGTATGCTTTGTACACTCTTGTCAGTCCCGCAGGATGCACCTCTTTGGCCCTGTTGTATCCAGTGACCAGAATTGACTTCATTCCACCTCATTTTTTCGGCCTATGAAGGCGATTATGAGTGCGTCACCAAGACCAGTGGCGCAGGTAATTCCACTCTAAGGGTTTTCTACGGAGGGATGGTGTTTGGAGCAAAAGATGTCTGTCATGGAATTTGCCAGAGCTGACGTATGGTGGTACTGTGGTACAAACACCTTGTATCCAGCCCTACCGCCAGACTGGGTAGGTACCTGTGCATTGGTACAGTTGGTAATGCCTTTCTACATCATGCCAATCTCTGCTGAAGAACTCTCCGGTCTGTCTAGTGGGAATGAGCTCCCGAGTCGAGCTAAACGTTCTATTCCCAGTGGAAGTTTCAGCTCCTCAATTTACATAGACTCCCTAGGAGTACTACGTGGTGTCCCCAACGAATTCAATGCTAGAAATCAAATTGCAGCGGGTTTTGAGTCCAATTGCATTAGACATGTTGTTGGCTGAAAAAGGGAGTGTCTGCAAATAGTTTGGATCTATGTGTTGTACTTTCATCCCAAATAACACAGCCCCTGATGGATCCATTACCAGAGCCTTGGAAGGACTCAGCGCACTCAGCAAAGAGCTAGCCTCAAACAGTGGGGTAGAGAATTACTTCACAGGCTCCATGGAGCGTTGGTTTGGTCAGTACAAGATGATGGTGTTGAGCATTCTGTTGATCGTACCAATAATAATAATAATAATAATAATAATAATAATAATAATAATCCTGTGTGGATGTTGCTGCATCCCATGCATCCGCACCCTAACCACTAAGCTGATCACCACCGCCCTGACCAAAGAGAGAGCTGAAGCAGGTCAGTTTTTGATGTACGGAGAAGGCGAGTTCGGTGAGTTCCTCTTAGATCATCTCACAGAGGAGGAACTACAAAGCCTGAAGGTAGAAGCTTTCGTGTGAATAAATTCCACTAAATGATCACTCCTGCCATACCTCAGCTACTGATTTTACTGTAGTTAGTCTCACACTGCGGGTACAGTCTAATACAGCTACCCCAGTCTTACATAGACATTGCAAGTTACCTATATTTACAGTCTTTTACTGAGGTTCCAGGTATACTGAGATTTACTGCTTTTCTACTGTTTTTTATTGATGTTATAAGTATACTAAAATTCACAGTCTTATACCAAAAGTGTTTTTATAAAAAGTGATGTTAAAAAAGAGATTTTTATATAGGAATAAAAAGTGAAACTAAAGGTATTTTTTATTAAAGACAAAGCTACTACTACTACTACTATTTTTTATAAGTCATTGTTCTCTAAATTCAGGTACGTTATTTGATTGAGGTATTCTCTATTTTATAGTCATTGTTGTCTAATTCAGGTACGTTTTTGATTGAAATAAAAACCAAACAACTATGAATGTATTCTTTCATACCATATGCTGTATTCTTGCACCAATTGGTGCTTTATATTTACTGAATGATATACACACCATAAATGGTGTGTACGGAGGGAATTTGTGAAGTAAATAAAACTCCTGATTGTATTGTGTCACACTTAATGATTATCACGTGCTCGTCCACCTCAATCAAAATGTATTATTGCACAACATGTATTTCGGCACAAATGTACAATGAGCACTATATTAGTTAGGAATGTGAAGCACTGTAGCTTCTCTTCAAAGAGTTTCAGGTCTACCTCCATCTCGTCACAACAAGACTGCCCACCAAGGGGCATAACCGCGGCCAACATGGACCAATGAGAGACGACGACGTCCTTATATAGAGAATATAATGAAATGTTTATGATGTTTTTGTACCACTTTCACTTTTACCAACAGACAGCTAACTGGCTCTTTATTGATTCGGAATGTGGACTTGGTGTGTGAAAGTGTCCTCGGCTGAGGGTATTTTTGAAATGCTGTCATCATCACTTTAAATAAATAAGTATCTTGATCATCTAGAAGTTTACTGGATTCATGTGAAAGGCAATCACAGCGCCCTTTGGGCTTCAATACCCAACACTATACACCACTAAGCAAGTTTAGCTATACACCACTAAACAAAAGCAGATTAAGTTGCAAAATAAGTATACATATTATAAATAATAAAATATGTATAATCAATCCAAACGATTGCACTGGAGTTTTTAAGTGATATTCAACTGTCATAAAACCAAGCAGGTAATATGAAGTATGCATTATCTATACAATCGCCACAATCTATGTAAAATATAACTCAACATTTAAAACTCTTAGGTTTGAAAGTTAAGGTCTTAAAAGTTCTACTTTAAAAGGCTAACTTAGGTCTGATGCCGGCAGCCAAGCAGCCGCTCCTAACAGCTGCTGAGCAGCTAGCTTAACTAGCATCGGCACTAACGTCCCATAATTTAACCGCTATTTCAGCGAACATTTGATGTCCTTTGATTTTATAATATCGTTAGCTATTCGAGCGAGTTGAAACCCAATACTTACATTTAAAAAGATATCCATTTGCCGCTACTGCTGGGTCGAGGGGCGCCATTTTTGGTCAGAATTTTTTTCTCTGGGCGCGCAATGAATCTTGGGATACCTGAGGCCGTGAAGGACACATCAGATGTATCCTGCAAATCTGGCAAAAGAAGACATCATTTGTCGGCTGCATCTCAAGGAGTCGCCGAAATTGGACACCCCTGTCGCGGCAGCTGTGACGTAAGCGGTCTACAAATGCAGCCTCCGAAGGCTGCAGCCCATGAATTGAGACACAGCCTAAACCTCCTCTGGCCTCTACTCCTTTGCCAGATTGTACTCTGTTTTTATGCAAGTCTTTCCAGCGGTTTATCTTAAACAGATCTCTTTTTGCCGACCCGGCCTGGATTCATTCAACTTGCCTCGCCTGTTTACAGACCCTCTGCCCGGCCCCAATTTACCTCTTGCCTGCTACCTGTTGGTTTGTCCTTGTGGCGCATTATCATCCCGCTGGTGATCTGTTTTTCTCTGCCGTAACGTGCCCTACTGATAATAAAAGTCATTAACAATTGTCCTCGGCTTCCTGTGTGCTGCATTTGGGTCCATCATCGACTTTTTATGACAGAGGATCCTTTCCATCCACCTAAATACATTTAGAAGGACCATTCGTCATGAAAGAGTTGTCCTCAGTTGCAAAAGTTCTTTCCATGTTCTACGTTGTTGTTCTAACTCATTTTCTTTACATGCACGAAAATGCACGCACACGACAGTAATAATAATAATAATAATAATAATAATAATAATAATAATAATAATAATAATAATAATAATCTTTATTTATAGAGCACCTTTCATACAAGAATTGCAGCCCAAAGTGCTTCACAGCAAAAACATAACAATTCGTACAAGGACAGAATAAGAGCATTTACAGTACAATAATCACAGTGTAGATGTAAATGAGTCTGAAGTACCATTATAAAAATAGCCGAATTAAAATAGTATAAAATAGCAGATAAGATTGCAGAATTAAAATTGTATAAAAATAGCTGAATTAAAATAGCAGATAAAATAGCAGCCTTTACACATTCTTTGATATTTTCATAATCCCTTTGTCTGTACTTTCATCTATATTTGTCTTTGCAAATAATCCACATACTTTCTTCCTATCCCTGTTCTCTGCTTCCTTCTCCCATAACATAAACTGTCTTTTATGTTCTTCCATTGTTTTCAACGCTTCAGATTTAATCTTTCTCTTTGACATTACTTTTTCCTCTTGCTCTTTCAACCTTACTTTTAACTTTCTTACTTCTTCAACACTAAATGATCCTCCTTCAGGAAAACCAAGCTTAAAGATGTATGAAATCATTTAAATTAGTTTAAAGTGGCTAAGATAAAAATATATAAAATATCACCATTAAAGTAAAGAGATATGTTTTTAGCTTACTTTTGAAGATATTGAGAGAGCTTGCCTCCCTAATGTCTGCAGGTAAAGTGTTCCATAGCTTTGGTGCATAATTGCAAAAGGCTGCATCCCCAATTTTCTTTTGGATGTTTCTGGGAACATTTAATAAACCAGTAGTGGATGATCGTAATGTTCTTGGGGGCACATAGTTTATTAGAGAGTTGGCAGTGTAACTTGGTGCGGTTCCGTTTAGGGCTTTGTATACAAGAAGGAGGACCTTAAAATCAATTCTAAAAGGTTCTGGAAGCCAGTGTAGAGTGGCTAACACTGGACTGATGTGGTCTCTCCTCTTGGTTTTAGTCAGCAGCCTCGCTGCAGCGTTTTGGATGAGCTGAAGTCTCTCCGTTGTTTTTTTTGGGAGGCCGGTAAAGAGTGCATTACAGTAATCGAGTCGGCTTGATATATAAATTGTCTGATTTGAGCTATATTTCTAAGGTGGAAGAATTATGTTTTCGTCATCGTGTTTATGTGGGATTTAAAGCTTAGATCTGAGTCTATGATAACACCAAGACTTGTAACTTCAGGCTTAATCAAAGGAGTAAGTTCCCCCATGTTATTCAGCATCATCTCTATTTTTGTTACAGGACTTACTAGTAGGATTTCAGTTTTGTTCTCATTTAATTTTAAGAAATTATTGCTCATCCATTTATTTATTGCTGACAGACAGGTGGTGATGGAGTTAATAGCTGTAGTATCATTTGGTTCAGCAGAGATGTACAGTTGTGTGTCTATGGAAGTGACAATGATTAAGTTATATTTTTGTAATAATGATACTATCACTAATTATTGTAATGACCTCGGACACGGAAGGAAGATTTAAATGCAAGACATCAGAGACAGATGTAAAGTGTAAAATAAAATACTTGCAAACAGGTAGCATAAACTCAAAACGCTCACAAGGAGGATATACAAAAAATTCCCAAATATACTGCTGACACAGTGCAATACACTGGGTCATAACAAAACGAACAGCTACACAACAACGGGGGGACAGGACTATTTATACATGAGGTGAGTGGGCACAGGTGGAAACAATCAGGGGCGGGGCAGACGCTGACGCTGACGATGGCGGGAAAACACACAAAGACAGGAAGTAAAGGGATCTGGAAAGAGGGACAAAAGGTTGGTACAAAATAAAACAGGAAGTGAAATGACTGACAAGACTGGACGTAAGACACGGTGACTACAACACTTTAGCAAACCCGAAGAGACATGACAAATATAAAATATATATAATCATTGAAGAATCTGTTTCTGTCTATTTTTATACATTATTTATTATATTTATTTGTTCTTTTTTTGTGTTTTTCAATTTTTTTATGTTTTGTCATTGTTATTATTTCTGACAGCATTATATCTTTTTTCTTCCTCTTTTTTCTCAGTTTGTTTCACGTTTCTCACAACCTCCCATCTGTCCATCCACCAATGTATTTATTTTTGCATCTTCCATTTTCTTTCTTTTATATGTAGTCACCCCTTCATACACTTCTTTATTTCTTTTCTTTTTTAAATAATTTGATTACATTTTTTCTCAGTTGTTTGCTTATTTATTTATTTTACTTCCCCGAACTGCCTTTCTGACTGCTCTCTGGAGCAATGTAGAGGATGAAATATTTCAATATCGTATTAAAAATATGGCTTAACGTGAACGTCTAATAAACGGCTTTAAATAGTCAGTGAAAAGTGAAATGTAAAATGCTTACTGGAACAATAAACTGGAAAAGTAGTTATTGCTATAGGACGACAAGTTACATACTCAGTCATACTGAAACATTAAAGAGCCTACGAAATTATATTTTGTCAGTGTTATTGAGCTTGGTATATGATAGAGGTTGCATTTCTATTGTGAAATGTGCCATATATATTTTTTATTATTATTGATGTATTCTTAGTAAATCACGATCATAACAGCATAAAAATGACAACAATCGGTCGCTGCGCCGGGAACATCCACTTCGGTAGTAGAACACAGCCGCCAGTGTTCGTCTGCATTGAAGCGTCCAGCAAATACTGATGTCAATTATTACGAGAAAGAATGGACAACAATCGATCGTCAAGGATAATTGTGAAGCGATGTGTTGTATGGGGATGTGGGACCGTCTCCAAATCTAGCTTTCTGTGGCCAAAAGATGATAAAATGTCGTGTTTATAGACAAGACAAGTGCGTCGATGAAACCGACGATTTGTGGGCAGCACTTTGAGAGATCGTGTTTCGAACAAACTATGCTCGCCAAGGAAATGAGATTCAAAAATAATTTAAAACTGAACGCAGATGCTGTGCCTACAATACTGCCGAGACCCCAGCCAGCACAAGCCAGCACGCCGACTGAAACATTTATTGTTACAAGCATAAAGCCATAATCGGTCTAGGCCTACTGTATGAAACGAGTTTACCCCAGGCCCTAGCCGATATCTGTGTGTTATTGTTTGTAGTATTAATAACTTTAGCTAATTACACTTCATTAGCTTAATTAAGTATAGATTCAATGTTTATAACAGGCTTCCCCATTTTATTACTCCCCATTGAGTAAAAGCGTGAGTCTATTTAAATTTTAACTATCACCCTATTATTTCATAAGTATTGAAACATTGGTGAATGAAGCCACTGACAGAACTGAATATGTCCAATAGACAGAACCATCTATTGGACATCCACACTGGGGAGGAAGCTGTGTGTACAGCAGTAAGTATACAGACTGTACGTCATCTGTACATTACAGTTATAGTACCAGTAGACCTGCACATGACGTGTTAAAAATACAATCACCACATGCATGTACATAATTCATATATTTGTTTAATTTGATATCATTGCTCTCTCAATCAATTCAACCACATCTTTTATTATGAATGTTATTAGATATTTTCTTTACGCAGACATGTATAAACATGCAATACAATTTCCATCCATCCATCCATCCATATATATAATGCTTGATTATAAAACATCTTTTTTGCAGAGTATGTTACTGAACTCTTGACCGAGACTCAATGCTTTGTGCCAAGACAATTTTGATGAGGAACCTTTCGAAGTCCCAGATCCACTCAGCAGTCGGTGGGAAGGACCAAACAAGAGGGATGCTGTAGTGCTGTATAGAAGCAGATTCAATCACTGAACTGACATTGTGTTTTGTTATTGACTCTAATAAAGTGCTGGATACTTGAACGACGTGTAGTTGTCAGATGGAAAAGTAGCACAGATCTTTTGAATGGCACATGATGGCATTCTGTGGTTCTTACCAAGTATTCCCCAGCAGAATCTCACCGGCGGTATGCCACATAGTGATACATTCTGTAACATACAAGATAATACATGTCAATGGTAATCACTTCAACCTTATTTGCTTATTTATCTATTTATTCTGTAACTTTGCCAGAGTGACCATTCGACTTCCCAAAAATACATCAAAGTTTCTGAGCTCTACACATTTGTGAACACAAGTAACTTACTCATTATGTGGCTGATCACCTGCTTGTTGTCTGTCCCTCTTCGAATACCTTTGGTAGGCTGTCTGCAACACCCAAACATCCAGACACTTTGATTTGAATCCTGGGTGATCTGTTATGCAGGTTATGTTTGCACCATGTCCCTCATATTCATTGAATTCCTCCATGACATCCTTTTCTTGGCAGCAGCTCTTCAATTGCTTCCATAATTGAGTCCATAATACAGTTTTCAAATGTACACCTAATTGTACAAAAGAAGAGTGGTAAGGACATGTACACAATATGCAATATCCAGAAAAAAGGCCAATATTAACGTCCTCTTAATTTCATACTATTTACATGCCTGTGTTTCACGACAGGCTCGTAAGCAGCTCATAAGCCTGTTATGGTTGTACGGAGGTTGGATCTACCTAGTAGCAACTTTGACACACAGAGGGGAGAACTAAATAGAAACCACGCCATGCACGCGCACGCAATCTCCCCTAGGACAGGGGTTCCCAAACTTTCTGTGGCCAAGGCACACCAAAGACCAAGCCAAAATCTCAAGGCACACCTGAGTTCATATCTGGGAAAAATCCCCTCTATAACACATAGTGTCACTGTTATCACTCTTTGAACATTTATTTAGCCTAGTCCTTGTAAGAAGCTATTCTCTTCACACTAGCAGAGAGCCTTTGATGTGTCACACTCTAATATTTCCCACCATGTTCAAATGGCTAAAACGGCTTCGCTTTGACAGATTTCTTTTTGTTTAATGATTGTTTTATTTATATTTAGGCCAAAGCATATAAGACCTATTGTTTCTATATTGTGAAATAAGTGTGTAGGACAAAGTACCGATAAAGTACAGTGTTTCCCTGCGCTGCGCCCCCCCCCCCCCCCCCTGAAATTCAAGACGTTTTTTTTAAAAAATATATTCACAACTCACTTTTCACATTGAACAGGTGCTCTTTTATTAAATAAACTAAACGCTTATGTCATTTATCTCATTTATGTGCACGTTTCAGTTGCTTTGCATATTTACATTCTCTCCTCTGCTTTGCTTCGTGAGGGGCGGAGCTCCGCTTCCGAACCCACACACGCGCGCGAACGCACACAATTACAGAGACAGTGTCAGAGACAGAGTGGAGAAAAGGTAAGGAGAGAACTTAAAAAACCTGCGCCACGCACGGAACTGATCCGGCCCAGGCAGCACCCTGCAGAGCAGTATACCTAGGGGAAACACTGAAGTAAATAAAAAATCATTCATAGCCTTGTGTACAGTTAAATGCAATAGGCCTAATTGTTTCAAAATCCCACGGCACACCGGGATTTGTCTGCCGTGTTGTCTGTGTATTCAACTGGTGGACTGTGTTCTACTTGTGACGTCAGAACACGGCGTCGGCTGTTTCCGGTAGCGGCGATGTCAACATCGGTACATACTAAATCGTGATTTATTAAATACTGCGGGCATTGTTTCATAAATAACACATTATTTTACAAGACAAATAGCATTTACTATCATCAGTAGAATTTCATATTTATCATTTCGTAGGCCCTTTAACAGTATCCACCTAAAAGAGAAAGAACACCATGTGACACAGGCAAAAATAAATGTGTATTTATTAAACAACTAAAATATAACATAAGCAATGTTATTTAAATACAATTACAAAGAAATAGAAATATAACAACAAAATCTAAATAAAAAAAAGACAGGGCAAACATTAACAAAATCTCCCTTTTCTTCTTTATGCCTCTGGAGCCTGTCGGACATATGGTGAAGACCTGTCAATAAAACAAGCATTAATCATTAATATATTATCATCGTCACTGAGGAATGTGTGAATCCATCAAGGGGGTTGATTTATATATTTGAGCATTACTGCAACTTCTGTAATTGCAATTCAAAATACACAACTAAAGATAAAGATAGGGTATCTGTATGTTCATACAGTTCATACATGTATGTTGCTGTATGCCAAACAGCAACGTATTGGTCGTCTTGTTTGCACTTCACACTTTATTGTAATCATTCGTTCCCCATCCAAACTATGTTGCTGCCCTCGCTTTCTCGGCATACTTAAACGTAGAAGAAAGATTTAAAGTTTAAATGGTTCTCGAGATTTGGTGCTTTATTGGACTAAATAGGTATTTTCTGATCCCACAATTTTCACTCTTCATACATCATTTTAGGTAATATAAGTAGGGGAATGTGTGACGCTCACATACTTGTAACCAAGGAATCAAACAGACTTACAGGTTTGGCTCAGGGAGCCTTAAAGTGACAGGATCTCCAACCAACTGCAGCACTGAATGTTAACTGACATTTCTAGAGGGAAGCAGAACGTTGCAGTTTCCTAACCTGCTCTGTTGCTCACATTTTTGACACCAGCATCATGAAATCTAGAAGTGAAGAAGGGCTTTAAGAGGTAGTTTAGTAACATCAACAGTCAGTTGCCTCTTCTTCAGACCCCATCCCCCCTCCACTCCATCACCAATCACAATAGCAACAAGTGCAACACACATGTGTGTGTGGCCTATGAGTCTCAAATACACAGATGATGGGAGTATTTAAGCTGGGATAGCTCCTACATGTTAAAGAGTATGTAAACATTATATATCAGATACTCCAGTGAAGCCTAGTGCCACTCAAAGTAAAACAAGGGAGCGTGCATCTCCTCGTGCACACTACAGCGTGTGGCCTATGTATGCTGTTGATATTATCATTGGGATGCGCAACAAGTTTCAGGTACACAGTCAACATTTATCAATGTACAGAACATTCCCCATTACACAACCTCTATATGTCCATAAAATATTGCGACACATTAAAATACGTTGAAATGACCTCTTTGTGTACCAGTGCAATATTACTTTGTAGAAATACCTTCACACTAATCAATCTCTTTCAATCTATACACTGAACAAAATATTAAAAAATATTAAACATATATCTGTTTTGTGACACGCTTATGTTGTACCCATAATTTAGCTGGCTGAAAAGAGGTCTTATCATCCAGTTTTCAACTAGAAATCAACGTTGAATTCCCGGTTGGTGCTGACTGGGAGGCTATTTTTTGTTTTACTGTTACCACTCCATCCTTCCCTCTCTCCCTCCTTTGCTCTCTCTTCTCCAGGGCCAACTGTTATCTTTCTGTAAACGGACGTCGTGTCTAGTAGGCTGGAACGCAGCAGCTGCAGCCGCCGGGCACGCGATGCGCCGTGGCGTGTAGTCCCAACCAAAGCCACCAGAAGCAGTTTTGAGTCGGGAGAGAGAGGTGGATCTTGAAAACGTGCAGTGCAGTCGCTGTTCCGCTGCATCCTGACGTAGATACATAACAGAAACACATCCATCACAATGTAAGCGTTTAATTATCCAACGGAGCATCGTCTCCCGCTGCGGACGCTCAGAGTGTTAACGACAAGACAAATGCGGACGGTGATGCGGCGAGCAGTGGGTGTGCGCTCCTGAAGACCGCCGTGGGTGAAGAGAGAAGAGGAGCTTCATCCAACCAGTCTGTGAGCCACTACAGCAGCAGCAGCACACTTCACAGGATTATGTGTTTTTACTCCCTGCCGTTCTCCATCCTCTCGAGGTTAAAGTCGACGGAATCGACCGAAAGGACCCTGATATATTAAAAACATTTATTTCCCCCATCAGCAGCATCAAGATACAGGAGAATCAAGATGAAATTTCCGACTGAGAATCCAAGAAAGCCAGGGAACATGAACCCTCCACCAGGTTAGCCTGCCAATTTATCTTTAATGTTATTTTCCTAAAGACTGCATTGAGTCTTAAGGCAAACAATATTGCAATAAAGTCTGCATTTTCCCATTATATTATTTACTGAATTTCGTGAAAAGTCTTCCCAAGATCATCTCATTACTGCGTGTTTTGAAATTAATTGCTGCAATCTGTGGACCTTGACAGTCTTTACCTGGTCTGCAGCCACTGTGTTTGTTTCTACCAGAAGAGCTCCAGCAAGCTTGCCAATGAAAGATTAATGCTGACCAGAAATGGACTTTCAAGAGAAATGTGGTAGTAGAGGCTGATGCTGCATGCTGCACGCAGTCTATTCTCACCATGGGAGAATAGACTGCATGCTGCAGCCGCGTCTTCACGGTGCTGTCCCCAGTGCTCAAAACACAAGGGGGGGTATGTTTTCATGTGTCGATACCTGAGCAATGATTCAGTGGGGGGGGAAGGGATAATATGTATATTACATAAATGTATAAATCTAAACAGGCTGTCAGTCTGTTTTAAACATTACCTCATCTACCTCTGGAAAGAAAACACAAAATCGTGCATGTTTGTCACGTCCTCCTGTAGCGTCAGCATCAGCACATGTTTACCCTGTCCTTACAGGTGATTGTGTGCCATCATCATCACACCTGCATGTGGACAGTGCAAAGAAATGGGATTTTCTTTACACATTGCCTGATTGGTTGGTGTGTGTGTGTGTGTGTGTGTGTGTGTGTGTGTGTGTGTGTGCGCGGGCGCGCGTGTTGTGTGTTGTGTGTGCTCAGTGCCAGTGAGATATGGCACACCGGTCACGATTTCAGAACCCACCGTTACATAACATTATTTAGTGAATAGAAAGATGATTAAATGTAAAAAATCAATTTATTTTGTTTCGCTGGCTGCCAGTCACACTGGGAGCTAATCAACACACACACACACATTGGACTCTAACCTCAGTCAACAGCCTGTGTCGGTTCTAAGAGATGATTGGCAGCAGAGCCGGAGAAGGTGGGATATTTAGCAACATGTTGTCTTTTCTATATTACCACTGGACACTTTTAATGAGGTATACAAATGAGTTGAAGCCAGATGAAGCCATTTTTATTATAGTATGTATTAACTCAAGTTCCACTTTTTACGCTGTTAAGTATCTCTTCAGCTGTTTTTACCTATGACATGGCAATGAGTTTGTACTTAAAACTTTATTCAGTGCAATGCAAACTTCATCAGCAAACTCCACCTGCTGATGATTATTGTGAGACGCAATTGAAAGCTCTGAAAAAACAAACAACAAAGGTCCCGAGGCTGGAATCAATCCCGGGACATTGCAGTTGTATAGCATGCTACCAAGGCGAGCCAAAACTGTTTCTTTTGTCTGACCAAAAGTCCAAAACCTAAAGAAATTCAGTTTTTCTTATCCCAAATTGTAACGATAATTCAGTTGATTAAAGGGTTTCTAGATTCAGTATAGCACTCCCATAAAGTTGGAGGACTTGCAGGGGACACAGCTTTGAAAGGATGGTCAAAATCAATGCAGCAGAGGCAAACATATTCTGACTTTTGAGGTGCAACACACAATAACTGCAACACAGTGCGGAACATTCAACGCAGGTCAATTGATAACCATAGCATACACACCATCTTTGTCATTGCAGACAGAAGAAATAGTCAGTGGGCGTAAGTGTTTTGACGTTTATCACCATGCCTGGAAAATGCTTTCCGAGTCTATACTTCCAGTTTGTAGCACATACTTATTGTCTTTAACCTACTAAACTGTTTCATGTGTAACAAATGCAAAAATCTATACCACTTAGATGAGTCGTAGATAAAGAGAAGTCAAATAGTTACCGACAGTTCATTGCAGGAGACTTTCACTATTGTTTGGAAGTCATGTGTTTGTTTTCAGAATGTCCCTCCTGTTGTTTCTGTTTGCAGTGGAGCAGTTGTGAGTACATGGTCTGATGTATCAGATCGGTGGAACACTCTCCGATCACATACCGTATAGCTTGGCTTAATAGCTGTTGGTAAAACACTTTAGAGTCTTCTCTCTTCTGCCTGTCTGCCCTGTTGCAGACATCCTTCCTTTCTATCACACATGAAAACATGAATCCTGGGAATAATTGGCTTCCTGAGAATACATGGAATGGCTGTAATAGTAATTGCTCTTTCTTTTATGGTCTCACTGTTTGTGTTTGCCATTAAAATCTGTTTTTAAAAAGAATTGAGCTTGTCTCTGATCACTTTTATAGTCACTATATGGACTACATAAGTGTATTATGCAGATGATTGGTGTTCAAACAAAGTCAAAGTTTGTGGATAATGTTTCCCTGAAGTGGAATATTTATTATCAAGATGGCTGTCTTATTATCTTCCCAGAGAACTTATTAATGTTTTTGTCGCTGCCGTTTTACTTTCCTCCTGATGCAAATGAAAACAAAATGCACTACAGGAATGCACAACTGTTTGAGTTTAGTTTGGTTTTTCTTGTGTGGCATAAAATTACTTTAACTGCGTGTGCTGTTCATTGGCAATTAATGAACCTAGAGATTTTGCAACACACATCACACATTTGTCCATTTGTCCTTTGTTTCAGTGGAAGTCCAGACCAACCTGGTCCCCCCGAAGAAGGTGCAGCCAGGCATGCTTCAGTTCAGCCTGGTGCACGCCAGCGTGGCCACCATGCAGAACCCGATGGGCTGCTCTCTGCCAAGACTTTCTGTCTCCTCCCGCCCCCCCAGCATGGTGGCCAGCATGGAGGCGGTGGCCGACGGCTCAGCCCCCTTCACCATGATGAAGCTGAAGACGGTGCTGGCAGTGTTTGTGGTGGTGGTGGCCTACCTGGTGGCAGGGGGCTTGGTGTTCCGGGCACTGGAGCAGCCCTTTGAAAACAACCAGAAGATCACCATCACAGCAGAGAAAGCAGCCTTCCTGCAGAAACACCCATGCGTGTCCCCAGACGAGCTTGAGGCTCTCATCAAGGTAAGAGCAGCTGTTGGTCGATACTGCAGCCTTTCCTCAGTCCTGGATGTGGTCCCTAGTGGGGACTCAGGTCTACTGAAACCTGAGCTTCATATCGATTTGACTCCATTCAAGCTCCAAACACACTCCACACTCTGCCAGCCACCCTGGAATTGGATGCAAACCACACTGAGCTGTGTAGTGCATACAAAAGTGTAGAAACTTAATGGATCCCTACATCCTTGAAACTCCTTGAAGTTGTGTGAATCTGAAAATAATATACCTCTGAGATGTTTTTGTATGGATGGAAGGCCTTAACTTCACAATTACTTTTTGGGTTTGACTTTGTTGGTTGGACAAAGAAAAACAATTTTAAACTGTGATGTCATTCTGACATGGCATTTCCCCCTATTCTCCTTTGAGATTATTTTGACTAAAAGGTGAAAATTGCTTCATTAAAAAAAGAAAAGAAAAGATTGCTAGTTGTTGCCCAAGCTGATCTTTTTAAGTGTGGTTCTAATCAGCAGGAGCCAGATGTGTCAGCTGTTCATAAATTCAAACTTAGCCTTGTTATAATGTTCAGTACAGTGCTACAGAGATTCACACATCACTAAATTAAAACAGATTGCACCACACAAAGTAGTTCTTACAAAGAGATTAGTTACGTTACAAGTAACTTTTGTAGCTGACTGAAACCTGTTTAGGGTGAAGATTGTAAGATACAATATGAAATATGGTATTCATATCTGACCTTAAACTTGATTGAAATGCTGTTTAATAATGATGATATTAATGAGAAGATTTCTTAGATAAATAATACATAATACAAAACGTTCTGCCAATAACTATGACTAAATGATCTAATGGATTTGTAAGGTTGCAATATTTCACTCTGACTACTACCCTCTCTGAAACAGATCTTCATTGTTGCATATATAAGTAAAACAAAATCACATGCATATTTACAAAGAATTATCAAGTGAATTCAATATATCATTCCTAATACATCATTCCTCTTCAAACTGTTAGTTTAGGAAGTTGTGTTACAGCTTGGCATGCAGCAGTGACTTCCTGTTTACAAAGGAAACCTTTTTTAGTGACATCCAAACAAAAGCAACTGATACCCGATGTACACATCACTTAGGTCTTCACTAGCAAAGGTGTTCCTTTAAGGGGTTAAATACGACGTTCAGAGCATATTTATAGTTAAAATGCTGTGCCGGGATTGCCTGATCATGGCTGTCAACATAAAGATGGCTGAACCGGCGGCTAGCAGTTAACGGTGCTAACAGCACGAACACTGCAAACAATGTGAGCCTTAGCTAGCCATTGGAACACACACACAGGGACTAATATGTACTAACTTTAATAAATGTTCTGAATGTCGAATTTAGAACCTTTAAGTTTTAATAGTGCAACCAGATTAAAGGATAGGTTCACAATTTTTCAAATCAAGTGCCCATATGAACATCGAACTAGGATTTTCATGCTGTAATCATTCCTCCTGTTCTCCTGTTCTATTTGTTCCCAAATCAAATCCAACAGTTCTCTTCTTGTGTTACTATCCCTCGCACCGCAACTCAGCACAGAAACACCTTCCTGGGAAACAAAAAGGGGGCATTTGAACCAAAAGAATGTTGGAAGATATCGACTTACAATACATAACTGTGCAATGTATTTTTGCACAGGACTGTGAACTTTCCCCCAATCAATTACATTATAAGTGTATTATAACAGGATATTTGAATTAAATTATTACAGCATTAACCTTTTAAATTATTTGGAAGTTAGATTTATTTTCCTTAAGAATGTGGCCAAGCTGTACAGATGTAATTTATATCTGCCTGAGATCTGAACACAGTGCGGTCATGGCTTGCATCTGCATACAGATATGGTCTGGTGGGCCTGATTAAATTCCATTTGGGATGTTTTCACACCCTAAGGCAGGGGCCTTCAACATTTTTCAGGCATTGCTGACTGAAAGATAACGTCTTCTGCCTCCATTTATCCGTTCCCTACAAAATGTTGGATTCATGTTAATGTGTATTTAAAGACATTTAAATTTGTGTAAATAAAATTGGTTGGATTTTTAAAAATGTATTAATAAAATATAAAAAATTGTCTAATCAACTAAATATTTCGCGACCCCTCTGCAGTACCTCCGCGGACCCCGTGTTGAAAACCTCTGCCCTAAGGTCTAATTGTAAATCTCAGAAGAAAATTCATGAATTTTCTATGAAACATAGTCTTGAAGTAAACATTAAAAAGTGAGCAATGTCTGCTTAACTTCCCATTGACATTTCTCAGAAAACATGTGTACCAAAGAGCTAGTCAGATTTGCCTCCCTGTCCGATATGCTGCAGAACTTTGTTGAACATAGCACTACCTCCAGCTAGGTGAGCATCCCCTCCCACAGAATACTTATTGAAGCTACCCTAGCTGTCCGCCATTGTTATTTACTCTCTATCGTCGACCTTGTAATACGGTACATGCAAAGCACGCTATTTGTTCTGTTGTTGGCTGCAAAAACCAACGGACAAGTCTTCATGTACTTCCATCATCTGAGGAAGATCCAGTGGATTAACTTTATTTTTGACTCAAATGTGCCCACAACAACTGGAAAACTCTTTCTCAACGAGGACCAGAAAAAAGCAGGATTCACTTGAAAACTGAAGCTCAAGGATGGATCGATACCAACTGTCCACGACAAACTTGGAAGATGTAAGTTTTTGCCATTTTTATGTTACTTTACTTTTTATTTTGCATTAGCTTGTTGAATGTATCTAGTTTTGCTTGTAGGCTCACACATGATAATGAGGGAAACTGTGTGAACTAAGCCTCATTTGAAGCCAATGAAATGATGAGAGCAGTAGGTTTATTGTGTATAACGTTGTTCATGTCGCTTTTTATGAACCTTTGTTGTTGCACGAAAGTCCCCTGTGATCCTGTGCGTTTATTCTTGTGTGTAAGTAAATGTACTTGATAGACATGCCCTGAAGATACACATGTGACAAACAAAGTGTCAGGACTTTCAGAAACAGTGATTCCTTTGCGTGGTCATGTTTTGTAACTTCGATTAACATTAGCACCCAGTCGCTAATTTGCTCAGACTGAAAGCTATAGTGGCCCACTGGACAGTGTATATAAAGTTACAACAATACAACCATTTTGATTCATTGACACATTTAGCGTTACTGTAACATTATTATTTGTAACACACTACTGCCACTCCATTTCAGCTTTTAGATTAGATTCAACTTTATTGTCATTGCAGTACAGGTACTGAGACATACCGAGATACATGAGTTCAGCAAGTTGAAAGCTCAGGGGAAGAAGCTGTTCCTGAGCCTGCTGGTCCTGTAGTGCCTGTAGCCGGGGTGACAGGTGACCTTGATGATGCTGTGCGCCCTCCGCAGACACTGCTTGTGCTGGGCAGTTTCGATGCATTAGGGCAGTTTTCACCACCCTTTGTAATGCTTCTGTTCCGACACAGAGCAGTTGCCATACCATACTACAGTGTTTCCCCTACGGATTATTTGAAGTGTATACATTTATTTTGCGCCACCAGTAGATATTTAGCAAGTCCGCTGACACAAGAAGGGCTTTAGACACGTAAACAGTTGTATCTGTTGAATTACATTTAATAAAATACTTCAAGACTTATTAGAAAATAAACACTTTTATTGAACATGGAGATTATTGATGTCCCTAATATTAGGTACTTGCTGAAGTAGCAAACCCTATCAGTTGTTACTACATTACAAACACGTTTAGTTTAACTTTAGTTTAATCAAATCTTAACAGAAAACATAACAGAGTAAGAACCAACACCATCTAGGCATAGGTCTAATGTTAAACTCATTAATTAACCGTGAATTTGATTCTGCTGCTGACATTTCTACCAAGGTACAAAGCCCAAAACATGTTGATGAATATGAGTTGACACAGTGTAGAATTTTATATGTTTGGACAACAGAGTTAAAGAGTCCTTTCCATAAAGCCAAAGAGGGTACCCCCTTTGGTAAAGAGGATTGGAACACCTTCGAGCTGTTCGCCATCGTCTCTACATCTTTGCTTAACTTCATTTGTAATATGTAGGTAGCAAGACTGGTAACGACCTATAATAGACTGATAAATGGTGGCAATGACTGGGAGTGTTTGATTTATAATTCTTGCTCGTCCCCAACTCTGGTTGCTTAAAGTAGAAATAGCAAGTTTATTGCGTTTGGGGAGTTGAATGCATTCAGGCAAAACACTGTACTGTGATCGGTGAGGATCCTCACAATGGTGCAGCGGTAGAAGTTCCCCAGAATCTGAGAAGACAGATGGACTTTCTTCCATCTTTCTTCCTCAAGATGAAGAGACGCTGGTGACCCTTCTTGACCAGGGTTGAAGTGTCGAGGGTGCTTGGACAAGTGGACACTTTAAGCTGGGGACACGCTCAACCTCTTTCCTGTTAATGAGTGTGTGTGCCATCTTTGGTCTTCTTGAAGTCCAAAGATGAGCTGCAGTGCAGTTCTTGTGTAACATGCATGTATAGGAATACTGTTGACAGCCGTAGGTCACTCCGGTTGCGGTCATGTAGTCTGGTATTACGAGAGCACCAGGAACTTACAAGCTTTTGGTATGTCACAAATGTTCTGTGTAATCAATTTATTCCCAACTTGATAAAACTGATGTTATAATTTGTACACTGATTGATGATGTTGTAGTAAACTATCAGTGTCTCCTGCATACAGGACAGCACATCACTCCAGTTAACTGAAACAAGGGATGTTTCCTGCCCGACTGACCCACTATATCTGTATATAAATCATCATCTGGACCTTGAAGAGGAGGGATGGATGCTACCTCTGACCCTTCTCTGTCACAGCGTTGACTGAGTCAACAGACAAGTTGTGAGTTGTTCAAATGTTCCTACAAATGTGTGTTTTTGTATCAATTGCCAGTTTATTATCTGGAACTAATGTCAGTGTGTGAACAGTTATTCCAGGCTCAGTGGCAGTCCTTGTTTCTAGAACAGTTGTCTGTGATGTGTAGAAGCTGAGCTATGGTTCTACATAAAGAGCATGGTCGGTGCAATTACTGAGAATAGTCACACAAACGAAAAATGAAGAAAAAGTATTGTCAGTGTGCAAATAATTGCACATTAAGATAGATCTTATCTACTAGAATAGCATGAATATTCAAATAAATATACTAATAATTGTTTTTATCAGGCTTCACACTGGGATTGATCCTTATACGAATCAGTAACCATGATCCGATCACCTATAAATGAAATGCACAGTATGCTATTCAAATCTAGATTTAAGAATTACATAATTCACTTCATGGGAATACATTTCTCCTCTTGTCATACTGTAACATCAAATCAAATCAAATGTATTTATATAGCCCAATATCACAAATTATACATTTGTCTCAGTGTGCTTTACAGACTGTACAGGATACAACATCCTCTGTCCTTAGACCCTCGCATCGCACAAGGAAAAACTTCCTAAAAGAAACTCCACAATTAAAGGGGGAAAAATGGAAGAAACCTCAGGGAGAGCAACTGAGGAGGGATCCCTCTCCCAGGACAGATGTGCAATAGATGTTGCGTGTACAGGATAAACAGAATAGTAAAAATACAACATTTGACAGTAATTATGTTGTGTTGAAGAAAGAGAATTACCTACATGCTTTCCCTTTATTCAAGAGCAAATGTATCTGCACATGTACATGGTTAGCCCTGATAAAACACGACTTTAATACTGATACTGTTTCACAGATCATCTGAGGGACCTGATGATCTGTCCTGAACCTCGTGTTTGAGGAGATGTTCCTGGAGCCACCAGACTCAATTCACAGCATGAGAAACCAGAGGAGGACTTTATTGCTGGACAGGCATCGATGCTTCAGTCAGGCGATGGTCTGAAGAAAACACAGCATCAGAACGTCTCAGTATCCACAGGAAAGACACGTCAGGATGACCACTGTGACCTGAGAGCTCCATTACCAGCTGAGACAGGAAACCCTTCGCTCTAATGAAGGCCAGGATCTGCACAGTTTATAAACATGTATAAATGTTAGCAACACAAGAAAATTCTCTATTTCACAGTCAAACTTAGTGTGGTGACAGAGTTGACAATATTCTCTGCAGTATTTTGAAAGGATATTAAATCTGCAGTGTTAGAGAAGACGCAGATGTTTTGTTATTGTTGTTATGCACTGTAAATTTAATTAAATGTAGTTATATTGTTTGCAGGCGAATATATTACAGGGGTGAAATTTTTATTATTATTTATTTTTTATTGACTGGCATAGTACTGTAGTTATGTAGAGCCATATAAAACCACATTGCTTTGATAGCTTTGAAAGGTTAAATGCTGAAAAATATGGTTTGAACCAGGATTGGCCATTAAACAAAAACATGTTATACATTTTGGAAGTGATCACATCTATTTTCTTTCATAAATGTTTTTCTTTTGGATGCCAAATGCTCCAGAGTGGAATTATTTGGAAACAACCCTGCACAACCACTGGAATCTAATTCATGCAGGTTTGAAAAACCTTTCACAGCTTCCGTATGGAAATAATTGTCTGAGAAGTAAAACATTTTCTTAGGTGAAAGATTGAAGTTACTCTGGGAAACATGGACACGGTCCAGTCCACACAGTCGCTGCCGACAATTTATTTACCGAGCAGTTTTTCAACTGTATAAGCAAGTTACTGTATGAGATCAGTAATTCAACCCTCAGGTATGTTGACCTGGTACAGGATTAAGTCTATTCCAAGCAAGTTACTGGCTCTTTGTCACTGGCCAGAAGTGACAAATGTGCAGTTACACACGTAACATATGGGGACAGTTGCTACAGTAATCATTATATTATCACTTTGATTACTTTCGTACATTTATTTATTTATTAAAAATAATTACTTGATGAATGCGTCTCTTGTTTCATGCATTTTCTACTCACGTTTCTTTATAGGCACTGTAGGTCATTTCCCACAAAGCTACCTGTAAAGACAAACATAGTTATGAGTTTACAGAGCTAATGCATACATATTTAGCTGACATAATGTATCACAGACATATAAAAAGATAACTAGCATTTGCCTGAGGCAAACATCAGGGAACCCTGTAATCTTGGATATTATTAATCTCTCCCCAATTTTAGAACAGAATCCTGCTGGAGCTTGTGCAGTTGTGGAGTTTTAGTTTACAAGCAGTTATTGTGGTGATATAAAGTCCAGCTAACAGTGATTCCTTAGCATCAAAGCAGATGCGGAAGACTATAAACTCTGACCAATCAGAGCACACTGTTTCAGACAGAGGATGAATGGATGTGCTGCAGCCATGGACAGTGTTTTATGGACATTACAGCATGTAACATTTTTCTGTACACTCCGGAAAAGCATGAGCTCGAAAATTAGCAAAATACGGCACCTGTAAAGAATCCTGTTCAGCTTTCTTATTAATATTTTTTTATTGTTTTACTACACAATCCATTACTTTCATTAGATATAGCCAGATATAACATGTATTGTTGCCAGGAGGAGCATGTGGGAAAGGGGCTATTGCTTGAGTGTAGTTTTTTTTTTATGTATCCTACATCTTCTGTAAATGCTAAGTGCCAAAACCTCTCACAGTCCATTTGAGAAAATGGGTTTGAAGCAACATTTCTACAAACTACCAGAGGGCAGACCTTAACTATTAATACCAGAGAACATTAATAATCTTGAAAGCCAAATCTCATGAACAGATATTAATTTGACTTGTCCTGCAGCAATCTCTTTTGCAAACACCAGGGCTTTTCACGGCCAAGTGCTCACAGCCATTCATAAAGCAGCGGAAGAGCAGCCAGTTGTTTGGCATGGACGGTTATAGACCTTAGCAATGTGTTGGTGAAACCCTGTATGATAATGGACAAGGTAATATAGAGCACAGCCACTGCAGCTGAGCCCTGAAAGCTGCTGTGGATCTGTGCCAGATCATTTTCACTGCCTGACACATTCAACACGAGAGAAACACATAAATCCAGGACTGCATAGTAAACCCATTCCCCCAATCTCCGTAACTAACAGCTCTTGTGTATGCCAACATTGGAAGTGAGTGCTGTAAATACATACCATAGTTTATTTGACCATTTGTCTCTCTTTTTCTCTCTCTCAATTGCACACTTGCTAGCGTTACACACAACCTATGCACCAAGTTATTCCTTAAAGGAGTTTGATTCTTGTTGAACACACTAAAAAGCATCTAAAAAATACTTTAAAAAAAAAATCCTGATGCTTAGGCCCGTTGTTGACTCCTATGGGGTTCGTAGCAACATAGAACTACCTCCAGCTAGGTGCCCATGGAGTACCTGGTCAGTCTACCTTGCTGTCCGCCATTGTTGTTTCCTCGCTACATCCAACTGTACGTTTTGCCATTTTATGTTGTTCTACTGTTTATTTAGATCAGTGGTTCTCAAACGTTTTTGGGCCAGCGCCCCCCTATCCATTATCCAGGTCCCTTACCGCCCCCCATCAAATAAAATGTATAAGAGAATTGTCTCCCCTGAATTTTGATTATTATTCTGTTTGTATTATTCTGATTATTATTCTTAGCATTTATTATTTATTGTACATATTGATTATATTAATTTTGTATTTAAATTCTTATAATATTTTTCTTATCATTAGGCTGCTATATTTTAACATTTTTATTAAAAATTTTAAATTATTATTATAAAAACTCAAATTATCTGAGATTGAAGTTACATAATAACATTTCTAAATGATAATACTATTATATTAATAAAATATCTTTTAAAATATCATTGTTGTTTTTACCTTCAATTGCCCTAATACGCCATGCACCCAGGGAGCAAACACAGCCATTTTATTCAGGAGTGTTAAACAAATGCAACGTAAGAAGTTTGAGATTCAAACTTTAATTGGTGTCATAGACTGCAGCCAATCAGAAACGGGTCAGACATTCAAACTGTAATTGGTGTTAAACACAGCGGGCTCAGAAATGCAAAACAATTTGCACTCTTAAGTGTTCCAACGATAAACGAGCACAAAGGAACAAGTCCCCCAATGGAATCACATGTTTTTTATATATATATATATATATATATATACATATATATATATATATATATTGCGCCAAATCACAACTCACTTTTCACATTGAACAGGTTTATTAAATAAACTAAACACTTATATTATTTATCTAATTTATGTGCATGTTTCCGTGTCTACTGCGTTGCTGCTTTGCGCATTCACATTCTCTCCTCTGCTTTGTTTCGCGAACGGCGGGGCTCCGCTCCCAACACACACACACACGCACACACACACACACACACACACACACACACACAAACACACACACACACACACACACACACACACACAACACACGTGCGCGCACACATCCAATCAGAGACAGAGTGGAGGAAAGGAGAGGAGAAAACTACAAAGTGCAAAAAAGTCACTTTATTGCTCAGCAAAATAAAAATAAAAGTCTAAAAACAACACAAAGTTGCCTGAACACTGGTCAGAATCAATTCAGAATTTGGTTTATTGCCAAGTAAATTCACACCCAAATTCAAACCCTAACCCTAACCCTTACCCTTCAGGCCAAGGACCCCCAAACTGATGGAGAGATGGAGCAGGGACCCCCTACTATATATATTAGGGGATGAACATAATATTATATGTTTTATATATAGATTTGCTTTAGTAGCAGAACTGAGAAGTTCACAATTTAAACAATTCTGAATAAAAACAGATTGTCACAACAAAATAACATAAATAAAATATGAAATATGGGAAAATTAAATAAAAAAAACTCAAAGACAACAATTAAAGACAACAATGAATTAGATGCTACTTTGTGCAACGTGATGATACTTTTGGATACTACAATATGTGGTACACTGTACAGCAGACTGTTACTTGGAGGTATTTTGTTGTAAATGTTTTGCTAAATTATAATTGTGTAACGCATCATTTGGTAGAGGATTGTCTTCACTAGCTCTCCACCTACAGCTTGCCGGGAGAAGCTATAGGTGGAGGTTTTGTCTCAGCTGTCTGCCAGAACCTGCAGGTGGAGGTGGTGGTTGCAGGTTGCTGACAGCGGCTGTAGGTGGAGGTTTTGTCTCAGCTGTCAGCCAGACTCTGCAGGTGGAGGTGGTGGTTGCAGGTTGAGGACAGAGGCTGTAAGTGGAGGTTTTGTCTCAGTTGTATACCTTAATCGGCAGGTGGAGGCTATGCCTGCAGGTTGCTGACAGACACTGTGGGTGGATGTTTTGCTGCAGCTGCAGCTGTCTGCCAGAAACTGCAGGTGGAGGCGGTGGCTGTAGGTTAATGATAGAGGCTGTAGGTGGAGGTTTGGCTGAAGCTGTATGCAGGAATCTGCAGGTGGAGGCTATGCCTGCAGGTTGCTGACAGGCGGAGTTGGCCCTCCTGAAACATCCAGGTCATAAAGCGGAGGATGGACAGCAACCCCGTAGGAAACGTCCACCAGCACCAGTCCGTCTTCATCCACTGACTGTGTGGACGTGGGACGGTCCAGTCTCTCCCACAGCTTCTGCTTGATATGACGTCCCAGATGTAAACTGTACGGACGCAGACGACCACTCTTGAACCTGTGAGGAGCGGAAGACACAGAAATGAAATCAGAACGATGAATGAAACATTTTGCGATAGATTTCTCAGTGATTGGAAAATGTGTTCATTATCTGATTGATTGTTGACACAACATACCTCAGCATGTAATCCACAGCTTCATGGTAGAGCTGCTGGTACTCCTCCACTGAGCGGTTCTGTATCTTTACAGGTTCGTCAAGGTGCAGTGGAGCAGTGGGGGGGCTGGGGACTGCGGGCCACAGAGGTCCGTTTCCTCTTCTGGGGAAGCTCTGCAGATGCAGGAGAGCGCTGGCGCTTTTGCTTTAAAACTGGCACCTGGAGAAGGTCAGCAACACACGAGAGGATGTCAGGCTCCAGTAAACGTCTTACTAAACAACATACTTTTAACAATTTGAAGGAACAAACATGAGAATCAAATGTCTCACCTGGTTGTCTCTGCAGCAGGGACACTGTCTGCAGGCTGCAGGCCTCCTTGTCTACTTGTCTTGCAGGTGGACGGGCACATCACACTGCAACAACACACACACGTTGGAATGAGGCTTCACAAGTACAATTCAACGTTTTCAAAGCAGACATTTTGACTTCGCCCTCATATATTTTATTATATTGTATGAAAATATAATGTCACATATCTACTGGGAATTACTGTGTGTACTAAGTACTTTAGTGCCGTACACAATATCAATGTATTCCAGCTGGGAGATCAGTGATATGCATTTTTTTATTATATGTATAAAGGGAATATTATTAAAACATAATTGTACGTCGTTTTTAATGAATACTTTGACGATTCGATGGTAAATGGAAAACACTGCAGACATTCAAAGTGATCAAATCTCACATGTTCCATGATGGAAGCTTGTTGCGTCGCTTCCGTCTCTGTGAGTCTTTACTTCTTGTCCGGATGTAAAAAGTCCTCAGTAAAAGCGATAATTTGGAAGAAATCGTCGAGTAAAAGTTGAGAAAACACTTTTCTTGACCGTTTTCAGAATTTGTTTATTTTGAAATAATGATCGTATATAAATGATGCACCTGGAGAAAACCATAGCAACCATGGAATCCTCCACGTCCATGTTATACACATGTTCTTACAGTCACCTCATCTCTGTGATCTGAAGGTTATACAATCAGAGATCAACTCCATATCTGAATATGAATCTCCAGATCTGACTGCAGCCTCAGTCAGATCTGTATTATAACACTGGACATTTATTACTCACAGTTTTCAGTTTGGTTGCTCAGATGTTACTCACAGTATTTACAGCAGATACATATTGTGCGCATGGAGGCGCATTATTTACCATTATCCACATACTTATTTATATAGCCTATCTATATATAAATAAAACTAATGAAAGCACTTGTTATTGCATCATTAGTGGTACAGACCTGTTGTTGTTGTTACACAGAAGGCCGATCATTCCGACAGATAATATTAGAGTTTCGTGAAACATATACTATTTAACTTCTTTAAGAAAAGTATCATCTACCTATCATCTACCACTGACTGCATATTTGGGTTGTTATTAAGATTTTTTTAAGATCGCTTTGGCTCAGACAACAAAACAAGAAGCATAATCTGCGAGTTCATATCACAGCCTGAGTGAAGGAACAACACGTGAAAGTTGTAAAAAGCTGGACGGCCAGCACGCAGGCCCAGCAGGATTTTTATTTTGCCATGTGTTGTTTACAGTCCACCATTCTGGATGTGGTACTCATGCTATACATCATTAGAAAGCTTTGAATCTCATCTATTTAGATTTTGAGGTCACAATCACAACAGCAGGTACAATTAGCTCCTCAAACTAGCAAGCAAACTCCAAATGAAAATCATAACTTTGAGCCAACTCACCTATGAAGCCTCATAATAATCCTGTAATCAGTAATAATCCAAGACAAACACTGCTGTGTCATTATACATGTCCAAAAGATTGATTCCAGTAAAAATATTGATCATCAACATCGTCAAATCGATAAAAGCCCATAAACAGCTGTTGCAATCTTTGAAATCAGCTGATCGATGTGTGTGATTTTTTTGTTTATACTCGGTAAAAACTTAATTTCCCGTGCATGCAGTGCTGATACCATGCTTCCAAGACTCTTAGCGTTCGATTGACACCTTATTTGAGCCAATCGGAGCTTCCATGCGTTATCTACAGCCTTCAATAGCCAATGAGTGTCAACTTGATAAGGAAGTGCCAGCCCCTCTTCTTTTGTTTACAGACCGAGCCAATAGCAGCAGAGTCTCCCGATGTCTGGCGTATTGTGTAGCCAATTAAATTCTGAACACGAAGATATGCTACTTCAATGTTTATTTTCTTTACAAATGTTTTCTTTATTTATGTAATTGTATTTATTATATTCACGTTCAGAAAAAAAGAAAAGAAAAGATTACAAAAAATGTGTGTACACTTCACTTACTCTGTGTCATTACTACTAACAGGGAATATGGGTATATAATAGTTATTTATGAGGAATACAAATAATATTTTATTATTAAATATTGTAATATCTCCAAATTGCTCAGCTTGTGAACGCGTGGTGTTACTCTTATAAAAACCTGTCTAATATGTTGTGTTTTTGTTCTGAAATTTGAACCTGAACTTGGTAATATTTGGTTTTATGTTCCTATTGTGTTTTCCAGTTCACCACCATCAGCTATACCCATCTTCAGGAATCTTTTTCAACAAGAAAATTCAGACAGTTTATTTTCTTCAAATTCAGTATATTCAGACCACCAGAAGCACTTGGAGTAATTCTGTTTGCAAGAACAATAAGAGAGTTATCTTTTGAATGAGACCAACACATGCATATGGTGCAAATGGTTGAAAAGCAGCTTTTAATTTAATTTGGGTGTCGTTTTGTGGTATTTTTGTGTAAATTCCCCCACACTGTGAGAGGATAAAATCTTAGCAATGTACCAATGACATTTGTAATAAATTACATAGTAAGCTTTTCATCTTTATTCCTTAATACTATATTTAGAAAAATCTAGATAACTGTGCTGTTTTTTTTTTATGGGAACTTGGGGGCTGCAGGTTTATCAACATGCACAGAGGGCACGTGGGTGTGATCAATGTGGGCCCAGCATAAAACCTTTTCTCTGCGTCCCTCAACAGGTTAATGTGACCATGACTGCATGTGCTTTACACAGATCTTATGGAAAAGAGAAAACATGTATCTCCTAGAGCAGGGTCTTCAATGTTTTTCAGGCCAAGGACCCCCAAACTGATGGAGAGGATGGAGCAGGGACCCCCTACTATATATAGTGTATAAAATTGTGTTTTATATTAAACTGGGCCTAGTGCCATGTATAAACATAGCTACCCTTTATTTTTCAGATCAACATAATATTTCGCAACCCCCCTGCAGTACCTCCACGGACCCCCTAGGGGTCGCAGAAGACCTCTGGCATAGCCTATAAAGCAGGGGTGGGGAACCTTTTTCTTATCAAGTGCCATTTAAATTTTTACAAAATCCTTCGAGGGCCATACTAATTATTGAACTCATAACCTCGGCTAAAGATTTTAAGACACAGCCCATTCAGTTCACATGTCATTCATGCTGTGCAGAAAAAGCAACGTTTTCATCCATGTATCTTCTATTTTACATTTCTATGTTTTTATGTTACACTGTACAGAGAGCTGCTTGTTGGGCCAAACTCCGCCGAAGAGCGTAACTTTATCCAAACGCACTCGTCCTTTCAGCTTGTCTAGTTTGCCATGTTTCGTGCTGTAATGACGCTCGAGAGCCTTTGTCATCACCGTCGCGTCCTTTTACTGGCTTTTTACTTCCACAAAGAAATAATTGTTCGTCCATTTCTCCTGGAAAGTGAGCCATACTGCGTTCACTGATGTCAATGACAGTCTCGTTTAATATTGAAGTTTTGTGACGTGATGTGACCACGTGATGACACGTTCCGCTCGTGTTGTGTTCAAGGACCCTGGCCTTGTCCAGGAAAAACAGGTAGTCGCCCGTTTATTCTATTGCTGACTACATTTGGATTAATTTTTTTGGAGTTTATTTTTTGCGTGTGTTTATGAATTACCCCGAGGGCCAGATCAAATGGTCCGGAGGTTCCCTGCCCCTGCTATAAAACAAACGCCCTCCAAAGACAATTGAACATCCTCTGTTCTAAAATATTGCTTCCAGCGCCCGTCTGTTGGTGAAGACCGCTGGTATAATAAATATGAATAATTAATACTTTAAATATACATAGGCTTTAAATAGGATACATATTTAATTGTTACCTTAATCTGTTTGACTGTCCACCCACAACACATACATACATTATTTGCTAAACATACAAAGAGTACATCATTATTTTTCATTTATTTAAAATATGGCTGGCCTTACATTTCTTTTTTTTAATATAGCTCATAAAAATAAATAATAGTATGAATACATATTTCAAATAAAGGCTTTAAATCTATACAGGCTTTATTTATAGGCTTAAAATATTAGGATGTATATTGAATTGTTAAATAGCCCACGTGTTTGACTGCACACAAACTCTCTCACACACACACACAGACATACACTTATTCTCTTTCTCTGGCTCTCGATCAATCTCTTTCTCTCTTGCATTTTATGATGTTTATAATAAAGAGTTTTCTATTAAATAACATATATAGTAACTTCTGATCAACGCATATACATTTTAGACTTATGGCGACGGCTGTGCATGTAGATAAAGCGGCCAGTAGCTCCCATAAAACGCAGCATGAAAATTGGATTAAGTGGATTAAGTTAACAATAATGATGCTTGGTGCAGTAGCGTTGTCAAAGTTGATGTCAATGTTTCCCTGATGTTGAATTTTTTATATTAAGATACATTAAATTTGCACAGAGTATTCATTAGTGTTTCTGTTGTTGCTGTTTACATTTCTCCTGATGCAAATTCCAAAAATTCAGCTGATTAAAATGGTCAAACAGAGAAGAAAACTGTTAAAGTGTGGACAGATGAACCTATAGCTGCTCGAGAGGACTGCATTAAGAATGCTGCCACCCAGGAGAAGCACATCAATCTGGAGGAATATACTGTACATCTTCAGTGACATCATTGATCACGACAATAAAATCATGGCCTGGATGAAGGGTGAGATGAGGGCCCTCTCCAGGGCTAAAACAAAAAGCTGCCTTTCGGGCAGGTGACAAGGAAACATACAGCACTGCCAGAACGAGACTGAAAGCTGGCATCAAGGAGGCGAAGCAGAGCCATCAGGAGAGACTGGAGAGAGACGTCAACACCAAACACACCTAAGATACGATGAAGGCGATTCAGAATATATCCATCCATCCATCGTCTACCGCTTATCCGGAATCGGGTCGCGGGGGCAGCAGCTCCAGTAAGGAACCCCAATCTTCCCTTCTCCGGGCCACATCCTCCAGCTCCGACTGGGGGATCCTGAGGCGTTCCCAGGCCAGTGAGGAGATATAATCTCTCCACCGAGTCCTGGGTCTTCCCCGGGGTCTCCTCCCAGCTGGACGTGCCTGGAACACCTCCCTAGGGAGGCGCCCAGGTGGCATCCTTACTAGATGCCTGAACCACCTCAACTGGCTCCTTTCAACGTAAAGGAGCAGCGGCTCTACTTCGAGTCTCTCACGGATGGCTGAGCTTCTCACCCTATCTCTAAGGGAGACGCCAGCCACCCGTCTGAGAAAACCCATTTTGGCCGCTTGTACCCGTGATCTCGTTCTTTCGGTCATGACCCAGCCTTCATGACCATAGGTGAGGGTAGGAACGAAGATCGACCGGTAGATTGAGAGCTTTGCCTTCTGGCTCAGCTCTCTTTTCGTCACAACGGTGCAGTAAAGTGACTGTAATACCGCCCCAGCTGCTCCGATTCTCCGGCCAATCTCTCGCTCCATTGTCCCCTCACTCGCGAACAAGACCCCGAGGTACTTGAACTCCTTCACTTGGGGTAATGGCTCATTCCCTACCCGGAGTCGGATTCAGGAGTTCCTCAAAGTGCTCCTTCCACTGGCCGATAACCTTCTCAGTTGAAGTCAGCAGGGTCCCACCCTTGCTGTACACAGCTTGGATGGTTCCTCGCTTCCCCCTTCTGAGGTGCCGGATGGTTTTCCAGAAGCACCTTGGTGCTGACCGAAAGTCCTTCTCCATAGCTTCTCCGAACTTCTCCCACACCCGCTGCTTTGCCTCTGACACGGCAGAAGCTGCCGCCCTTCTAGTCCTTCGATACCCTGCAACTGTTTCCGGAGTCCTCCCGGATAACATAACCCGGAAGGACTCCTTCTTCAGTCGGACGGCTTCCCTGACCACCGGGGTCCACCACGGTGTTCGAGGGTTACCGCCCCTTGAGGCACCTAAGACCTTGAGACCACAGCTCATCACCGCAGCTTCAGCAATAGAGGTTTTGAACATCGCCCACTCAGGTTCAATGCCCCCAACCTCCAAAGGGATGTCTGAAAAGCTCCGCCGGAGGTGTGAGTTAAAGATCCCCAGGACAGGGGCTTCCTCCAGACGTTCCCAGTTCACCCGCACTACCCGTTTGGGTTTACCAGGTCTGTCCAGAGTCTTCCCCCACCCCTTGATCCAACTCACCACCAGATGGTGATCAGTCGACAGCTCCGCCCCTCTCTTCACCCGAGTGTCCAAAACATGCGGCCTCAGATCAGATGATACGATTACGAAATCGATCATTGACCTTTGGCCTAGGGTGCTCTGGTACCACGTGCACTTATGAGCATCCTTATGTTCGAACATGGTGTTTGTTATGGCCATTCCATGGCTAGCACAAACAACAACAACAAACGACCGTTCGGGTTTAGATCAGGGAGGCCCTTCCTCCCAATCACGCCTCTCCAGGTGTCTCCATCGTTTCCCACGTGTGCGTTGAAGTCTCCCAGCAAGACTACGGAGTCCCCTACTGGAGCCCCCTGCAGGGCTCCATTTAGGGTCTCCAAGAAGGCCGAATACTCAGAACTGCGGTTTGGGGCATAGGCACAAACAACAGTCAGAGTTTTCCCCCCCATAACCCGAAGGCGTAGGGAGGCGACCCTCTCGTCCACCGGGATAAACTCCAACGTAGCGGCGCTCAGCCGGGGGCTAGTGAGTATCCCCACCCCGGCCCGACGCCTCACACCTTGGGCAACTCCGGAGAAGAATAGAGTCCAACCCTTATCCAGGAGTACGGTTCCAGAGCCAAGACTGTGCGTGGAGGTAAGCCCCACCAGATCCAACTGGTAGCGATCCACCTCCCGCACTAGTTCCGGCTCCTTCCCCCACAGAGAGGTGACGTTCCACGTCCCCAGAGCCAGCCACTGCTGCCCGGGTCTGGTCCGTCGAGGTCCCTGACCATCACTGCCACCCGTGTGACAGCGCACCCGACCCCAGCGGTTTTTCCCATGAGTGGTGGGCCCACAGGATGGATGGATGGACCGGGCTCCGTGGCAAACCCGGCCACAAGGCGCTCGCTGTCGGGCCCTCCCTCTGGGCCTGGCTCCAGACGGGGGCCCCGGGCTTCCTCCGGGCAGGGTCTCTCCTTTCCTTTCCCTTTCTTTCATGAAGTCGTTTTTGAACCATTCTTAGTCTGGCCCCTCACCTCAGATTCAGAATATATATATATATAAATTATTTAGGCTAAAAAAGCAGAAGCGCCCCTATTATCAGCTAACTGTTGTCATCACTGATGCCGTCTCCACTGCCCTCCACTCATCCCTCACACATCTGGAAAACACAATACCTGCATCAGAACGCTGCTTGTTGATTTCAGCTCAGCATTAAACACAATCTTCACGATGACACTGATTGGCACATTTAGCACCCTGGGCTTATGTACCACACTCTGCAACTGGATATTGGACTTCCTAAAAAAAATAGGTGGATTGGTTGTTCTCACTTCCTCCACACTACCGCTGAACACTGGAGCCCCCTCCTGTTCACGCTGTACAGCCATCACTGCAGCCCTCAACATGAAGAGAACTTTGTTGTGAAGTCTGCGGCTGACATTATTATCATTGGCCGGATGAATTCCTCACATAGCTTAGGTGACTTCTTACTAGAAATAACTACTTCACTAATGTTTGACATATTCTATTGTTTCTCATTGTACTTTCCACATCCTGATAGTTACAGTAAGTGTTTGCATGACATACTTAGTATTTACCTGAAGCAAACACCAGGGAAAGCTGTAATCTTGGTTGCCAATGTTGTCCCCGATATTTTACGATTAGATTCCTGCTGGAGCGTGTTTGGTTGTGAAGTTTTAGAAGGGATATGGTGATGATATTCACGGTAGAAGTTCAGATAAACTTGGTTACAATGGTTCCCTGGCTACAAAAATGCCGGCAGAGCAAACACGGAAGACCAGAAACGCTGACTAAAGTGCCAGGAGACCGACACTAAGATGGACTGTTTTGGACAGATGGTGATAACAGGTTATGCAGCAATAGACAGTATGAAAAATATCATGTGCTTTCGAGTATTAAAGCATACAAACATCTTTTGGTATTAGAGTGTTTAAGGGTCTCAAACTGATCTATCATGCTTTTTTCGGGGTAATTACTTGGTTTGCCTGCCCTACATGTCATAAGCCTAATCTTTGATACTGTGTCATCAGTAGAATCAGAGCTAATATGCTGGCAAGAGGTGATTGGTTCATTTGGGGATTCAATTTCACGATAGAAGGATGTTGCAACACTGTGTGTGGAAGTCTCAGAGGTCGAGGGAAAATGAATTTTCCTGCTTAGATTCCTGTTAAAGCTGGAGTTAAGATGTTGGCAGAAGTTAATAATTTTGCCCTTTTTTAAATAAATAAATAAAAACAGATAGGACAGACTGAAGGCTGATCCTGTGCTCCCAGCGCCACATCAGCAAAAGTTTTGAAGTCAGAGAACATTTCTCCCAGGGAAGTGATCAGAAGTCGGGAAGACTTTATGGATGTGGAATTTCATTTACCAATTATGAAAGCCCTCACTTCACTGGGAGGAACTTCAGAAGCATGCGTTCATTCTCACAGAGTGAAGGGGAGATGGGAGAAGCATAAAGAAATGGAACTGGATGAGCTCTGTAAAAAGCAGCAGGAGGAAGAACAGGCAGAAAGTTAATACAAGACATTGGATGAGCAGGCTCTTGAGGATATCCAGTCCCGAGAGGCTTTAACATATTGACTGTCAAGAGCTCGAAACTTTAGGCAGGCGGAAAGGGAATATGAAGAATTAAAACTCACATCTTCTTCCCTGCAGAAAGAGAAAACTGACAGCAGACTGGAGATGTACTAATGTACCCGGCCTCCAACCACACTCCTTTCTTCCTTTATCCTCCATATATGATGCTGAAGGAGGTTCATCGATGGCCGGATAGCTTCTCTCATCACCTGGGAAAGATGCACAGTGTGCAACAAGTGTTGTCAGAGCAAAATAAAACATGAACTTGCAGATTCCTCTGGTTTACATAAGAATTCTGCTCTCACCTCCTGGAACATAACGACTCCTAGCCCACTGTTCGAGGCCTCGGTCTGCAAGACAAAAGGAAACGCAAAGTTAGGAGAATACAGGAATGGCTCCCCACAGAGTGCTTGCTTCAACCTCTGAAACGTCAGCTGACACAGCTCCGTCCACTGCCTGGTGGATACCCCCCTGTATGCATACCGGTAAACGATATGTTCCGTCTGGACTGGTGGAGGAGTCTGATAGCCCCGCAACCCCTACCAACCTGACCTCTATGAGCAGACACTCACATTGGAGTGGCTGGGCTTCTCACAGAACCAGCAATCCTGCCCTGGTATCTGAGGAGCCCCCCATGGTGCTGGACGACCAAACACACAGACTAGGCCATGGGGAGGGACAAAAAGAAGTTGGTAGCACTAGACCCAATTCGCTGTGGAAAACGCCTGGAGGAAGCCTATGGATTGTCGGCGGTCATCTTCTGCTGGCCAGCCAACAGCGACGGGTCGGACTGGGCCCCGGTTCGACCTCCCGAGTGGCCGGATGTTGCAGCAGCTCTCGCAAGAGAGCACAGTCCTCCCGTTGGAATGTAATAATGTCGAGGAGAGACTGGATCTGTTGCCGTTGCAAAGCGGTGGTGCGCTCGTTAATGACAATAGGATGCCGGAGCGCCTGTCTCATCTTACTGAGCGGAGTCTCTTCTTCCGTCATGGTCCCTGTTCAGGCACCAGTGTGAGAGAGTTCTGCTCTCACCTAGATAAACATTACGGTCAAAGATGAGGATTGGTGGAGACACAGTTTATTCTCGCACTTTGCCTTTTCAGGCTACAACTAAAATTACTTTCAAAGCAGCAACCCCAACGTCCTGATGCCACTCTGTGGAGCACACACTCTTCCTCCAGGACCCAGCCTACTGTAAGAGACTAGAACCATGTTTCCACCACGCTTATATTATTTGATTGATTACCTGATTCTGTCCAGCTGACTGATCGCCAGCTGAGACTCTCCCATGTTTCTACCAGCAGCCGGTGCTGTAACCACACCCCTACTGCCACATGTACTATTCTTTTTTGTTCAGATTTATCTCACTTTCTTTTTCATGCATTCACACATTCTCTCGTTGAATATATGGAACAATATGGATGAATGAAAATGCAAAAAGTTAGACATATGGTTAAATCGAGATATTTCTCTTTTTAATCCCATTTATATAACAAAGATGGAAAGTCTTTCAACACAAACACAATGTGTACACCGCACGATGTTCCCATCTGGCAGATTCTAGCAGATTCATTCTTTTTAGAAATGGGTCTTTATTTTTCAGTTACTTCATGGAAAACAAATGTGTTCTGTTACCCATGTTCGATGAATCAGGAAACATATTACCCTTTGAGGAATTTAATTATCATCTCACATAGTTGCCTCCCCTCATCCCCCTTCATTGATGATTGATGAACATAATAATAAATTATTTTTTTGCCAAAGGGATCCGCAGTCTCTTTACAAGTGAATTATGTCCTATGCAATTCAGCAGAAACTCAGCTTCTCATACCTTTTGTCAGCCTATCTTAAAGAAATTACGCATTATCTTTACCACCAAAAGCAAAAGAGGAAAATATTTAATGATATACAGTATGTTATTCAGGAGAACTCTTAAGATAAAGGTTCAACATTGATCACAATCGCTATATTTTCTGTGATGAAGAAATAGAAACCACTGCGCGCTTATTTTTCTCAGTCTTTGTAGTAATACTTTTTGGTGTGTTATTAATTTACTCTTGAACGTCTAATTTTTTATATAATTAATAATTAATCAACTAATTGTTGATCTAGCTTTCAATCTCTTGTGCTTGATCCGTTTGTCTGTTAGGAGCAAGCTTAACGCTTGGGGAATCATTATTAACCAGCCTGGTAAGATTTCAAACTTATGTGGAAATCTACTTTCAATTTGTTAGAATGATCTACAAAGCAGCAGTAGTAAGCTGGTAACCTTTTAGTGTTTGTTGTTGTTCCTGATGATGTTTCTTTGTCATTCAGTATTGAATGAATACTTACTAACTTCACATTCCATATTACACCTATAGTAACTTGTATTGTTGCTTTATATACCACTCAGTACTGTGTTTATTTGCTTTCAGTATTACACTAGAATCACATTCAGAATGACAAACCACTGACAAAAACTCATAATTGCTAATATACTCTTTTATTGCCATGTACTGTGAAAAAGTCAAAAATAGGACTTTAAGTATGTGACAAAAGTCTACAATAAAGTGGAACTTTTTTTTGACTCTCTGGATGAGGTTGATCGTTTGTGTCCTTGTGTGATTGCCCTTCAGCCGGACACACAGTTCAGCACAGAGTGTGGCTCATTACACTGAGACTCCATCTGCCAGGATGAACGCTTGCAGGGCAGACTGGCACTGAGTGTGACGCCTACTCCTGATATTAGCCTCGTCTCTGTGCCCTTTCCCTGCACCTCAGCCCAACTTCACTGTGCAGAGGCACCCACTGCAGAAAAGAAGCCACAGTGATGTGTAACAGGATGATCTGGATAAAAGGATAAATGAGTCTTCTGTACCCGGGCAGGGTGATGATGACACCTGGTCTATTCATCTAATCTAAATTATGTTAGACTACTCAAATATCGAATATTGACATTTAATTCAGGATGAAATATTACATATAATAATATCACAACATAATTTCTGTCAAATGTTGTATTTGTACGATGTTGTTTATCCTGTACACGACATCTATTGCACGTCTGTCCGTCCTGGGAGAGGGATCCCTCCTCAGTTGCTCTCCCTGAGGTTTCTTCCATTTTTCCCCCTTTAATTATGGGGTTTCTTTTAGGAAGTTTTTCCTTGTGCGATGCGAGGGTCTAAGGACAGAGGGTGTCGTGTCCGGTACAGTCTGTAAAGCACACTGAGACAAATGTATAATTTGTGATATTGGGCTATACAAATAAATTTGATTTGATTTGATATTGATACAGATTGTGGTCAGTTTTTGTCCTTGTAGAAGGAGATCATATATTGACAGGTGGATGCGATCAGGTGTCTGAGACGGAGAGGCTGCGGTAAATGGCATTAGCAGGGGAAAAAAAGCATCAGAAGAGAATCATCAACATGCAACGTGTTCCCTTTTTATCAATTAAATTAAAAAAAAACACAAAAATGATCAGATGTAAGACGTAACTTCCTTCAGCAGAGAAATATTTTATAGATATCGTATTTGTGCTGTGGCAATTGCCACAAGTAAAATCTAATAGACACAATTATTTGTTATTTAATTTCTCAGGAATTTAAATAGGCTCTTGTTTACAGGTATCTTCTTTGCATCTGGCCTTTTAGCGTATACTCATCCTAATAGTTTAGGTTATTTTGATTGTCTCCCATGGGAGAAATTGTCTTGGAGAAAGGGAAATTGCTGCATCAAGACCAGACATAACAATAAAAAACACATTACATAAGAACACATATGCAGACATAAGCCTGAGATAAAAATAAGCAAACAAAAAACAACCAGCCAATTAATCACATTCCATTCACCATGTTAAGAGCCACCAAAATTCACGGTATACATCTCAAGAACTTAGACACAATCTATCACGTCTCACTTTACATGTTTACTAGCGTCCCTGAGTTGAGCATTGATCAGTTAAACTGATAGAGGGACAAATGGAGCCTGTACCGGGGAAAGAAGGCAGGAGTCCAAGTAAGGCAATAGGTCAGGCCCGTGTCTAACAGGCAGACAGGTGACAAGCAAGGGGAAAGGCAAAGGAATCAAAAGAAGTGGACCAGTACATGTAGTTAGTTAGTGAGTGATAATAGAATGAGATGCAGGTGAGGAGGTGGGTGGGGAAGGCCAGGTAACTGCAGGACTGATGAGGAATGTGGGAGCCGGTCTGTAGGTGGGAGGGAAGGTTAGGTAACCATGACTGGCAAGAAGGTCTGAGGGCATATTGTGAATGGTTTGCGGATGGCAGGTGAAAGGAAAGTACATGGCCTGGGGAAAGTAAACAGGGGCTGGAGACAGGAACAGAGAGCCAGGCTAGGGAAAACTATCAACCAATTAGAAAGTCCTCATGACATTAACAGTGATAAGTGTCGCCGCGATGACTGGAATGTTACTCGCCACACAGCAGTGAATAAGCCAATGATTGTGAAGCATATTGCAAACACAATGTCAGCCTATATGACTTCAGTGATCTGCCTGAACTAATGCTATGCTTCATATAATTGGATCAGTCCTGTGACAGTTTGAATAAAAGGGAAACATTATAAGCTGAACAACGACATATTTTCTGTTCAGATATTTTAATTACATAATACTGTATAGAATGGTGTTCCTGTTGTTGTCTCCAACCCGAATTGTATTAGAGTGGAGGGATCGAGCAAGATGCTGAATCCAAATCACATTAAGACAGAATCCTCAACAACCAGAGTAAGAACAAGATTATCTTATGTACCTCTGTCTCTACTTCTCTCCCCAGCACTCTGTGGAGGCTGTGAATGCCGGAGTAAATCCCATAGGTGATACCTCCTACAACTCCAGCCACTGGGATCTGGGTAGTGCCTTCTTCTTTGCTGGGACTGTCATCACAACCATAGGTACTGTGACTATGTCATGACTCAATGGCTCACACTCAATTATGTTCCCTGTACTCAACCTTATGTCTATGGATTCATGCAATTGGATATCCTACTCTATCATAAACTGCTTTGTTGATCTGAAGAAAGAAACATTTAACCAAACTAAACTGTCCAACTATTGTCAGTATGACCCACATTATCTCTGTCATTACTGCCACAGGTGGACCAAAAGTGGTAATTCAGCTCATTTATACTACATCCATTTTCACCCAGTTATTCCTATGGTATAAGACAGTCCAAAAATCTTAGTTAACATGAACAACTTTCTAAACTAGAGTGATACAAATTTGTGAATTTGTGATGTCATCCAGCATAAAGTCTGCTCCGTAGACAATGAGTTGTGAAATATGTTATAGATGACACTAAGAGTACCAAGGGGAATGTTCTGAGTATATGGGTATATATCGATTTCACAACTGGAAACATTACAATAGATCAGTGGCTCTCAACCTTTTTTGGGCCAGCGCCCCCCTATCCATTATCCAGGTCCCTTACCACCCCCCCCATCAAATGAAGTGTAGGCAAATTGTCTCCCCTGAATTTTAATGTTGATTATTATTCTGTTTGTATTATTATTCTTAGTATTTATTATTTATATTACATATTGATTATATTCATTTTGTATTTTAATTCTCATATTATTTTTCTTTTTATTAGGCTGCTATGTTATGTTCTTCTAAAAACTAAAATTCTCTTAGATTGAAGTTACATAACATTTCTAAATAATTGTAAATATATTAGGAAAAATTAGTTTTTGTTGTTTAACTTAAAGTGGGGCCAGACTAAGAATGGTTCAAAACGACTTATTGAAAAAAAGGGAAAGGAAAGGAGACCCTGCCCGGAGGAAGCCCGGGGCCCCCGTCTGAAGCCAGGCCCAGAGGGAGGGCCCGACAGCGAGCGCCTGGTGGCTGGGTTTGCCACGGAGCCCAGTCGGGCACAGCCCCAAGAAGCTACGTGGTACCTCCCATCCATCCATCCTGTGGGCCCACCACTCATGGGAAACTCACAAGTCCCCGGCTGAGCGCTTCTACGTTGGAGTTCACCCCGGTGGATGAGAGTGTCGCCTCCCTACGTCTTCGGGTTATGGGGGGGAAAACTCTGACTGTTGTTTGTGCCTATGCCCCAAACCGCAGTTCGGAGTATTCAGCCTTCTTGGAGACCCTGAATGGAGCCCTGCAGGGGGCTCCAGTAGGGGACTCCGTAGTCTTGCTGGGAGACTTCAACGCACACGTGGGAATGTGGGAGGCGTGATTGGGAGGAACGGCCTCCGTGATCTAAACCCGAATGGTCGTTTGTTGTTGGACTTCTGTTTAAGTCATGGAATGGCCATAATAAACACCATGTTCGAACATAAGGATGCTCATAAGTGTACATGGTACCAGAGCACCCTAGGCCAAAGGTCAATGATCGATTTTGTAATCGTATCATCTGATCTGAGGCCGCATGTTTTGGACACTCGAGTGAAGAGAGGGGCGGAGCTGTCAACTGATCACCATCTGGTGGTGAGTTGGATCAAGGGGTGGGGGAAGACTCTGGACAGACCTGGTAAGCCCAAACGGGTAGTGCGGGTGAACTGGGAACGTCTGGAGGAAGCCCATGTCCGGCGGAGCTTTTCAGATATCCCTGTGGAGGTTGGGGGCATTGAACCTGAGTGGGCGATGTTCAAAACCTCTATTGCTGAAGCTGCGGTGATGAGCTGTGGTCTCAAGGTCTTAGGTGTCTCAAGGGGCGGTAACCCTCGAACACCGTGTTGTATCCCGGTGGTCAGGGAAGCCGTCCGACTGAAGAAGTAGTCATTCCGGGTTATGTTATCCGGGAGGACTCCGGAAAGAGTTGCAGTGTACCGAAGGACTAGAAGGGCGGCAGAGAAGCGGTGGCAGAGGCAAAGCAGCAGGTGTGGGAGAAGTTCAGAGAAGCTATGGAGAAGGACTTTCGGTCGGCACCAAGGTGCTTCTGGAAAACCATCCGGCACCTCAGGAGGGGGAAGCGGGGAACCATCCAAGCTGTGTACAGCAAGGGTGGGACCCTGCTGACTTTGACTGAGAAGGTTAACGGGCAGTGGAAGGAGCACTTTGAGGAACTCCTGAATCCGACTAACACGCTCTCTATGGTAGAGGCAGAGCTGGAAGCTGATGGGGGATCATCGTCAATTTCCCTGACAGAAGTCACTGAGGTAGTCAAACAACTCCACAGTGGCAAAGCCGCAGGGGTTGATGAGATCCGTCCAGAAATGCTGAAGGCTTTAGGTGTTGAGGGGCTGTCTTGGTTGACATGCCTCATCAACATTGCGTGGAAGTCTGGGACAGTGCCTAGGGGGTGGCAGACCGGGGTGGTAGTTCCCCTATTTAAAAAGGGGGACCAGAGAGTGTGTGTCAACTACAGGGGTACCACACTTCTCAGCCTCCCTGGTAAAGTCTACTCCAAGGTACTGGAAAGGAGGGTTCGGCCGGTAGTCGAACCTCTGATTGAAGAGGAACAATGTGGATTCCGTCCTGGTCGTGGAACAACGGACCAACTCTTCACTCTCGCAAGGATCCTGGAGGGGCCTGGGAGTACGCCCATCCGGTCTACATGTGTTTTGTGGATTTGGAGAAGGCGTAAGACCGGGTCCCCCGAGTGATACTGTGGGCGGTGCTGCGGGAGTATGGGGTGAGGCGTCACTTCTGAGGGCCATCCAATCCCTGTATGCCCAAAGCGAGAGTTGTGTCCGGATACTCGGCAGTAAGTCGGACTCGTTCCCAGTGAATATTAGCCTCCACCAGGGCTGCGCTTTATCACCAATCCTGTCGACGAGGAACGTAATCTGTGACCTTTTCAGCTGTAGATCATGGAACCGGATCGCAAAGTTTTCGTGCAGGGTTTCAACCAATGTTGCATTTCGGCTTGTCCGCTTGCTTTTAGCAGAGAGGGAAAATGCGCTAATTGTCCCTTTTGAAGAAGTGTCTTAAACAGTTTCAGTTTGTTAACAAACGCAAAAACACTTTGCAATCGGTCAGGCAGCATTTTTATATGAATACGAACTCTCCCACTCTAATAAAACGTCCTATGTTGGTCTTCATATTTTCGCTTAGCTGTGCATTTTTTCCCTGCCATTTTAGGATCGAACTCAGATGGTCAGATAGTGTTTACTCTACGATAGGTTTTTCCACCCTCGAAGGTGATTGGTTCACTGCATCGCAGGCATTTTTGTGATTGGCTCTTGGGCCACATCAAAATTAGATGCACTGTCATGCTCTCATACTGACAGCACACATACACACACTCACAAATAATTCGATATGAACTGAAGAGCCGCATGAAACTGGGCAAAGAGCCGCATGCGGCTTGTGAGCCGGGGGTTGGCCACCTCTGACCTAATGGCTGTTACAGTGTCATTTTAGGAAAATGCAGTAAATATTTAGGTATTTATTAAAATGAATCATAAAACCATAAAACAAATTAATCTAGACATGTTTGCAAAAACACATACACACACGGCACTGTTCTTCCTTTGGCACTTGCACACATTAATCCATTGAATGAAGGCGCTTACATACACATTGTGCACACCCATAACCACTTGCAATCCCGTTCTTACGTGCACATCCATTAGATCCATTATAATGTGTAACTAAATCTGCTCTGTGCTTTTGTTTGCTTCATGTTGTCCTGTAAAACCCCCTTTTGTCTCCTTTACATCTACAGGGTATGGTAACATTGCCCCAAGCACTGAAGGAGGAAAGATTTTCTGCATTCTGTATGCAATATTTGGAATCCCACTGTTTGGATTTCTCCTGGCAGGCGTTGGGGACCAGCTTGGTACCATATTTGTCAAAAGCATCGCCAAGGTGGAGAAGATGTTCCGGGTGAGTCCCAACATAACGTCTATGAGTCTGCTTTGTGGAAATGGTATAGGAAATGTTGTATTTGGTCCCTTGGTTTTAAATAAGGACATTAGTACACAAGAGCCCAATACACAGTTAGTTCTGATGTCACGTTTTTCCTACCTTTACTCAAACGTTTGGAATCCCTATTACATTGATGTTTTTCTTCTTTCAATAATGGTTGTTTAAACATAAAAAATCGAATTCATAGACATAATGTATTATTTACATTTGAAATACTTTTAGACCCAAAATAAGAAAATTTAATGTAATGACATTATATTTAGTCTTCCAAGACAGGGGAGAATACTGTTGTGTACAGTGGTTAAAGAAAAGAATAATACAAATATATAATAGAAATATAAAATTAAAATCTATTTGCTGTGACCTATAAAAACAGTAAGATGGTTGAGATATTGTACTTATAAATAAACAGGAATACATATCTACAAAGGTAAATACTAAGTAATCAGTAACAGGTCTACGGTTAAAAAATTCAAGATCTCCCACTTATGTCACCGGACATTCAAAGGACTAGAGATCCAGTATCCTGTCTATGTGACCCACCTAAAACCCAGAAAGTCTTCCAGGACTCCCCTGACAGGATCATTGCAGATTTAGCAATGAAAGAAAAATGCAGGGTTAAAATCAAACTGCTTTTCTTCTCGCATCGTCCTTTTGTCAAAATTTCACAAATGCTAAAAACAATGGAATCAAAAAAGGAAGATTAATTACAGTCTACAAGGAAGAAAAACACCTGTCCATCCCTCACTATCAACATATACTACAATGGCACCATCATGATACAGGGATCAGAATATAGACTGGATAATTTTTACAACAGCTTCCAGACAAAAAGAAATGTGGCAGAAAAGAAGAAAAGAAACCAACAGAAATCAGACTCCTTGGAGATCAGTCAGTCTCAGTAGTAGCCATGTGACCTCCTCTCCTAGCTGTAGTCCCAAACTCTCCACCGGTGTTAAAGTGTTGCAAGAGGGACTCTCCATCCTAGAGAGAGAGATTGTGGCCTTCAAAGAAAAGACTCTGACCTGCCTTCACAACAGCAGGGAGAAAAAATATCCAGCAGTCCATCATGCAGAACAACCAGCTGCAGGCTGTAAAGGCAGATGTCCGCGCTTTGATAAAAGAGCTGAGGGGTCATCCCTCCCTCCTGCCAGCAGTCCTGAGTCTTCCCCGGGGTCTCCTCCCAGCTGGACGTGCCTGGAACACCTCCCTAGGGAGGCGCCCAGGTGGCTTCCTTACTAGATGCCCGAACCACATCAACTGGCTCCTTTCAACGTAAAGGAGCAGCGGTTCTACTCCGAGTCTCTCACGGATGGCTGAGCTTCTCACCCTATCTCTAAGGGAGACGCCAGCCACCCGTCTGAGAAAACATATTTCGGCTGCTTGTACCCGTGATCTCGTTCTTTCGGTCATGACCCAGCCTTCATGACCATAGATGAGGGTAGGAACGAAGATCGACCGGTATATTGAGAGCTTTGCCTTCTGGCTCAGCTCTCTTTTCGTCACAACGGTGTGGTAAAGTGACTGTAATACCGCCCCCGCTGCTCCGATTCTCCGGCCAATCTCTCGCTCCATCGTCCCCTCACTCGCGAACAAGACCCCGAGGTACTTAAACTCCTTCAATTGGGGTAATGGCTCATTCCCTACCCGGAGTAGACAATCCACCGGTTACCTGCTGAGAGCCATGGCCTCAGATTTTGAGGTGCTGATCCTAATTCCAACCGCTTCACACTCGGCTAAGAACCGATCTGGCCCCTCCAGGATCCTTGCGAGAGTGAAGAGTTGGTCCGTTGTTCCACGACCAGGACGGAATCCACATTGTTCCTCTTCATCAGAGGTTCGAATACCGGCCGAACCCTCCTTTCCAGTACCTTGGAGTAGACTTTACCAGGGAGGCTGAGAAGTGTGATACCCCTGTAGTTGGCACACACTCTCTGGTCCCCCTTTTTAAATAGGGGAACCACCACCCCGGTCTGCCAACCCCTAGGCACTGTCCCAGACTTCCATGCAATGTTGATGAGGCGTGTCAACCAAGACAGCCGCTCAACACCCAAAGCCTTCAGCATTTCTGGACTGATCTCATCAACCCCTGCGGCTTTGCCACTGTGGAGTTGTTTGACTACCTCAGTGACTTCCATCAGGGAAATTGACGATGATCCCCCATCAGCTTCCAGCTCTGTCTTTACCATAGAGGGCGTGTTAGTCGGATTCAGGAGTTCCTCAAAGTGCTCCTTCCACCGGCCGATAACCTTCTCAGTCGAAATCAGCAGGGTCCCACCCTTGCTGTACACAGCTTGGAACGTTCCTCTCTTCCCCCTCCTGAGGTGCCGGATGGTTTTCCAGAAGCACCTTGGTGCCGACCGAAAGTCCTTCTCCATAGCTTCTCTGAACTTCTCCCACACACGCTGCTTTGCCTCTGACACGGCAGAAGCTGCCGCCCTTCTAGTCCTTCGGTACCCTGCAACTGTTTCCGGAGTCCTCACGGATAACATAACCCGGAAGGACTCCTTCTTCAGTCGGACGGCTTCCCTGACCACCGGGGTCCACCACGGTGTTCGAGGGTTACCGCCCCTTGAGGCACCTAAGACCTTAAGATCACAGCTCATCACCGCAGCTTCAGCAATAGAGGTTTTGAACATCGCCCACTCAGGTTCAATGCCCCCAACCTCCACAGGGATGTCTGAAAAGCTCCGCCGGAGGTGTGAGTTAAAGATCCCCAGGACAGGGGCTTCCTCCAGACGTTCCCAGTTCAGCGGGAGGCATTGCTACTGCTTTATTACTTCACATCGACGCACGGTGTCGATGAATGGTTTGGACAGTTGATTTGTTGAGTATTCTGTGAAAACCCTAAGCCACAGTGACTGATTCATCAACATCCTTTCACCGACTCTGTGGGAAGCCACTAAAGAGTCCAAACACCATCAGAACCCTTCTGAAAGCGAGACAAGTTTTATGGTTTACATGTTATCTTTACTTTTCTTGTGTTTGACTTTCTCTCACAGAATAAACACAATCAGATCAGTCAGACTAAAATCCGTGTGGCCTCCACTCTCCTCTTCATCCTGGCTGGCTGCATCTTGTTTGTCACTGTCCCAGCTGTGATATTCAAACACATTGAGGGCTGGACGGCTCTGGAGTCAACATATTTTGTTGTCATCACTCTGACAACAGTTGGAATAGGTGACTATGTTGCAGGTGAGCTTATCATAGTCAATATATTCATGAATGGAAATGTTCTGATGAACTGATTAGTTTCTTATTTATAGATCACAAACACAGATCAGAACATATGAAAAGTTCTATCAGACTTGGATGATATTTAGGTAATTTAGAGTTGCAGTTTCTTTTTGATTATAATTTAGGGTTATATATAACTTTTTTACAAGAAAATGAAGAAAGGTCATATATTTTTCTCATTTCCCAGTTCATATTTGTATTTTGGGTTTCTACTGAACAAAAAAAAAATCAAATAACTATATTTCTCATACTGTCTTGTTTACTTCGTGTCAGCGAATATCCTTCATATATACTGCAACCAGAAATAATCTGGGACAAATTTAGAATGTTTAGTACTGGAACTTCCAGCCGACTGCCTTCCAAATCCCAGCTGCTGGTATTCTGCCCCCCTCTTTATGTTTCCTGAGCGGGCGTGTCTAGATTCCACTGTCAACAAGCCCATTCATTCAATTGCAGGGTTTCACCATGAGATGGCGCTTCTTTCATAAAAACACATAAACCAGCTGAAGTACACTGAAGAGCCATATGTCTTTGTTTAGGCCATGGTTTAATACAGTATGTTTGTGAAGTTGCTGGAACTTCAATTATGTTCACCGCTCCTCAGTTATCAATAGTTATTAACCACATATTTTTTACAGCATAAACCCTGATTTTCAGTGGTGGAATGTAATTAAGTACATTTACTCAAGTACTGTACTCATCATAACACAGACTAACCTTCACTACCATTTGTACTCTGAGATGCCATTGGAACTATTTGTATTCTAAAACCTAAATACTTCAGATTGGCTTCATAGTGATAAACAGAAATTAATTACAATTTGAATTATGTTAATTCAACATAAAGAGGGTAATTGTATTGAAATTACATTCAGACTCAACTTAACAGCATTTATACTTTTCATGTTATTGATCCCGGCCAAGCTTTTACAAAATGAACAGTAGCAAGACTGACAGATTACTAATAAATCTTGACATTTAAATTTACAAGTCTAAAGTTGACTTTCAGTAAGTACATAAAGTTTAAAATAATGAACGTATTGCTGTGTTTCACAATCATATCAGAGTTTCTATTGGCCCAAAGCTAACATGGGTGGGAGTAATGCACACAATATTCTTGTTTTATTGTTGAAAATAGTCCCTATCTGTAGATATGCACTTTATGATACAACACAACTCTATTTGTGGATCACCTGTCAAAGAGAATCCCTGAAGTATAGATAATTTATTTATTCATATTTTGTATCAATATATAGGCCTAATATAATATCATATATTAAGCCACCCAGCAGTGTATACAATAATTAAAATGACCTCCATCTTTACCAGCTGCACCATTAAAGTGACAAACACATGATTGAATCAATAATTATAATTCAATAATATATATATATATTATTCTGAAGTTCTCCATAATCAAAATATTTACTTTTAGTACTTATATTTTGATGCTTATACTTTTGAATGCAGGATGTTTTCAAGTATTTGTATAGTGTAGTTTGCTATTTTTACCTAAGTAAATTATGTGAGTACTGCTACTCACATAAAAGAGCATTTTTACATCAGCTTCCACTCAGAGGGGGCAGGGAGACCCGTGGATATAAATGGCCGATGGCCCAAATGACACTGTGATGCTAATGAAGAGACCAGTAGACTACCGTGTCACAGCCTTGTGCTTGAGTTTCACTGTGAAACACAGTCGGTGTGACTGAAACAGGAGAGTGAGATCGAAAGAATGTGGAAGGAGTAGCATTTAGAAGTAGAGTAGGTTTAAGAGGACTTGAAAATTCTCTTTATTGACTTTTGTTAAAAAATTTTTTTCAAAAAAGCAATTAAAAAATTATAAAGGGTAGAAAAAAGTTGAATGTAAGCACACATTGTGTTAAAGAACAGAACATTGATACTTGAATGATCTCTGCTGAATCAGCATTCACACTTATGAATAGTATAAGAACAGTAGCGTGAATGCTGCTGAATAAGCATTTACACTAACTAGAGACCTAGCAACAGCGTAATGTTGTAATGTTTCGCAAATTGTCCTCTAAGAAAGTCTAACAAGGGTCTTCCAAAGCCTATAATGGTTGGACAGTGACATGGCATTAAATGGTCTGCTCTCATGCCTTGAAAGTATCCGTCATATCAACATCCAACTAGCATGATGGGAAGCTTCATTTTTAAGTGCCAACTGAAGAGCAGAATCTAGTGTTTTTAGACCTTGTTCTTGACAGCGTAGCTGAAGATATGCTTTAATTCCAGCAATGATGTTTCTCAATCCTAAGGCAAAGGTGACAGCGGGCATAACGACGTAACTTTGAAATGCAGACTTCTCATTTTTTCAGTCTGTTTTATTAATAAATAATAAATAAATACATCTAGCGAGTCACTAGTGGAGCCTTAGCTTGTAGCATATTTAGTTGACAATGAGAGAAAAAGGACTTGGCTTGTTAAACCCCAGCAAAACTCACTGCAAGAATTGACAAACACACTCACTGTCACCAGTATAATGTTACTCTTAGCTAAATAAACCAGTGAACAAGATAAATCTTCACAAAATTAAATATTTTTTTACATTAGGATTCATTCTTTAGGGATCATTAATGTCCGTGCAGAAATACATGATCTTAAAGCATTGTCATCTTGTATGTGAAACAAAAAACAATTACACTAAAACAATTCAAAGAGTATATTTTATAAAATGGTTCTATGTGCATCACTTTACAACCATATTTCCCCCCCCCCCCCCGAGTAAAAACTATTCATGAGCTTCTACACACAGTCAATGTTCATTTCATGCAACTGTACGATCAAGACAGAAGGGAGGTGGGACTCAATTGCACGACACAGAGGCAGATAAATGTTGAATGGAAATAGTCTTTACTGAAAACCTTGCAGTTGCTATGGTACACGCATAGACAGTTGATCATACAAAGTATCAAGGGGTAATCCAGGAGCAGAGTCGGGTCACGGAAACAGGTTTGGTACACGAGCAGATACTCAGCGTAACAGCACAGCAGACAAGGATCAGGCAAGGGCAGAATCGAGTCACGGAAACAAGGTCGAGGAAGCCAGGGAATCAAACACTTGGGAAACAGGAAGACGGGACTAATGCTGGAACTCTTGACATCAAAGTACGAAAACAAACTGGCAACAAGAGACAAACAAAACAGACTCTATATACACACCAAGAAGTGAGAGGGAACGAGACACAGGTGAGGACACTAACGAACAGATTGGGAACACCTGGGGGTAGGAAGTAGAAACAACAGAGAACAGGTAATTAACAAAATAAAACAGGAAGTACAAACACAACACAAAACATACAACGAACAGGCCGAGACCTAATATTTCAGAGCTCTCTTGGTGCATGTGTGATGGATGAAGACCTCACTCAGCTGATATGACATTCAGTTTTTGTGAAAGGTATTCGTTGGTTATTCCTGGTTCAGGTGGAGATGCATGCTGGCAGCAGCAAAGTGTTGTACATTTCTTCAGTCATTCATGTCTTTTTTTCTAATTAGGGGGAGACAGAAGGATTCAGTACCGGAAGTGGTACAGACCACTGGTGTGGTTCTGGATCCTGGGTGGTCTGGCCTACTTTGCTGCAGTGCTGAACATGATTGGTGACTGGCTGAGGGTGCTGTCTAAAAAGACAAAAGAAGAGGTATGCTCTCATAATGAAGATGTTGATAATCATGTTATATTCCTGACCGGAATAGGACAAGCTATGACATCTTCTGATTTATCACTTATCAAATAGGACTACGACCAATATTCATGTTGATTATACATTATTTAATAACTATTTGTATCTATGAATTGATTGATCTTTTAGCCTGTTTATATCTGTGACATTCCAATTCCATCACAGCTCTGAGCAAATGTTTGTTTGTTTGGTTGTATTATGGGATTTTTATCTGGGTGTCTTGTCTGTCTCTCCTACCTAATTTGCATATTGAGATCAAATGGCACTACGGGATCAATAAAGCGAATGACAATGCTTACTGATTCCAAGTTCAGATGTTATTATTCAGACACTGTATCCAGATACAGATCACATGTTTATGGAGATGAAATCTAAGTGAATATTACGTATATTACATAGATATGCATCATTGTACAGAAATGTGATAATTGTTTATGTGTTTGCAGTGTTATGACCTAAAAGTGCTTTATTCGTCCGAACCAACAGTAATATCATTCAAAGTAGTCAGTTAATGATAAGGAGAGAAGACAGCAACTCTTGTATCTGTGAACAAGCAAATACATTACATACATTCTGCTTGATAAATGCTAAAAAAATAATTAATCCATTACAAAAGTAAAAATTGATTCAGTGTAATCACTATAGTCGCACTGTTAACAGACTAGGGCAGACACCTTTTCAAAAAGTCAAGTTCGAACAAACTCGGACTAATTTTAACACAACCCATAAGGCGTATGCATATTGTGGTGCTACTTAGAATTGGATATCGCAGCGACTAACATTATCCTGAAAAACTCCATGCTAATGGCCGTATATCCTATTTATTAGATTGGTTTATTGATAGGACATGCAATAGGTCCTGCTGAATGTGAATTTTAAGATTGCCCTTTAATAGACCACAAATTGTGTATGTTTTGTGTTTCTAAAGGGGAACTATAAAATTAGCGTTGCATTGTTATATAATGCAGTAGATATGAACCTTTCTTTTTGTGTCCCCTTAAAACAAAGCAATCTCTATACTGCCTCATACAGTAAACTAACGAGGTGTAGCCTGATTAATCAGGATGATGTGTGGAGGCCTGAGAGGGTAAATATTTGGTTAAATATGCAAGAAAAAAGGCAAAGATTAGAGTAAGAATATGGTTTCTATCCTATCCTTTTAATTATCTCAAAATGCATTGGAGTGGGCCCTAAGAATGCGGACCGCTGATTTAATGTGTTGCAGAACGCATTGGGATGACATTAAGTCTGGTCACTCTTGACGGAATTCAAATGACTGTCAAGGCAGCATTATTGTTAAACAAGGTATACATACACTTATAACTGACATACTGATTTGTTGCAACTGTCTTTGGCCAAGGTTGGAGGGATCAAGGCTCATGCAGCAGAATGGAAAGCAAATGTGCGAGCAGAGTTCCGGGAGACTCGTCGGCGTATGAGTGTTGAGGTCCACGACAAGCTGCAGCGAGCTGCCACCATCCGGAGCATGGAGAGACGTCAGCTGGGCTTGGACCAGCGTGCCTTGTCCCTGGACATGCTTTCCCCAGAGCGCCGTGCCATCTTCAACAGCTTGGACACCAACAGCTATAAGACTTCCTCCCAAGAGAGCATCGACTCCAAGCTGAACAACCTTCGCCTGCGAGGGGCAGAGCAGTGCGACCGGAACTCCAACCACCAGACCACGTCTGAGGACAACATTTTCAACCGCCTGGGCTCCGTGTCCAAGTTGGCCAAACGCAACAGGAACCGGGACCTGAAGAAGAACATCCCGGCCGAGGCTCGCAGGCCTCACAGTGAGGCCTACGGCTGCAGCACGCCCACTTTTGACTGCAGCACATCCACTGCAGATGAAGGGAAAAGGAAGGACGAAGGAGAAGATGAGAATGAAGACAAAGAGTGCAACACTAGCTTGTCTGATTTTCCGCTGTTTGTGGATGCTTGCAATGGGTTTATTCCAGAGCAGACCAAAGAAAATGAGATTGGGAAAACACTTGAAACAAAAGAGCTGCATATTCAAATGGAACCATAGACTGTGTGTACTCCTACACGAGGAGGTTTTAAATACCACCATTAGTGCCTTTGGTCTCCTTTATTAATGTGTGTGCTTAAGCTGGGATAACACGTGTCCCTTTGTGCTATGTACTGTAATGTCTACATATTCAATATGGACATTACAGTACAGTGTGTGTCTTACTGTACAACCAACATGTAGCTACTGGTTATGATGGAAACACATTGTGGTTGTGTAAATGCAAGAACTGGTAGGGTTTCTAAAATCGTGCTATGGCCATATATATAAAAAATAAAAAAAGGTTAAAGGCTATCAGTTATGCAGCTTTGGCCATTATTTCTCTCAGTTATGATAACATAGTACTCAAATAACGCAATAGCTGAGATCCAGATACTCTCCATGAGAGATAGGGGGTAGCAAATTCTTTCCCTCAGTATTTGTTCACTCAATATTCAGTGCTACATATACAGTATATATGTGTAGTGTTCACTGAATACCTTCTGCTTCATGTTAATCAGAAGTAATAAACACAACTCCATGTGGCCCATGAGCACTTGCCAAAGTTTTCCCTCCGTTCTTCATCTTCTGCACATTGCACGCAGATCTCTTGTACACAAGGAATACACTGTTCATTTGAGTAAAACATTTACTTTTTGCATCCACATAGCCAGGAGGGTCTACATGCAGCCCAAAATTATGCGCGACCATCCACCTATGCAGACACCCAATGAAGGACATCGTTGCCCATTGTCTGTCTTCACATCCATTTTGGAGTTTATCTGGCCCTCAACACACTTTCATATAACAGGCTGGTGTTTCACTCACTCAGTCACTTGCATTTTGAAACGCAGACCCACTTGTGGAAAGCACTTTTGAAAACTTGTGTGTTTGTGTCTTACTGTACAACCAGCATGGAGCTACTGGTTATCCTCTCTGGACCTGCACACCGCTTGTTAATGAGGTAATACTAAAAGTAAAAACAGAAAAATACTGTTGGATTGTTTTTCCAAAACTTTAGCAGATTTCGGAAGCAAACAAGAGCCTAACTTATCAATGAGGTGATGGGTCCCTCCCAGGTGTCAGGCTATTAATTATGTAGCAAAACTGACCTGATGATGCTGGAGTGGCAGAATACATCCCCTCTAATTGTCAAACTGAAGACTTCGCCTTTGGAGGCGGAATCAAGGAAGACAAGTTTTGGATTTCTTGTTTCTAGCCTTGTCTGTCTTGGTTGTTTTGATGTTGGTGTGGTCCCGTGTTTCAGCAATTAAGTTAGTGAGTACAAAGTTGTCACCTCTGATATAAATGATGGCCAAAACTATTTATTACAACTAGACCCAAGTTGTAATACAAGTGGGAATATCCTTAAACATAGAAAGGGCTGTACAAGTTTTACAAGATAAAAGCAATGCAAAATAAAAAAATCTGAAATTAAAAATGCATGCCATTCTCAAAATAAATAAAAAAGTCCATAATATGAAGTGTCACATTTAATGGACGCCAATGAGATGATTGGAAGTACTTTAATGAGGTCTAACATGTGCTGTGACTCCATATATGGCTCAAGTCAGAACATAAGTATTACACAAGAATAATGACAACCAAAAATAAACCATCCAAAAAAAGTTGCTGTGAAAGAGTAGAAAAGTAACACATGATTTAAATGTAACACTTACTCTATGTGTTTGTTGTCATGCAGTGTCCAATGTGAATGAAAACAAGTCAGAACATGTTGTGCGTTTTCCCCAAGCTAAGCTGTTGTCTCAGTACAATGTCCAAAAATGCTACCTAGATCATGACCTCTTTGAATATTATCTCAGGGCTTGTTGTCCTAATGTTTCATGTTAATATTGTCTAACAAGTGCTGCATTCACACTTTGAGAGGGGACAATGACTGCACCGGCGCTCCATGGAAATGAATGACAACAGAATGTAAGATAAGCCATAATGCAAAAGAAGGAACTGTTTCATACTGTACATGGAATGCCAATCAAGTGATGGATGGGTTTGAGATTATAAAGGGCACAGCTGTTACTGTGAGAGAGTGTTGGAGATTTGGATCCCCAGTAAGTTTCTGAAGGTACATTTTGTAGCTTGAATTTGGTTTGGTTTTACTCCTCATCTACAACCTGGAAAATCCAAATATTAACAACATGTAAGGAGTCTGGATGGAGCTGAGTTGGGACAAGCAAGCGGCAAGCGGCAAGTTGATATGCTTGATAGGCTGAGAGACATAAAAAACATACTTCTTAAGACGCCTTAATACCTGTTTGATGGATTCCTCAAACTCACCCTTATGACGCAAAGAAGAAGGAAAATTAGCTCTTGAGAACGACATTTCCAGTGAAAAAGCTGTATTACTGCAGAAAACACTTTTTGAATGGAATTCTATGCAGGTGGAGAGTGTTTGCAGCCAGCATCTAGTGACACTTAAGGCATTTCGTTCTCGACTGCAGCTTTCAGCCATGGTGGGGGCTACTTGAGCGTTCGATGCTATTCGTACAAAGTACTATACATTTTCGTCCTTGAAATGTTTCATTGTGGGAATTGACACCACACACATACAAGCTGTAGCAAGTGTGAATGCAGCAAAAGCAAGGACTACGTGTGTTTTAAAAACGCTTCTAAAGGACCACAAAATCTTACAAAGAAAACCAATACATGGAACAAAAAAGGCATGCTATATTGCAAAACTATATTACGATGTATATGGTGTTGATTGTATACCACCACATGCTTCAGAGGATGATGCTTACCATGGCATTTTGTTTTTTTAACTGCCTTTGTTAAAATGCACACACTGCACATGCTCTGTACTTGGACATCGCTTACAGTATCTCTTGTGCAACCATTACATTAAATGTAGTGATTGCCGTTTGGAAATAAAAATCAAAGAATTAAGTGCTATTTTTGAGTATTCGGCAGTGCATTTCAAAGTCATTGACGTGGTTTTGATTCTCATGTACCTCTATCTTTCATATCTACTATCAGTAGTTTTTATTAGGATGGAAAGGAGGATGGATCAGATTCACGGTCACTACCTGTGACCTCCCATACACGGAAATGATCCCCTGGTTTTAGCAGTTCTTTCCTTTTTATACCTCCTGGGAGAAAGTTCACAGAACTTCCTGACTCTTTGTTTCCACCAATGCAGGGTAAGCAAGGTGAAATAGAGCTGAATCAGAATTCAGTTTGAGCTTTAAAGAAGAGCTTTATAGGTGTTCTTTTTTATTACATGCAACTTGATAATTTACCAAGGCAGTAGATTTGGGAGAGGAGCCAGTCAGTTAAGCATCACATCTGATATGAGCCATTGCAGAATGGGTGCGACACCCTGCGTGAATTTGATGTGGCTGGGACGGAGGTTAGTTCTTTCCATCAGAATATTTTTATGGAAAAATAGCTTCATATTGTACAAATTGATATATTAAAAGACAGCATTCGTCTAGCAATCAGAAGGTTCCTGGCTTGATACACTCCAGATAGAGCAAAACACTGAACCCCTTACCGCTCCTGATCAGCAGGTTGGCCCCTTGCATGGCATCAGTGTATAAATATGTGTGCTAATGAGTGACTGTTTGCATGTGTAGTGCTTTGAGGTCTATAGACTAGAAAAGCGTTATATGAATGCAGTCAATTAACCAAAGTTTGCCAGCACAATAGACGTCACTACACCTTGAACAAGCAGCACTACGACAGCTTCCGGCCACAGAGACAATGTATTATTTTTGCTCTCAGGGATCTATTACTCAGGTTTGGCAGACTAAATATATACTCTGTACACTGAAATATTACCCGACACCCTAAATTAAATTTGAAAGACTATTCGGGGAAACACCTCAGAAATGCTTACTTATATGACTAATATTATTGTAATGGCCTGCACTTATCACACTTCACTAGCTGGGACTAATAAAGCTACTGTCGGCGTTCACCAGATGAATGGAATATCCTCAATAAGGTGTCTTTTCTACTCTTTCCTGAATTTCTTGACATTGCATGAACAACGACCTGGTGGAGTTGATGAGTATTGCAGTTTACATATGTTCCCGGCTTTAATCGTCACCTTATAACAGGGGTCGGGAACCTACCTCTTTCGATAACGCGATATGGCTCGCAGACAATTTTGAGCTGACATTTTTTAACATGATTAACAAGTAATAAATAATTATCTTGTGTCATTTTAAAGTAAAACATTTAGCAGCGGATTTGTTTTTAGTTCTCCCCTCTCCTTTCCTCTGCTCTGTCTCTGACTGTAGGTGTGTTCACTCGTGTGTGCGTAGGGGGCGGAGCCCCGCCCTTCGCAAAACCGAGCAGAGGAGAAACTGCACAAAGCAAGCAGTAGACCGGGGTGTCAAACTCAATCACAGAGAGGGCCAACATTAAAAGCTCGGACTACGTCGAGGGCCAAACACGGTTCACATTTATTGAACAGGATACACATATTGGATAAAGTGCAAAAAGATATGGAACATATTTAAGTCAACTGCAAACGGGTTGCTGAGCAGTTCAATTTAAATTTCTGAGCTGCAAATTCGGCAAATGCGCTCAGTTGATCAGCAGAATGTGCGGTCTGGAACAAGCGCTGGAGATGTTTGTCAGTGTTTGGAAACACGTAGTGACCAAAGTTTCCTTGCTGTATCCGAGTCTCCCACAGGCAGCTCGGCTTGGAACGCTCTCACTGCATCACACATGTCCGTGATCACACGGCCCTGAAGCTGCAGGTTTAACAGTGAGATGCTTCGTTGTGTCGCACACAAAGGCCAGCTCACATCACCACTTTCGTCCCAGAGGTCTGTGGTGTGTTTCCCTTTGCTTTCCAAAAACTTTCATTTAATTCACACATTTAGATTCTTCCTCAAATGTATTTTCCCGTGGTTGTGCCATGCATTGATTTAATTACCAAAACCGGCGGGCCAGTTATGACAGACATATGATGTTTTCTCGCGGGCTGGATATAATTGCCTTGAGTTTGACACCCGTGCAGTAAACACTGAAACGTGAATATAAATGAGATAAATAACATAAGCGTTTAATTTATTAAATAAAAGAGCACCTGTTCAATGAAACACTGATACTGCTATTAGTACTCGGAGACGTGCTATTCTTAAAAAATGCACGCATAAAGTTGCATTCAATTTTATTAAATATATGGCTCTCAAGGCAATACATTAACAAATATTTGGCTTTTATGGTTCTCCCAGCAAAAAAGGTTCCAGACCCCTATCTTATAAGAAAGGCCCAATCATATACAAGGATGATTATTCTGTCTCAGGCCAGGTTTTCTTACTTCTGTGTGTCTGTGACATGTTTTGCATTACCTGCATCTGCTGTGGCTATTGTCACAACTCCACCCAGCTCATAAACATACATTATCCTCTTAAGGGGTGGGGGACTTACAATACAATACAATACAATCAATAAAAATACCTACAAACGAAATACCCAAAGTAAAATGAAAGCTGATCTTTAACCATTTGCACCATATGCATGATGTTGGTCTCATTCAAAAGATAACTCTCTTGTTGTTCTTGCACAACATTGATTAATCACTCCAAGTGCTTCTGGCATTGAGTAATAGTGGTCTGAATATACTGAATTTTAAGAAAATACACTCCGCCTGAAGTTTGTTGTTGAAAAAGATGCCTGAAGATGGGTATAGCTGGTAGGTATGGACTGGAAAACACAATAAAAACATAGCACCAAGTGTTATGAAGTAAAACTTCCAATTTCAGATAAAAGGGATAAAAACTTAATTTATTAGACATATTTTTCTACGAGTAACACCAGGCGTACACAAACTGTGCATATGTACATATTATAATATTTATTAATAAAATATTATTTGTATTGCTCATAAATAACTATCATATACCCAATTATCCCTGCCATACATGTATTACACGATAAAATACAAATATATATGGACGGAGCAGGGCGATGGAATTGACATGAAAAAACCTCACTTTGGGGTGCCTTCCCAGGGTCTTGACAATAATTGGAGGCTGCCCAGGAAAGCTAAATTGAATTCTGAATCCATTGTTCTTATTTGTGGAGCACTGGCTTCCCCCCCCCTCCCCCCCCACAGTTATGTTAATAAAAGTGTTTTTTCATGTTTTTATTATTCAGAATATTTGCATTCGGAAGCACATGAAAAGGACATGGAAGAACATACATTTGTGGGAGTTTTAGCTTCTTCTCCCGCAAAGTTATGTAAATAAACATGTCTTTACATTTCTTTCCATATTCGGCCTATTCCGTTTACACCCACCTGGAGGCAGCATCATTTTAGGGTAGCTCCGCCTGAGTCCACTAGATAGAGCACGTTCTGCCATAAATTCATACTTTCTATGATTAATATCTCCACAATTATAAGGGCTAGCTGGCTGGATTTCTTTTGACAGTATCCAACAGTGCATATGAACTGGCGGTGTTACTTTCGAAAAGATCGTAGAAGGATTCATTTTCGCCATTTTATCACTTTTTATATTTTATTACATTGTTACTCAATGCTAAGAGCTAGCTGGCTGAAAAAATCAAGACAGTATCCAACACCCCATACGAAGGGAGCCAGCACCTTTTCAAAAAGATCCATACATTATTCACTTTATTACGATTTTCAATAGAAAAAAGCATGTGTTTAAGACGGTATCGCCCGGCTCTGATCCATACTTGAACGCACTCCGGAAATTATTTTTGGCTTTAGTTCTTACTAATTGTGTGCATCTTCCGGGAGCATTCACAAGATGATCCATACAATATTCACGTTTTAATTGAAGTGCCAGAAGTAGCTCAAATGTTGTCTTTCAATGCTTTATTGCCCGTTTATGCTCCAGATTTACACACATTCCGGAGCCTTATTTGGGGCATTAATCAAACACAGTATTGCCCTTTTTTTTTAAGACTCACTTTTTATTTCAAAGATTGCAACAGCTTTTATCAATGTGACTATTGTGAAGTAAATAAACTCCTGATTGTATTGTGTCACATTTAATGATTATCACATGTACTCGTACACCTCAATCAAAATGTATTATGTATTGTGTCACATTTAATGATTATCACATGCACTCGTCCACCTCAATCTAAATGTATTATTGCACAACATGTATTTCTGCACAAATGTATAACGAGCACTATATTAGTTATGAATGAAGCACTGTAGGTTCTCTTCAAAGAGTTTCAGGTCCACCTCCATCTCGCCACCTACAAGACGGCCCACCAAGGGGCATAACCGCGCCAACATGGACCAATGAGGGACGACGACACCCTTCTGTAGAGAATATAGCAAAATGTTTATGATGTTTTTGTAACACTTTCACTTGTACCAACAGACAGCTAACTGGCTCTTTATTGATTCAGACTGTGGACTTGGTGTGTGAAAGTGTCCTCGGCTGAGGGTATTTTTTGACATTGCTGTCACCATCACTTTAAATAAATAAGTATCTTGATCAACTAGAAGTTTACTGGATTCAATTGAAAGACTATCTCAGCGCCCTTTGGGCCTCAAAACCCAACACTATGTTCAAGATGGATATGTTTTTTTTTTTACTGGAAACGATCTGTGGACATCGACAATGAACCCGGAAGTGTTTTTTTTTATCATGACTACAGACGGGACAATAATGATCTTTTTTGAAAGGGAAGTTAATTATCACAAATCAAGTCCTTTTTGGAAAGTGAGGAAACGTTTTGGAAAATGAACAAAGTGAAGATATCTTTTTGACATGACATTCGGAAGGTGAATTCATTCTTGAAAAGTGAAGTCATTTATCAACATTTAAGTGATTTTGAAAGGTGAAGACATTTTTGCAAAATTACTAATTTTACGGAAATAAATTCCTTTTTGTAGAGTGAGGTCAATTATTCAGGAACAAAGTTTTTGAAAAGTGAAATCTTTTCCAAAAGATAACTTATTTCAAATTTTGAACAAACTGAAAAAATGTTTTTGAAAGGTGAAATATTTTATGGAATTGATGACATTTTTTGAAAACAAAGTAATTTTAGTTTAATCGGTCTCTCGACAAACACCCAACATTCATTTTTCAACATCCCAATGAGGATCTACAATCCTGTAGTCAGCTGGAAGCAAATTCATTGAAACTCATGGAAATCATAATTTAACTGACTGATCACCAGATAGGAAAGGGACATAAAATACTGTGTTTGGTTTGGGCGAGGTCTGCAAGAGGCAGGACAAGACGCAAAAAAAACTTGCTGCCGTTGTAATTCATTTTTTGCCCTGTCATCATTCACACAACCAATGTGTTTATGATTAAATTGTTTATAAGAGCACAATGTTCTTCATGGATCTAGACTCACAAATGTTGCTTTCAAAGTGCACCGATTGATGCATTTAATTTGAAAATGTACACCCTTTAGGGGGAGCCTGCCCCCGGATCCCCCCTAGAGGGTCTATCTACCACAGTCTCACAGAATCTTATCTAATGTTGTAATATATAGAGCATTAGCCCATAACCTGTGCTTTACAATAAAAGAACAGCTGTACTGGGCACGATTGAAGTCTAATTGCAGGAAATGCTGCTTTCTGGTGTTGATTAAATGAATATTTTCCCGCCATACTTCCCTTTGTCTCTCATTAATCTTGCACCCCCACTTGTAACTATATAGGCGCCCATTTGTACAACAGAATGGAAAATAGAGTCATGCTATGGGGTACAGTTTAGTTTTTTGAACACATTCACTCTTCTTTGTCATTGTCACTATTGCATCACATCTTAACATTCATTTAAGCATTTAAGTCTGTTGATCTGTTCTGTTCATCGGTGAAACATATGAGTTTAAAAGTGAAATCCAGATTACAGTACCGGGTATCTTTACTCTAAAATGTTGGTGGAGAGATGGGAGTGTCTCAGCTGGAGATCAGACAAAATCAGGTAACAATATAAGTGTAGTGATAACCTGGTTCTCTTCTTTCTTGCAGTAGGCTGGGTCCTGGGACCCCAGGGACGTGTGGGCAAGGAAGCAACTTCAGGACAATCAGGAACTGGGGAATTGTTAAGTGACTGTTTTTGGGAGCATTTCATGTTGTAGCTGGAAGGCTAGCAAACTTTAATTTAAAAAAGTTGTTTGTTTACATCGAATCTTCTCTCCTTCTGTCATCTTCGCTCACACGTATATACTGTACATTTAATTAGATTATTTTATTTTTTACCAGCACATTAGTGCTCAGTGCATTAGCCCTTGGTAAAACATTGAATTAGCCACTACAATAACATTAAAACAATGCAAGTTCAGCGCAGCCCTCTGTGATGGAGGGAGGTAATTGAAATTGTATGTGAACTACAACAGAAATGGCAGGATCAGAGGTGTGCTTGTGAAATTGCAATTTGGCAGGTAAACTAACATGCTTTATTGAGCTACACTGCTACTATCACTGAAATTACATTTCTTCCCCAATCTAAAGAAGCTAACTACATGTTCTTTGTCATAACATTTATTAACAGGTTTTGTCCTTTAAAGGGATATTTTGCCTCATTTTCGCAGTGTGTGTGCAAGCGCCCCCGTCGGGACTGCCCATTATTCCAAAAGCCCATTGTTCTGAAAATCCCAAAAGTCTGAAAAATGTCCCATTGGAGCCAAAGTCCATTTATCCGACGGTCCATTACTCCTAAAACAAACATCCATTGTTCCGAAAAACACACACTCTGCTACTATGCCTCTGATTGGCTAGAACTCGTTGCCTTCATTGGTTGGTTTGGTTTGGTTTAGGCATGAGGAGTAATAGTGTTACTTTGTTAAATTCTTACTAGCTACTTTTCAGAAAGGAAGTATGATGTTCTACTTCACTTAAATGGACATAGCCATGGTCATGTTAAATGAATCATTAAAAACCTAGAAACTAGTCAGTATAATTCCCGACTTGAGTGTACATAAATATGATAACTTATCATTACTGACAGTCATTGATTGAGTTATTCAGGATCTATTTGTGATAAATTCAATAATTATATGTTCCTTCTCTACTTGTTCCTTTCTCTGACTTTCGTGCATTTCAAGTCTCAGATCAAGCAGCAATACACTTCACAATTCAAAATAATATATAATAGCAGTTTTATTTACAATTTTGTGTCACTCAACTTTACATTTCAGATATGTCACACTTGCTTTATGAAGGCTTCTTGTTAAAGAAATGGGAACGATAAAATGACCATGCTGTCTTTCATGTTTGTTGCACCGGATTTTACAATATCATCCCAGTGAACTGTATACTTTTAAGTTTCTAATTATGTACTGAAAAATCTTATAATATCTGGCAGATCTTTTGAATCGGTAGGCCTAATGAAAAACATTGTATATATACAGTTTGATGCGTTGATTCAGATATTGGTGAATGACTCCGATGCACCAGTGCTTCTTGAGTTTGTAGCTTCTGACACACGGTAGATATCTGAAAGACAAAGGACAAATAGTTAATAAGAAAACATATTCAAGTAAGCGGACAAACTGCTGAATTTAGAACAACAACTTGCTTCTACGCAATCGACGTATCCAGTTTAGTCCACTGAGAGAGGAAATGCCACCACTTGTACTCTAGAGTAGAAAAAGAAAAATAGAACATTAAGTGATTGCAGGAAACACTCTTGCATATTTTCATTGAGATTGATTGTAATAATGTCTGTAGCATTTATCCAAAATGTAGATTTAACTACAGGTAGAATACATTGAGAACACCTGCAAAGTAAACCTGTATAAACTAAACATGTATGCAATAGTTTTGGTACATTTAAAAACAAAAAACAAATCACTTACCGGTACTCTTGTTGTATTAGAGGTTGTGCTTGTTGTAGGGAATTTCCTTGAGAGGATAGAACGGATCTACAGGCACAATCAAATTCATGTCAATGTCAAAATCAATAGTATTCAACGACTGTGCAATATTAGGAAATATTTAGCAAGATTAACACTGATTGACTGACTTATTTTGTGTTGGTAGGCAGATTGTGTACAGAGCCAACTGCTCCCAGTCACTATGATAAGCTAAACTAATTGCTTTCTGCCTCTAGCTCTACTTAACGTGCAGACACTGGCAAGTGGCAATGGTGGAAAGTACCTGAGTAGATCTTCTCAAGTACTGTACTATTGTACTGTACAATTTTGAGGTACTTGTACTTAAGTATTGTATATTCCACTACATTTCTGAGAGAAATATTATACTACTTTATATATTATATTTAAGCAATAGCTCACGACAGACCGTGGTATATGATCATTATATCACAGTTAAGGGGCGTGGTACAACCCCCTTAACTGTGATATAATGAGCATATATCACGGTCTGAAGTGAGCTATTGCTTTTATAAAACGGTTACCAAGTGGGGCAATATGAAAGAAAAATACACACTCCAATTTAAATAGTTTTTATTATTAAATAATGATGTTTAATATAAAATAGTCCCTCCGTTGCCTTCTGCACAAAACATAGTGGGAGGTGGTTGCTATGCAACAACACTAACAGCTAGCGAACATATTAGACAGACAACGTTGATCGATTATTTGGTCTACCTGCTCTTCACGTAGCTCTGCATGTCGTCTTTTAGGGGCTTTTTTCTCTGGAGATAGGCACTGATCAATCCACTCCTCCAGAGTAAAGCTTTGTAAATTTGTTTCCCTTTAACACCGAATGTGTCGGCGATTGCAAGCAAAGTTTTGGATTACCGTAATTATGCCATAGTTTGCGCAATCGAAAATATTTCAACGGTTTCTGAAAGCTGAGACTCTGCGCTTCACATCACATATCGATTCATAACGGTAACTTCACTTACGGCCCTCCCAGAAGCCCGCGAAACAGCGCCTTTGTTCTGAGCGAATACACACACACACACCGTGGAGAAATAGAGCCGGAAAACAGCGGATTTAATTAAAATGGAAGCAAGACGGTATGTAAATCAACACTTGTATTGCGTGGTGACTTGTTTAGAACAGTGTACCAAGTCTGTAAGGTTGTACTAGGTGTGTAATTGTACTTAATCAATTAACTAACAGACGTAATTTAACAGCTGTAGCTTTTTCTCAGACGCGGAGGGATACTGACTTGTTGTGAAAAGTAACTACAATTCTACCCATGATATGCACACATTATATCACGGCTAAGAACCAATCAGATTGCTTGATTTGGCATGTCCGTTTTATAAATATATATATATATATATATATATATATTTATATATTGTACTTTGTAGTCCACTACTATTATTTGATAATTAACAGTTACTTTGCAGATTACATAAAAAACAACGGATTGCGTGTGAAGTAGTAAAAATGAGCTCCACCTCGGCCAACGACAACAGTAATAACTTTGAGTTCTCTGAGGTTCTCTGAGTAGCATGAGTGAGTGTCTCACATTGGGAAGGTCAACATTGCATTGCATTGTGCCAGCCAGGATTGGCTGGAATAAAGCATGTTAGTGTTAAGGAGGGTGGAGACCCTCCCCCTATAAAAAGGCTTTACACTAGGCTGCCAGTCATTCCAAAATGCTCACCTAATGTTACGCTGTACCTGTGTGTTCCAATTGCTAACCCGGTGTGGCTAGGGGATAGCAAAATCCGATTTGGAGTGTTGCCACTTCTAGGCGGGTTATACAGCGGGAGTATTGCTACTCTGTAATGCATTAGCCAAGTGAAGCTATCAATATTTTGGGAAAATGATTCTACTTTCTACTTCTGTCCACACAAAGTGTTACCATTCAGTTTGGCTAGCTGCTGAAAGCTCAATTAACTAAACACAGCGAGAACAAATTACCCTATGACCGAGTTTTCTCTCATATCAAACGACAGTTTAGCTAAGTCCAGGAAAGAAATGTTTTGGTCGTAGCAAGAAAATATTTTTGAATGACTGGCAGCGTAGTTTCAAGCGTTTATAGGGGAATGGTCTCAACTCTCCTTGACACTGATGTGCTTGATTCCTGCCATTCCTGGGTGGCAGAATACAACAGGAGCTTCTGATGAGGTCACGCCATAGGCGTTTCCAATGTGAGACTGTGAGGTAAATTAATCCTAATTGTATTAATCCACTCTGGAAAAACTATCATATGTATTTGTCTACCTCAATCAATATGTTTCTGCGCAATTATGTATTTTCTGCACTGAATGTAATACAAACATAATAGGGGCACTTCCCCTTTAAGAGAACAGGTCAACAAACCATTACTTCCTGACTGCTGACGGAGGAGCGTATTGGCGCCAACTGGGACCAATGAGGAGAAGGTCAACGCCTACTCCATCGATGTAGCCACATGTTTTACGAGCCTTTGGACACACTGGAGCGGAGCCGTGAGACAGCAAGATGGGGGTTTTTGAGCCATGCAGTCTGTGGAAACGGCTTTGCGAATTGTGTCCTCAGCTGAGAATATTTTCTATGTTTGACTTATCACGTTAATAAATATATCGATTGAACTAGAGGATTGCTGTTTTGATTCGACATTCAAGCTCCGAGTTCTTCAACTTTTACCACCTTTAAGACACAAAATGAATGCTCATAAATAGAGCCTGCTTACACATTAAAGCAACATCATGTTACTATTTGGCGGGCAGCAATGCCGGTGTCGTGCCAGAAGCCGGGCGGGCAGGGAACGGAACAGGGTTTAGTAATATGCAAATGCTACATTACAGGACTGTCTCAGAAAATTAGAATATTGTGATAAAGTTCTTTATTTTCTGTAATGCAATTTAAAAAAAAAAAAAAAAAAAAAAAAAAAAAATGTCATGCATTCTGGATTCATTACAAATCAACTGAAATATTGCAAGCCTTTTATTATTTTAATATTGCTGATTATGGCTTACAGCTTAAGAAAACTCAAAAATCCTATCTCAAAAAATTAGAATAGTTCCTCAGACCAAGTAAAAAAAAAGATTTATAACAGCAAAACAAAATCAAACATTTGAAAATGTCCATTAATGCACTCAGTACTTGGTTGGGAATCCTTTTGCACGGATTACTGCATCAATGCGGCGTGGCATGGAGGCAATCAGCCTGTGGCATTGCTGAGGTGTTATGGATGCCCAGGATGCTTCAATAGCGGCCTTTAGCTCATTAGCATTGTTGGGTCTGGTGTCTTTCAGCTTCTTCTTCACAATACCACACATATTCTCTATTGGGTTCAGGTCAGGGGAATTGGCAGGCCAATCGAGGACAGTAATGCCATGGTCAGTACACCAGTTACTGGTGGTTTTGGCACTGTGGGCAGGTGCCAGATCATGCTGGAAAATGAATTCCTCATCTCCATAGAGCTTTTCAGCAGACGGAAGCATGTAGTGCTCTAAAATCTCTTGGTACACAGCTGCATTTACTCTGGGCTTGATGAAACACAGTGGACCAACACCAGCAGCTGACATGGCTCCCCAAACCATCGCTGACTGTGGGAACTTCACACTGGATTTCAAGCAACTTGGATTTTGCTCCTCTCCAGCCTTTCTCCAGACTCTGGCGCCTTGACTTCCAAATGAAATACAAAACTTGCTTTCGTCTGAAAAGAGGACTTTGGACCACTCTGCAACTGTCCAGTGCTTCTTTTCCATAGCCCAAGTCAGACGCTTCTTCCGTTGTCTTGAGTTCAGAAGTGGCTTGACCATGGGAATACGGCTATTGTAGCCCATTTCCCGGACACGTCTGTGAACAGTGGCTTTTGATACCTGGACTCCAGCTTCAGTCCACTGTCTTTGAAGCTCCCCCAAATTCTGGAAGCGACTCTTCTTCACAATGCTGTTAAGGCTGCGGTCATCTCTCTTGGTTGTGCAGCGTTTCCTGCCACATTTCCCCCTTCCAACAGACTTTTTGTGGATGTGCTTTGAAACTGCACTCTGTGAACAGCTTGCTCTTTGAGACATTTCTTTTTGTGTCTTACCCTCCTGATGGAGGGTGTCAATGATGGTCCTCTGGACAGCAGTCAGATCAGCAGTCTTCCCCATACTTGTGATTTAGTTTACTGAACCAAGCTGAGTGTTTTTCAAGGCTCAGGAAACCCTTGCAGGTGTTTCGAGTTAATTAGACGATTCAAGTGATTCGTTGAACACCCTACTAGTATACTTTTTCATGATATTCTAATATTTAGAGATAGGATATTGGAGTTTTCTTAAGCTGTATGCCATAATCAGCAATATTAAAATAATAAAAGGCTTGCAATATTTCAGTTGATTTGTAATGAATCCAGAATGTATGACATTTTTGTTTTTTTAATTGCATTACAGAAAATAAAGAACTTTATCACAATATTCTAATTTTCTGAGACAGTCCTGTATGTTGCTCTTATGCATCATAACATACCTTTGAATCAAATAGTGTCCCAAACACTAAAATGAAGAAACCCTGAGGAAAAACAGATGGCATGCACATTTCTTTATCATCATATCACAAAAATAAAATGTATTACACAAAAATACTGCCATGTAAGAATTTTACAATCTTGTATTTTAATGGATGCAAATATCTGTAGTGAATTGAAGAGTGCAAAGGTAATATGGATTCCGTTGTTGTTTGATGTTACAATGGTTCCCACTCCTAAAGACCAGGTCAGTCCAAATAAAGGTGTCAAAATAACCACACACCTTAATATGACCACCAGCGTGTGCTTTTCATCGTTTTGGACGACATCTCCCACACCTCTTCTCAGCATTTTGAACAATACCACGATTACGATTATTATGTTGATGAAAACTATAGTTAATGCAGGTATCACCATGGCCAGCAGGGCTTTTGTCGGAGACCAGTTGAGCCAACAGACATTGTTTTTGCTGATGTATCCATCTTGTGGTGCTGTGACAGCAACAGTAATAACAGCAATGATCAGAGGGGCCCCGTAGCCCAATATGAAGCCTATCGCTAAAATGGTTGACTTGGACATGTGGGAGAAGACCATGACCGTCCGGTAAAAGAGCAGAAGGCCTGAGACAAGCATCCAAAAGAACACAGCAAGGTAGAAAAAGTGCATAAAATTTTTTATTGTGCTGCAAGGATCAACTGAAGCTTTATAGTCCTCCTCTAGGTTCTTGGAAATAGAGGCACCAATGATAAAACAGATGTCAGCGATCAACAGAGACAGGGCAGTGTTAATGATGGAAACATGACGCATGAAGGCAGTGCTATTTCTAGTAATGGCTTTCCAAACGTATCCTTCAATAATGAGACATATAACTAAACTTGCCAGAGAAATCCCAACTCCAACATAAGTGATTATTTCCAAGGCTTCTCTCACTGCTCGAGGGATGTCTGTTGCCATCAGAATTGAAAAGGAGGTGAGATGGTTGCATCTGCAGGTTACAGTGTTGTTTATTTCAGAAATAAACTCACACCCCTCATCATCCCAGGCACCCAGATTATTTAAGAGTGTGAAGTTCCAGAAGACGCACTGAGGATGTAGTGACAGGGACTGATTTAACTTGCTGTAGCTCAGAGTTACATTCTGAATTGTCGCATTTACTTTGACTAGCACCACAGCAGCGTTGATGGCATTATCGGGGAGGGTGTCATTGCTGTTGGTGTTGATGTTAAAGCTGGTGTTTCGTGCGGGCATAACAATATTAAGGGTAAAGAAGGTAATGGTGGTGATAGGGATGTTGTTAATGTCGGTGTTTGGAATGTCTATGCAGGCATTTACGGGAGCAACGCTACAGTGTACACATCATAAGTGCAAAGGATGCCATGAAAATGTTTTATGTTTCGGCCTTTAATAAAGTCAAAGCCCAGTTAAATATACATGCCCCAGGTTCAGAAAGCAAGTCCAAGTTCAGACTGGCCGACGCAATTCAACTATTTTGTTCAGGGGGCCAGATTTGAAGAAAGCTAAGGGCCAGACATTTGACAGTTGAAGAAAGATATTTGCTCATATATCCTCACCATGGAATTGTAATTTCAAACAAATTTCCTGAGTTTCAACACTATCTTGGATTAAGTCAAGAAACAGACGCAGACGCGTTAATAACAATGCTGTCAGAGCGATATTTATGTCAGTAACCGTTCAGGCAGAGAGTGGTACTGCAGCACGGGAGACGGTGAGAGGCTTTCAAATCAAAATGATAATAAATTCAGATGAAGTTCTCTGAGAAGTGGATGAGGGATCAGGAAGACACCACAGTAACTGTAGAAACGCTGTATTGTGTCGAAGTTGTGTTAGTGAAAAGAAAGTCACTTTTGCGGGACTGCTTTTCCTTTCTGTCCATTTCACGTTATAAGAAACACGATGGTGTAAGCTACGTGAGAAGAGGGGTAAATAACTGGATAGAATTAAAATCGTTGTTTCGATGCAGCTCTCCAGCTTGTGATTATACGTGATGCAAAAGCTTTCTCCATTGCTAGTAGTGTCAGCTGTGAACATTTAACACGTGTTGATAATAAAACAAACTGTTAATGGATGTGTCCAGCTTTTCAGTGTGATAACATTAAGGCGTTTTTCTCCATCACTTCATACTTACAGTTGAGTTCAACTAAGTCTTCATTGAACCACTGGACCTTATAGAGGGACTGCACGCAACACTGAATCAAATCAAATTTATTTGTATAGCCCAATATCACAAATTATACATTTGTCTCAGTGTGCTTTACAGACTGTACAGGTTACGACACCCTCTGTCCTTAGACCCTCGCATCGCACAAGGAAAAACTTCCTAAAAGAAACCCCACAATTAAAGGGGGAAAAATGGAAGAAACCTCAGGGAGAGCAACTGAGGAGGGATCCCTCTCCCAGGACGGACAGACGTGCAATAGATGTCGTGTGTACAGGATAAACAACATAGTAAAAATACAACATTTGACAGAAATTATGTTGTGTTGAAAAAAAGAGAAAGTATGGATGAATCCAGGAAAATGTCAAAAAGGCTTCCCGGTGTCCAGCAGGACCAGGGCAGCAGGCGCAGCCACGATTCATGATCCTGACGTAAACTTTATCAGTGGCAACCTGCCACATGAGAGATAGACACTCTGGGGATGATGCCCCGGATGATGAGTTAGTAACATACATTTACATAAATGTATACAGATAGAGGGAGAAGAAGAGAGGGAGGGGAGGAGAGAGGAAGAGAAGGAAGAGAGCAGGGAGGTGTCCCCCGGCAGTCTAAGCCTATAGCAGCATAACTAGGGGCTGATCCAGGGCAAATCTGAGCCAGCCCTAACTATAAGCTTTATCAAAAAGGAAATTCTTTAGCCTACTCTTAAATGTGGATGAGTGTGTCTGCCTCCCGAACACAAACTGGAAGCTGGTTCCACTGGAGAGGAGCTTGATAGCTGAAGGCTCTGGCTCCCATTGTACTCTTAGAGACTCTAGGAACCACAAGTAACCCTGCAGTCTGGGAGTGTAATGCTCTAGTTGGTTTATAAGGTACTATGAGATCTTTAAGATATGCTGGAGCCTGACCATTAATTGCTTTGTAAGTCAGGAGAAGGATTTTGAATTCTATTCTGTATTTTACCGGGAGCCAGTGCAGTGCAGCTAATACAGGAGTAATATGATCCCGTTTCCTTGTTCTTGTCATTACACGTGCCGCTGCATTTTGGATCAACTGAAGAATCTTAAGCGACTTTTTGGGACAACCTGATAACAATGAGTTGCAGTAATCCAGCCTTGAAGTAACAAATGCATGGACTAGTTTTTCTGCATCATTTTGAGACAGGATGCGTCTTATTTTTGCAATGTTACGTAGATGAAAGAAGGCAGTCCTTGAGATTTGTTTTATGTGGGAGTTAAACGACAGATCTTGATCAAAGATGACGCCAAGATTCCTTACAGTGGTGCTGGAGGCCAAGTTAATGCCATCCAGAGCTTCTATGTCATTAGAAAATGCGTTTCGGAGGCGTTTAGGGCCAAGTATAATAACTTCAGTTTTGTCTGTGTTTAACATCAAAAAGTTGCTAGACATCCAAGTTTTTATGTCCTTAAGGCATGCTTGAAGTTTAGCCAATTGATTGGTTTCATCTGATTTAATTGATAGATATAATTGGGTATCATCCGCATAACAATGAAAGTTTATAGAGTGGTTCCTTATAATATTGCCCAAAGGAAGCATATATAAGGTGAATAGAATCGGTCCAAGTACAGAACCCTGCAGAACTCCAAGACTGACTTTGGCTGTCATGGAGGATTTATCCTTAACAAGTACAAATTGAGATCGCTCAGATAAATAGGACTTGAACCAGCTTAGTGCGGTTCCTTTTATGCCAACACAATGTTCCAGTCTCTGTAGTAGAATGTCATGATCAACAGTGTCGAAAGCAGCACTGAGGTCTAACAAGACAAGAACAGAGACAAGTCCTTTGTCTGATGCCAAAAGAAGGTCATTGGTAACTTTCACCAGTGCCGTCTCTGTGCTATGATAAACTCTAAATCCAGATTGAAAAACCTCAAATAAACTATTATGTAAAAAATCACATAACTGTTTTGCAACTGCTTTCTCAAGGATCTTAGCGAGAAAGAGAAGGTTAGATATCGGCCTATAGTTGGCTAAAACCTCTGGATCAAGACTAGGCTTTTTAGGAAGTGGTTTTATTACAGCTACTTTGAAGGATTTTGGTACGTAGCCAGATAATAGAGACAGGTTGATCATATTTAATAACGAGGTGTTAATTAAGGGTAAAACTTCTTTAAACAGTTTAGTTGGAATCGGGTCTAAAAGACAGGTTGATGGCTTAGACGATGAGATTGTTGAAGTTAGTTGGTTAAGGTTGATTGGAGTAAAACAGTCTAGATATATTTCAGGAGTTACAGATGTTTTTAAAATTACGGCAGTTGAAGTTAAGTCATTACCAATTGAGGTCAGGAGGAGATTAATTTTGTCTCTAATAATTATAATTTTATCGTTAAAGAAACTCATAAAGTCGTCACTACTGAGAGATATAGGAATAGAAGGCTCTGTAGAGCTGTGGCTCTCTGTCAGCCTGGCTACAGTGCTGAAAAGAAACCTGGGGTTGTTCTTACTTTCTTCTATTAAGGAAGAGTAATAAGCTGCTCTGGCATTACGGAGAGCCTTCTTATACGTTTTAAGATGATCTAACCAGACTAAACGAGATTCTTCCAATTTAGTGGAACGCCATTTACTTTCAAGATTTCTCGACTTTTGTTTTAGTTTGCAGATTTGTGAATTAAGCCATGGAGCTTTCTTTTTCTGTTTTATGATCTTCTTCAAAAAGAAGTGATGCTTGTTCCGCTGTCCCCTCGCATTTAACATTAACTTGACTCCGTGATTGTATAATGGGAGCTTGTATGATATCAGTTCTTGTCACATCTGTATTTTGTTTGAAAGTTATTACTTCACCCTTCAGAGTACATTCGTAAGGTCCTGTGAGGAAGAGAAGTATTAAAGATTGCATTGGTATACTGTAAAATAAATGAATGATCACATCCCAGTATTTTACTATAGCTGTGACTAAATACCGATACATTGACAGTATTTGTGTATTATTGGTGGATGTAATTTAATGTAAGATATTGTCTCTTATTTGTAATACAGATATGATAGTCTAAGCAAGGAATTAATTTATCTATAAACTTTAATAGAAAATACTTAATTTTACTCTAACACAATGTTTATGCTTTTTCACAATATTCTGATGAAATATAATATTAATCTTAAACTAGGATATATGTGAACTTGTTTCACAGTGTCATGGCATTTAGAACTTTATATGGTGTTGGGTAAATACTGCAGTAATTGTATAGTGATTTCCTGGTTACTGATTTCTTAGTAATTAACTAATTCAGCTAACTTTGACTTACCAATGTCAAGAAGGTTGACGTCCTTAACCGTAAGAATTGAATTCCGGCTAGAAGTGGTTATTACCCTACGTGTATTCTCTTTAATAACACTTCCTCCAAATTTCCACTCGGAACCAGACATTCTTCCCACATTAAGCTCTATTGATGGCTCACACTTCAGCATCATGGTTGTACCAGTATAAGCGGGGGTGGGGGAGGTAATGCTGATTGATTTTGGACCTTTGGAGAAAGTAAATAAAATATCAGTTTGGAATTCAATCAAGTTAATTGAAAAGTAATTACCTACTAGCTTCTTTGAACTTACTGTTGTAGAATGCAGAAACTGAGCCAATGACAGGAGCAATAGACCGTAACGCGTCTGGAAGTCTTTTATTTACTACAGACACTTGCGATGAGTTAACTTGTGTTGTCTGAACAACAAAGTCTGCAATTATGCTTCCTTTTCTGTAAGAACAAACACAAGCCAAAGTGGTGGTGTAAAATGTGTACAGATTCCTGGCTCCAAATGTTTTTAATGGCAGAATTACCATACCTGAATCCTTTCACAAAAGCATCCTTAAATCCTGTGAGTCCTTGATACTGCGTTTTTAACTGTGGGAGAGACATGGTTCATAATATCAACATTAAAAGTGAAAATACAAGTTACAATTGGATATGGTATTCATCAATGCACTTACCACGGAAGTAATGGCTTTTTCAAGGTTCCTGTACGCAGAACTTGTTGTATCATCAAATTCTTCTGTGAATGTCTTGTTTAATTCCACTGTCATGTCCACATTCAATCCTGTTTATTTAAACAAGATCAAAAACATGAGCAAAGCTATGGAAGAACATTTGCATTTTTTTGTGATTTGAACAACAGGTCAGGTAGAGATACAAGAGAAGAGACAATTGTTAATTATGGCTATTATTTGTTTGCATTACCCGTGAAGATCAAGGGTATTTAAAAGTATTTATCTCAAAAGTGTTCATATCCTATTAAGCCAGGGGTCTTCAACGTTTTTCAGGCCAAGGACCCCTGAACTGGTGTAGCAAGGAGCAGGGACCCCCTACTGTATATATTATATAGAAGAGGCTTGAAGAGGTCCGTGTGACGGGGGGGTGCATGGCGCAAACTTCTTTTAGTTCACACCTCTCCTTTCCTCCCCTCTGTCTCTGACTGTAGGTGTGTGTGTCGGGAGCGAAGTCCTGCCCTTCGCAATTTCTTTTATTAATTTGCTTTATCTACAAACAATTTTGCGACCCCCCCTGCAGCACCCTGTTGAAGACCTATGTATTAAGTTATCCATTGCTACCACAGATTTGAGATATCACGTGGTAGGCAGAATTTAAATAGGCAGAATCAATATTCAAGTAGTAATTCATTGAATGGTAGAGAATTAATTATTCAATCTGTTAAATTGTGACATACTGAGCTTCATACTTTGTATATGGGAAGGAGCCAAAAAACAATCCAAGAGGTTAGAAAGCTTGTGTGATAAAGGGGCCTTCTGAGGGACCACACTTGCACAATTAATAGAGCCAAGAAAAAACGAGTGAAAGTAAAACATGCTGTCCTCAGAAATGATTTAGAAGCACGTTGGTGCAGTGAGAAGAAGGCTGTACAAGACATTACAGCATAATGTAACGTTTTTACTTTTAGGACCCAAAAGAATGCAGGTAGGTGTCATCTTGGCTAAGTGGTCTTAGACTGTGTAGGTTTGAAATGTGGAGCTCCAATGACATCATGCTGAGGAACTGAGAGAAGAAATACGTGCACTCTGAAATTCATTCCTTTGTGCCTTCATATCACTGCCTCTTCCTTGAACCAATGAAGCAATCCTGACGTCATGTTTGAATATGAAAGGCAACCCTTTCTACAACTAAACTACATTCACATTTCTGTTTTGAGGGAATTCTCCTGGATTACGGTGACAGTTTTAAACATTTGGTTAACGTTGTGAATTGAAAGAAAACACACAAATGCGGAACAACGGTCTCCTGGGTGAAAGTCCTGTCTTTGTTTGAGCCACACGTGTACCTCGTCCTTCTCCCTGCGCGGACTTCCAAGGACTGATTTGAAACGCGTCTGTGATAGATCAAAAACTAACATAATCCGGGACAAGATATGTTTTCCTCTAAACATACTTGACAATGCAGTTCAGATGGATGGAAACGTAATTCTTCAGGATATCAGGCTGCTAATGGCCACTAAATGTCACAACTGGAACAGTAGCGTTTAAAAGCGTGTTGTGGTAACTGTTGCTATATAAACTATTGTTGACATTTTAAGAACATTTGGAAAAGAAAAAGTAGTCTACAAATGATTTTAAAGGTTGACTGTTGTTGACGGTGCAGCTGTTTGTCATGACTCTAGATTTCTGTTCCTGTTTTATTTTGTAGAGTTCACCTCCCTTGTGTCATGTCTTGTGTCCGCCATCGTCAGCGTTTGCCCCGCCCCTGATTGTTTCCACCTGTTCCCACTCACCTCTTGTATAAATTGTCCGGTCTCCCTTTGTCTTGTGCCAGTTCAGAGCCTATGCCCGTACCAGCGATCCATGAAGTGTGCTTATCTGATAGTTTTGTATGTCCTCCTAGTGAGAGTTTTCAGTTGTTGTTTTGATTTATGGAAGTAAACCTTTGTTTATTGTACACTACCTTTGTGTCTGGAGTCGTGCAATTGAGTCTTCCTTCCCTGTGTCCGAGTCATAACACTGTTTAGTGTTCATGTGTTTTGGCAATAGATGCTGAGTCAATCAATCTTTGCATTAAATGATATAGTCGGTCACCTAAGACAATAGCTGCCAATATGGAAGAGTAAGGTAGCACGTTTTTAGTAGCACTCACTTGTTGAGATTGTTGGTGTTGTAGTGTTCACAGGTGGCAAAGTAGTAGGAGTTGAATCTGAAAAAAAACCTTTTTAAAATCTTATATTACATTTTACAATAGAAAACAAAATGATTCACACCCAGATTAAGTACTGTTGATATATTAGCAATAACGAACAAACGACATCCTGACAACTTCCCTCAAGGTCTCTATTTCACCTTTCTACAAGGTTGCCTTATCACAACTGCAGTGACACAGGAATACAAGTGTCGGTTCACACTGTTAAATTAAGAGGTATGTTTTTTTCAAATCACTATGGTTCACGACATTCTTGATGGTAATAAAAAATATTACCAAATCCAATGGCGGATAAAAAATAAGGCTCTCCAACAGAAGGGTACCCTATAAGGCCCTGCATTTTGTTTTCTTCAATCAGAGGACAGACAGTATGTAGACCGTAGCTGTATCACATGTATTCAACACTGTGCTTGTCTTTATGTGTTTTCATAAATTAAATACTGTCTTCTTAGTCTTACTTGTTGGTGGTGGAGTTGTTGTCGGAGGACAAGCTGTAAAGTCTGTGAACAGGAATAGAGAGAAGAGTAGCTGCTGAATAGATACAACTATAGAGAGTGACACTTCTAAGATATTTACTACTGTACTTATAAGATGCACACTTTAAGAGCTTGAATCAGGGCTGTCAGAATATTTGATTTTCGTGTTTTTGCTCTTTTTACAAGTATAAGAGGGTTGAGAGTCTGTATACAAGAAGAATGCTGGATTATTTACACAATATTATCATATGTGCATTATTACCATGATATTCATATCTAATGTCTTTAATATCAAAGTTAACATTAATACTAGTATATCGGACACCCCTAGTTTGAATATAACTTGCAATTCTTAACTGGATGTTATATTTAAAAGAGTGGAGTCATTTTATGAGTAAATGACTTTACAGTGTAGTTATGCATTCTCTACAACAGATGGCAGTGTTTCCAAAGGTTTCCTTCTGACTCAAGCAAGCTCCTATCTTTGTATGACTCGAAAGCCAGCAATTACATAGTGAGACACAGTAATCGGAATGAGATTAAAAAGTGTCTCACAAGAAGCCAGTTATGCTCATTTTCCAAGACTTCACTGAGTTATGATGAAAACGGTTATGGTCATGGTTATCAAAGTATCAAATATTAGTAAATGTGCAGGCAAAGTACTCACTATGATGGTGTGTTGACTGACAGTACTGTCCATCCATGGGAATAGCTTTGATGCACCCACATGTGTTGTTTGTATTACCATCACATTTCCCATAGGTAGAGCACTTGTCACAAGGCCACAGGTAGTCATCCTCACAGCGGCACTGGAACCCAAATTCAACTTTGCTGCAAACTTTAAAAAAGAACACAGTATTTTCCCTTGTAAAAAGGTCCAAGGTTTAAAATAGACAGCTAAATAAAATAATACCATGTTTGTTTTGAAAAGCCATTATTGCAGAGCCCCAATCTTCTGAAAGATGTCCCTTTGGACCGATAGCCCATTTGTCCCATTTACACTCTTGCTGCAACAAACATAATCCCATATTCTGTCTCTGATTAGCTATATTAGCAAAGTACAGATTGCCTTTGTTGATTTGTTTAAGCATTAGAGGTGAGATTGGTTAGGGCGTCCTTTGCTATAGTAATCTTGGCCACATAAATAAAATATCAACAGGGAAGGTTCAACTACATCATTATGCATAATAATCAACCCTGTGCTTCTGTTCCTTGAACTGAGAGAGTGTATTTATGGAGTAATGGGCCTTTGGAACAATGGTTTGTTTTCGGGATAACGGGCTGTCAAATAAATTGACTTTAAAAAAAAAATATTATTATTATTGGGGTTTTGGAATAATGGGCCATTGGAAACGTCCCACCTGTAGAAATGTTGACAGTACAAATATAAATATAAATTTCACATTTGGAACTATGAGACCAAACACAGTTGGCCTATAAATGATTGATTGAATAGATGTGTTTACACCTATTCAATCAATCATTTATATGTTATATTTTATAACATTTAGCATTTGTTAAATCTATGGACATGGACATACTGTATGTCCATAGATATGTCAAAAATTAGGCCAATTGTACGGGAACATAGGTTCAAATTCCAGGTGAGGTCTTTAGCCAGGGACTTCATTGAGTGCGGGGTACGAAGCGAGGGATCATGTATTTTTCATTACATGAGTGACAGTGACAGTAAACCTGGACATTAACATTTATTGATGTGTTTATATCATTTTCATATATTTAGTCATTTATATTTTAGTCTCTGATTTTTGTACATGTTATCTGTGTCTGCGTTCTGCTATGCTAAGTCTATTTATACCGCAATAACGGATTGTTTTCTTTTACCATGAGGGGGCAGCAGATACAAGCTTTAGACGTAAGACTAAAGGGGACATAACGTCCTTATTATCAGGTAAATTCTTGTACTTTGGGTTTCTACTAGTACAGGGGTGGGCAATTAATTTTTACAAGCGGCCACATGAGAATCCCGAGCTGTGTTGGAGGGCCGAATCAACAATTAATTGAACTTAATTCTGCTCAACATTAATTTTCTCCCATTGTAAAAAGCAGTACATTATATATTTTGATTAGCTGCGACTAGTAATCTAAATAATAAGGATATTCTCTTCCAATAAATATATGAAATTATGGAGCGGGTCAAATAGGAAAATACTCCTAGAGAAGTAATAAACAGTAAAAACAATCATTACATCAGTATTTTATTTTTAACATGTTAATCTTCACAGACCAATACTGAAAAGGTGTTTTACAGTATGTAAAGATCAGCAATTAATCAACTTTATACAAAAAGTGCTTTTGATGTTTTTCAGTTCACTTTACTTGTTCAGTGAGAAAAGTCCAGTCTGTCTTGAGCTTGAACAAGTGCACTGAGATCTGGTTGAATGTCTGAGGTGGATATGCGCAGGACAGCTGATCATCAGTGATAGAGGATCTGTATCTGGATTTGTTGAACTTCATCACTGAGAATGTCTGTTCACATATGTAGGTAGATCCAAAGAGGACCAGAATCTTCTGAGCATGTCTCCTCATGTGTGGAAAGTTCTCCTCTTTCAGGGAAGAGTAAAACTCAGGCAGTGAGACTGACCCAAAGTGCTCTGACAGAAGTGTGTCAGACTGCAGGTCAATGAGCTGAACATCACTGGGTGCATCGTCCACATTGCATGTAAATGGGGGAAAAATCATGTGCATTTCATTCTCAACTGTTTTAAAGTCTTGAAATCGCCTCCAAAGCTCACCATGCAGTGCTTCTAACATGGATGAGTTCCTGTGGAGGTGATCAGCTAATGGTGTGGCTTCCTTCAGTGTTGGCAAGTGGGTGAGAATGTTATCCTCCATTTGGCTTGAAGCTGCAACTTTCTCATGAAAGCCTTCACTGCGCTGTACATTTCATGCACAAAAAGGCCCTTGCATTGCAGTTTGACATTTAGTTCATTCATTAGTGCAGTCACATCAACAGCAAAACCAAGGTCTGCCATCCAGTCTGCATCTGAAAGATGTGGGACATCTTTTCCTTTCTTCACAGAGAAGTCTTGACCCTTCTCTCAGGTCCCACACTCTTTGTCCAGGCTGAGCCACCTGACAGCGGCGTGGTAGCCTATGTCACGATGTTCAGTCTCATTTTCCTCCAAAAGGTGCAACAAACTGTCTGATTGTAAATCAAATCAAATTTATTTGTATAGCCCAATATCACAAATTATACATTTGTCTCAGTGTGCTTTACAGACTGTACAGGTTACAACATCCTCTGTCCTTAGACCCTCGCATCGCACAAGGAAAAACTTCCTAAAAGAAACCCCACAATTAAAAGGGGGAAAAATGGAAGAAACCTCAGGGAGAGCAACTGAGGAGGGATCCCTCTCCCAGGACGGACAGACGTGCAATAGATGTTGTGTGTACAGGATAAACAACATAGTACAAATACAACATTTGACAGAAATTATGTTGTTGAAAAAGGGAAAGTATGGATGAATCCAGGAAAATGTCAAAAAGGCTTCCCGGTGTCCAGCAGGACCAGGGCAGCAGGCGCTGTCACGATTCCTGATCCTGACGTAAACTCTATCAGTGGCAACCTGCCACATGAGAGATAGACACTCTGGGGATGATGCCCCGGATGATGAGTTAGTAACATACATTTACATAAATGCATACAGATAGAGAGGGAGAAGAAGAGAGAGGGAGGGGAGGAGAGAGGAAGAGAAGGAAGAGAGCAGGGAGGTGTCCCCCGGCAGTCTAAGCCTATAGCAGCATAACTAGGGGCTGATCCAGGGCAAACCTGAGCAAGCCCTAACTATAAGCTTTATCAAAAAGGAAACACTTTAGCCTGCTCTTAAATATGGAGAGGGTGTCTGCCTCCCGAACACAAACTGGAAGCTGGTTCCACTGGAGAGGAGCTTGATAGCTGAAGGCTCTGGCTCCCATTGTACTCTTAGAGACTCTAGGAACCACAAGTAACCCTGCAGTCTGGGAGCGCAATGCTCTAGTTGGTTTATAAGGTACAATGAGGTACAATATATTTGACAGCCCGTTATCCCGAAAACAAACCATTGTTCCAAAGGCCCATTACTCCATAAATACACTCTCTCAGTTCAAGGAACAGAAGCACAGGGTTGATTATTATGCATAATGATGTAGTTGAACCTTCTGTTATTTTATTTATGCGGCCAAGATTACTATAGCAAAGGACGCCCTAACCAATCTCACCTCTAATGCTTAAACAAATCAACAAAGGCAATCTGTACTTTGCTAATATAGCTAATCAGAGACAGAATATGGGATTATGTTTGTTGCAGCAAGAGTGTAAATGGGACAAATGGGCTATCGGTCCAGAAGATTGGGGCTCTGCAATAATGGCTTTTCAAAACAAACATGGTATTATTTTATTTAGCTGTCTATTTTAAACCTTGGACCTTTTTACAAGGGAAAATACTGTGTTCTTTTTTAAAGTTTGCAGCAAAGTTGAATTTGGGTTCCAGTGCCGCTGTGAGGATGACTACCTGTGGCCTTGTGACAAGTGCTCTACCTATGGGAAATGTGATGGTAATACAAACAACACATGTGGGTGCATCAAAGCTATTCCCATGGATTGACAGTACTGTCAGTCAACACACCATCATAGTGAGTACTTTGCTTGCACATTTACTAATATTTGATACTTTGATAACCATGACCATAACCGTTTATCATAACTCAGTGAAGTCTTGGAAAACGAGCATAACTGGCTTCTTGTGAGACACTTTTTAATCTCATTCCGATTACTGTGTCTCACTATGTAATTGCTGGCTTTCGAGTTATACAAAGATAGGAGCTTGCTTGAGTCAGAAGGAAACCTTTGGAAACACTGCCATCTGTTGTAGAGAATGCATAACTACACTGTAAAGTCATTTACTCATAAAATGACTCCACTCTTTTAAATATAACATCCAGTTAAGAATTGCAAGTTATATTCAAACTAGGGGTGTCACGATATACTAGTATTAATGTTAACTTTGATATTAAAGACATTAGATATGAATATCATGGTAATAATGCACATATGATAATATTGTGTAAATAATCCAGCATTCTTCTTGTATACAGACTCTCAACCCTCTTATACTTGTAAAAAGAGCAAAAACACGAAAATCAAATATTCTGACAGCCGTGATTCAAGCTCTTAAAGTGTGCATCTTATAAGTACAGTAGTAAATATCTTAGAAGTGTCACTCTCTATAGTTGTATCTATTCAGCAGCTACTCTTCTCTCTATTCCTGCTCACAGACTTTACAGCTTGTCCTCCGACAACAACTCCACCACCAACAAGTAAGACTAAGAAGACAGTATTTAATTTATGAAAACGCATAAAGACAAACACAGTGTTGAATACATGTGATACAGCTACGGTCTACATACTGTCTGTCCTCTGAAGAAAACGAAATGCAGGGCCTTATAGGGTGCCCTTCTGTTGGAGAGCCTTATTTTTTATCCGCCATTGGATTTGGTAATATTTTTTATTACCATCAAGAATGTCGTGAACCATGGTGATTTGAAAAAAACATACCTCTTAATTTAACAGTGTGAACCGACACTTGTATTCCTGTGTCACTGCAGTTGTGATAAGGCAACCTTGTAGAAAGGTGAAATAGAGACCTTGAGGGAAGTTGTCAGGATGTCGTTTGTTCGTTATTGCTAATATATCAACAGTACTTAATCTGGGTGTGAATCATTTTGTTTTCTATTGTGAAATGTAATATAAGATTTTAAAAAGGTTTTTTTTCAGATTCAACTCCTACTACTTTGCCACCTGTGAACACTACAACACCAACAATCTCAACAAGTGAGTGCTACTAAAAACGTGCTACCTTACTCTTCCATATTGGCAGCTATTGTCTTAGGTGACCGACTATATAATTTAATGCAAAGATTGATTGATTGACTCAGCATCTATTGCCAAAACACATCTAAACAGTGTTATGACTCGGACACAGGGAAGGAAGACTCAATTGCACGACTCCAGACACAAAGGTAGTGTACAATAAACAAAGGTTTACTTCCATAAATCAAAACAACAACTGAAAACTCTCACTAGGAGGACATACAAAACTATCAGATAAGCACACTTCATGGATCGCTGGTACGGGCATAGGCTCTGAACTGTCACAAGACAAAGGGAGACAGGACAATTTATACAAGAGGTGAGTGGGAACAGGTGGAAACAATCAGGGGCGGGGCAAACGCTGACGATGGCGGACACAAGACATGACACAAGGGAGGTGAACTCTACAAAATAAAACAGGAACAGAAATCTAGAGTCATGACAAACAGCTGCACCGTCAACAACAGTCAACCTTTAAAATCATTTGTAGACTACTTTTTCTTTTCCAAATGTTCTTAAAATGTCAACAACAGTTTATATAGCAACAGTTACCACAACACGCTTTTAAACGCTACTGTTCCAGTTGTGACATTTAGTGGCCATTAGCAGCCTGATATCCTGAAGAATTACGTTTCCATCCATCTGAACTGCATTGTCAAGTATGTTTAGAGGAAAACATATCTTGTCCCGGATTATGTTAGTTTTTGATCTATCACAGACGCGTTTCAAATCAGTCCTTGGAAGTCCGCGCAGGGAGAAGGACGAGGTACACGTGTGGCTCAAACAAAGACAGGACTTTCACCCAGGAGACCGTTGTTCCGCATTTGTGTGTTTTCTTTCAATTCACAACGTTAACCAAATGTTTAAAACTGTCACCGTAATCCAGGAGAATTCCCTCAAAACAGAAATGTGAATGTAGTTTAGTTGTAGAAAGGGTTGCCTTTCATATTCAAACATGACGTCAGGATTGCTTCATTGGTTCAAGGAAGAGGCAGTGATATGAAGGCACAAAGGAATGAATTTCAGAGTGCAAGTATTTCTTCTCTCAGTTCCTCAGCATGATGTCATTGGAGCTCCACATTTCAAACCTACACAGTCTAAGACCACTTAGCCAAGATGACACCTACCTGCATTCTTTTGGGTCCTAAAAGTAAAAACGTTACATTATGCTGTAATGTCTTGTACAGCCTTCTTCTCACTGCACCAACGTGCTTCTAAATCATTTCTGAGGACAGCATGTTTTACTTTCACTCGTTTTTTCTTGGCTCTATTAATTGTGCAAGTGTGGTCCCTCAGAAGGCCCCTTTATCACACAAGCTTTCTAACCTCTTGGATTGTTTTTTGGCTCCTTCCCATATACAAAGTATGAAGCTCAGTATGTCACAATTTAACAGATTGAATAATTAATTCTCTACCATTCAATGAATTACTACTTGAATATTGATTCTGCCTATTTAAATTCTGCCTACCACGTGATATCTCAAATCTGTGGTAGCAATGGATAACTTAATACATAGGTCTTCAACAGGGTGCTGCAGGGGGGGTCGCAAAATTGTTTGTAGATAAAGCAAATTAATAAAAGAAATTGCGAAGGGCAGGACTTCGCTCCCGACACACACACCTACAGTCAGAGACAGAGGGGAGGAAAGGAGAGGGGTGAACTAAAAGAAGTTTGCGCCATGCACCCCCCCGTCACACGGACCTCTTCAAGCCTCTTCTATATAATATATACAGTAGGGGGTCCCTGCTCCTTGCTACACCAGTTCAGGGGTCCTTGGCCTGAAAAACGTTGAAGACCCCTGGCTTAATAGGATATGAACACTTTTGAGATAAATACTTTTAAATACCCTTGATCTTCACGGGTAATGCAAACAAATAATAGCCACATTACACATACACATTTTACACCACCACTTTGGCTTGTGTTTGTTCTTACAGAAAAGGAAGCATAATTGCAGACTTTTTTGTTCAGACAACACAAGTTAACTCATCGCAAGTGTCTGTAGTAAATAAAAGACTTCTAGATGCGTTACGGTCTATTGCTCCTGTCATTGGCTCAGTTTCTGCATTCTACAACAGTAAGTTCAAAGAAGCTAGTAGGTAATTACTTTTCAATTAACTTGATTGAATTCCAAACTGATATTTTATTTACTTTCTCCAAAGGTCCAAAATCAATCAGCATTACCTCCCCCACCCCCGCTTATACTGGTACAACCATGATGCTGAAGTGTGAGCCATCAATAGAGCTTAATGTGGGAAGAATGTCTGGTTCCGAGTGGAAATTTGGAGGAAGTGTTATTAAAGAGAATACACGTAGGGTAATAACCACTTCTAGCCGGAATTCAATTCTTACGGTTAAGGACGTCAACCTTCTTGACATTGGTAAGTCAAAGTTAGCTGAATTAGTTAATTACTAAGAAATCAGTAACCAGGAAATCACTATACAATTACTGCAGTATTTACCCAACACCATATAAAGTTCTAAATGCCATGACACTGTGAAACAAGTTCACATATATCCTAGTTTAAGATTAATATTATATTTCATCAGAATATTGTGAAAAAGCATAAACATTGTGTTAGAGTAAAATTAAGTATTTTCTATTAAAGTTTATAGATAAATTAATTCCTTGCTTAGACTATCATATCTGTATTACAAATAAGAGACAATATCTTACATTAAATTACATCCACCAATAATACACAAATACTGTCAATGTATCGGTATTTAGTCACAGCTATAGTAAAATACTGGCATGTGATCATTCTTTTATTTTACAGTATACCAATGCAATCTTTAATACTTCTCTTCCTCACAGGACCTTACGAATGTACTCTGAAGGGCGAAGTAATAACTTTCAAACAAAATACAGATGTGACAAGAGATGATATCATACAAGCTCCCATTATACAATCACGGAGTCAAGTTAATGTTAAATGCGAGGGGACAACGGAACAAGCATCACTTCAGTGTTGAGTGCAGTCCCCCTATAAGGTCCAGTGGTTCAATGAGGACTTAGTTGAACTCAACTGTAAGTATGAAGTGATGGAGAAAAACGCCTTAATGTTATCACACTGAAAAGCTGGACACATCCATTAACAGTTTGTTTTATTATCAACACGTGTTAAATGTTCACAGCTGACACTACTAGCAATGGAGAAAGCTTTTGCATGACGTATAATCGCAACCTGGAGAGCTGCAGCGAAACAACGACACTACGTTTTATTTGTAAGGCAATGGTCAATGGCAGAGATTTTCAAAGGACAACAGTATTGAACATTTTCAAAGAAGGTAAGAGTAACATATTAAATTGTACTGTTCCATAGCTGTTTGTTTTTTTACAATATTTTTGTGTAACACTAATTGATTGCATATCTCTTCAGCTATTGTATGTGATGATGAGCAGTATGGGACTGGACCAGAAGGCAGCACATCAAGCATCGGATGCGATATAGGTCAAGAGGGAATGAAGACTGCGGTGTGTCAGACAGATGGAGAGTGGAAACTTTTGGAGGACACCTGCATCATAACAGAATTCAAGAATTTACTCCTTAGTTCAGAGGTTGGTGATCAGCTGAGAATAACACTTCATCCCCATTTGAAATCTCTGGAACATACAGTATACCATACTGACAAATATTATTTATTAACACCAAAAGAGCTTTCACACATGCATCAACATCCACACAACAGCGCAGCCACGTTCGCTAAACGCCACTATGGGACTTCTTGGTATGTTTGGTATGAATTTATTATCATTTTGATTTGAAAGCCTCTCACCGTCTCCCGTGCTGCAGTACCACTCTCTGCCTGAACGGTTACTGACATAAATATCGCTCTGACAGCATTGTTATTAACGCGTCTGCGTCTGTTTCTTGACTTAATCCAAGATAGTGTTGAAACTCAGGAAATTTGTTTGAAATTACAATTCCATGGTGAGGATATATGAGCAATCTTTTTTCAACTGTCAAATGTCTGGCCCTTAGCTTTCTTCAAATCTGGCCCCCTGAACAAAATAGTTGAATTGCGTCGGCCAGTCTGAACTTGGACTTGCTTTCTGAACCTGGGGCATGTATATTTAACTGGGCTTTGACTTTATTAAAGGCCAAAACATAAAACATTTTCATGGCATCCTTTGCACTTATGATGTGTACACTGTAGCGTTGCTCCCGTAAATGCCTGCATAGACTCACTTCAAAACCCAAAAAGCAGCGGCACGGGCACATCCCGAACAGGCACTGAACTAGTTTAAGTAAATATTGTATTCGACTAACAAGGTCAGATACCAAATATCAAAGGACTGGGACATCCCTAATACCACAGCACTCGTGTGACCTAAAGGTTGCACAGCTGTTGTCTGTAACAGTTTGTAGTTGTCAGATAGAAACAGCTCTGCATTTTTCATGAATATCTCACATTGATTAAAATATAGTGTCACACGTTTTTGTGATTTTAATATTTCTTTCTTTCAGGATTTGATTGTGGACGATGTGGCAAATTTTGTGGCAAATCTAAGTGACACTGTCGGAGAATTTAAAGAACAAATTGTAAATTCAACTGCAACCATATCAGCTATCGTTGAGATCCTAGACAACATTGCAGCGCTTAACATTCAGGAAGTCAGTAGAGATAGCATGCAGGTAGGTTAAACTTTCCCATCTTTAGCATCTTAGTTAAGCGTATATTTTATGTCAACAAATCAATTTTTTGACTAGGTTGTATTCTCACAATGAAATGTCTCTTCATCCACAGGATATCCTTGACACAGTTGATGTCATCGTTGGTGATGACTCGAGAGAGTCCTGGGTAGTTTTGAATGCAAATGAAACCCGCAATGTGAGCTCAAAATTACTGTCTTCAATGGAGATCCTCTCTGACGTATTGATCGGAACTTTTTCCATTGCCACTGAACGGATCTTCCTCGACAGAACCACATTTAACAACTCCTTTAAGGCAGATCTGAATAACAGCGTTGTCCTTGACATTCCAAACACCGACATTAGCAACATCCCTATCACCACCATTACCTTCTTTACCCTTAATATTGTTATGCCCGCACGAAACACCAGCTTTAACATCAACACCAACAGCAATGACACCCTCCCCGATAATGCCATCAACGCTGCTGTGGTGCTAGTCAAATTAAATGCAACAATTCAGAATGTAACTCTGAGCTACAGCAAGTTAAATCAGTCCCTGTCACTACATCCCCAGTGCGTCTTCTGGAACTTCACACTCTTAAATAATCTGGGTGCCTGGGATGATGAGGGGTGTGAGTTTATTTCTGAAATAAACAACACTGTAACCTGCAGATGCAACCATCTCACCTCCTTTTCAATTCTGATGGCAACAGACATCCCTCGAGCAGTGAGAGAAGCCTTGGAAATAATCACTTATGTTGGAGTTGGGATTTTTCTGGCAAGTTTAGTTATATGTCTCATTATTGAAGGATACGTTTGGAAAGCCATTACTAGAAAGAGCACTGCCTTCATGCGTCATGTTTCCATCATTAACACTGCCCTGTCTCTGTTGATCGCTGACATCTGTTTTATCATTGGTGCCTCTATTTCTAAGAACCTAGAGGAGGACTATAAAGCTTCAGTTGAACCTTGCAGCACAATAACATTTTTTATGCACTTTTTCTACCTTGCTGTGTTCTTTTGGATGCTTGTCTCAGGCCTTCTGCTCTTTTACCGGACAGTCATGGTCTTCTCCCACATGTCCAAGTCAACCATGTTGGCGATAGGCTTCATATTGGGCTACGGGGCCCCTCTGATCATTGCTGTTATTACTGTTGCTGTCACAGCACCACAAGATGGATACATCAGCAAAAACAATGTCTGTTGGCTCAACTGGTCTCCGACAAAAGCCCTGCTGGCCATGGTGATACCTGCATTAACTGTAGTTTTCATCAACATAATAATCGTAATCGTGGTATTGTTCAAAATGCTGAGAAGAGGTGTGGGAGATGTCGCCCAAAACGATGAAAAGCAGACGCTGGTGGTCATATTAAGGTGTGTGGTTATTTTGACACCTTTATTTGGACTGACCTGGTCTTTAGGAGTGGGAACCATTGTAACATCAAACAACAACGGAATCCATATTACCTTTGCACTCTTCAATTCACTACAGGTATTTGCATCCATTAAAATACAAGATTGTAAAATTCTTACATGGCAGTATTTTTGTGTACTACATTTTATTTTTGTGATATGATGATAAAGAAATGTGCATGCCATCTGTTTCTCCTCAGGGTTTCTTCATTTTAGTGTTTGGGACACTATTTGATTCAAAGGTATGTTGACTTCAAAATAATAATTTAGGAAATACACTTATTTATTTGGGGAAAGATGATCGATACCTCTTTGACAGTTGTGGTGGAAGTATTGAAACCCTTCATTTAAGTAAAGGTAGCAATACTACAATGTAGAAATACTCCATTATGACATATTGTGATATCCTGCATTCAAAATTATTCTTAAGTGAAAGTACAGAAGTTTTATGATCAAAATGTACTTAAAGTATACACAAATTAAAGTACTCCTTATGGAGCAGAAGGGCTCATATCAATGTTATGTTAGAAATTCCATAATGGGATTATTATGATGCATAAGAGCAACATAATGTAGCATTTGCATATTACTAAACCCTGTTCCGTTCCCTGCCCGCCCGGCTTCTGGCACAACACCGGCATTGCTGCCCGCCAAATAGTAACGTGATGTTGCTTTAATGTGTAAGCAGGCTCTATTTATGAGCATTCGTTTTGTGTCTCACATTGGAAACGCCTATGGCGTGACCTCATCAGAAGCTACTGTTGTATTCTGCCACCCAGGAATGGCAGGAATCAGGCACATCAGTGTCAAGGAGAGTTGAGACCATTCCCCTATTAACGCTGGAAACTACGCTGCCAGTCATTCAAAAATATTTTCTTGCTACGACCAAAACATTTCTTTCCTGGACTTTACTGTCGTTTGATATGAGAGAAAACTCGGCCATAGGGTAATTTGTTCTCGCTGTGTTTAGTTACTTGAGCTTTCAGCAGCTAGCCAAACTGAATGGTAACACTTTGTGTGGACAGAAGTAGAAAGTAGAATAATTTTCCCAAAATATTGATGGCTTCACTTGGCTAATGCATTACAGAGTAGCAATACTCCCGCTGTATAACCCGCCTAGAAGTGGCAACACTCCAAATCGGATTTTGCTATCCCCTAGCCACACCGGGTTAGCAATTGGAACACACAGGTACAGCGTAACATTAGGTGAGCATTTTGGAATGACTGGCAGCCTAGTGTAAAGCCTTTTTATAGGGGGAGGGTCTCCACCCTCCTTAACACTAACATGCTTTATTCCAGCCAATCCTGGCTGGCACAATGCAATGCAATGTTGAGCTTCCCAATGTGAGACACTCACTCATGCTACTCAGAGAACCTCAGAGAACTCAAAGTTATTACTGTTGTCGTTGGCCGAGGTGGAGCTCATTTTAACTACTTTACACGCAATCCGTTGTTTTTTATGTAATCTGCAAAGTAACTGTTAATTATCAAATAATAGTAGTGGACTACAAAGTACAATATATATATATATTTATAAAACGGACATGCCAAATCAAGCAATCTGATTGGTTCTTAGCCGTGATATAATGTGTGCATATCATGGGTAGAATTGTAGTTACTTTTCACAACAAGTCAGTATCCCTCCGCGTCTGAGAAAAAGCTACAGCTGTTAAATTACGTCCATCCATCCATCCATCCATCGTCTACCGCTTATCCGGGATCGGGTCGCGGGGGCAGCAGCTCCAGTAAGGAACCCCAATCTTCCCTTCTCCAGGCCACATCCTCCAGCTCCGACTGGGGGATCCTGAGGCGTTCCCAGGCCAGTGAGGAGATATAATCTCTCCATCGAGTCCTGGGGTCTCCTCCCAGCTGGACGTGCCTGGAACACCTCCCTAGGGAGGCGCCCAGGTGGCATCCTTACTAGATGCCCGAACCACCTCAACTGGCTCCTTTCAACGTAAAGGAGCAGCGGCTCTACTCCGAGTCTCTCACGGATGGCTGAGCTTCTCACACTATCTCTAAGGGAGACGCCAGCCACCCGTCTGAGAAAACCCATTTCGGCCGCTTGTACCCGTGATCTCGTTCTTTCGGTCATGACCCAGCCTTCATGACCATAGGTGAGGGTAGGAACGAAGATCGACCGGTATATTGAGAGCTTTGCCTTCTGGCTCAGCTCTCTTTTCGTCACAACGGTGCGGTAAAGTGACTGTAATACCGCCCCCGCTGCTCCGATTCTCCGGCCAATCTCTCGCTCCATTGTCCCCTCACTCGCGAACAAGACCCCGAGGTACTTAAACTCCTTCACTTGGGGTAATGGCTCATTCCCTACCCGGAGTAGGCAATCCACCGGTTTCCTGCTGAGAGCCATGGCCTCAGATTTGGAGGTGCTGATCCTCATCCCAACCGCTGCACACTCGGCTGCGAACCGATCCAGTGACTGTTGAAGGTCACAGACCGATGATGCCATAAGGACCACATCATCTGCAAAGAGCAGCGATGAGATCCTCAGGTCACCGAACTGCAACCCCTCTCCTCCACGACTACGCCTCGATCACGAACAGGATTGGTGATAAAGTGCAGCCCTGGCGGAGGCCAACATTCACGGGAAACGAGTCTGACTTACTGCCGAGTATCCGGACACAACTCTCGCTTTGGGCGTACAGGGATTGGATGGCCCTCAAAAGTGACCCCCTCACCCCATACTCCCGCAACACCTCCCACAGTATCACCCGGGGGACCCGGTCATACGCCTTCTCCAGATCCACAAAACACACCGGATGGGCGTACTCCCAGGCCCCCTCCAGGATCCTTGCAAGAGTAAAGAGTTGGTCTGTTGTTCCACGACCAGGACGGAATCTGCATTGTTCCTCTTCAGAGGTTCGACTACCGCTCGAACCCTCCTTTCCAGTACCTTGGAGTAGACTTTACCAGGGAGGCTGAGAAGTGTGATACCCCTGTAGTTGGCACACACTCTCTGGTCCCTCTTTTTAAATAGGGGAACCACCACCCCGGTCTGCCAACCCCTAGGCACTGTCCCAGACTTCCACGCAATGTTGATGAGGCGTGTCAACCAAGACAGCCGCTCAACACCCAAAGCCTTCAGCATTTCTGGACGGATCTCATCAACCCCTGCGACTTTGCAACTGTGGAGTTGTTTGACTACCTCAGTGACTTCCATCAGGGAAATTGACGATGATCCCCCATCAGCTTCCAGCTCTGCCTCAACCATAGAGTTAGTCGGATTCAGGAGTTCCTCAAAGTGCTCCTTCCAGCGGCCGATAACCTTCTCAGTTGAAGTCAGCAGGGTCCCACCCTTGCTGTACACAGCTTGGATGGTTCCTCGCTTCCCCCTCCTGAGGTGCCGGATGGTTTTCCAGAAGCACCTTGGTGCCGACCGAAAGTCCTTCTCCATAGCTTCTCCGAACTTCTCCCACACCCGCTGCTTTGCCTCTGACACGGCAGAAGCTGCCGCCCTTCTAGTCCTTCGATACCCTGCAACTGTTTCCGGAGTCCTCCCGGATAACATAACCCGGAAGGACTCCTTCTTCAGTCGGACGGCTTCCCTGACCACCGGGGTCCACCACGGTGTTCGAGGGTTACCGCCCCTTGAGGCACCTAAGACCTTAAGACCACAGCTCATCACCGCAGCTTCAGCAATAGAGGTTTTGAACATCGCCCACTCAGGTTCAATGCCCCCAACCTCCACAGGGATGGCTGAAAAGCTCCGCCGGAGGTGTGAGTTAAAGATCCCCAGGACAGGGGCTTCCTCCAGACGTTCCCAGTTCACCCGCACTACCCGTTTGGGTTTACCAGGTCTGTCCAGAGTCTTCCCCCACCCCTTGATCCAACTCACCACCAGATGGTGATCAGTCGAAAGCTCCGCCCCTCTCTTCACCCGAGTGTCCAAAACATGCGGCCTCAGATCAGATGATACGATTACGAAATTGATCATTGACCTTTGGCCTAGGGTGCTCTGGTACCACGTGCACTTATGAGCATCCTTATGTTCGAACATTGTGTTTGTTATGGCCATTCCATGACTAGCACAGAAGTCCAACAACAAACGACCGTTCAGGTTTAGATCAGGGAGGCCCTTCCTCCCAATCACGCCTCTCCAGGTGTCTCCATCGTTTTCCACGTGTGCGTTGAAGTCTCCCAGCAAGACTACGGAGTCCCCTACTGGAGCCCCCTGCAGGGCTCCATTCAGGGTCTCCAAGAAGGCCGAATACTCAGAACTGCGGTTTGGGGCATAGGCACAAACAACAGTCAGAGTTTTCCCCCCCATAACCCGAAGGCATAGGGAGGCGACCCTCTCGTCCACCGGGATAAACTCCAACGTAGCGGCGCTCAGCCGGGGGCTAGTGAGTATCCCCACCCCGGCCCGACGCCTCACACCTTGGGCAACTCCGGAGAAGAATAGAGTCCAACCCCTATCCAGGAGTACGGTTCCAGAGCCAAGACTGTGCGTGGAGGTAAGCCCCACCAGATCCAACTGGTAGCGATCCATCTCCCGCACTAGTTCCGGCTCCTTCCCCCACAGAGAGGTGACGTTCCACGTCCCCAGAGCCAGCCTCTGCTGCCCGGGTCTGGTCCGTCGAGGTCCCTGACCATCACTGCCACCCGTGTGACAGCGCACCCGACCCCAGCGTTTTTTCCCATGAGTGGTGGGCCCACAGGATGGATGGATGGGAGGCACCACGTAGCTTCTTCGGGCTGTGCCCGACCGGGCTCCGTGGCAAACCCGGCCACCAGGCGCTCGCTGTCGGGCCCTCCCTCTGGGCCTGGCTCCAGACGGGGGCCCCGGGCTTCCTCCGGGCAGGGTCTCTCCTTTCCTTTCCCTTTCTTTCATGAAGTCATTTTTGAACCATTCTTAGTCTGGCCCCTCACCTGAGACCAATTTGCCTTGGGAGACCCTACCAGGAGCACTAGGCTCCAGACAACACAGCTCTCAGGTTCATAGGGACACACAAACCTCTCCACCACGATAAGGTGATGGTTCCCAGAGAGGTTAAATTACGTCTGTTAGTTTATTGATTAAGTACAATTACACACCTAGTACAACCTTACAGACTTGGTACACTGTTCTAAACAAGTCACCACGCAATACAAGGGTTGATTTACATACCGTCTTGCTTCCATTTTCATTAAATCCGCTGTTTTCCGGCTCTATTTCTCCACGGTGTGTGTGTATTCGCTCAGAACAAAGGCGCTGTTTCGCGGGCTTCTGGGAGGGCCGTAAGTGAAGTTACCGTAATGATATGTGATGTAAAGCGCAGAGTCTCAGCTTTCAGAAACCGTTAAAATATTTTCGATTGCGTAAACTATGGCATAATTACGGTAATCCAAAACTTTGCTTGCAATCGCCAACACATTTGGTGTTAAAGGGAAACAAATTTACAAAGCTTTACTCTGGAGGAGTGGATTGATCAGTGCCTATCTCCAGAGAAAAAAGCCCCTAAAAGACGACATGCAGAGCTACGTGAAGAGCAGGTAGACCAAATAATCGATCAACGTTGTCTGTCTAATATGTTCGCTAGCTGTTAGTGTTGTTGCATAGCAACCACCTCCCACTATGTTTTGTGCAGAAGGCAACGGAGGGACTATTTTATATTAAACATCATTATTTAATAATAAAAACTATTTAAATTGGAGTGTGTATTTTTCTTTCATATTGCCCCACTTGGTAACCGTTTTATAAAAACAATAGCTCACTTCAGACCGTGATATATGCTCATTATATCACAGTTAAGGGGGTTGTACCACGCCCCTTAACTGTGATATAATGATCATATACCACGGTCTGTCGTGAGCTATTGCTTAAATATAATATATAAAGTAGTATAATATTTCTCTCAGAAATGTAGTGGAATAGACAATACTTAAGTCAAGTACAAGTACCTCAAAAGTGTACAGTACAATAGTACAGTACTTGAGAAGATCTACTCAGGTACTTTCCACCATTGCCACTTGTCACGTGTATGCACGTTAAGTAGAGCTAGAGGCAGAAAGCAATTAGTTTAGCTTATCATAGTGACTGGGAGCAGTTGGCTCTGTACACAATCTGCCTACCAACACAAAATAAGTCAGTCAATCAAAAGCAAATGAGGTTATTTCCCAAAATGTCAAACTATTGTAATTTTAAAGTGTTAATCTTGCTAAATATTTCCTAATATTGCACAGTCGTTGAATACTATTGATTTTGACATTGACATGAATTTGATTGTGCCTGTAGATCCGTTCTATCCTCTCAAGGAAATTCCCTACAACAAGCACAACCTCTAATACAACAAGAGTAAGTGATTTGTTTTTTGTTTTTAAATGTACCAAAACTATTGCATACATGTTTAGTTTATACAGGTTTACTTTGCAGGTGTTCTCAATGTATTCTACCTGTAGTTAAATCTACATTTTGGATAAATGCTACAGACATTATTACGATCAATCTCAATGAAAATATGCAAGAGTGTTTCCTGCAATCACTTAATGTTCTACTTTTCTTTTTCTACTCTAGAGTACAAGTGGTGGCATTTCCTCTCTCAGTGGACTAAACTGGATACGTCGATTGCGTAGAAGCAAGTTGTTGTTCTAAATTCAGCAGTTTGTCCGTTTACTTGAATATGTTTTCTTATTAACTATTTGTCCTTTGTCTTTCAGATATCTACCGTATGTCAGAAGCTACAAACTCAAGAAGCACTGGTGCATCGGAGTCATTCACCAATATTTGAATCAATGCATCAAACTGTATATATACAATGTTTTTCATTAGGCCTACCGATTCAAAAGATCTGCCAGATATTATAAGATTTTTCAGTACATAATTAGAAACTTAAAAGTATACAGTTCACTGGGATGATATTGTAAAATCCGGTGCAACAAACATGAAAGACAGCATGGTCATTTTACTGTTCCCATTTCTTTAACGAGAAGCCTTCATAAAGCAAGTGTGACATATCTGAAATGTAAAGTTGAGTGACACAAAATTGTAAATAAAACTGCTATTATATATTATTTTGAATTGTGAAGTGTACTGCTGCTTGATCTGAGACTTGAAATGCACGAAAGTCAGAGAAAGGAACAAGTAGAGAAGGAACATATAATTATTGAATTTATCACAAATAGATCCTGAATAACTCAATCAATGACTGTCAGTAATGATAAGTTATCATATTTATGTACACTCAAGTCGGGAATTATACTGACTAGTTTCTAGGTTTTTAATGATTTGTTCAACATTACCATGGCTATGTCCATTTAAGTGAAGTAGAACATCATACTTCCTTTCTGAAAAGTAGCTAGTAAGGATTTAACAAAGTAACACTATTACCACTACTGCTACTACTTTACGGATTTTCCACTGAGTCTGTGCTATTGCAGTGTAGGCAGTTGAACACACAGAACAGACAGCGAGGCATGACCCACGGACTCTGCCTCTAATTGATTTTGTTATACTCACCCTAACCAATCTTACTCCTCATGCCTAAACCAAACCAACCAATGAAGGCAACGAGTTCTAGCCAATCAGAGGCATAGTAGGACGGGTCATGCCTCCGCCATAGTAGCAGAGTGTGTGTTTTTCGGAACAATGGATGTTTGTTTTAGGAGTAATGGACCATCGGATAAATGGACTTTGGCTCCAATGGGACATTTTTCAGACTTTTGGGATTTTCAGAACAATGGGCCTTTGGAATAATGGGCAGTCCCGACGGGGGCGCTTGCACACACACTGCGAAAATGAGGCAAAATATCTCTTTAAAGGACAAAACCTGTTAATAAATGTTATGACAAAGAACATGTAGTTAGCTTCTTTTAGATTGGGGAAGAAATTTAATTTTAGTGATAGTAGCAGTGTAGCTCAATAAAGCATGTTAGTTTACCTGCCAAATTGCAATTTCACAAGCACACCTCTGATCCTGCCATTTCTGGCATGCATTGTGCTCTTATAAACAATTTAATCATAAACACATTGGTTGTGTGAATGATGACAGGGCAAAAAATGAATTACAACGGCAGCAAGTTTTTTTTGCGTCATGTCCTGCCTCTTGCAGACCTCGCCCAAACCAAACACAGTATTTTATGTCCCTTTCCTATCTGGTGATCAGTCAGTTAAATTATGATTTCCATGAGTTTCAATGAATTTGCTTCCAGCTGACTACAGGATTGTACATCCTCATTGGGATGTTAAAAAATTAATGTTGGGTGTTTGTCGAGAGACAGATTAAACTAAGATTACTTTGTTTTCAAAAAATGTCATCAATTCCATAAAATATTTCACCTTTCAAAAATATTTTCAATTTGTTCAAAATTTGAAATAAGTTATCTTTTGGAAAAGATTTCACTTTTCAAAAATGACTTTGTTCCTGAATAATTGACCTCACTCTACAAAAAGGAATTTATTTCCGTAAAATTAGTAATTTTGCAAAAATGTCTTCACCTTTCAAAATCACTTAAATTTTGATAAATGACTTCACTTTTCAAGAATGAATTCACCTTCCGAATGTCATGTCAAAAAGATATCTTCACTTTGTTCATTTTCCAAAACGTTTCCTCACTTTCCAAAAAGGACTTGATTTGTGATAATTGACTTCCCTTTCAAAAAAGATGTTCGATAAATTACCTCAATTTCAAAAAAATTATACATTTCCGAAAAAACAAAAAAAATATTTTCATATAATTTCATATAATGCTGATAAACTAGTGCAGATGCAAACTATACAATCTTGCCAATACATACATATATTGTGGACTAGAAAATGAGGAGCAGGGGAGTGAGTGGGCGGGGGTCAGGTGGAAGTAACTATAGGGCAGGAGGGAGTGGCTGGACCTGGAATGACATAGAAAGTTAGTATACGAAAGAGAAACAGAGCAAACAACATAACCTCTTACCACGTTAAGAGGCACTACAGCTGTAGTTGGAGTTATTGTGCAATGTCGCATATTTTTAGAAAGTTTCGAATCTCATCTATTTAGTGAGATAAACAGTTTTGATCAAAATCACAACAGAAAGTACAATAGGCATATCACATAAGCAAGCACACTCACAATCAAACCCATAACTTACCTATTAGGTCTCATTATTGTCCCGTTTGCAGTAATGATAAAAATAAAAATAAACACTTCCGGGTTCATTGTCGATGTCCACACTTCGTTTCCAGTAAAAAAAAAACATATCCATCTTGAACATAGTCACATTGATAAAAGCCCATGAACAGCTGTTGCAATCTTTGAAATCAAAAGTGAGTCTTAAAAAAAGTGCAATACTGTGTTTAATTAATGCCCCAAATAAGGCTCCGGAATGTGTGTAAATCTGGAGCATAAACGGGCAATAAAGCATTGAAAGACAACATTTGAGCTACTTCTGGCACTTCAATTAAAACGTGAATATTGTATGGATCGTCTTGTGAATGCTCCCGGAAGATGCACACGATTAGTAAGAACTAAAGCCAAAAATAATTTCCGGAGTGCGTTCAAGTATGGATCAGAGCCGGGCGATACCGTCTTAAACACATGCTTTTTTCTATTGACTCTGGCTATTTAAAAACGGAGAAAATCGTAATAAAGTGAATAATGTATAGATCTTTTTGAAAAGGTGCTGGCTCCCTTCGTGGTGTTGGATACTGTCTTGATTTTTTCAGCCAGCTAGCTCTTAGCATTGAGTAACAATGTAATAAAATATAAATAGCCATAAAATGGCGAAAATGAATCCTTCTCCGATCTTTTCGAAAGTAACACCACCAGTTCATATGCACTGTTGGATACGGTCAAAAGAAATCCAGCCAGCTAGCCCTTATAATTGTGGAGATATTAATCATAGAAAGTATGAATTTATGGCAGAACGTGCTCTATCTAGTGGACTCAGGCGGAGCTACCCTAAAATGATGCTGCCTCCAGGTGGGTGTAAACGGAATAGGCCGAATATGGAAAGAAATGTAAAGACATGTTTATTTACATAACTTTGTGGGAGAAGAAGCTCCACAAATAGCACCAAGGTATTCAGAATTCAATTTCCTTTTCCATGGACACCTCTGCTTATTTAAGACCCTGGGTAGGCACCCCAAATGTATGTTCTTCCATGTCCTTTTCATGTGCTTCCGAATGCAAATATTCTGAATAATAAAAACATGAAAAAACACTTTTATTAACATAACTTTGCGGGGGAAATGCCAGTGCTCCACAAATAAGAACAATGGATTCAGAATTCAATTTAGCTTTCCTGGGCCAATTATTGTTAAGACCCTGGGAAGGCACCCCAAAGTGAGCTCCGCCCCCTACGCACACACGAGTGAACACACCTACAGTCAGAGACAGAGCAGAGGAAAGGAGAGGGGAGAACTAAAAACAAATCCGCTGCTAAATGTTTTACTTTAAAATGACCCAATATAATTATTTATTACTTGTTAATCATGTTAAAAAATGTCAGCTCAAAATTGTCTGCGAGCCACATCGCGTTATCGAAAGAGGTAGGTTCCTGACCCCAGGCGGTTTGGTTTATAAGGCGACGATTAAAACCGTGAACATATGTAAACTGCAATACTCATCAACTCCACCTGGTCGTTGTTCATGCAATGTCAAGAAATGCAGGAAAGAGTAGAAAGACACCTTATTGAGGACATTCCATTCATCTGGTGAACGCCGACAGTAGCTTTATTAGTCCCAGCTAGTGAAGTGTGATAAGTGCAGGCCATTACAATAATATTAGTCATATAAGTAAGCATTTCTGAGATGTTTCCCCGAATAGTCTTTCAAATTTAATTTAGGGTGTCGGGTAATATTTCAGTGTACAGAGTATATATTTAGTCTGCCAAACCTGAGTAATAGATCCCTGAGAGCAAAAATAATACATTGTCTCTGTGGCCGGAAGCTGTCGTAGTGCTGCTTGTTCAAGGTGTAGTGACGTCTATTGTGCTGGCAAACTTTGGTTAATTGACTGCATTCATATAACGCTTTTCTAGTCTATGGACCTCAAAGCGCTACACATGCAAACAGTCACTCATTAGCACACATATTTATACACTGATGCCATGCAAGGGGCCAACCTGCTGATCAGGAGCGGTAAGGGGTTCAATGTCTTGCTCTATCTGGAGTGTATCAAGCCAGGAACCTTCTGATTGCTAGACGAATGCTGTCTTTTAATATATCAATTTGTACAATATGAAGCTATTTTTCCATAAAAATATTCTGATGGAAAGAACTAACGTCCGTCCCAGCCACATCAAGTTCACGCAGGGTGTCGCACCCATTCTGCAATGGCTCATATCAGATGTGATGCTTAACTGACTGGCTCCTCTCCCAAATCTACTGCCTTGGTGAATTATCAAGGTGCATGTAATAAAAAAGAACACATATAAAGCTCTTCTAAAGCTCAAACTGACTTCTGATTCAGCTCTATTTCACCTTGCTTACCCTGCATTGGTGGAAACAAACAATGTTTTTAAATCAGACACCGAGACAGGAAGTTCTGTGAACTTTCTCCCAGGAGGTATAAAAAGGAAAGAACTGCTAAAACCAGGGGATCATTTCCGTGTATGGGAGGTCACAGGTAGTGACCGTGAATCTGATCCATCCTCCTTTCCATCCTAATAAAAGCTACTGATAGTAGATATGAAAGATAGAGGTACATGAGAATCAAAACCACGTCAATGACTTTGAAATGCACTGCCGAATACTCAAAAATAGCACTTAATTCTTTGATTTTTATTTCCAAACGGCAATCACTACATTTAATGTAATGGTTGCACAAGAGATACTGTAAGCGATATCCAAGTACAGAGCATGTGCAGTGTGTGCATTTTAACAAAGGCAGTTAAAAAAACAAAATGCCATGGTAAGCATCATCCTCTGAAGCATGTGGTGGTATACAATCAACACCATATACATCGTAATATAGTTTTGCAATATAGCATGCCTTTTTTGTTCCATGTATTGGTTTTCTTTGTAAGATTTTGTGGTCCTTTAGAAGCGTTTTTAAAACACACGTAGTCCTTGCTTTTGCTGCATTCACACTTGCTACAGCTTTTATGTGTGTGGTGTCAATTCCCACAATGAAACATTTCAAGGACGAAAATGTATAGTACTTTGTACGAATAGCATCGAACGCTCAAGTAGCCCCCACCATGGCTGAAAGCTGCAGTCGAGAACGAAATGCCTTAAGTGTCACTAGATGCCGGCTGCAAACACTCTCCACCTGCATAGAATTCCATTCAAAAAGTGTTTTCTGCAGTAATACAGCTTTTTCACTGGAAATGTCGTTCTCAAGAGCTAATTTTCCTTCTTCTTTGCGTCATAAGGGTGAGTTTGAGGAATCCATCAAACAGGTATTAAGGCGTCTTAAGAAGTATGTTTTTTATGTCTCTCAGCCTATCAAGCATATCAGCTTGCTTGTCCCAACTCAGCTCCATCCAGACTCCTTACATGTTGTTAATATTTGGATTTTCCAGGTTGTAGATGAGAAGTAAAACCAAACCAAATTCAAGCTACAAAATGTACCTTCAGAAACTTACTGGGGATCCAAATCTCCAACACTCTCTCACAGTAACAGCTGTGCCCTTTATAATCTCAAACCTATCCATCACTTGATTGGCATTCCATGTACAGTATGTACAGTTCCTTCTGTTGCATTATGGCTTATCTTACATTCTGTTGTCATTCATTTCCATGGAGCGCCGGTGCAGTCATTGTCCCCTCTCAAAGTGTGAATGCAGCACTTGTTAGACAATATTAACATGAAACATTAGGACAACAAGCCCTGAGATAATATTCAAAGAGGTCATGATCTAGGTAGCATTTTTGGACATTGTACTGAGACAACAGCTTAGCTTGGGGAAAACGCACAACATGTTCTGACTTGTTTTCATTCACATTGGACACTGCATGACAACAAACACATAGAGTAAGTGTTACATTTAAATCATGTGTTACTTTTCTACTCTTTCACAGCAACTTTTTTTGGATGGTTTATTTTTGGTTGTCATTATTCTTGTGCAATACTTATGTTCTGACTTGAGCCATATATGGAGTCACAGCACATGTTAGACCTCATTAAAGTACTTCCAATCATCTCATTGGCGTCCATTAAATGTGACACTTCATATTATGGACTTTTTATTTATTTTGAGAATGGCATGCATTTTTAATTTCAGATTTTTTTATTTTGCATTGCTTTTATCTTGTAAAACTTGTACAGCCCTTTCTATGTTTAAGGATATTCCAACTTGTATTCCAACTTGGGTCTAGTCATTTTTTCAGTGGTGATAACTTTGTACTCACTAACTTAATTGCTGATACACGGGACCACACCAACATCAAAACAACCAAGACAGACAAGGCTAGAAACAAGAAATCCAAAACTTGTCTTCCTTGATTCCGCCTCCAAAGGCGAAGTCTTCAGTTTGACAATTAGAGGGGATGTATTCTGCCACTCCAGCATCATCAGGTCAGTTTTGCTACATAATTAATAGCCTGACACCTGGGAGGGACCCATCACCTCATTGATAAGTTAGGCTCTTGTTTGCTTCCGAAATCTGCTAAAGTTTTGGAAAAACAATCCAACAGTATTTTTCTGTTTTTACTTTTAGTATTACCTCATTAACAAGCGGTGTGCAGGTCCAGAGAGGATAACCAGTAGCTCCATGCTGGTTGTACAGTAAGACACAAACACACAAGTTTTCAAAAGTGCTTTCCACAAGTGGGTCTGCGTTTCAAAATGCAAGTGACTGAGTGAGTGAAACACCAGCCTGCTATATGAAAGTGTGTTGAGGGCCAGATAAACTTCAAAATGGATGTGAAGACAGACAATGGGCAACGATGTCGTTCTTTCGAGAGCACATTGGGTGTCTGCATAGGTGGATGGTCGCGCATAATTTTGGGCTGCATGTAGACCCTCCTGGCTATGTGGATGCAAAAAGTAAATGTTTTACTCAAATGAACAGTGTATTCCTTGTGTACAAGAGATCTGCGTGCAATGTGCAGAAGATGAAGAACAGAGCCAAAACTTTAGCAAGTGCTCATGGGCCACATGGAGTTGTGTTTATTACTTCTGGTTAACATGAAGCAGAAGGTATTCAGTGAACACTACACATATATACTGTATATGTAGCACTGAATATTGAGTGAACAAATACTGAGGGAAAGAATTTGCTACCCCCTATCTCTCATGGAGAGTATCTGGATCTCAGCTATTGCGGTATTTGAGTACTATGTTATCATAACTGAGAGAAATAATGGCCAAAGTTGCATAACTGATAGCCTTTAACCTTTAAATACCCATTTTTTTTTATATATATGGCCATAGCACGATTTTAGAAACCCTACCAGTTCTTGCATTTACACAACCACAATGTGTTTCCATCATAACCAGTAGCTACATGTTGGTTGTACAGTAAGACACACACTGTACTGTAATGTCCATATTGAATATGTAGACATTACAGTACATAGCACAAAGGAACATGTGTTATCCCAGCTTAAGCACACACATTAATAAAGGAGACCAAAGGCACTAATGGTGGTATTTAAAACCTCCTTGTGTAGGAGTACACACAGTCTATGGTCCATTTGAATATGCAGCTCTTTTGTTTCAAGTGTTTTCCCAATCTCATTCTCTTTGGTCTGCTCTGGAATAAACCCATTGCAAGCATCCACAAACAGCGGAAAATCAGACAAGCTAGTGTTGCACTCTTTGTCTTCATTCTCATCTTCTCCTTCGTCCTTCCTTTTCCCTTCATCTGCAGTGGATGTGCTGCAGTCAAAAGTGGGCGTGCTGCAGCCGTAGGCCTCACTGTGAGGCCTGCGAGCCTCGGCCGGGATGTTCTTCTTCAGGTCCCGATTCCTGTTGCGCTTGGCCAACTTGGACACGGAGCCCAGGCGGTTGAAAATGTTGTCCTCAGACGTGGTCTGGTGGTTGGAGTTCCGGTCGCACTGCTCTGCCCCTCGCAGGCGAAGGTTGTTCAGCTTGGAGTCGATGCTCTCTTGGGAGGAAGTCTTATAGCTGTTGGTGTCCAAGCTGTTGAAGATGGCACGGCGCTCTGGGGAAAGCATGTCCAGGGACAAGGCACGCTGGTCCAAGCCCAGCTGACGTCTCTCCATGCTCCGGATGGTGGCAGCTCGCTGCAGCTTGTCGTGGACCTCAACACTCATACGCCGACGAGTCTCCCGGAACTCTGCTCGCACATTTGCTTTCCATTCTGCTGCATGAGCCTTGATCCCTCCAACCTTGGCCAAAGACAGTTGCAACAAATCAGTACGTCAGTTATAAGAGTATGTATACCTTGTTTAACAATAATGCTGCCTTGACAGTCATTTGAATTCCGTCAAGAGTGACCAGACTTAATGTCATCCCAATGCGTTCTGCAACACATTAAATCAGCGGTCCGCATTCTTAGGGCCCACTCCAATGCATTTTGAGATCATTAAAAGGATAGGATAGAAACCATATTCTTACTCTAATCTTTGCCTTTTTTCTTGCATATTTAACCAAATATTTACCCTCTCAGGCCTCCACACATCATCCTGATTAATCAGGCTACACCTCGTCAGTTTACTGTATGAGGCAGTATAGAGATTGCTTTGTTTTAAGGGGACACAAAAACAAAGGTTCAGATCTACTGCATTATATAACAATATATATAACAATGCAACGCTAATTTTATAGTTCCCCTTTAGAAACACAAAACATACACAATTTGTGGTCTATTAAAGGGCAATCTTAAAATTCACATTCAGCAGGACCTATTGCATGTCCTATCAATAAACCAATCTAATAAATAGGATATACGGCCATTAGCATGGAGTTTTTCAGGATAATGTTAGTCGCTGCGATATCCAATTCTAAGTAGCACCACAATATGCATACGCCTTATGGGTTGTGTTAAAATTAGTCCGAGTTTGTTCGAACTTGACTTTTTGAAAAGGTGTCTGCCCTAGTCTGTTAACAGTGCGACTATAGTGATTACACTGAATCAATTTTTACTTTTGTAATGGATTAATTATTTTTTTAGCATTTATCAAGCAGAATGTATGTAATGTATTTGCTTGTTCACAGATACAAGAGTTGCTGTCTTCTCTCCTTATCATTAACTGACTACTTTGAATGATATTACTGTTGGTTCGGACGAATAAAGCACTTTTAGGTCATAACACTGCAAACACATAAACAATAAACACATTTCTGTACAATGTTGCATATCTATGTAATATACGTAATATTCACTTAGACTTCATCTCCATAAACATGTGATCTGTATCTGGATACAGTGTCTGAATAATAACATCTGAACTTGGAATCAGTAAGCATTGTCATTTGCTTTATTGATCCCGTAGTGCCATTTGATCTCAATATGCAAATTAGGTAGGAGAGACAGACAAGACACCCAGATAAAAATCCCATATTACAACCAAACAAACATTTGCTCAGAGCTGTGATGGAATTGGAATGTCACAGATATAAATAGGCTAAAAGATCAATCAATTCATAGATACAAATAGTTATTAAATAATGTATAATCAACATGAATATTGGTCGTAGTCCTATTTGATAAGTGATAAATCAGAAGATGTCATAGCTTGTCCTATTCCGGTCAGGAATATAACATGATTATCAACATCTTCATTATGAGAGCATACCTCTTCTTTTGTCTTTTTAGACAGCACCCTCAGCCAGTCACCAATCATGTTCAGCACTGCAGCAAAGTAGGCCAGACCACCCAGGATCCAGAACCACACCAGTGGTCTGTACCACTTCCGGTACTGAATCCTTCTGTCTCCCCCTAATTCGAAAAAAATACACCAAGAGAGCTCTGAAATATTAGGTCTCGTCCCTGTTCGTTAGATGTTTTGTGTTGTGTTTGTACTTCCTGTTTTATTTTGTTAATTACCTGTTCTCTGTTGTTTCTACTTCCTACCCCCAGGTGTTCCCAATCTGTTCGTTAGTGTCCTCACCTGTGTCTCGTTCCCTCTCACTTCTGGGTGTGTATATAGAGTCTGTTTTGTTTGTCTCTCGTTGCCAGTTTGTCTTCGTACTTTGATGTCAAGAGTTCCAGCATTAGTCCCGTCTTCCTGTTTCCGAAGCGTTTGATTCCCTGGCTTCATCGACCTTGTTTCCGTGACTCGATTCTGCCCTTGCCTGATCCTTGTCTGCTGTGCTGTTACGCTGAGTATCTGCTCGTGTACCAAACCTGTTTCCGTGACCCGACTCTGCTCCTGGATTACCCCTTGATACTTTGTATGATCAACTGTCTATGCGTGTACCATAGCAACTGCAAGGTTTTCAGTAAAGACTATTTCCATTCAACATTTATCTGCCTTTGTGCAATTGAGTCCGACCTCCCTTCTGTCTTGATCGTACAGTTACATGAAATGAACATTGACTGTGTGTAGAAGCTCATATGAAGTTTTTACTAGGAAAAAAATATGGTTGTAAAGCGATGCACATGGAATCATTTTATAAAATATACTCTTTGAATTGTTTTAGTGTAATGGTTTTTTGTTTCACATACATGATGACAATGCTTTAACACACTTTAAGCATGGACATTAATGATCCCTAAAGAAGGAATCCTAATGTAAAAAAAAAAGATTTAATTTTGTGAAGATTTATCTTGTTCACTGGTTTATTTAGCGAAGAGTAACATTATACTGGTGACAGCGAGTGTCTGTCAATTCTTGCAGGGAGTTTTGCTGGGGTTTTACAAGCCAAGTCTTTTTTCTCTCCTCATTGTCAACTAAATCTGCTACAAGCTAAGGCTCCACTAGTGACTCGCTAGATTTATTATTTATTAATAAAACAGACTGTGAAAAAATGAGAAGTCTGCATTTCAAAGTTACGTCGTTATGCGCGCTGTCACCTTTGCCTTAGGATTGAGAAACATCATTGCTGGAATTAAAGCATATCTTCAGCTACGCTGTCAAGAACAAGGTCTAAAAACACTAGATTCTGCTCTTCAGTTGGCACTTAAAAATGAAGCTTCCCATCATGCTAGTTGGATGTTGATATGACGGATACTTTCAAGGCATGAGAGCAGACCATTTAATGCCATGTCACTGTCCAACCATTATAGGCTTTGGAAGACCCTTGTTAGACTTTCTTAGAGGACAATTTGCAAAACATTACAATATTACGCTGTTGCTAGGTCTCTAGTTAGTGTAAATGCTTATTCAGCAGCATTCATGCTACTGTTCTTATACTATTCATAAGTGTTAATGCTGATTCGGCAGAGATCATTCAAGTATCAATGTTCTGTTCTTTAACACAATGTGTGTTTACATTCAACTTTTTTCTACCCTTTATAATTGTTTTAATTGCTTTTTTGAAAACATTTTTTTAACAAAAGTCAATAAAGAGAATCCTCTTAAACCTACTCTACTTCTAAATGCTACTCCTTCCACATTCTTTCGATCTCACGCTCCTGTTTCAGTCACACCGACTGTGTTTCACAGTGAAACTCAAGCACAAGGCTGTGACACGGTAGTCTACTGGTCTCTTCATTAGCATCACAGTGTCATTTGGGCCATCGGCCATTTATATCCACGGGTCTCCCTGCCCCCTCTGAGTGGAAGCTGATGTAAAAATGCTCTTTTATGTGAGTAGCAGTACTCACATAATTTACTTAGGTAAAAATAGCAAACTACACTATACAAATACTTGAAAACATCCTGCATTCAAAAGTATAAGCATCAAAATATAAGTACTAAAAGTAAATATTTTGATTATGGAGAACTTCAGAATAATATATATATATTATTGAATTATAATTATTGATTAAATTATGTGTTTGTCACTTTAATGTTGCAGCTGGTAAAGATGGAGGTCATTTTAATTATTGTATACACTGCTGGGTGGCTTATGATATTATATTAGGCCTATATATTGATACAAAATATGAATAAATAAATTATCTATACTTCAGGGATTCTCTTTGACAGGTGATCCACAAATAGAGTTGTGTTGTATCATAAAGTGCATATCTACAGATAGGGACTATTTTCAACAATAAAACAAGAATATTGTGTGCATTACTCCCACCCATGTTAGCTTTGGGCCAATAGAAACTCTGATATGATTGTGAAACACAGCAATACGTTCATTATTTTAAACTTTATGTACTTACTGAAAGTCAACTTTAGACTTGTAAATTTAAATGTCAGGATTTATTAGTAATCTGTCAGTCTTGCTACTGTTCATTTTGTAAAAGCTTGGACGGGATCAATAACATGAAAAGTATAAATGCTGTCAAGTTGAGTCTGAATGTAATTTCAATACAATTACCCTCTTTATGTTGAATTAACATAATTCAAATTGTAATTAATTTCTGTTTATCACTATGAAGCCAATCTGAAGTATTTAGGTTTTAGAATACAAATAGTTCCAATGGCATCTCAGAGTACAAATGGTAGTGAAGCTTAGTCTGTGTTATGATGAGTACAGTACTTGAGTAAATGTACTTAATTACATTCCACCACTGAAAATCAGGGTTTATGCTGTAAAAAATATTTGGTTAATAACTATTGACCACTGACGAGCGGTGAACATAATTGAAGTTCCAGCAACTTCACAAACATACTGTATTAAACCATGGCCTAAACAAAGACATATGGCTCTTCAGTGTACTTCAGCTGGTTTATGTGTTTTTATGAAAGAAGCGCCATCTCATGGTGAAACCCTGCAATTGAATGAATGGGCTTGTTGACAGTGGGATCTAGACACGCCCGCTCAGGAAACATAAAGAGGGGGGCAGAATACCAGCAGCTGGGATTTGGAAGGCAGTCGGCTGGCAGTTCCAGTACTAAACATTCTAAATTTGTCCCAGATTATTTCTGGTTGCAGTATATATGAAGGATATTCGCTGACACGAAGTAAACAAGACAGTATGAGAAATATAGTTATTTGATTTTTTTTTTGTATAGTAGAAACCCAAAATACAAATAGAACTGGGAAATGAGAATAATATATGACCTTTTTTCATTTTCTTGTAAAAAAGTTATATATAACCCTAAATTATAATCAAAAAGAAACTGCAACTCTAAATTACCTAAATGTCATCCAAGTCTGATAGGACTTTTCATATGTGTTCTGATCTGTGTTTGTGATCTATAAATAAGAAACTAATCAGTTCATCAGAACATTTCCATTCATGAATATATTGACTATGAATGATAAGCTCACCTGCAACATAGTCACCTATTCCAACTGTTGTCAGAGTGATGACAACAAAATATGTTGACTCCAGAGCCGTCCAGCCCTCAATGTGTTTGAATATCACAGCTGGGATAATGACAAACAAGATGCAGCCAGCCAGGATGAAGAGGAGAGTGGAGGCCACACGGATTTTAGTCTGACTGATCTGATTGTGTTTATTCTGTGAGAGAAAGTCAAACACAAGCAAAGTAAAGATAACATGTAAACCATAAATTTTGTCTCGCTTTCAGAAGGGTTCTGATGGTGTTTGGACTCTTTAGTGGCTTCCCACAGAGTCGGTGAAAGAATGTTGATGAATCAGTCACTGTGGCTTAGGGTTTTCACAGAATAGTCAACAAATCAACTATCCAAACCATTCATCGACACCGTGCGTCGATGTTGACTAATTGTTCTAAGTGAAGTAATAAAGCAGTAGCAATGCCTCCTGCTGTAAGAAACCCGTTGCGTTGTTACTGCAGTCAAACAGTATTTCTAGCACAGACAAGCCTGCTGGGTTTAGTCCAATCAGTTTCCGGTTCATTTGTAAATAGCCTCTCGGAGCCCAGGTGGGTCCCGCTTACATAAGTTAATCGTTGTGACGAAAAGAGAGCTGAGCCAGAAGGCAAAGCTTTCGATCTACTGGTTGATCTTCGTTCCTACCCTCACCGACGTGGAACTCTGGAACCGTACTCCTGGATAGGGGTTGGACTCTATTCTTCTCCGGAGTTGCCCAAGGTGTGAGGCGTCGGGCCGGGGTGGGGATACTCACTAGCCCCCGGCTGAGCGCTGCTACATTGGAGTTTACCCCGGTGGACGAGAGGGTCGCTCCCTACGCCTTCGGGTTATGGGGGGGAAAACTCTGACTGTTGTTTGTGCCTATGCCCCAAACCGCAGTTCGGAGTATTCTGCCTTCTTGGAGACCCTGAATGGAACCCTGCAGGGGGCTCCAGTAGGGGACTCCGTAGTCTTGCTGGGAGACTTCAATGCTTACGTGGGAAATGATGGAGACACCTGGAGAGGTGTGATTGGGAGGAAGGGCCTCCCTGATCTAAATGCGAACGGTCGTTTGTTGTTGGACTTCTGTGCTAGTCATAAAATGGTCATAACAAACACCATGTTCGAACATAAGGATGTTCATAAGTGCATGTGGTACCAGAGCACCCTAGGCCAAAGGTCAATGATCGATTTTGTAATCGTATCATCTGATCTGAGGCCGCATGTTTTGGACACTCGGGTGATGAGAGGGGCGGAGCTGTCGACTGATCACCATCTGGTGGTGAGTTGGATCAAAGGGTGGGGGAAGACTCTGGACAGACCTGGTAAACCCAAACGGGTAGTGCGGGTGAACTGGGAACGTCTGGAGGAAGCCCCTGTCCTGGGGATCTTTAACTCACACCTCCGGCGGAGCTTTTCAGACATCCATGTGGAGGTTGGGGGCATTGAACCTGAGTGGGCGATGTTCAAAACCTCTATTGCTGAAGCTGTGGTGATGAGCTGTGGTCTCAAGGTCTTAGGTGCCTCAAGGGGCGGTAACCCTCGAACACCGTGGTGGACCCCGGTGGTCAGAAAGGCCGTCCGACTGAAGAAGGAGCCCTTCCGGGTTATGTTATCCGTGAGGACTCCGGAAACAGTTGTAGGGTACCGAAGGACTAGAAGGGCGGCAGCTTCTGCCGTGTCAGAGGCAAAGCAGCGTGTGTGGGAGAAGTTCGGAGCTATGGAGAAGGATTTTCGGTCGGCACCAAGGTGCTTCTGGAAAACCATCCGGCACCTCAGGAGGGGGAAGAGAGGAACGTTCCAAGCTGTGTACAGCAAGGGTGGGACCCTATTGATTTCGATTGAGAAGGTTATCGGCCGGTGGAAGGAGCACTTTGAGGAACTCCTGAATCCGACTAACATACCCTCTATGGTAAAGACAGAGCTGGAAGCTGATGGGGGATCATCAATTTCCCTGATGGAAGTCACTGAGGTAGTCAAACAACTCCACAGTTGCAAAGTCGCAGGGGTTGATGAGATCCGTCCAGAAATGCTGAAGGCTTTGGGTGTTGAGCGGCTGTCTTGGTTGACACGCCTCATCAACATTGCGTGGAAGTCTGGGACAGTGCCTAGGGGTTGGCAGACCGGGGTGGTAGTTCCCCTATTTAAAAAGGGGGACCAGAGAGTGTGTGCCAACTACAGGGGTATCACACTTCTCAGCCTCCCTGGTAAAGTCTACTCCAAGGTACTGGAAAGGAGGGTTCGGCCGGTAGTCAAACCTCTGATTGAAGAGGAACAATGTGGATTCCGTCCTGGTCGTGGAACAACGGACCAACTCTTCACTCTCGCAAGGATCCTGGAGGGGCCGGATCGGTTCTTAGCCGAGTGTGAAGCGGTTGGAATTAGGATCAGCACCTCAAAATCTGAGGCCATGGCTCTCAGCAGGTAACCGGTGGATTGTCTACTCCGGGTAGGGAATGAGCCATTACCCCAATTGAAGGAGTTTAAGTACCTCGGGGTCTTGTTCGGGAGTGAGGGGACGATGGAGCGAGAGTATGGCCGGAGAATCGGAGCAGCGGGGGCGGTATTACAGTCACTTTACCACACCGTTGTGAGGAAAAGAGAGCTGAGCCAGAAGGCAAAGCTCTCAATATACCGGTCGATCTTCGTTCCTACCCTCACCTATGGTCATGAAGGCTGGGTCATGACCGAAAGAACGAGATCACGGGTACAAGCGGCGGAAATGGGTTTTCTCAGACGGGTGGCTGGCGTCTCCCTTAGAGATAGGGTGAGAAGCTCAGCCATCCGTGAGAGACTCGGAGTAGAACCGCTGCTCCTTTACGTTGAAAGGAGCCAGTTGAGGTGGTTCGGACATCTAGTAAGGATGCCACCTGGGCGCCTCCCTAGGGAGGTGTTCCAGGCACGTCCAGCTGGGAGGAGACCCCGGGGAAGACCCAGGACTGCTGGCAGGAGGGAGGGATGACCCCTCAGCTCTTTTATCAAAGCGCGAACATCTGCCTTTACAGCCTGCAGCTGGTTGTTCTGCATGATGGACTGCTGGATATTTTTTCTCCCTGCTGTTGTGAAGGCAGGTCAGAGTCTTTTCTTTGAAGGCCACAATCTCTCTCTCTAGGATGGAGAGTCCCTCTCGCAACACTTTAACACCGGTGGAGAGTTTGGGACTACAGCTAGGAGAGGAGGTCACATGGCTACTACTGAGACTGACTGATCTCCATGGAGTCTGATTGCTGTCGGTTTCTTTTCTTCTTTTCTGCCACATTTCTTTTTGTCTGGAAGCTGTTGTAAAAATGATCCAGTCTATATTCTGATCCCTGTACCATGATGGTGCCATTGTAGTATATGTTGATAGTGAGGGTCGGACAGGTGTTTTTCTTCCTTATAGACTGTAATTAATCTTCCTTTTTTGATTCCATTGTTTTTAGCATTTGTGAAATTTTGACAAAAGGACGATGCGAGAAGAAAAGCAGTTTGATTTTAACCCTGCATTTTTCTTTCATTGCTAAATCTGCAATGATCCTGTCAGGGGAGTCCTGAAAGACTTTCTGGGTTTTAGGTGGGTCACATAGACAGGATACTGGATCTCTAGTCCTTTGAATGCCCGGTGACATAAGTGGGAGATCTTGAATTTTTTAACCGTAGACCTGTTGCTCATTACTTAGTATTTACCTTTGTAGATATGTATTCCTGTTTATTTATAAGTACAATATCTCAACCATCTTACTGTTTTTATAGATCACAGCAAATAGATTTTAATTTTATATTTCTATTATATATTTGTATTATTCTTTTCTTTAACCACTGTACACAACAGTATTCTCCCCTGTCTTGGAAGACTAAATATAATGTCATTAAATTAAATGTTCTTATTTTGGGTCTAAAAGTATTTCAAATGTAAATAATACATTATGTCTATGAATTCGATTTTTTATGTTTAAACAACCATTATTGAAAGAAGAAAAACATCAATGTAATAGGGATTCCAAACGTTTGAGTAAAGGTATGAAAGACGTGACATCAGAACTAACTGTGTATTGGGCTCTTGTGTACTAATGTCCTTATTTAAAACCAAGGGACCAAATATAACATTTCCTATATCATTTCCACAAAGCAGACTCATAGACGTTATGTTGGGACTCACCCGGAACATCTTCTCCACCTTGGCGATGCTTTTGACAAATATGGTACCAAGCTGGTCCCGAACGCCTGCCAGGAGAAATCTAAACAGCGGGATTCCAAATATTGCATACAGAATGCAGAAAATCTTTCCTCCTTCAGTGCTTGGGGCAATGTTACCATACCCTGTAGATGTAAAGGAGACAAAAGGGGGTTTTACAGGACAACATGAAGCAAACAAAAGCACTGGGCAGATTTAGTTACACATTATAATGGATCTAATGGATGTGCACGTAAGAACGGGCGTGCAAGTGGTTATGGGTGTGCACAAGTATGTAAGCGCCTTCATTCAATGGATTAATGTGTGCAAGTGCCAAAGGAAGAACAGTGCCGTGTGTGTATGTGTTTTTGCAAACATGTCTAGATTAATTTGTTTTATGGTTTTATGATTCATTTTAATAAATACCTAAATATTTACTGCATTTTCCTAAAATGACACTGTAACAGCCATTATGTCAGAGGTGGCCAACCCCCGGCTCACAAGCTGCATGCGGCTCTTTGTCCAGTTTCATGCGGCTCTTCAGTTCATATCAAATTATTTGTGAGTGTGTGTATGTGTGCTGTCAGTATGAGAGCATGACAGTGCGTCTAATTTTGATGTGGCCCAAGAGCTAATCACAAAAATGCCTGCGATGCAGTGAACCAATCACCTTCGAGGGTGGAAAAACCTATCGTAGAGTAAACACTATCTGACCATCTGAGTTCGATCCTAAAATGGCAGGGAAAAAATGCATAGCTAAGCGAAAATATGAAGACCAACATAGGACGTTTTATTAGAATGGGAGAGTTCGTATTCATATAAAAATGCTGCTTGACCTATTGCAAAGTGTTTTTGTGTTTGTTAACAAACTGAAACAGTTTAAGACACTTCTTCAAAAGGGACAATTAGCGCATTTTCCCTCTCTGCTAAAAGCAAGCGGACAAGCCGAAATGCAACATTGGTTGAAACCCTGCACGAAAACTTTGCGATCCGGTTCCATGATCTACAGCTGAAAAGGTCACAGATTACGTTCCTCGTCGACAGGATTGGTGATAAAGCGCAGCCCTGGTGGAGGCCAATATTCACTGGGAACGAGTCCGACTTACTGCCGAGTATCCGGACACAACTCTCGCTTTGGGCATACAGGGATTGGATGGCCCTCAGAAGTGACGCCTCACCCCATACTCCCGCAGCACCGCCCACAGTATCACTCGGGGGACCCGGTCTTACGCCTTCTCCAAATCCACAAAACACATGTAGACCGGATGGGCGTACTCCCAGGCCCCTACAGGATCCTTGCGAGAGTGAAGAGTTGGTCCGTTGTTCCACGACCAGGACGGAATCCACATTGTTCCTCTTCAATCTGAGGTTCGACTACCGGCCGAACCCTCCTTTCCAGTACCTTGGAGTAGACTTTACCAGGGAGGCTGAGAAGTGTGATACCCCTGTAGTTGGCACACACTCTCTGGTCCCCCTTTTTAAATAGGGGAACTACCACCCCGGTCTGCCACCCCCTAGGCACTGTCCCAGACTTCCACGCAATGTTGATGAGGCGTGTCAACCAAGACAGCCCCTCAACACCTAAAGCCTTCAGCATTTCTGGACGGATTTCATCAACCCCTGCGGCTTTGCCACTGTGGAGTTGTTTGACTACCTCAGTGACTTCTGTCAGGGAAATTGACGATGATCCCCCATCAGCTTCCAGCTCTGCCTCTACCATAGAGAGTGTGTTAGTCGGATTCAGGAGTTCCTCAAAGTGCTCCTTCCACTGCCCGTTAACCTTCTCAGTCAAAGTCAGCAGGGTCCCACCCTTGCTGTACACAGCTTGGATGGTTCCCCGTTTCCCCCTCCTGAGGTGCCGGATGGTTTTCCAGAAGCACCTTGGTGCCGACCGAAAGTCCTTCTCCATAGCTTCTCTGAACTTCTCCCACACCTGCTGCTTTGCCTCTGCCACGGCTTCTCTGCCGCCCTTCTAGTCCTTCGGTACACTGCAACTGTTTCCGGAGTCCTCCCGGATAACATAACCCGGAAGGACTACTTCTTCAGTCGGACGGCTTCCCTGACCTCCGGGATACAACACGGTGTTCGAGGGTTACCGCCCCTTGAGGCACCTAAGACCTTAAGACCACAGCTCATCACCGCAGCTTCAGCAATAGAGGTTTTGAACATCGCCCACTCAGGTTCAATGCCCCCAACCTCCACAGGGATGTCTGAAAAGCTCCGCCGGACAGGGGCTTCCTCCAGACGTTCCCAGTTATACCATAGGAATAACTGGGTGAAAATGGATGTAGTATAAATGAGCTGAATTACCACTTTTGGTCCACCTGTGGCAGTAATGACAGAGATAATGTGGGTCATACTGACAATAGTTGGACAGTTTAGTTTGGTTAAATGTTTCTTTCTTCAGATCAACAAAGCAGTTTATGATAGAGTAGGATATCCAATTGCATGAATCCATAGACATAAGGTTGAGTACAGGGAACATAATTGAGTGTGAGCCATTGAGTCATGACATAGTCACAGTACCTATGGTTGTGATGACAGTCCCAGCAAAGAAGAAGGCACTACCCAGATCCCAGTGGCTGGAGTTGTAGGAGGTATCACCTATGGGATTTACTCCGGCATTCACAGCCTCCACAGAGTGCTGGGGAGAGAAGTAGAGACAGAGGTACATAAGATAATCTTGTTCTTACTCTGGTTGTTGAGGATTCTGTCTTAATGTGATTTGGATTCAGCATCTTGCTCGATCCCTCCACTCTAATACAATTCGGGTTGGAGACAACAACAGGAACACCATTCTATACAGTATTATGTAATTAAAATATCTGAACAGAAAATATGTCGTTGTTCAGCTTATAATGTTTCCCTTTTATTCAAACTGTCACAGGACTGATCCAATTATATGAAGCATAGCATTAGTTCAGGCAGATCACTGAAGTCATATAGGCTGACATTGTGTTTGCAATATGCTTCACAATCATTGGCTTATTCACTGCTGTGTGGCGAGTAACATTCCAGTCATCGCGGCGACACTTATCACTGTTAATGTCATGAGGACTTTCTAATTGGTTGATAGTTTTCCCTAGCCTGGCTCTCTGTTCCTGTCTCCAGCCCCTGTTTACTTTCCCCAGGCCATGTACTTTCCTTTCACCTGCCATCCGCAAACCATTCACAATATGCCCTCAGACCTTCTTGCCAGTCATGGTTACCTAACCTTCCCTCCCACCTACAGACCGGCTCCCACATTCCTCATCAGTCCTGCAGTTACCTGGCCTTCCCCACCCACCTCCTCACCTGCATCTCATTCTATTATCACTCACTAACTAACTACATGTACTGGTCCACTTCTTTTGATTCCTTTGCCTTTCCCCTTGCTTGTCACCTGTCTGCCTGTTAGACACGGGCCTGACCTATTGCCTTACTTGGACTCCTGCCTTCTTTCCCCGGTACAGGCTCCATTTGTCCCTCTATTAGTTTAACTGATCAATGCTCAACTCAGGGACGCTAGTAAACATGTAAAGTGAGACGTGATAGATTGTGTCTAAGTTCTTGAGATGTATACCGTGAATTTTGGTGGCTCTTAACATGGTGAATGGAATGTGATTAATTGGCTGGTTGTTTTTTGTTTGCTTATTTTTATCTCAGGCTTATGTCTGCATATGTGTTCTTATGTAATGTGTTTTTTATTGTTATGTCTGGTCTTGATGCAGCAATTTCCCTTTCTCCAAGACAATTTCTCCCATGGGAGACAATCAAAATAACCTAAACTATTAGGATGAGTATACGCTAAAAGGCCAGATGCAAAGAAGATACCTGTAAACAAGAGCCTATTTAAATTCCTGAGAAATTAAATAACAAATAATTGTGTCTATTAGATTTTACTTGTGGCAATTGCCACAGCACAAATACGATATACATAAAATATTTCTCTGCTGAAGGAAGTTACGTCTTACATCTGATCATTTTTGTGTTTTTTTTTTAACTGAATTGATAAGGGAACACGTTGCATGTTGATGATTCTCTTCTGATGCTTTTTTCCCCTGCTAATGCCGTTTACTCTCTCTCTCATTGCCTCTCTGTCTCAGACACCTGGTCGTATCCACCTGTCAATATATGATCTCCTTCTACAAGGACAAAAACTGACCACAATCTGTATCAATATCAAATAAAATCTAATCAAATGTATTTGTATAGCCCAATATCACAAATTATACATTACGTTACGACACCCTCTGTCCTTAGACCCTCGCATCGCACAAGGAAAAACTTCCTAAAAGAAACCCCATAATTAAAGGGGGGAAAAATGGAAGAAACCTCAGGGAGAGTAACTGAGGAGGGATCCCTCTCCCAGGACGGACAGACGTGCAATAGATGTCGTGTGTACAGGATAAACAACATCGTACAAATACAACATTTGACAGAAATTATGTTGTGATATTATTATATGTAATTGTGGACCCTTGTGGTCCACAGTCAGGGATAATTATGACGGAGAGGAGGGGTAGTGTCAAACACACGCTTTATTGTCACACTTGTAGGGTTTATACACAGGCGCACCGCGGACACAGGTCGCTCTCCTGTCGGTCGCTCTGCTCCGCTGCTCTCCAGGCTGCTCTCCGTCGTGGCTGCAGAAGCGTCTCCAGCTAGTCTCGAACCCAGCCTACTGCAAGAGAACAGAACCAGGCCATCACCATGCATTTATTATGTGACTGATTACCTGATTCCGTTCAGCTGTCTGGCCTCCAGCTGGGACACTCCTGTCTCTCCACAGCAGCCGGCGCCCTAACCACACCCCACTGCCACACACCCACACCGCCCGACTCAGGCCGGGAGCCCGCCGGCCGCAAGCTAACTCCCCCCCCCCCCCCCCTCCGCCGAGCGGGAGAGGAAATCAGCCACAACCATCCGGTTACCCGGCCTGTGGATCACCTTGAAGTTGAACGGTTGCAACGCCAGATACCAACGGGTGATCCGGGCGTTGGTATCCTTCATGCGGTGGAGCCACTGGAGCGGGGCATGGTCCGACCAGAGAGTGAAAGAGCGCCCCAGGAGGTAATAACGCAGGGCGTCGACCGCCCACCGTATGGCGAGGCATTCTTTCTCCACCGTACTGTAGTTCACCTCCCGCTGAGCCAGCTTCCGGCTAATGTACAGTACGGGGCGGTCGACCCCCTCCACCTCCTGGGACAGAATGGCTCCCACTCCGCTGTTCGAGGCGTCGGTCTGCAAAACAAAAGGGAGAGCAAAGTTAGGAGAGAACAGTAGTGGCTCCCCACAGAGGGCTTTCTTTACCCTCTCAAACGCCCGCTGGCACGGCTCCGTCCACTGGACCGGATCTGAAGCACCCTTTCGGGTCAGGTCGGTCAAGGGGCAGGTCAGCTCCGCGAACCCCGGAATGAACCGACGATAGTAGCCAACCGCACACTTCTTCGGGTTGGCTGTGAGCCCCGCGCTCCTTAGGGACTCGAGCACTGCCCCCACCTGCTGCATATGCTGCTCCCACGTCTCGCTGTGTATGATCACGTCATCTAAGTAGGCAGCAGCATACGCCGAGTGAGGACGCAGAACCGGTCCATGAGCCGCTGAAAGGTGGCAGGGGCCCCAAACAACCCGAACGGAAGAGTCACAAATTGGTATAAGCCATACGGAGTGGAGAATGCCGTTTTTTCCCTGGACTCTGGAGACAGGGGAATCTGCCAGTAACCCTTGGACCCAACCGGTCCAGGAGTTCGTCGACCCGGGGCATTGGGTACGCGTCGAATTTGGACACCTCATTGACCCTGCGATAGTCCACACAAGACCGGATTGACCCGTCGGACTTGTGGACCAGCACAACGGGACAACACCAAGCACTGCTGGACTCTTCTATTACTCCCATCTCCAGCATGGCCTGAAGCTCCGCCTGAACAATTTTCCTCTTGTGTTCAGGCAGCCGATAGGGCCGTGACCGTACCGTCACGCCCGGGGGCGTCTCTATGTGGTGGTGTGCGAGGGTGGTGAGCCCGGGCAGGGGGGATCGGCAAAAAGCCCTTGCAACGTGGCAACGTCCGCTCTCTGACCCGGTGAGAGCTGGCTGTCACAAAAAACCGGGGCTGATTTTACCGTTTTTAATACCTCCGGCCCCAGCTCATCTTTCTCCATCACCGTAGTAGCCAGAGAGACAGAGGCCACCTCTCTCCACTCTTTTAAGAGATTGAGGTGGTAAATTTGTGTCGCCCCCCCCCTGTCCGACCGCACCACCTCGTAATCGACGTCCCCCACCCGCCAGGTGACCACAAAGGGCCCTTGCCACTTGGCGAGTAATTTGGAGCTAGAAGTAGGGAGCAATACAAGTACTTTATCTCCCGGTGAAAATTGCCTCAGTCTCGACCCTCTGTTATACAGCCGCTGCTGAAGTGCCTGGGCCTGGAGTAAATTCTCACGTGATAACTGTCCCAGTGAATGGAGTTTCGCTCTCAGGTCCAGGACGTACTGAACTTCATTCTTACTTGTGCTAGGACCCTCCTCCCAGTTTTCTTTAACCAGGTCCAAAACACCCCGTGGCTTCCTGCCAAACAACAACTCAAAGGGAGAAAATCCCGTGGAGGCCTGGGGAACCTCCCGCACTGCGAACAACAGAGGGTCTAACCATTTATCCCAATTGCGACTATCTTCGTGAACGAACTTACCAACCATATTCTTCAGCGTTTTGTTAAACCGCTCCCCCAGCCCGTCTGTCTGCGGGTGGTACACACTAGTCCTAATGGAGCGGACGCCGAGTAGCCCGTACAGCTCGCGTAAAGTGCGTGACATAAAGGATGTGCCCTGGTCAGTCAAGATCTCTTTCGGGATCCCAACTCGGGAGATGACCTGGAACAGTGCCTGCGCCACACTTTTTGCCGAGATGTTACGCAGCGGCACTGCTTCCGGATATCGCGTTGCGTAATCCACTAGGACCAACACAAAGCGATATCCCCGTGCGCTCCGGTCTAATGGCCCGATGAGGTCCATACCAATTCTGTCGAACGGCACCTCAATTAATGGCAGTGGGCGCAACGGCGCTCTTGGAGTGGCCGGCGGGTTAACCAGCTGACATTCACGGCAGGACACACACCACCGCTTCACGTCCGCGCGAATGCCAGGCCAATAGAATCGGGCCATGATCCGGTTGAGTGACTTGTTGTACCCGAGATGACCGGACATGGGGTTATGATGAGCCGCCTGGAAAACCGTTTCCCGGCGGCTTTTCGGAACCAACAACTGGGTATTTAACTCTTCTGTCTGTGTGTCACGGCTCACACGGTACAGTCTGTCCCTAATCACCGAGAAGTGGGAGTGTGTCAGTGCGACGTTCGGGTGTAGTGGGGAACCATCCACACACACTACTTGCTCGAACGCGTGACGGAGGGTGTCATCTCGAGACTGCTCGAGGGGAAAGTCCTCCACCGGACGTAACGGTGGAAGCTCATCACAAGCCCCCTCCAGCCTCCCCTCCCCGGCGTTCGCCCCCTCCGTCTCCCCATTGAACACCGCACACAACTCACATTTCCCTACCGCCCGTGAACGCACCCCCCCAGTCTTCCCCGCTATCTTGTCAAACCCCGGCCAATTCGTTCCCAGTATCAGGGGGTGCGTGAGGCGAGTACTAACTCCAGCCTTAACTCTATGCTTTTTCCCCTTAAATGAAATTACCAGGGTCACCACCGGGTACTCGTGAATATCCCCATGCACACACCTCACCTTCACCCACGACGCCTCCAGCAATGCCCCGGGCCGAACCAAGCGCTGGTGGACCATGGTCTGCGTACATCCCGAGTCCCACAGAGCCTGGTGAATACCCCCCTGTATACATACCGGTACACGGTACATCCCTTCCGGACCGGGGGAGGAGTCTGGCGGTGCCACAATCCGGACCAGCTGCCCCACCTCCATGACTGGACAGTCCCGCTGGGTGTGGCCGAGCTTGCCGCACCGCCAGCACCCCAGCCCTGACATTTGAGGAGCCCTCTGTGGTGCCGGGCGACCAGACGCGTAGGCTGGGTCCTGTGGAGGGGAAAACAAAGGAAACTGGTTAGGGAGCAACTGGGGTCCAGCTGTCCCAGGGGTGTAGGCAGGACCCCCGGAGGATGGCGTAGTGCCAGGTCCAGCGGCCCCCACGGCGGGCCGGAACCTCCTCGGGGCTGGAACGGGCCGGAGCTGTGGAGGAGAGACGGCCCGGGCTTCGGCCCCCAGGCTCCGCCGGGGCAGGGAGAGGTGGTCCTCCGCGAGTCTGACGGCGGCTTCAAGGCTGGCCGGACGGTGGCACTGGACCCAGTTCGCCGAGGAGAGGGGGAGTCCGGCGATGAACTGCTCAAGGGCCACCTGCCCGACGATGTCCTCCACAGAGTTGACTCCCGGCTGGAGCCAGCGCCTAGCCGAGTCGAGGAGCTGCTGGGCGAAGGCGAAGGGTTGGCCAGCGTCCTCGAAGGGCAGGCTCCGGAGCCGGCCGCGATGTCCCTCTGGTGTGCTGCCCAACCGGTCCAGGATCGCCCTCCGGAGCTGGTGGTAGTCGTATCTGGAGGCCGCAGGCAGGGTATGGGCGGCCCGCTGGGCTTCCCCGGACAGCAGGGGGAGCAGACGTATCCCCCACTCAGCCTGCGGCCACCCGCACGCCTCTGCCGTGCCCGCGAAGATGTCCAGGAAGGCCTCGGGGTCGTCCTCCGCCGTCATCTTCTGCACGGCGACCCGCGGGAGCTGGGCTGGCCCGCCTCCCGACTCAACCTCCGGGGCAGCCGATGACCGGAGCATTCCCTGCAATAGACCAGGTGTCATCATCACCCTGCCCGGCTACAGAAGACTCATTTATCCTTTTATCCAGATCATCCTGTTACACATCACTGTGGCTTCTTTTCTGCAGTGGGTGCCTCTGCATTTCCACATAAGTTTGAAATCTTACCAGGCTGGTTAATAATGATTCCCCAAGCGTTAAGCTTGCTCCTAACAGACAAACGGATCAAGCACAAGAGATTGAAAGCTAGATCAACAATTAGTTGATTAATCGATTAGACGTTCAAGAGTAAATTAAGTATACTGAGAAAAATAAGCGCGCAGTGGTTTCTATTTCTTCATCACAGAAAATATAGCGTTTGTGATCAATGTTGTTTTAGGAGTTATTAGGACATATTTTATATATATATTTATACTCTTTTGCTTTTGGAGGCAAAGGTAAGTTTAGGAAGATAATGCATAATTTATTTAAGGTAGGCTGACAAAATGTATGAGAAGCTGAGTTTCTGCTGAATTGTATAGGACATAATTCACTTGTAAAGAGACTGCAGATCCCTTTGGCAAAATATGACTTTATTATTACTTATGTTCATCAATCATCAATGAAGGGGGATGTGGGGAGGCAGCTATGTGAGATGATAATTAAATTCCTCACAAGGTAATATGTTTCCTGATTCATCGAACATGGGTAACAGAACACATTTGTTTTCCATCCAGTAACTGAAAAATAAAGACCCATTTCTAAAAAGAATGAATCTGCTAGAATCTGCCAGATGGGAACATCGTGCGGTGTACACATTGTGTTTGTGTTGAAAGACTTTCCATCTTTGTTATATAAATGGGATTAAAAAGAGAAATATCTCGATTTAACCATATGTCTAACCTCGATTTGATCCTCTAAAGCTCCAACATGAAGCAATGTTTCATGCTCTGGCAAACTAGATGCATCAGTGGAGTTGACTGTGGTGTAAATGGAAACACTGTCACTGCTTGCATTTGCAGAAATGGTGCTGTTTCCAACAAAAATGTCATCTGAAGTACTTATCTCCACATCGTCTGTTGCAGATGTGTCTGCAGAGAAGTGATACATGTCTGGGCCGTCATGTGTCTTTTCACCTTCTTGAGCAGTTGCATCACTATTGTCTTCTACCAGATTGATGTCACAGGCAATGTCTCTCTTCTTGGTTGTAATTTGATCTTCTCATACAGTTCCCTGACTGTGATATTATCCTCTATTATTATTTGGAGGAGTTTGATGCTCTCTTTCAGACACGTGATCATGTTTGTTTCTTGAGAGCCTTCCTCTAAGTCGCTCAAAAAATTTTGTCTTGCTGGGTTCTCTTTTCTTCCGTCTGCAGTATCCAAAAACAGCCAGTGGATCACCATAGGATGGCAGATACTCTCTCAGCTGGTCATCTGTCATGAGATGTATGACACTGGAATCAATCTAAAATTAAGAAATATTTCAAGAGTTTTTAGGTCAAGTGAAAAAATGACAACAATGAAAGACCTGCATATACAGCACTGGATATTATTTACAAAGCTCTTCCAAAGTTTAGGGTTTTTTAATCTGTAAAATGTGAAAATGAAGCATTTCCTGTATAAACTACCTTCTCCTGCTCCATTCGCTGTCTGTCTTCCTCAGGCACATGTCGTGACCTTAAATAGTCACATAGCTCATCCATCTTGCAAATCCTCTGTACCTCTGTTGAACAAAATGAAAGCTTAAATATAAACTTAAATCATTCTAAACTGTTGATTTTTAGAAAATTGTTTATTTGTTTTTATTATATTTATTCAGCATATTTATATTATTGATCTTCTGATCTATAGCCCTCTGATATGACAAATCCAATGCTTTAAAGTGGTTAAGGAGAAATGTTCACTTGTTTTGATTTTAGTGTGACACGGTGTATGACATCACTGAATGAGAAAACACCTGCAGTGACTGTAGTTTATTATTCCATGTTTGCCTTTATGTTTATATATATATAGCCTAATACAGTACAAATATTTTCGAGCCCCCCCTGTGAGCCCTGTCACAAACGTGTCCATGTTATGCTAGCAGGGCGGCCCCCACTTTGGGAACCACTGGGTTAATATAACTCGTATATTGCACACTCCTGGTTACGGTAAGCGCATCATTTCCGGTTGTTAATGTTTCTGTGTTGCTGGTAGCATACTTCGGCAGCTCCAGCTTGACCCAGTTAATGTTGTTATATTCTTGATCACATCGGCTAATTACCTGTCATCTATCTAAACCTATACTTGTACTTCCTAAGCACTTATAAAGCCAGTTTTATTTGTTACTGTGTACCGCCCTCCTGGTCCGTATTCTGAATTTCTATCTGAATTCTCAGAATTTTTATCAAATTTAGTCCTTAAAACAGATAAAGTAATTATTGTAGGTGACTTTAATATTCATGTGGATGTTGATAGTGACAGCCTTAATAATGCATTTATCTCAATATTAGATTCAATTGGGTTCAGTCAAAATGTACATGAACCAACTCACTGTTTAAACCACACTCTGGACCTTGTTCTGGGATATGGTGTTGAAATTGAAAGTTTATTAGTGTGTCCACATAATCCTCTTTTATCAGACCATTTTTTAATAACTTTTGAAGTCCTGTTACTCGACTACAAGCCAGTAGGCAAAATATCCTACGCTCGATGTTTATCTGAAAGTGCTGTGAATAAATTTAAGGAAGTGATTCCATCAGCACTTAATTCAATACCAGGACTCAATATCAATATAACAGAGGACTCCAATGCTAACTTTAGTCCCTCCCAAATTAATCATCTTGTTGATAGCGCTGCAGCCTCACTGCGAATAACACTCGACTCTGTCGCTCCTCTAAAGAAGAAGATCATAAAACAGAAAAAGAAAGCTCCATGGCTTAATTTACAAATCCACAAACTAAAACAAAAGTCGAGAAATCTTGAAAGTAAATGGCGTTCCACTAAATTGGAAGAATCTCGTTTAGTCTGGTTAGATCATCTTAAAACGTATAAGAAGGCTCTCCGTAATGCCAGAGCAGCTTATTACTCTTCCTTAATAGAAGAAAATAAGAACAACCCCAGGTTTCTTTTCAGCACTGTAGCCAGGCTGACAGAGAGCCACAGCTCTACACAGCCTTCTGTTCCTATATCTCTCAGTAGTGACGACTTCATGAGCTTCTTTAACGATAAAATTATAATTATTAGAGACAAAATTAATCTCCTCCTGACCTCAATTGGTAATGACTTAACTTCAACTGTTGGAATTTTAAAAACATCTGTAACTCCTGAAATATATCTAGACTGTTTTACTCCAATCAACCTTAACCAACTAACTTCAACAGTCTTTTAGACCCGATTCCAACTAAACTGTTTAAAGAAGTTTTACCCTTAATTAACACTTCGTTATTAAATATGATCAACCTGTCTCTATTATCTGGCTACATACCAAAATCCTTTAGAGTAGCTGTAATAAAACCACTTCTTAAAAAGCCTAGTCTTGATCCAGAGGTTTTAGCCAACTATAGGCCGATATCTAACCTTCTCTTTCTCGCTAAAATCCTTGAGAAAGCAGTCGCAAAACAGTTGTGTGACCTTTTACATAATAATAGTTTATTTGAGGTTTTTCAATCTGGATTTAGAGTTCATCATAGCACAGAGACGGCACTGGTGAAAGTTACCAATGACCTTCTATTGGCATCAGACAAAGGACTTGTCTCTGTTCTTGTCTTGTTAGACCTCAGTGCTGCTTTCGACACTGTTGATCATGACATTCTACTACAGAGACTGGAACATTGTGTTGGCATAAAAGGAACCGCACTAAGCTGGTTCAAGTCCTATTTATCTGAGCGATCTCAATTTGTACTTGTTAACGATAAATCCTCCATGACAGCCAAAGTCAGTCTTGGAGTTCCGCAGGGTTCTGTACTTGGACCGATTCTATTCACCTTATATATGCTTCCTTTGGGCAATATTATAAGGAACCACTCTATAAACTTTCATTGTTATGCGGATGATACCCAATTATATCTATCAATTAATCCAGACGAAACCAATCAATTGGCTAAACTTCAAGCATGCCTTAAGGACATAAAAACTTGGCTGTCTAGCAACTTTTTGATGTTAAACACAGATAAAACTGAAGTTATCATACTTGGCCCTAAACGCCTCCGAAACGCATTTTTTAATGACATAGAAGCTCTGGATGGCATTAACTTGGCCTCCAGCACCACTGTAAGGAATCTTGGCGTCATCTTTGATTAAGATCTGTCGTTTAACTCCCACATAAAACAAATCTCAAGGACTGCCTTCTTTCATCTACGTAACATTGCAAAAATAAGACACATCCTGTCTCAAAATGATGCAGAAAAACTAGTCCATGCATTTGTTACTTCAAGGCTGGATTACTGCAACTCATTGTTATCAGGTTGTCCCAAAAAGTCGCTTAAGACTCTTCAGTTGATCCAAAATGCAGCGGCACGTGTATTGACTAGAACAAGGAAATGGGATCATATTACTCCTGTATTAGCTGCACTGCACTGGCTGTAAATGTATCTTACTAACTCAACATCCGGGGTATCATCCCCGGAGTGTCTATCTCTCATGTGGCAGGTTGCCACTGATAAAGTTTACGTCAGGATCATGAATCGTGACAGCGCCTGCTGACCTGGTCCTGCTGGACACTGGGAAGCCTTATTGACATTTTCCTGGATTCATCCATACTTTCTATTTCTTTTTTTTCCAACACAACATAATTTCTGTCAAATGTTGTATTTGTACTATGTTGTTTATCCTGTACACACGACATCTATTGCACGTCTGTCCGTCCTGGGAGAGGGATCCCTCCTCAGTTGCTCTCCCTGAGGTTTCTTCCATTTTTTCCCCTTTAATTTTGGGGTTTCTTTTAGGAAGTTTTTCCTTGTGCGGTGCGAGGGTCTAAGGACAGAGGATGTCGTAACCTGTACAGTCTGTAAAGCACACTGAGACAAATGTATAATTTGTGATATTGGGCTATACAAATAAATTAGATTTGATTTGATTTGATAATGGCTGTTACAGTGTCATTTTAGGAAAATGGCCCTTCAAAGTTTACAGTAAAGTTTTAGGTATTTATTCAAATGAGTCATAAAACAAATGAATCTAGACATGTTTGCAATGTTTGCAAAAACACATACACACACGGCACTGTTCTTCCTTTGGCACTTGCACACATTAATCCATTGAATGAAGGCACTTGCATACTTGTGCACACCCATAACCACTTGCACGCCCGTTCTTACGTGCACATCCATTAGATCCATTATAATGTGTAACTAAATTCTGCCCAGTGCTTTTGTTTGCTTCATGTTGTCCTGTAAAACCCCCTTTTGTCTCCTTTACATCTCCAGGGTATGGTAACATTGCCCCAAGCACTGAAGGAGGAAAGATTTTCTGCACTCTGTTTGCAATATTTGGAATTCCGCTGTTTAGATTTCTCCTGGCAGGCGTTGGGGACCGGCTTGGTACCATATTTGTCAAAAGCATCGCCAAGGTGGAGAAGATGTTCCGGGTGAGTCCCAACATAACGTCTATGAGTCTGCTTTGTGGAAATGATATAGGAAACGTTGTATTTGGTCCCTTGGTTTTAAATAAGGACATTAGTACACAAGAGGACAATACACCCATCACAGTTAGTTCTGATGTCACGTCTTTCATATCTTTTCTCAAACGTTTGGAATCCGTTACATTGATGTTTTTCTTCTTTCAATAATGGTTGTTTAAACATAAAAAAACAAATTCATAGACATAATGTATTATTTACATTTGAAATACTTTTAGACCCAAAATAAGAAAAATGTAATTTAATGACATTATATTTAGTCTTGCAAGACAGGGGAGAATACTGTTGTTTACAGTGGTTAAAGAAAATAATAATACAAATATATAATACAAATATAAAATTAAAATCTATTTGCTGTGACCTATAAAAACAGTAAGATGGTTGAGATATTGCACTTATAAATAAACAGGAATACATATCTACAAAGGTAAATACTAAGTAATCGGTAACAGGTCTACGGTTAAAAAATTCAAGATCTCCCACTTATGTCACCGGACATTCAAAGGACTAGAGATCCAGTATCCTGCCTATGTGACCCGCATAAAACCCAGAAAGTCTTCCAGGACTCCCCTGAGAGGGTCATTGCAGATTTAGCAATGAAAGAAAAATGCAGGGTTAAAATCAAACTGCTTTTCTTCTCGCATCGTCCTTTTGTCAAAATTTCACAAATGCTAAAAACAATGGAATCAAAAAAGGAAGATTAATTACAGTCTACAAGGAAGAATAACACCTGTCCGACCCTCACTATCAACATATACTACAATGGCACCATCATGGTACAGGGATCAGAATATAGACTGGATCATTTTTACAACAGCTTCCAGACAATAAGAAATGTGGCAGAAAAGAAGAAAAGAAACCGACAGCAATCAGACTCCACGGAGATCAGTCAGTCTCAGTAGTAGCCATGTGACCTCCTCTCCTCGCTGCAGTCCCAAACTCTCCAACGGTGTTAAAGTGTTGCGAGAAGGACTCTCCATCCTAGAGAGAGAGATTGTGCCCTTCAAAGAAAAGACCCTGACCTGCCTTCACAACAGCAGGGAGAAAAAAGATCCAGCACTCCATCATGCAGAACAACCAGCTGCAGGCTGTAAAGGCAGATGTTCGCGCTTTGATAAAAGAGCTGAGGCGTCATCCCTCCCTCATGCCAGCATTTCCCCTTCCCCCTCCAAACAGTCGAACCCTCCTATTCTATCGGAACCCACGACACCCTACCAAACCTCCAGCCCTTACTCACCCTTAAAGCTACGTTACAATAGCTGCAAGTACCACCACCTGTATACTTTTCTTTTCATTATTTTCATTATTATACACAGTAGATATTTATACATAGATACACATATAAATATATTATGTACATAGTAGATTAAACTACTTACATTTGTTTTGAACTAGACTGTAGATATTTATATGTGAAACACAAATCCATATATATATATATATATAAAATTTCATCATTCTCAATTAGAAGTTGGAATATGCAGGTTTTGTACTCCACAACTTGTGGTGATATATATAATTCATATGTGGTATAAATCTACAAAGTCTGTATTTTTAAGTAGTGTAAATTATATGTATATCATCATCCTACATGAAACCTGGAACTACTCTCACTACGACATGTATTGTCTAATTGTCCTACTTATGACATTTAACTTGCTGTACCTTCTGTAAAAAAGTGCTAAAAATGGAAGACTTTCAGGGTGTACATTAAATATGATATACAACACAATACAAAAATTATATCGCACCAGAAAAAAAGGAAAAATTCACTTTTGGATGAAGATCAATACAGATATAGGTAATAACACCAGATATATCTATTTGTGTGCAATCTATATATTGCCCTCAAAGTCCCCCTATTTCACTGAGGTAAGCTTTTAGAACTTCATAATGAAATGATTAGTTTCCAGTCATTTGGTCACATCTTAATTTGTGAAGATCTCAATGCAAGAACTGGCAATGAGAAAGACAACATAAAAGTAGATGGAATTAAACCTGAATTTGGCAAAGTTTTGATAATGTTGGAAATAAAAATGATAAACAAGTTCTCCAGATATATAAAAGCCTGGTGTTATGACCCGGCTCGGGAAGGGAAAAAAGAGTAACATAAAACCAGTTGGTTGCGGTAAATAAAAGATATTTATTAATATAGTTTAATTAATTGCTGAGCTTCTCACCCTATCTCTAAGGGAGATGTCAGCCACCCGCCTGAGAAAACCCATTTCGGCCGCGATCTCATTCTTTCGGTCATGACCCAGCCTTCATGACCATAGGTGAGGATAGGAACGAAGATCGACCGGTAGATCGAAAGCTTTGCCTTCTGGCTCAGCTCTGTTTTCGTCAAAACGGTGCGGTAGAAAAGGGTTAACTAATGTAAGCGGGACCCACCTGGGCTCTGGGAGGCTATTTACAAATGAGCCGGAAACTGATTGGACTAAACCCAGCAGGCTTGTCTGTGCTAGAAATACTGTTTGACTGCAGTAACAACGCAACAGGTTTCTTACAGCGGGAGGCATTGCTACTGCTTTATTATTTCACTTAGAACAATTAGTCTACAACGACGCACGATGTCGACGTGCGGTTTGGATAGTTGAGTTGTTGACTATTCTGTGAAAACCCTAAGCCACAGTGACTGATTCATCAACATCCTTTCACCGACTCTGTGGGATGCCACTAAAGAGTCCAAACACCATCAGAACCCTTCTGAAAGCGAGACAAGTTTTATGGTTTACATATTATCTTTACTTTGTTTGTGTTTGACTTAATAAACACAACCAGATCAGTCAGACTAAAATCTGTGTGGCCTCCACTCTCCTCTTCATCCTGGCTGGCTGCATCTTGTTTGTCACTGTCCCAGCTGTGATATTCAAACACATTGAGGGCTGGACGGCTCTGGAGTCAACACATTTTGTTGTCATCACTCTAACAACAGTTAGAATAGGTGACTATGTTGCAGGTGAGCTTGTATATGTCTGAAACGCACAGTTTTAGCGTGTTTCAACAGTCGCAAGGCAAAAGCTTGGGTTCTTGTTTACTTCCTGTCAGCGAATATCTTTCATATATATACTGCAACCAGAAATAAACTGGGACAAATTTAGAATGTTTATATTTTAGTTCTGACGTCACAACTGTACCGAAATTGTACTGGAACTGCCACCGACTGCCTTCCAAATCCCAGCTGCTGGTATTCTGCCCCCCTCTTTATGTTTCCTGAGCGGGCGTGTCTAGATTCCACTGTCAACAAGCCCATTCATTCAATTGCAGGGTTTCACCATGAGATGGCGCTTCTTTCATAAAAACACATAAACCAGTTGAAGTACACTAATGAGCCATATGTCTTTGTTTAGGCCATGGTTTAACACGGTATGTTTGTGAAGTTGCTGGAACTTCAATAATGTTCACCACTTCTCAGTGGTTAATAGTTATTAACCACATATGTTTTACAGCATAAACCCTGATTTTCAGTGGTGGAATGTAATTCAGTACATTTACTCAAGTACTGTACTCATCATAACACAGACTAACCTTCACTACCATTTGTACTCTGAGATGCCATTGGAACTATTTGTATTCTAAAACCTAAATACTTCAGATTGGCTTCATAGTGATAAACAGAAATTAATTACAATTTGAATTATGTTAATTCAACATAAAGAGGGTAATTGTATTGAAATTACATTCAGACTCAACTTAACAGCATTTATACTTTTCATGTTATTGATCCCGGCCAAGCTTTTACAAAATGAACAGTAGCAAGACTGACAGATTACTAATAAATCCTGACATTTAAATTTACAAGTCTAAAGTTGACTTTCAGTAAGTACATAAAGTTTAAAATAATGAACGTATTGCTGTGTTTCACAATCATATCAGAGTTTCTATTGGCCCAAAGCTAACATGGGTGGGAGTAATGCACACAATATTCTTGTTTTATTGTTGAAAATAGTCCCTATCTGTAGATATGCACTTTATAATGATACAACACAACTGTATAGCAATTTATTTTGTGGACCATCATATCATATATTAAGCCACCCAGCAGTGTATACAGTAATTAAAATGAGCTCCATCTTTACCAGCTGCAACATTAAAGTGACAAACACATGATTGAATCAATAATTATAATTCAATAATATATATATATTATTCTGAAGTTCTCCCTAATCAAAATATTTACTTTTAGTATTTGATGCTTATACTTTTGTACTTTTACCTAAGTTGAATGCAGGACTTTTACTTTAAGTATTTTTATAGTGTGAAGAAACCAGTAGACTACCGTGTCACAGCCTTGTGCTTGAGTATCACTGTGAAACACAGTCGGTGTGACTGAAACAGGAGAGTGAGATCGAAAGAATGTGGAAGGAGTAGCATTTAGAAGTAGAGTAGGTTTAAGAGGATTTGAAGATTCTCTCTATTGACTTTTATTGTTAAAAGAATGTTTTCAAAAAAGCAATTAAAACAATTATAAAGGGTAGAAAAAAGTTGAATGTAAGCACACATTGTGTTAAAGAACAGAACATTTTGATACTTGAATGATCTCTGCTGAATCAGCATTCACACTAATGAATAGTATAAGAACAGTAGTGTGAATGCTGCTGAATAAGCATTTACACTTACTAGAGACCTAGCAACAGCGTAATGTTGTAATGTTCCGCAAATTGTCCTCTAAGAAAGTCTAACAAGGGTCTTCCAAAGCCTATAATGGTTGGATAGTGACATGGCATTAAATGGTCTGATGTCTTAACTGGTATGGGACTAGGGCGTTGAGGAAACATGTCTTAGGCTACTAGTCCACCTACAAACTCTACGGAACTCCGGAGAACAATCAGGTTATGAGGGACGTGTGCGACCACATGTGACCCAGTGGTTTGACCTTAGATTACGGTACAGCAACAAATGATCCTGTAAGAAAGTGAGTGTATGTCAAATAAAAACCAAGTGAATGTGTTGTCCTCTGAAGTCTCAGTGTTTTGTCTGACTATTGGCATTAAATTAGTCTAATTCATATGTTTTTTTTAATATATGTATGGGGTCTAATAGGGCTATAACTGAGTTCATTTACAATCTAAAAAAAGAACATATTTCAAATTTGAGTCTTATTTGATACAAAGTACGTCTCATGTCTTATTAGTGTACCGTAAAATAAAGTGCGGCACCTGTTCTTTCCCATTTTGAACCTGTGAGAGCACTATACTAACTGCATAGTTAGATACATCTTTACTGAGAATAAATAGCTGATGAATGTTGGGAAATACCATTATTGGAGAGGTGAAACCTTCTTCTAATGTCTGAAATGCAGTTGAGCTCCCTTCAGTCCGTTCAAATGGGATATTCTTTTGTGCGAGTCTGTGAAGAGGATGAGGATGTACTTTTGCACAAAACGCCTGTACTAAGCTCACCATCCTAGTAAATGTTTGTTCTTTAGATCCCCCATCTTAGGACAAGCCACTTACCGACACAGCGGCTGTTGACCAGGTTCATTGTCAGTCCGTCACGTGAATCAATGTGTCCCTTATACTTGACTGCAGATTATCAAAACTCACATTTCTTTGGATTTCGTTTCAAACCTGCTTGACTAAATTGTGTTCTCACATGAATATAGATTACATACAAATTAAGTCATCAAGATAAATGACACTTGTTATCCATTGGAGACCTTTTAAAACAAGCTCTATGAAAATGTTTCACTTTGAATTGCTAGATACCATCACCTGTTGTGATCCATTTCAACATATTTAAAATTTAGAGGCAGACAGTGTATCCAAACTATTATTGACTGATAGAGGATGCATCTGTGATGGTAAGTGAGTTTCCTGAGTTAAGTTTCCTGAATTTCTATGTGTCATCTTTCTTCTTCACCTTGACCATCTTGCTGGCCCAGGGGCTTGTACTGTCCTCAATCAAAACCTGAGCTTTAAGTTCCTCCACCAGATGGCAGATTTCTGCTTTCATGGAAGAAGAAGTATTATAGGCTCCTTGTGAGATGAGAGTGTCACATCTGGCAGCAAAGACGAGTACAGTGTGGTGGAAAGCTCGGTTTTAGTGCCACGATGTTACATTATTTCCTCACCGGAGGGATAATCTACTTTTACATAGATGGAACCTTGTTCAGCTTTTGCCACAGAGAAAAACATTTAATGAATGATTAGTGTGTGGTTCAAACACACCCGCATAGTCATGAGGTACGAGTCTTAAGTGGTACAGCTTAGCAGTGATCACAATGACATGGCTGGAACTGTAAGAAGATACTATAACATGAGTTACTCTTGGGATATACTTTACTACACCAGTCAAATCTCCCTGAGAATCAAATTGTCTGTTCCGGTTTAAACAAAAGCATGGCACAACAGTGTCCTCAATTACAACCGACATATTTTTGACACATCTACCTTAGATGAAGGTGAACCTTGAATGGAACCGTACATGCCTAGGACTTTGAGAGTGGTCAGAGGGATGTCTGTCCTAATGTGTTGTCCCTGGGTGATGGGCTTTAGCCACGTGCGTGGCACTCAGATGATCCATAATGATTGAGAGAATCTGGTCTGTCTTTCATGCCTTGAAAGTATCTGTCTAGCATGATGGGAAGCTTAATTTTTAAGTGCTAACTGAAGAGCAGAATCTAGTGTTTTTAGACCTTGTTCTTGACAGCGTAGCTGAAGATATGGTTTAATTCCAGCAATGAAGTTTCTCAATCCTAAGGCAAAAGTGACAGCGCGCATTGACATAACTTTGAAATGCAGATTGTATTAGGCTATCCCAGTAACCAAAAGCAGCAGCACCTAGGTGAGTTTAGCCAAACTTACGTCATCATAATTAGCACATTGCACCATTTTGAAAAGTTCTCTTTTCCATGTGTCATTAGCATATGAGAAACATTGCACTTATAATACTGTGAAGTAAAATATTTAGTGCCAGGAGGAAAGGGCAGTTAGTTTCAAAAGGGATAGTGACTGACCATGGTTTATTAAAGTGGCCGCCTTTTAAACTGGAAGGCGCACAACTCTTAAAACTCGTTTTAAGTTCAGAATGGCTTATGCAATTTAACAGTCTTAGCTTTGTTGAGCTAGGCAAGACGCTCTGAGGTTGCAATATCCAGAGTTATGTAAGGTAACCATCCCACACAATCAAGTTCAAAAGCAGCTGTCAAATATGAAGCAGCTTCAAAATCCATGAAAAGTGCAGAAATTAAATATATGTCCACTTTGCTAGTGTCCGTTAATCACACATGTTGTCCTTAGTTGCCATCTTGGTGACTTAATGTCTGACACAGCCCGTTTTATTACACCAATAAATCTAGCGAGTCACTAGTGGAGCCTTAGCTTGTAGCAGATTTAGTTGACAATGAGGAGAGAAAAAAGACTTGGCTTGTAAAACCCCAGCAAAACTCCCTGCAAGAATTGACAGACACTCGCTGTCACCAGTATAATGTTACTCTTAGCTAAATAAACCAGTGAACAAGATAAATCTTCACAAAATTGCTATGGTACACGCATAGACAGTTGATCATACAAAGTATCAAGGGGTAATCCAGGAGCAGAGTCGGGTCACGGAAACAGGTTTGGTACACGAGCAGATACTCAGCGTAACAGCACAGCAGACAAGGATCAGGCAGGGGCAGAATCGAGTCACGGAAACAAGGTCGATGAAGCCAGGGAATCAAACGCTTGGGAAACAGGAAGACGGGACTAATGCTGGAACTCTTGACATCGAAGTACAAAAACAAACTGGCAACGAGAGACAAACAAAACAGACTCTATATACACACCAAGAAGTGAGAGGGAACGAGACACAGGTGAGGACACTAACGAACAGATTGGGAACACCTGGGGGTAGGAAGTAGAAACAACAGAGAACAGGTAATTAACAAAATAAAACAGGAAGTACAAACACAAAACGAACAGGCCGAGACCTAATATTTCAGAGCTCTCTTGGTGCATGTGTGATGGATGAAGACCTCACTCAGCTGATATGACATTCAGTTTCTGTGAAAGGTATTCGTTGGTTATTCCTGGTTCAGGTGCTGGCAGCAGCAAAGTGTTGTACATTTCTTCAGTCATTCATGACTTTTTTTCTAATTAGGGGGAGACAGAAGGATTCAGTACCGGAAGTGGTACAGACCACTGGTGTGGTTCTGGATCCTGGGTGGTCTGGCCTACTTTGCTGCAGTGCTGAACATGATTGGTGACTGGCTGAGGGTGCTGTCTAAAAAGACAAAAGAAGAGGTATGCTCTCATAATGAAGATGTTGATAATCATGTTATATTCCTGACCGGAATAGGACAAGCTATGACATCTTCTGATTTATCACTTATCAAATAGGACTACGACCAATATTCATGTTGATTATACATTATTTAATAACTATTTGTATCTATGAATTGATTGATCTTTTAGCCTGTTTATATCTGTGACATTCCAATTCCATCACAGCTCTGAGCAAATGTTTGTTTGGTTGTAATATGGGATTTTTATCTGGGTGTCTTGTCTGTCTCTCCTACCTAATTTGCATATTGAGATCAAATGACACAAGTTTGAACAAACTCGGACTAATTTTAACACAACCCATAAGGCGTATGCATATTGTGGTGCTACTTAGAATTGGATATCGCAGCGACTATCATTATCCTGAAAAACTCCATGCTAATGGCCGTATATCCTATTTATTAGATTGGTTTATTGATAGGACATGCAATAGGTCCTGCTGAATGTGAATTTTAAGATTGCCCTTTAATAGACCACAAATTGTGTATGTTTTGTGTTTCTAAAGGGGAACTATAAAATTAGCGTTGCATTGTTATATAATGCAGTAGATATGAACCTTTCTTTTTGTGTCCCCTTAAAACAAAGCAATCTCTATACTGCCTCATACAGTAAACTAACGAGGTGTAGCCTGATTAATCAGGATGATGTGTGGAGGCCTGAGAGGGTAAATATTTGGTTAAATATGCAAGAAAAAAGGCAAAGATTAGAGTAAGAATATGGTTTCTATCCTATCCTTTTAATTATCTCAAAATGCATTGGAGTGGGCCCTAAGAATGCGAACCGCTGATTTAATGTGTTACAGAACGCATTGGGATGACATTAAGTCTGGTCACTCTTGACGGAATTCAAATGACTGTCAAGGCAGCATTATTGTTAAACAAGGTATACATACACTTATAACTGACGTACTGATTTGTTGCAACTGTCTTTGGCCAAGGTTGGAGGGATCAAGGCTCATGCAGCAGAATGGAAAGCAAATGTGCGAGCAGAGTTCCGGGAGACTCGTCGGCGTATGAGTGTTGAGGTCCACGACAAGCTGCAGCGAGCTGCCACCATCCGGAGCATGGAGGGACGTCAGCTGGGCTTGGACCAGCGTGCCTTGTCCCTGGACATGCTTTCCCCAGAGCGCCGTGCCATCTTCAACAGCTTGGACACCAACAGCTATAAGACTTCCTCCCAAGAGAGCATCGACTCCAAGCTGAACAACCTTCGCCTGCGAGGGGCAGAGCAGTGCGACCGGAACTCCAACCACCAGACCACGTCTGAGGACAACATTTTCAACCGCCTGGGCTCCGTGTCCAAGTTGGCCAAGCGCAACAGGAATCGGGACCTGAAGAAGAACATCCCGGCCGAGGCTCGCAGGCCTCACAGTGAGGCCTACGGCTGCAGCACGCCCACTTTTGACTGCAGCACATCCACTGCAGATGAAGGGAAAAGGAAGGACGAAGGAGAAGATGAGAATGAAGACAAAGAGTGCAACACTAGCTTGTCTGATTTTCCGCTGTTTGTGGATGCTTGCAATGGGTTTATTCCAGAGCAGACCAAAGAGAATGAGATTGGGAAAACACTTGAAATAAAAGAGCTGCATATTCAAATGGACCATAGACTGTGTGTACTCCTACACGAGGAGGTTTTAAATACCACCATTAGTGCCTTTGGTCTCCTTTATTAATGTGTGTGCTTAAACTGAGATAGGACTTATCCCTTTGTGCTATGTACTGTAATGTCTACATATTCAATGTGGACATTACAGTACAGTGTGTGTCTTACTGTACAACCAGCATGGAGCTACTGGTTATCCTCTCTGGACCTGCACACCGCTTGTTAATGAGGTAATACTAAAAGTAAAAACAGAAAAATACTGTTGGATTGTTTTTCCAAAACTTTAGCAGATTTCGGAAGCAAACAAGAGCCTAACTTATCAATGAGGTGATGGGTCCCTCCCAGGTGTCAGGCTATTAATTATGTAGCAAAACTGACCTGATGATGCTGGAGTGGCAGAATACATCCCCTCTAATTGTCAAACTGAAGACTTCGCCTTTGGAGGCGGAATCAAGGAAGACAAGTTTTGGATTTCTTGTTTCTAGCCTTGTCTGTCTTGGTTGTTTTGATGTTGGTGTGGTCCCGTGTATCAGCAATTAAGTTAGTGAGTACAAAGTTATCACCACTGAAAAAATGACTAGACCCAAGTTGGAATACAAGTTGGAATATCCTTAAACATAGAAAGGGCTGTACAAGTTTTACAAGATAAAAGCAATGCAAAATAAAAAAATCTGAAATTAAAAATGCATGCCATTCTCAAAATAAATAAAAAGTCCATAATATGAAGTGTCACATTTAATGGACGCCAATGAGATGATTGGAAGTACTTTAATGAGGTCTAACATGTGCTGTGACTCCATATATGGCTCAAGTCAGAACATAAGTATTGCACAAGAATAATGACAACCAAAAATAAACCATCCAAAAAAAGTTGCTGTGAAAGAGTAGAAAAGTAACACATGATTTAAATGTAACACTTACTCTATGTGTTTGTTGTCATGCAGTGTCCAATGTGAATGAAAACAAGTCAGAACATGTTGTGCGTTTTCCCCAAGCTAAGCTGTTGTCTCAGTACAATGTCCAAAAATGCTACCTAGATCATGACCTCTTTGAATATTATCTCAGGGCTTGTTGTCTAATGTTTCATGTATATTGTCTACAAGTGCTGCATTCACACTTTGAGAGGGGACAATGACTGCACCGGCGCTCCATGGAAATGAATGACAACAGAATGTAAGATAAGCCATAATGCAAAAGAAGGAACTGTTTCATACTGTACATGGAATGCCAATCAAGTGATGGATAGGTTTGAGATTATAAAGGGCACAGCTGTTACTGTGAGAGAGTGTTGGAGATTTGGATCCCCAGTAAGTTTCTGAAGGTACATTTTGTAGCTTGAATTTGGTTTGGTTTTACTCCTCATCTACAACCTGGAAAATCCAAATATTAACAACATGTAAGGAGTCTGGATGGAGCTGAGTTGGGACAAGCAAGCGGCAAGAGGCAAGTTGATATGCTTGATAGGCTGAGAGACATAAAAAACATACTTCTTAAGACGCCTTAATACCTGTTTGATGGATTCTTCAAACTCACCCTTATGACGCAAAGAAGAAGGAAAATTAGCTCTTGAGAACGACATTTCCAGTAAAAAAGCTGTATTACTGCAGAAAACACTTTTTGAATGGAATTCTATGCAGGTGGAGAGTGTTTGCAGCCGGCATCTAGTGACACTTAAGGCATTTCGTTCTCGACTGCAGCTTTCAGCCATGGTGGGGGCTACTTGAGCGTTCGATGCTATTCGTACAAAGTACTATACATTTTCGTCCTTGAAATGTTTCATTGTGGGAATTGACACCACACACATAAAAGCTGTAGCAAGTGTGAATGCAGCAAAAGCAAGGACTACGTGTGTTTTAAAAACGCTTCTAAAGGACCACAAAATCTTACAAAGAAAACCAATACATGGAACAAAAAAGGCATGCTATATTGCAAAACTATATTACGATGTATATGGTGTTGATTGTATACCACCACATGCTTCAGAGGATGATGCTTACCATGGCATTTTGTTTTTTTAACTGCCTTTGTTAAAATGCACACACTGCACATGCTCTGTACTTGGACATCGCTTACAGTATCTCTTGTGCAACCATTACATTAAATGTTGTGATTGCCGTTTGTAATAAACTATTTTTAATTAAATAAAAATCAAAGTATTAAGTGCTATTTTTGAGTATTCGGCAGTGCATTTCAAAGTCATTGACGTGGTTTTGATTCTCATGTACCTCTATCTTTCATATCTACTATCAGTAGCTTTTATTAGGATGGAAAGGAGGATGGATCAGATTCACGGTCACTACCTGTGACCTCCCATACACGGAAATGATCCCCTGGTTTTAGCAGTTCTTTCCTTTTTATACCTCCTGGGAGAAAGTTCACAGAACTTCCTGACTCTTTGTTTCCACCAATGCAGGGTAAGCAAGGTGAAATAGAGCTGAATCAGAAGTCAGTTTGAGCTTTAAAGAAGAGCTTTATAGGTGTTCTTTTTTATTACGTGCACCTTGATAATTCACCAAGGCAGTAGATTTGGGAGAGGAGCCAGTCAGTTAAGCATCACATCTGATATGAGCCATTGCAGAATGGGTGCGACTCCCTGCGTGAACTTGATGTGGCTGGGACGGACGTTAGTTCTTTCCATCAGAATATTTTTATGGAAAAATAGCTTCATATTGTACAAATTGATATATTAAAAGACAGCATTCGTCTAGGCAATCAGAAGGTTCCTGGCTTGATACACTCCAGATAGAGCAAGACATTGAACCCCTTACCGCTCCTGATCAGCAGGTTGGCCCCTTGCATGGCATCAGTGTATAAATATGTGTGCTAATGAGTGACTGTTTGCATGTGTAGTGCTTTGAGGTCTATAGACTAGAAAAGCGTTATATGAATGCAGTCAATTAACCAAAGTTTGCCAGCACAATAGACGTCACTACACCTTGAACAAGCAGCACTACGACAGCTTCCGGCCACAGAGACAATGTATTATTTTTGCTCTCAGGGATCTATTACTCAGGTTTGGCAGACTAAATATATACTCTGTACACTGAAATATTACCCGACACCCTAAATTAAATTTGAAAGACTATTCGGGGAAACACCTCAGAAATGCTTACTTATATGACTAATATTATTGTAATGGCCTGCACTTATCACACTTCACTAGCTGGGACTAATAAAGCTACTGTCGGCATTCACCAGATGAATGGAATGTCCTCAATAAGGTGTCTTTCTACTCTTTCCTGCATTTCTTGACATTGCATGAACAACGACCAGGTGGAGTTGATGAGTATTGCAGTATACATATGTTCACGGTTTTAATCGTCGCCTTATAAACCAAACCGCCTGGGGTCAGGAACCTACCTCTTTCGATAACGCGATGTGGCTCGCAGACAATTTTGAGCTGACATTTTTTAACATGATTAACAAGTAATAAATAATTATATTGGGTCATTTTAAAGTAAAACATTTAGCAGCGGATTTGTTTTTAGTTCTCCCCTCTCCTTTCCTCTGCTCTGTCTCTGACTGTAGGTGTGTTCACTCGTGTGTGCGTAGGGGGCGGAGCTCACTTTGGGGTGCCTTCCCAGGGTCTTAACAATAATTGGCCCAAGAAAGCTAAATTGAATTCTGAATCCATTGTTCTTATTTGTGGAGCACTGGCATTTCCCCCGCAAAGTTATGTTAATAAAAGTGTTTTTTCATGTTTTTATTATTCAGAATATTTCATTCGGAAGCACATGAAAAGGACATGGAAGAACATACATTTGGGGTGCCTACCCAGGGTCTTAAATAAGCAGAGGTGTCCATGGAAAAGGAAATTGAATTCTGAATACCTTGGTGCTATTTGTGGAGCTTCTTCTCCCGCAAAGTTATGTAAATAAACATGTCTTTACATTTCTTTCCATATTCGGCCTATTCCGTTTACACCCACCTGGAGGCAGCATCATTTTAGGGTAGCTCCGCCTGAGTCCACTAGATAGAGCACGTTCTGCCATAAATTCATACTTTCTATGATTAATATCTCCACAATTATAAGGGCTAGCTGGTTGGATTTCTTTTGACCGTATCCAACAGTGCATATGAACTGTTACTTTCGAAAAGATCGGAGAAGGATTCATTTTCGCCATTTTATGGCTATTTATATTTTATTACATTGTTACTCAATGCTACTGGCTAGCTGGCTGAAAAAAATCAAGACAGTATCCAACACCCCATACGAGGGGAGCCAGCACCTTTTCAAAAAGATCCATACATTATTCACTTTATTACGATTTTCTCCGTTTTTAAATAGCCAGAGTCAATAGAAAAAGCATGTGTTTAAGACGGTATCGCCCGGCTCTGATCCATACTTGAACGCACTCCGGAAATTATTTTTGGCTTTAGTTCTTACTAATCGTGTGCATCTTCTGGGAGCATTCACAAGACGATCCATACAATATTCACGTTTTAATTGAAGTGCCAGAAGTAGCTCAAATGTTGTCTTTCAATGCTTTATTGCCCGTTTATGCTCCAGATTTACACACATTCCGGAGCCTTATTTGGGACATTAATTAAACACAGTATTGCCCTTTTTTTTAAGACTCACTTTTGATTTCAAAGAGTGCAACAGCTTTTATCAATGTGACTATGTTCAAGATGGATATGTTTTTTTTTACTGGAAACGAAGTGTGGACATCGACAATGAACCGGATTTTTTTTTCTTTTTTTATCATGACTACAGACGGGACAATAATGATCTTTTGTGAAAGGGAAGTCAATTATCACAAATCAAGTCCTTTTTGGAAAGTGAGGAAACGTTTTGGAAAATGAACAAAGTGAAGATATCTTTTTGACATGACATTCGGAAGGTGAATTCATTCTTGAAAAGTGAAGTCATTTATCAAAATTTAAGTGATTTTGAAAGGTGAAGACATTTTTGCAAAATTACTAATTTTACGGAAATAAATTCCTTTTTGTAGAGTGAGGTCAATTATTCAGGAACAAAGTCATTTTTGAAAAGTGAAATCTTTTCCAAAAGATAACTATTTCAAAATTTGAACAAATTGAAAATATTTTTGAAAGGTGAAATATTTTATGGAATTGATGACATTTTTTGAAAACAAAGTAATCTTAGTTTAATCTGTCTCTCGACAAACGCCCAACATTCATTTTTCAACATCCCAATGAGGATCTACAATCCTGTAGTCAGCTGGAAGCAAATTCATTGAAACTCATGGAAATCATAATTTAACTGACTGATCACCAGATAGGAAAGGGACATAAAATACTGTGTTTGGTTTGGGCGAGGTCTGCAAGAGGCAGGACAAGACGCAAAAAAAACTTGCTGCCGTTGTAATTCATTTTTTGCCCTGTCATTATTCATACAACCAATGTGTTTATGATTAAATTGTTTATAAGAGCACAATGTTCTTCATGGATCTAGGCTCACAAATGTTGCTTTCAAAGTGTACCGATTGATGCATTTAATTTGAAAATGTACACCCTTTAGGGGGAGCCTGCCCCCGGATCCCCCCTAGAGGGTCTATCTACCACAGTCTCACAGAATCTTATATCTAATCTAAAGAGCATTAGCCCATAACCTGTGCTTTACAATAAAAGAACAGCTGTACTGGGCACGATTGAAGACTAATTGCAGGAAATGCTGCTTTCTGGTGTTGATTAAATTCATATTTTCCCGCCATACTTCCCTTTGTCTCTCATTAATCTTGCACCCCCACTTGTAACTATATAGGCGCCCATTTGTACAACAGAATGGAAAATAGAGTCATGCTATGGGGTACAGTTTAGTTTTTTGAACACATTCATGACACAGTCATTGTCACTATTGCATCACATCTTAACATTCATTTAAGCATTTAAGTCTGTTGATCTGTTCTGTTCATCGGTGAAACATATGAGTTTAAAAGTGAAATCCAGATTACAGTACCGGGTATCTTTACTCTAAAATGTTGGTGGAGAGATGGGAGTGTCTCAGCTGGAGATCAGACAAAATCAGGTAACAATATAAGTGTAGTGATAACCTGGTTCTCTTCTTTCTTGCAGTAGGCTGGGTCCTGGGACCCCAGGGACGTGTGGGCAAGGAAGCAACTTCAGGACAATCAGGAACTGGGGAATTGTTAAGTGACTGTTTTTGGGAGCATTTCATGTTGTAGCCGGAAGGCTAGCAAACTTTAATTTAAAAAAGTTGTTTGTTTACATCTAATCTTCTCTCCTTCTGTCATCTTCGCTCACACGTATATACTGTACATTTAATTAGATTATTTTATTTTTTACCAGCACATTAGTGCTCAGTGCATTAGCCCTTGGTAAAACATTGAATTAGCCACTACAATAACATTAAAACAATGCAAGTACAGCGCAGCCCTCTGTGATGGAGGGAGGTAATTGAAATTGTATGTGAACTACAACAGAAATGGCAGGATCAGAGGTGTGCTTGTGAAATTGCAATTTGGCAGGTAAACTAACATGCTTTATTGAGCTACACTGCTACTATCACTGAAATTACATTTCTTCCCCAATCTAAAGAAGCTAACTACATGTTCTTTGTCATAACATTTATTAACAGGTTTTGTCCTTTAAAGGGATATTTTGCCTCATTTTCGCAGTGTGTGTGCAAGCGCCCCCGTCGGGACTGCCCATTATTCCAAAGGCCCATTGTTCTGAAAATCCCAAAAGTCTGAAAAATGTCCCATTGGAGCCAAAGTCCATTTATCCAACGGTCCATTACTCCTAAAACAAACATCCATTGTTCCGAAAAACACACACTCTGCTACTATGGCGGAGGCATGACCCGTCCTACTATGCCTCTGATTGGCTAGAACTCGTTGCCTTCATTGGTTGGTTTGGTTTAGGTATGAGGAGTAAGATTGGTTAGGGTGAGTATAACAAAATCAATTAGAGGCAGAGTCCGTGGGTCATGCCTCGCTGTCTGTTCTGTGTGTTCAACTGCCTACACTGCAATAGCACAGACTCAGTGGAAAATCCGTAAAGTAGTAGCAGTAGTGGTAATAGTGTTACTTTGTTAAATCCTTACTAGCTACTTTTCAGAAAGGAAGTATGATGTTCTACTTCACTTAAATGGACATAGCCATGGTCATGTTAAATGAATCATTAAAAACCTAGAAACTAGTCAGTATAATTCCCGACTTGAGTGTACATAAATATGATAACTTATCATTACTGACAGTCATTGATTGAGTTATTCAGGATCTATTTGTGATAAATTCAATAATTATATGTTCCTTCTCTACTTGTTCCTTTCTCTGACTTTCGTGCATTTCAAGTCTCAGATCAAGCAGCAGTACACTTCACAATTCAAAATAATATATAATACCAGTTTTATTTACAATTTTGTGTCACTCAACTTTACATTTCAGATATGTCACACTTGCTTTATGAAGGCTTCTCGTTAAAGAAATGGGAACAGTAAAATGATCATGCTGTCTTTCATGTTTGTTGCACCGGATTTTACAATATCATTCCAGTGAACTGTATACTTTTAAGTTTCTAATTATGTACTGAAAAATCTTATAATATCTGGCAGATCTTTTGAATCGGTAGGCCTAATGAAAAACATTGTATATATACAGTTTGATGCGTTGATTCAGATATTGGTGAATGACTCCGATGCACCAGTGCTTCTTGAGTTTGTAGCTTCTGACACACGGTAGATATCTGAAAGACAAAGGACAAATAGTTAATAAGAAAACATATTCAAGTAAACGGACTAACTGCTGAATTTAGAACAACAACTTGCTTCTACGCAATCGACGTATCCAGTTTAGTCCACTGAGAGAGGAAATGCCACCACTTGTACTCTAGAGTAGAAAAAGAAAAATAGAACATTAAGTGATTGCAGGAAACACTCTTGCATATTTTCATTGAGATTGATTGTAATAATGTCTGTAGCATTTATCCAAAATGTAGATTTAACTACAGGTAGAATACATTGAGAACACCTGCAAAGTAAACCTGTATAAACTAAACATGTATGCAATAGTTTTGGTACATTTAAAAACAAAAAACAAATCACTTACTCTTGTTGTATTAGAGGTTGTGCTTGTTGTAGGGAATTTCCTTGAGAGGATAGAACGGATCTACAGGCACAATCAAATTCATGTCAATGTCAAAATCAATAGTATTCAACGACTGTGCAATATTAGGAAATATTTAGCAAGATTAACACTTTAAAATTACAATAGTTTGACATTTTGGGAAATAACCTCATTTGCTTTTGATTGACTGACTTATTTTGTGTTGGTAGGCAGATTGTGTACAGAGCCAACTGCTCCCAGTCACTATGATAAGCTAAACTAATTGCTTTCTGCCTCTAGCTCTACTTAACGTGCATACACGTGACAAGTGGCAATGGTGGAAAGTACCTGAGTAGATCTTCTCAAGTACTGTACTATTGTACTGTACAATTTTGAGGTACTTGTACTTGACTTAAGTATTGTCTATTCCACTACATTTCTGAGAGAAATATTATACTACTTTATATATTATATTTAAGCAATAGCTCACGACAGACCGTGGTATATGATCATTATATCACAGTTAAGGGGCGTGGTACAACCCCCTTAACTGTGATATAATGAGCATATATCACGGTCTGAAGTGAGCTATTGTTTTTATAAAACGGTTACCAAGTGGGGCAATATGAAAGAAAAATACACACTCCAATTTAAATAGTTTTTATTATTAAATAATGATGTTTAATATAAAATAGTCCCTCCGTTGCCTTCTGCACAAAACATAGTGGGAGGTGGTTGCTATGCAACAACACTAACAGCTAGCGAACATATTAGACAGACAACGTTGATCGATTATTTGGTCTACCTGCTCTTCACGTAGCTCTGCATGTCGTCTTTTAGGGGCTTTTTTTCTCTGGAGATAGGCACTGATCAATCCACTCCTCCAGAGTAAAGCTTTGTAAATTTGTTTCCCTTTAACACCGAATGTGTCGGCGATTGCTAGCAAAGTTTTGGATTACCGTAATTATGCCATAGTTTGCGCAATCGAAAATATTTCAACGGTTTCTGAAAGCTGAGACTCTGCGCTTCACATCACATATCGATTCATAACGGTAACTTCACTTACGGCCCTCCCAGAAGCCCGCGAAACAGCGCCTTTGTTCTGAGCGAATACACACACACCGTGGAGAAATAGAGCCGGAAAACAGCGGATTTAATTAAAATGGAAGCAAGACGGTATGTAAATCAACACTTGTATTGCGTGGTGACTTGTTTAGAACAGTGTACCAAGTCTGTAAGGTTGTACTAGGTGTGTAATTGTACTTAATCAATTAACTAACAGACGTAATTTAACAGCTGTAGCTTTTTCTCAGACGCGGAGGGATACTGACTTGTGAAAAGAATTCTACCTATGATATGCACACATTATATCACGGCTAAGAACCAATCAGATTGCTTGATTTGGCATGTCCGTTTTATAAATATATATATATATATTGTACTTTGTAGTCCACTACTATTATTTGATAATTAACAGTTACTTTGCAGATTACATAAAAAACAACGGATTGCGTGTAAAGTAGTAAAAATGAGCTCCACCTCGGCCAACGACAACAGTAATAACTTTGAGTTCTCTGAGGTTCTCTGAGTAGCATGAGTGAGTGTCTCACATTGGGAAGGTCAACATTGTATTGCATTGTGCCAGCCAGGATTGGCTGGAATAAAGCATGTTGGTGTTAAGGAGGGTGGAGACCCTCCCCCTATAAAAAGGCTTTACACTAGGCTGCCAGTCATTCCAAAATGCTCACCTAATGTTACGCTGTACCTGTGTGTTCCAATTGCTAACCCGGTGTGGCTAGGGGATAGCAAAATCCGATTTGGAGTGTTGCCACTTCTAGGCGGGTTATACAGCGGGAGTATTGCTACTCTGTAATGCATTAGCCAAGTGAAGCTATCAATATTTTGGGAAAATGATTCTACTTTCTACTTCTGTCCACACAAAGTGTTACCATTCAGTTTGGCTAGCTGCTGAAAGCTCAAGTAACTAAACACAGCGAGAACAAATTACCCTATGACCGAGTTTTCTCTCATATCAAACGACAGTAAAGTCCAGGAAAGAAATGTTTTGGTCGTAGCAAGAAAATATTTTTGAATGACTGGCAGCGTAGTTTCAAGCGTTTATAGGGGAATGGTCTCAACTCTCCTTGACACTGATGTGCTTGATTCCTGCCATTCCTGGGTGGCAGAATACAACAGTAGCTTCTGATGAGGTCACGCCATAGGCGTTTCCAATGTGAGACACAAAACGAATGCTCATAAATAGAGCCTGCTTACACATTAAAGCAACATCATGTTACTATTTGGCGGGCAGCAATGCCGGTGTCGTGCCAGAAGCTCATTGATATGAGCCCTTCTGCTCCATAAGGAGTACTTTAATTTGTGTATACTTTAAGTACATTTTGATCATAAAACTTCTGTACTTTCACTTAAGAATAATTTTGAATGCAGGATATCACAATATGTCATAATAGAGTATTTCTACATTGTAGTATTGCTACCTTTACTTAAATGAAGGGTTTCAATACTTCCACCACAACTGTCAAAGAGGTATTGATCATCTTTCCCCAAATAAATAAGTGTATTTCCTAAATTATTATTTTGAAGTCAACATACCTTTGAATCAAATAGTGTCCCAAACACTAAAATGAAGAAACCCTGAGGAAAAACAGATGGCATGCACATTTCTTTATCATCATATCACAAAAATAAAATGTATTACACAAAAATACTGCCATGTAAGAATTTTACAATCTTGTATTTTAATGGATGCAAATACCTGTAGTGAATTGAAGAGTGCAAAGGTAATATGGATTCCGTTGTTGTTTGATGTTACAATGGTTCCCACTCCTAAAGACCAGGTCAGTCCAAATAAAGGTGTCAAAATAACCACACACCTTAATATGACCACCAGCGTCTGCTTTTCATCGTTTTGGGCGACATTTCCCACACCTCTTCTCAGCATTTTGAACAATACCACGATTACGATTATTATGTTGATGAAAACTATAGTTAATGCAGGTATCACCATGGCCAGCAGGGCTTTTGTTGGAGACCAGTTGAGCCAACAGACATTGTTTTTGCTGATGTATCCATCTTGTGGTGCTGTGACAGCAACAGTAATAACAGCAATGATCAGAGGGGCCCCGTAGCCCAATATGAAGCCTATCGCTAACATGGTTGACTTGGACATGTGGGAGAAGACCATGACTGTCCGGTAAAAGAGCAGAAGGCCTGAGACAAGCATCCAAAAGAACACAGCAAGGTAGAAAAAGTGCATAAAAAATGTTATTGTGCTGCAAGGATCAACTGAAGCTTCATAGTCCTCCTCTAGGTTCTTGGAAATAGAGGCACCAATGATAAAACAGATGTCAGCGATCAACAGAGACAGGGCAGTGTTAATGATGGAAACATGACGCATGAAGGCAGTGCTATTTCTAGTAATGGCTTTCCAAACGTATCCTTCAATAATGAGACATATAACTAAACTTGCCAGAGAAATCCCAACTCCAACATAAGTGATTATTTCCAAGGCTTCTCTCACTGCTCGAGGGATGTCTGTTGCCATCAGAATTGAAAAGGAGGTGAGATGGTTGCATCTGCAGGTTACAGTGTTGTTTATTTCAGAAATAAACTCACACCCCTCATCATCCCAGGCACCCAGATTATTTAAGAGTGTGAAGTTCCAGAAGACGCACTGGGGATGTAGTGACAGGGACTGATTTAACTTGCTGTAGCTCAGAGTTACATTCTGAATTGTTGCATTTAATTTGACTAGCACCACAGCAGCGTTGATGGCATTATCGGGGAGGGTGTCATTGCTGTTGGTGTTGATGTTAAAGCTGGTGTTTCGTGCGGGCATAACAATATTAAGGGTAAAGAAGGTAATGGTGGTGATAGGGATGTTGCTAATGTCGGTGTTTGGAATGTCAAGGACAACGCTGTTATTCAGATCTGCCTTAAAGGAGTTGTTAAATGTGGTTCTGTCGAGGAAGATCCGTTCAGTGGCAATGGAAAAAGTTCCGATCAATACGTCAGAGAGGATCTCCATTGAAGACAGTAATTTTGAGCTCACATTGCGGGTTTCATTTGCATTCAAAACTACCCAGGACTCTCTCGAGTCATCACCAACGATGACATCAACTGTGTCAAGGATATCCTGTGGATGAAGAGACATTTCATTGTGAGAATACAACCTAGTCAAAAAATTGATTTGTTGACATAAAATATACGCTTAACTAAGATGCTAAAGATGGGAAAGTTTAACCTACCTGCATGCTATCTCTACTGACTTCCTGAATGTTAAGCGCTGCAATGTTGTCTAGGATCTCAACGATAGCTGATATGGTTGCAGTTGAATTTACAATTTGTTCTTTAAATTCTCCGACAGTGTCACTTAGATTTGCCACAAAATTTGCCACATCGTCCACAATCAAATCCTGAAAGAAAGAAATATTAAAATCACAAAAACGTGTGACACTATATTTTAATCAATGTGAGATATTCATGAAAAATGCAGAGCTGTTTCTATCTGACAACTACAAACTGTTACAGACAACAGCTGTGCAACCTTTAGGTCACACGAGTGCTGTGGTATTAGGGATGTCCCAGTCCTTTGATATTTGGTATCTGACCTTGTTAGTCGAATACAATATTTACTTAAACTAGTTCAGTGCCTGTTCGGGATGTGCCCGTGCCGCTGCTTTTTGGGTTTTGAAGTGAGTCTATGCAGGCATTTACGGGAGCAACGCTACAGTGTACACATCATAAGTGCAAAGGATGCCATGAAAATGTTTTATGTTTTGGCCTTTAATAAAGTCAAAGCCCAGTTAAATATACATGCCCCAGGTTCAGAAAGCAAGTCCAAGTTCAGACTGGCCGACGCAATTCAACTATTTTGTTCAGGGGGCCAGATTTGAAGAAAGCTAAGGGCCAGACATTTGACAGTTGAAAAAAGATTGCTCATATATCCTCACCATGGAATTGTAATTTCAAACAAATTTCCTGAGTTTCAACACTATCTTGGATTAAGTCAAGAAACAGACGCAGACGCGTTAATAACAATGCTGTCAGAGCGATATTTATGTCAGTAACCGTTCAGGCAGAGAGTGGTACTGCAGCACGGGAGACGGTGAGAGGCTTTCAAATCAAAATGATAATAAATTCATACCAAACATACCAAGAAGTCCCATAGTGGCGTTTAGCGAACGTGGCTGCGCTGTTGTGTGGATGTTGATGCATGTGTGAAAGCTCTTTTGGTGTTAATAAATAATATTTGTCAGTATGGTATACTGTATGTTCCAGAGATTTCAAATGGGGATGAAGTGTTATTCTCAGCTGATCACCAACCTCTGAACTAAGGAGTAAATTCTTGAATTCTGTTATGATGCAGGTGTCCTCCAAAAGTTTCCACTCTCCATCTGTCTGACACACCGCAGTCTTCATTCCCTCTTGACCTATATCGCATCCGATGCTTGATGTGCTGCCTTCTGGTCCAGTCCCATACTGCTCATCATCACATACAATAGCTGAAGAGATATGCAATCAATTAGTGTTACACAAAAATATTGTAAAAAAACAAACAGCTATGGAACAGTACAATTTAATATGTTACTCTTACCTTCTTTGAAAATGTTCAATACTGTTGTCCTTTGAAAATCTCTGCCATTGACCATTGCCTTACAAATAAAACGTAGTGTCGTTGTTTCGCTGCAGCTCTCCAGGTTGCGATTATACGTCATGCAAAAGCTTTCTCCATTGCTAGTAGTGTCAGCTGTGAACATTTAACACGTGTTGATAATAAAACAAACTGTTAATGGATGTGTCCAGCTTTTCAGTGTGATAACATTAAGGCGTTTTTCTCCATCACTTCATACTTACAGTTGAGTTCAACTAAGTCCTCATTGAACCACTGGACCTTATAGGGGGACTGCACGCAACACTGAAGTGATGCTTGTTCCGTTGTCCCCTCGCATTTAACATTAACTTGACTCCGTGATTGTATAATGGGAGCTTGTATGATATCATTTCTTGTCACATCTGTATTTTGTTTGAAAGTTATTACTTCGCCCTTCAGAGTACATTCGTAAGGTCCTGTGAGGAAGAGAAGTATTAAAGATTGCATTGGTATACTGTAAAATAAAAGAATAATCACATGCCAGTATTTTACTATAGCTGTGACTAAATACCGATACATTGACAGTATTTGTTTATTACTGGTGACTAAATAAAAGACTTAATTTTACTCTAACACAATGTTTATGCTTTTTCACAATATTCTGATGAAATATAATATTAATCTTAAACTAGGATATATGTGAACTTGTTTCACAGTGTCATGGCATTTAGAACTTCATATGGTGTCGGGTAAATACTGCAGTAATTGTATAGTGATTTCTTGGTTACTGATTTCTTAGTAATTAACAAATTCAGCTAACTTTGACTTACCAATGTCAAGAAGGTTGACGTCCTTAACCGTAAGAATTGAATTCCGTCTAGAAGTGGTTATTACCCTACGTGTATTCTCTTTAATAACACTTCCTCCAAATTTCCACTCGGAACCAGACATTCTTCCCACATTAAGCTCTATTGATGGCTCACACTTCAGCATCATGGTTGTACCAGTATAAGTGGGGGTGGGGGAGGTAATGCTGATTGATTTTGGACCTTTGGAGAAAGTAAATAAAATATCAGTTTGGAATTCAATCAAGTTAATTGAAAAGTAATTACCTACTAGCTTCTTTGAACTTACTGTTGTAGAATGCAGAAACTGAGCCAATGACAGGAGCAATAGACCGTAACGCGTCTGGAAGTCTTTTATTTACTACAGACACTTGCGATGAGTTAACTTGTGTTGTCTGAACAACAAAGTCTGCAATTATGCTTCCTTTTCTGTAAGAACAAACACAAGCCAAAGTGGTGGTGTAAAATGTGTACAGATTCCTGGCTCCAAATGTTTTTAATGGCAGAATTACCATACCTGAATCCTTTCACAAAAGCATCCTTAAATCCTGTGAGTCCTTGATACTGCGTTTTTAACTGTGGGAGAGACATGGTTCATAATATCAACATTAAAAGTGAAAATACAAGTTACAATTGGATATGGTATTCATCAATGCACTTACCACGGAAGTAATGGCTTTTTCAAGGTTCCTGTACGCAGAACTTGTTGTATCATCAAATTCTTCTGTGAATGTCTTGTTTAATTCCACTGTCATTTCCACATTCAATCCTGTTTATTTAAACAAGATCAAAAACATGAGCAAAGCTATGGAAGAACATTTGCATTTTTTTGTGATTTGAACAACAGGTCAGGTAGAGACACAAGAGAAGAGACAATTGTTAATTATGGCTATTATTTGTTTGCATTACCCGTGAAGATCAAGGGTATTTAAAAGTATTTATCTCAAAAGTGTTCATATCCTATTAAGCCAGGGGTCTTCAACGTTTTTCAGGCCAAGGACCCCTGAATTGGTGTAGCGAGGAACAGGGACCCCCTACTGTATATACAGGACTGTCTCAGAAAATTAGAATATTGTGATAAAGTTCTTTATTTTCTGTAATGCAATTAAAAAAACAAAAATGTCATGCATTCTGGATTCATTACAAATCAACTGAAATATTGCAAGCCTTTTATTATTTTAATATTGCTGATTATGGCTTACAGCTTAAGAAAACTCAAAAATCCTATCTCAAAAAATTAGAATAGTTCCTCAGACCAAGTAAAAAAAAAAGATTTATAACAGCAAAACAAAATCAAACATTTGAAAATGTCCATTAATGCACTCAGTACTTGGTTGGGAATCCTTTTGCACGGATTACTGCATCAATGCGGCGTGGCATGGAGGCAATCAGCCTGTGGCATTGCTGAGGTGTTATGGATGCCCAGGATGCTTCAATAGCGGCCTTTAGCTCATTAGCATTGTTGGGTCTGGTGTCTTTCAGCTTCTTCTTCACAATACCCCACATATTCTCTATGGGGTTCAGGTCAGGGGAATTGGCAGGCCAATCGAGGACAGTAATGCCATGGTCAGTACACCAGTTACTGGTGGTTTTGGCACTATGGGCAGGTGCCAGATCATGCTGGAAAATGAATTCCTCAACTCCATAGAGCTTTTCAGCAGACGGAAGCATGTAGTGCTCTAAAATCTCTTGGTACACAGCTGCATTTACTCTGGGCTTGATGAAACACAGTGGACCAACACCAGCAGCTGACATGGCTCCCCAAACCATCGCTGACTGTGGGAACTTCACACTGGATTTCAAGCAACTTGGATTTTGCTCCTCTCCAGCCTTTCTCCAGACTCTGGCGCCTTGACTTCCAAATGAAATACAAAACTTGCTTTCGTCTGAAAAGAGGACTTTGGACCACTCTGCAACTGTCCAGTGCTTCTTTTCCATAGCCCAAGTCAGACGCTTCTTCCGTTGTCTTGAGTTCAGATTTGGCTTGACCATGGGAATACGGCTATTGTAGCCCATTTCCCGGACACGTCTGTGAACAGTGGCTTTTGATACCTGGACTCCAGCTTCAGTCCACTGTCTTTGAAGCTCCCCCAAATTCTGGAAGCGACTCTTCTTCACAATGCTGTTAAGGCTGCGGTCATCTCTCTTGGTTGTGCAGCGTTTCCTGCCACATTTCCCCCTTCCAACAGACTTTTTGTGGATGTGCTTTGAAACTGCACTCTGTGAACAGCTTGCTCTTCGAGACATTTCTTTTTGTGTCTTACCCTCCTGATGGAGGGTGTCAATGATGGTCCTCTGGACAGCAGTCAGATCAGCAGTCTTCCCCATACTTGTGATTTAGTTTACTGAACCAAGCTGAGTGTTTTTCAAGGCTCAGGAAACCCTTGCAGGTGTTTCGAGTTAATTAGACGATTCAAGTGATTCGTTGAACACCCTACTAGTATACTTTTTCATGATATTCTAATATTTAGAGATAGGATATTTGAGTTTTCTTAAGCTGTATGCCATAATCAGCAATATTAAAATAATAAAAGGCTTGCAATATTTCAGTTGATTTGTAATGAATCCAGAATGTATGACATTTTTGTTTTTTTAATTGCATTACAGAAAATAAAGAACTTTATCACAATATTCTAATTTTCTGAGACAGTCCTGTATTATATAGAAGAGGCTTGAAGAGGTCCGTGTGACGGGGGGGTGCATGGCGCAAACTTCTTTTAGTTCACCCCTCTCCTTTCCTCCCCTCTGTCTCTGACTGTAGGTGTGTGTGTCGGGAGCGAAGTCCTGCCCTTCGCAATTTCTTTTATTAATTTGCTTTATCTACAAACAATTTTGCGACCCCCCCTGCAGCACCCTGTTGAAGACCTATGTATTAAGTTATCCATTGCTACCACAGATTTGAGATATCACGTGGTAGGCAGAATTTAAATAGGCAGAATCAATATTCAAGTAGTAATTCATTGAATGGTAGAGAATTAATTATTCAATCTGTTAAATTGTGACATACTGAGCTTCATACTTTGTATATGGGAAGGAGCCAAAAAACAATCCAAGAGGTTAGAAAGCTTGTGTGATAAAGGGGCCTTCTGAGGGACCACACTTGCACAATTAATAGAGCCAAGAAAAAACGAGTGAAAGTAAAACATGCTGTCCTCAGAAATGATTTAGAAGCACGTTGGTGCAGTGAGAAGAAGGCTGTACAAGACATTACAGCATAATGTAACGTTTTTACTTTTAGGACCCAAAAGAATGCAGGTAGGTGTCATCTTGGCTAAGTGGTCTTAGACTGTGTAGGTTTGAAATGTGGAGCTCCAATGACATCATGCTGAGGAACTGAGAGAAGAAATACTTGCACTCTGAAATTCATTCCTTTGTGCCTTCATATCACTGCCTCTTCCTTGAACCAATGAAGCAATCCTGACGTCATGTTTGAATATGAAAGGCAACCCTTTCTACAACTAAACTACATTGAAATGGATTCGAATTCTCCTGGATTAGGGTGACAGTTTTAAACATTTGGTTAACGTTGTGAATTGAAAGAAAACACACAAATGCGGAACAACGGTCTCCTGGGTGAAAGTCCTGTCTTTGTTTGAGCCACACGTGTACCTCGTCCTTCTCCCTGCGCGGACTTCCAAGGACTGATTTGAAACGCGTCTGTGATAGATCAAAAACTAACATAATCCGGGACAAGATATGTTTTCCTCTAAACATACTTGACAATGCAGTTCAGATGGATGGAAACGTAATTCTTCAGGATATCAGGCTGCTAATGGCCACTAAATGTCACAACTGGAACAGTAGCGTTTAAAAGCGTGTTGTGGTAACTGTTGCTATATAAACTATTGTTGACATTTTAAGAACATTTGGAAATGAAAAAGTAGTCTACAAATGATTTTAAAGGTTGACTGTTGTTGACGGTGCAGCTGTTTGTCATGACTCTAGATTTCTGTTCCTGTTTTATTTTGTAGAGTTCACCTCCCTTGTGTCGTGTCTTGTGTCCGCCATCGTCAGCGTTTGCCCCGCCCCTGATTGTTTCCACCTGTTCCCACTCACCTCTTGTATAAATTGTCCGGTCTCCCTTTGTCTTGTGCCAGTTCAGAGCCTATGCCCGTACCAGCGATCTATGAAGTGTGCTTATCTGATAGTTTTGTATGTCCTCCTAGTGAGAGTTTTCAGTTGTTGTTTTGATTTATGGAAGTAAACCTTTGTTTATTGTACACTACCTTTGTGTCTGGAGTCGTGCAATTGAGTCTTCCTTCCCTGTGTCCGAGTCATAACACTGTTTAGATGTGTTTTGGCAATAGATGCTGAGTCAATCAATCAATCTTTGCATTAAATGATATAGTCGGTCACCTAAGACAATAGCTGCCAAGATGGAAGAGTAAGGTAGCACATTTTTTGCAGCACTCACTTGTTGAGATTGTTGGTGTTGTAGTGTTCACAGGTGGCAAAGTAGTAGGAGTTGAAGCTGAAAAAAACCCATTTTAAAATCTTATCTTACATTTTACAATAGAAAACAAAATGATTCACACCCAGATTAAGTACTGTTGACATATTTGCAATAATGAACAAATGATATCCTGACCACTTCCTCTTTTTCACCTTTCTACAAGGTTGCCTTATCAAACCTGCGGTGACACAGGAATGTAAGTGGCGGTTGACACTGTTAAATTTAGAGGTATGCTTTTTTAAATCACTATTGTTCACGACAGTCTTGATGGTAATAGAAGTTGATACCACATCCTCTGGCGGACCAAAATATTACTGAAAAGGCATTACATTTTCTCCAACGAAAGGGCACCATAGAGGGCCCTGAATCACGTTTTTCTTCACATAAATAGCAGAGCAGTGGTTATCAACCTTTTTGCTAAAGGGACTCGTTTCTAAAGTACAGTAAACTGACAAACGGCAACGTTAATTGACATAGTTTAACGGATATTTCATATTATATTAAAGTCATTACAATAACCCTGCAGAACAACTGATAAAGTGTACAATAAATTCAGATAGTGAATGCAATAACCGCTGGAAGTTTGTGTAAAATGCGCAATTTGGATATATTTTATGGAAATTGTTTCATGTATTGCATAACAGATCACTTTTCCTGTTTTATATGTTTATATTTTAGATATAGATTATGTTTAGTCTCTTTTCAGAAATAATAATTATACTTTTGACATTCATCTATGTGGGACATTTTTGAACCATGTAAAAGTTTCACTTAGTTATACAAACAGTTTTTTTCTCCACATAGCAAAACACAAACAATTATATAATTACTTATGATGATAAAAATGAAATAATTATTTCTTTAAATCTTCGGTGATGACATCATCCTGACCGCTCATTAATTTGAAACCCCAATAGCTCAAAAAATGTCCCATTGGACTGAAAGCCCATTTGTCCGACAACCTGTTATCCTGGAAACAAACATCCATTGTTCCCAAAGCCCATTGCTCTGAAAATATAATCTCTCCCTGCAACAAATAGGATAGCTTTCTGTTCCTACTACGGCAAAGGCATGACCCGTCCTACTCTGCCTTGGTTTGGCTGGGAGGGTTAGATTTAGGTTTGAGGAGTAAGATTGGTTTGGGTTAGGGTAAGTATATCAGGTTAGCCAAACAGAGGGAGAGTAGGGTGGGTTATACCTGCACAGCAGGAAAAAATAATATCTTAACAGGGAAGATCTGATTACTTCATTCTGCATAGAAATGAGCCATGTGCTTTTGTTTGTTTCAGGGAGTGTGTAATTATAAATGCAATGGGCCTTTGGAACAATGGCCAGCTTGTTTTACTGGATTGCGGGCTGTCGGTTAAATGGGATTTTGTTTCAATGGGATTTTGTTGGGATTTTCAAATAGTGGGCCGTCTGAGAATGACAATGTGTTATTGCACTTACTTGTTACAATTGTTGGTGTTGTGGTAACTGTTGCTATATAAACTATTGTTGATATTTTAAGAACATTTGGAAAAGAAAAAGTAGTCTACAAATTATTTTAAAGGTTGACTGTTGTTGACGGTGCAGCTGTTAAGATGTGTTTTGGTAATAGATGCTGAATCAATCAATCATTCAATCTTTGCATTAAATTATATAGTCGGTCAACTAAGACAATAGCTGCCAAGATGGAAGAGTAAGGTAGCACATTTTTTGCAGCACTCACTTGTTGAGATTGTTGGTGTTGTAGTGTTCACAGGTGGCAAAGTAGTAGTAGTTGAAGCTGAAAAAAAAACATTTTAAAACCTTATATTACATTTTACAATAGAAAACAAAATGATTCACACCCAGATTAAGTACTGTTGACATATTTGCAATAATGAACAAATGATTTCCTGACCACTTCCCTCAAGGTCTCTTTTTCCCCTTTCTACAAGGATGCCTTATCAAAACTGCTGTGACACAGGAATACAAGTGGCGGTTGACACTGTTAGATTTAAGGTATGCTTTTTTAAATCACTATTGTTCACGACAGTGTTGATGGTAATAGAAGTTGATACCACATCCTCTGGTGGACCAAAAAATTAATGAAAAGGCATTACATTTTCTCCAACGAAAGGGCACCATAGAGGGCCCTGAATCACGTTTTTCTTCACATAAATAGCAGAGCAGTGGTTACCAACCTTTTTGCTAAAGGGACTCGTTTCTAAAGTACAGTAAACTGACAAACGCCAACGTTAATTGACATAGTTTAACGGATATTTCATATTATATTAAAGTCATTACAATAACCCTGCAGAACAACTGATAAAGTGTACAATAAATTCAGATAGTGAATGCAATAACCGCTGGAAGTTTGTGTAAAATGCGCAATTTGGATATATTTTATGGAAATTGTTTCATGTATTGCATAACAGATCACTTTTCCTGTTTTATATGTTTATATTTTAGATATAGATTATGTTTAGTCTCTTTTCAGAAATAATAATTATACTTTTGACATTCATCTATGTGGGACATTTTTGAACTATGTAAAAGTTTCACTTAGTTATACAAACTGTTTTTTTCTCCACATAGCAAAACACAAACAATTATATAATTACTTATGATGATAAAAATGAAATAATTATTTCTTTAAATCTTCGGTGATGACATCATCCTGACCGCTCATTAATTTGAAACCCCAATAGCTCAAAAAATGTCCCATTGGACTGAAAGCCCATTTGTCCGACAACCTGTTATCCTGGAAACAAACATCCATTGTTCCCAAAGCCCATTGCTCTGAAAATATAATCTCTCCCTGCAACAAATAGGATAGCTTTCTGTTCCTACTACGGCAAAGGCATGACCCGTCCTACTCTGCCTTGGTTTGGCTGGGAGGGTTAGATTTAGGTTTGAGGAGTAAGATTGGTTTGGGTTAGGGTAAGTATATCAGGTTAGCCAAACAGAGGGAGAGTAGGGTGGGTTATACCTGCACAGCAGGAAAAAATAATATCTTAACAGGGAAGATCTGATTACTTCATTCTGCATAGAAATGAGCCATGTGCTTTTGTTTGTTTCAGGGAGTGTGTAATTATAAATGCAATGGGCCTTTGGAACAATGGCCAGCTTGTTTTACTGGATTGCGGGCTGTCGGTTAAATGGGATTTTGTTTCAATGGGATTTTGTTGGGATTTTCAAATAGTGGGCCGTCTGAGAATGACAATGTGTTATTGCACTTACTTGTTACAATTGTTGGTGTTGTGGTAACTGTTGCTATATAAACTATTGTTGATATTTTAAGAACATTTGGAAAAGAAAAAGTAGTCTACAAATTATTTTAAAGGTTGACTGTTGTTGACGGTGCAGCTGTTAAGATGTGTTTTGGTAATAGATGCTGAATCAATCAATCATTCAATCTTTGCATTAAATTATATAGTCGGTCAACTAAGACAATAGCTGCCAAGATGGAAGAGTAAGGTAGCACATTTTTTGCAGCACTCACTTGTTGAGATTGTTGGTGTTGTAGTGTTCACAGGTGGCAAAGTAGTAGTAGTTGAAGCTGAAAAAAAAACATTTTAAAACCTTATATTACATTTTACAATAGAAAACAAAATGATTCACACCCAGATTAAGTACTGTTGACATATTTGCAATAATGAACAAATGATTTCCTGACCACTTCCCTCAAGGTCTCTTTTTCCCCTTTCTACAAGGATGCCTTATCAAAACTGCGGTGACACAGGAATACAAGTGGCGGTTGACACTGTTAGATTTAAGGTATGCTTTTTTAAATCACTATTGTTCACGACAGTGTTGATGGTAATAGAAGTTGATACCACATCCTCTGGTGGACCAAAATATTACTGAAAAGGCATTACATTTTCTACAACGAAAAGGGCACCATAGAGGGCCCTGAATCACGTTTTTCTTCACATAAATAGCAGAGCAGTGGTTACCAACCTTTTTGCTAAAGGGACTCGTTTCTAAAGTACAGTAAACTGACAAACGCCAACGTTAATTGACATAGTTTAACGGATATTTCATATTATATTAAAGTCATTACAATAACCCTGCAGAACAACTGATAAAGTGTACAATAAATTCAGATAGTGAATGCAATAACCGCTGGAAGTTTGTGTAAAATGCGCAATTTGGATATATTTTATGGAAATTGTTTCATGTATTGCATAACAGATCACTTTTCCTGTTTTATATGTTTATATTTTAGATATAGATTATGTTTAGTCTCTTTTCAGAAATAATAATTATACTTTTGACATTCATCTATGTGGGACATTTTTGAACTATGTAAAAGTTTCACTTAGTTATACAAACTGTTTTTTTCTCCACATAGCAAAACACAAACAATTATATAATTACTTATGATGATAAAAATGAAATAATTATTTCTTTAAATCTTCGGTGATGACATCATCCTGACCGCTCATTAATTTGAAACCCCAATAGCTCAAAAAATGTCCCATTGGACTGAAAGCCCATTTGTCCGACAACCTGTTATCCTGGAAACAAACATCCATTGTTCCCAAAGCCCATTGCTCTGAAAATATAATCTCTCCCTGCAACAAATAGGATAGCTTTCTGTTCCTACTACGGCAAAGGCATGACCCGTCCTACTCTGCCTTGGTTTGGCTGGGAGGGTTAGATTTAGGTTTGAGGAGTAAGATTGGTTTGGGTTAGGGTAAGTATATCAGGTTAGCCAAACAGAGGGAGAGTAGGGTGGGTTATACCTGCACAGCAGGAAAAAATAATATCTTAACAGGGAAGATCTGATTACTTCATTCTGCATAGAAATGAGCCATGTGCTTTTGTTTGTTTCAGGGAGTGTGTAATTATAAATGCAATGGGCCTTTGGAACAATGGCCAGCTTGTTTTACTGGATTGCGGGCTGTCGGTTAAATGGGATTTTGTTTCAATGGGATTTTGTTGGGATTTTCAAATAGTGGGCCGTCTGAGAATGACAATGTGTTATTGCACTTACTTGTTACAATTGTTGGTGTTGTGGTAACTGTTGCTATATAAACTATTGTTGATATTTTAAGAACATTTGGAAAAGAAAAAGTAGTCTACAAATTATTTTAAAGGTTGACTGTTGTTGACGGTGCAGCTGTTAAGATGTGTTTTGGTAATAGATGCTGAATCAATCAATCATTCAATCTTTGCATTAAATTATATAGTCGGTCAACTAAGACAATAGCTGCCAAGATGGAAGAGTAAGGTAGCACATTTTTTGCAGCACTCACTTGTTGAGATTGTTGGTGTTGTAGTGTTCACAGGTGGCAAAGTAGTAGGAGTTGAAGCTGAAAAAAAAACATTTTAAAATCTTATATTACATTTTACAATAGAAAACAAAATGATTCACACCCAGATTAAGTACTGTTGACATATTTGCAATAATGAACAAATGATTTCCTGACCACTTCCCTCAAGGTCTCTTTTTCCCCTTTCTACAAGGATGCCTTATCAAAACTGCTGTGACACAGGAATACAAGTGGCGGTTGACACTGTTAGATTTAAGGTATGCTTTTTTAAATCACTATTGTTCACGACAGTGTTGATGGTAATAGAAGTTGATACCACATCCTCTGGTGGACCAAAAAATTAATGAAAAGGCATTACATTTTCTACAACAGAAGGGCACCATAGAGGGCCCTGAATCGCGTTTTTCTTCACATAGACACCCCAGAGCAGTGGTTAAAAACCTTTTTGTTAAAGCGACTCGTTTCTATAATACAGTAAACTGACAAATGGCAACGTTAATTGACATCCCGTATTTTCCGCACTATAAGGCGCACTTAAAAGCCTTTAATTTTCTCAAAAAGCGACAGTGCGCCTTATAATCCGGAGCGCTTTATATATGGATTAATTCTGGTTGTGTTTACTGATCTCGAAGCGATTTTGTGTGGTACACGGCGCTCTGTCAAAATGTTTTAGTACGACTTTGGTAAACTACAAAGCCGCACCGCTTGCAGCATTACGGCTACCGTAGTCAGGAGCGTCGCGGAGTAATACATACTGTGCTTCACCATAATATTACAGTGTGTGTGTGTATAAGGACCCCAAAATGGCACCTGTCAAGAGACACGCTTACGACGCGGACTTCAAACTCAAGGCTATCAGTCACGCAGTAGAACATGGGAATAGAGCAGCTGCGAGAGAATTCAACATTAATGAATCAATGGTACGGAAGTGGAGGAAGCAAGAAGATGACCTGCGCCAAGTAAAGAAGACCACACAGAGTTTCCGAGGGAACCAAGCGAGATGGCCACAGATAGAGGACAAAATTGAACAGTGGGTTATTGAACAGAGAGCAGCGGGTAGAAGCGTCTCTATAGTCTAACAATTTTGAGAGTTATTGTGAATACGCTAACGTTTGATTTGGCGGTATCAGACTGTTTTTCATACGTGTTACAACTGAACAAGGTTGGGAGTTATTGTGAATACGCTCATTAACGTTTGAACAATTTTGAGTTATTGTGAACACGTTTAATAAAGTTTGACTGACTCATTTATATGACTGTTTTGTTTCGCTTAATGTGCCTTATAGTCCGTTGCGCTTTATATATGAAAAAAGATAGAAAATAGACCATTCATTGACAGTGCGCCTTATAATCCAGTGCGCTCTATAGTGCGGAGAATACGGTAGTTTCACGGATATTTCATATTATATTAAAATCATTACAGTAACCCTGCAGAACAACTGATAAAGTGTACAATAAATTCAAATAGTGAACGCAATAACCGCTGGATGTTTGTGTAAAATGCGCAATTTGGATTAGACTGAAAGCCCATTTGTCCGACAACCAGTTATCCTGGAAACAAATATCCATTGTTCCCAAAGCCCATTGCTCTGTAGATATAATCTCTCCCTGCAACAAATAGGATAACTTTTTGTTCCTACTACGGCAAAGGCATGACCCGTCCTACTCTGCCTTGGTTTTGGTAGTACTCGTTGCCTTCGTTTGGTTAGATTTAGGTTTGAGGAGTAAGATTGGTTTGGGTTAGGGTAAGTATATCAGGTTAGCCAAACAGAGGGAGAGTAGGGTGGGTTATACCTGCATATTAGGAAAAAATAATATCTTAACAGGGAAGATCTGATTTCTTCATTCTGCATAGAAATAAGCCATGTGCTTTTGTTTGTTTCAGGGAGTGTGTAATTATAAATGCAATGGGCCTTTGGAACAATGGCCAGCTTGTTTTACTGGATTGCGGGCTTTCAGTTAAATGGGATTTTGTTTCAATGGGATTTTGTTGGGATTTTCGAATAGTGGGGCGTCTGAGAATGACAATGTGTTATTGCACTTACTTGTTACAATTGTTGGTGTTGTGGTAACTGTTGCTTTATAAACTAGTGTTGACATTTAAGAACATTTGGAAAAGAAAAAGTAGTTTACAAATTATTTAAAAGGTTGACTTGTTATAATTGTTGTTGACGGTGTCGCTATTAAGATGTATTTTGGCAATAGATGCTGAGTCAATCAATCTTTGCATTAAATTATATAGTCGGTCAACTAAGACAATAGCTGCCAATATGGAAGAGTAAGGTAACACATTTTTAGTTGCACTCTCTTGTTGACATTGTTGGTGTTGTAGTGTTCACAGGTGGTAAAGTAGTAGGAGTTGAATCTGAAAAAAAAAACTTTTTTAAATCTTATATTACATTTTACAATAGAAAATGAAATGATTCACACCCAGATTAAGTACTGTTGACATATTTGCAATAATGAACAAATTATATCCTGACCACTTCCTCTTTTTCCCCTTTCTACAAGGTTGCCTTATCAAAACTGCTGTGACACAGGAATATAAGTGGCGGTTGACACTGTTAAATTTAGAGGTATGCTATTTTAAATCACTATTGTTCACGACAGTGTTGATGGTAATAGAAATTGATACCACATCCTCTGGTGGACAACAAAATTAATGAAAAGGCATTATATTTTTTCCAACACAAGGGCACCATAGAGGGCCCTGAATCGCATTTTTCCTCACATAAATAGACACCCCAGAGCAGTGTTTACCAACCTTTTTGCTAAAGGGACTTGTTTCTATAATACAGTAAACTGACAAACGGCAACGTTAATTGACATAGTTTAACGGATATTTCATCCATCCATCCATCGTCTACCGCTTATCTGGGGTCGGGTCGCAGGGGCGGCAGCTCCAGTAAGGAACCCCAAACTTCCCTTCTCCGGTTCACATCCTCCAGCTCCGACTGGAGGATCTCGAGGCATTCCCAGGCTAGTGAGGAGATATAATCTCTCCACCGAGTCCTGGGTCTTCCCCGGGGTCTCCTCCCAGCTGGACGTGCCTGGAATACCTCCCTTGGGAGGCGCCCAGGTGGCATCCTTACTAGATGCCCGAACCACCTCAACTGGCTTCTTTCAACGTAAAGGAGCAGCGGCTCTACTCCGAGTCTCTCATGGATGGCTGAGCTTCTCACCCTATCTCTAAGTGAGACGCCAGCCACCCGTATGAGAAAACCCATTTTTGGCCGCTTGTACCCGTGATCTCGTTCTTTCGGTCATGACCCAGCCTTCATGAACATAGGTGAGGATAGGAACGAAGATCGACGTGTAGAATGAGAACTTTGCCTTCTGGCTCAGCTCTCTTTTAGTTACAACGGTGCGGTAAAGCGACTGCAGTACCGCCCCCGCTGCTCCGATTCGCCGGCCAATCTCTCGCTCCATCGTCCCCTCACTCGCGAACAAGACCCCAAGGTGCTTAAACTCCTTCATTTGTTGTAAGGGCTCATTCCCTACCTGGAGTTGGCAATCCACCGGTTTCCTGCTGAGAGCCATGGCCTCAGATTTTGAGGTGCTGATCCTCATCCCAACCACTTCACACTCTGCTGCAAACCGATCCAGTGACTGTTGAAGGTCACAGACCGATGATGCCATAAGGACCACATCATCCTCAGGCCACCGAACTGCAACCCCTCTCCTCCACGACTGCGCCTTGATATCCTGTTCATGAAAATCACGAACAGGATTGGTGATAAAGCGCAGCCCTGGCGGAGGACAACATTCACTGGGAACGAGTACGACTTACTGCCGAGTATCCGGACACAACTCTCGCTTTGGGCGTACAGGGATTGGATGGCCCTCAGAAGTGACCCCTTCACCCCATACTCCCGCAGCACCTCCCACAGTATCACCCAGGAGATCCGGTCATACGCCTTCTCTAGATCCACAAAACACATGTAAACCAGATGGCCGTACTCCCAGGCTCCCTCCAGGATCCTTGCGATAGTGAAGAGTTGGTCCATCGTTCCACGACCAGCACGGAATCCGCATTGTTCCTCTTCAATCAGAGGTTCGACTACCGACCTAACCCTCCTTTCCAGTACCTTGGAGTAGACTTTACCAGGGAGGCTGAGAAGTGTGATACCCCTGTAGTTGGCACACACTCTCTGGTCCCCCTTTTTAAATAGGGGAACCACCACCCAGGTCTGCCACCCCCTAGGCACTGTCCCAGACTTCCACGCAATGTTGACGAGACCTGTCAACCAAGACAGCCCCTCAACACCCAAAGCCTTCAGTATTTCTGGACAGATCTCATCAACCCCTATGGCTTTGCCACTGTGGAGTTGTTTGACTACCTCAGTGACTTCCGTCAGGGAAATTGACGATGATTCCCCATCAGCTTCCAGCTCTGCCTCTACCATAGAGGGCGTGTTTGTCGGATTCAGGAGTTCCTCAAAGTGCTCCTTCCACCGCCCGATAACCTTCTCAGCACGGAATCCGCATTGTTCCTCTTCAATCAGAGGTTCGACTACCGACCTAACCCTCCTTTCCAGTACCTTGGAGTAGACTTTACCAGGGAGGCTGAGAAGTGTGATACCCCTGTAGTTGGCACACACTCTCTGGTCCCCCTTTTTAAATAGGGGAACCACCACCCAGGTCTGCCACCCCCTAGGCACTGTCCCAGACTTCCACGCAATGTTGACGAGACCTGTCAACCAAGACAGCCCCTCAACACCCAAAGCCTTCAGTATTTCTGGACAGATCTCATCAACCCCTATGGCTTTGCCACTGTGGAGTTGTTTGACTACCTCAGTGACTTCCGTCAGGGAAATTGACGATGATTCCCCATCAGCTTCCAGCTCTGCCTCTACCATAGAGGGCGTGTTTGTCGGATTCAGGAGTTCCTCAAAGTGCTCCTTCCACCGCCCGATAACCTTCTCAGTCAAAGTCAGCAGGATCCCACCCTTGCTGTACACAGCTTGGATGGTTCCCCGCTTCCCCCTCCTGAGGTGCCGGATGATTTTCCAGAAGCACCTTGGTGCCGACCGAAAGTCCTTCTCCATAGCTTCTCCGAACTTCTCCCACACCCGCTGCTTTGCCTCTGACACGGCAGAAGCTGCCGCCCTTCTCGTCCTTCGGTACCCTGCAACTGTTTCCGGAGTCCTCACGGATAACATAACCCGGAAGGACTCCTTCTTCAGTCGGACAGCTTCCCTGACCACCGGGGTCCACCACGGTGTTCGAGGGTTACCGCCCCCTTGAGGCACCTAAGACCTTGAGACCACAGCTCATCACCGCAGCTTCAGCAAAAGAGGTTTTGAACATCGCCAGGTTCAATGCCCCCAATCTCCACAGGGATGTCTGAAAAGCTCCGCCGGAGGTGTGAGTTGAAGATCTCCAGAACAGGGGCTTCCTCCAGACGTTCCCAGTTCACCCGCACTACCCGTTTGGGCTTACCAGGTCTATCCAGAGTCTTCCCCCACCCCTTGATCCAACTCACCACCAGATGGGGATCAGTTGACAGCTTCGCCCCTCTCTTCACCCGAGTGTCCAAAACATGCGGCCTCAGATCAGATGATACGATTACAAAATTGATCATTGACCTTTGGCGCTTTGGTACCACGTACACTTATGAGCATCCTTATGTTCAACATGGTGTTTGTTATGGCCATTCCATGACTAGCACAGAAGTCCAACAACAAACGACCATTCGGGTTTAGGAGGCCCTTCCTCCCAATCACGCCTCTCCAGGTGTCTCCATCGATTCCCACGTGTGCGTTGAAGTCTCCTAGCAAGACTACGGAGTCCCCTACTGGAGCCCCCTTCAGGGCTCCATTCAGAGTCTCCAAGAAGGCCAAATACTCCAAACTGCAATTTGGGGCATAGACACAAACAACAGTCAGAGTTTTCCCCCCATAACCTGAAGGCGTAGGGAGGCGACCCTCTCGTCCACTGGGGTGAACTCCAACGTAGCGGTGCTAAGCCAGGGACTTGTGAGTATCCTCACACCCGCCCGACGCCTCACACCTTGGGCAACTCCGGAGAAGAATAGAGTCCAACCCCTATCCAGGAGTACGGTTCCAGAGCTAAGACTGTGCCTAGATGTAAGCACCACCAGATCCAACTGGTAGCGCTCCACCTTCCGCACTAGTTCCAGCTCCTTCCCCCACAGAGAGGTGACGTTCCACATCCCCAGAGCCAGCCTCTGCTGCCCGGGTCTGGTCCGTCGAGGTCTCTGACCATCACTGCCACCCGTGTGACAGCGCACCCGACCCCAGCAGTTTTTCCCATGAGTGGTGGGGCCCACAGGATGGATGGATGGATGGATGGATGGGAGGCACCACGTAGCTTCTTCGGGCTTGGCCCGAACGGGCTGTCAGGCCCTCCCTTCTGGCTCCAGAAGCGGGCCCCGGGCTTCCTCCGGGCAGGGTCTCTCCTTTCCTTTCCGTCTGTATCATGAGGTCGTTTTTGAACATTTCTTAGTCTGGCCCCTCGCCTGAGACCAATTTACCTTGGGAGACCCTACCAGGAGCACTAGGCTCCAGACAACACAGCTTCATAGGTACACACAAACCTCCCCACCGCGATAAGGTGATGGTTCCCAGAGGTTCAATTTAATATCATATTATATTAAAATCATTACAATAACCCTGCAGAACAACTGATAAAGTGTACAATAAATTCAAATAATGAACGCAATAACCACTGGAAGTTTGTGTAAAATGCGCAATTTGGATTGGACTGAAAGCCCATTTGTCCGACAACCTGTTATCCTGGAAACAAATATCCATTGTTCCCAAAGCCCATTGCTCTGAAAATATAAACTCTCTCTGCAACAAATAGGAGAACTTTGTGTTCCTACTACGGCAAAGGCATGACCTGTCCTACTCTGCCTTGGTTTTGGTAGTACTCGTTGCCTTCGTTTGGTTAGATTTAGGTTTGAGGAGTAAGATTGGTTTGGGTTAGGGTAAGTATATCAGGTTAGCCAAACAGAGGGAGAGTAGGGTGGGTTATACCTGCATATTAGGAAAAAATAATATCTTAACAGGGAAGATCTGATTACTTCATTCTGCATAGAAATAAGCCATGTGCTTTTGTTTGTTTCAGGGAGTGTGTAATTATAAATGCAATGGGCCTTTGGAACAATGGCCAGCTTGTTTTACTGGATTGCGGGCTTTCAGTTAAATGGGATTTTGTTTCAATGGGATTTTGTTGGGATTTTCGAATAGTGGGCCGTCTGAGAATGAAAATGTGTTATTGCACTTACTTGTTGACATTGTTGGTGTTGTAGTGTTCACAGGTGGCAAAGTAGTAGGAGTTGAATCTGAAAAAAAAAACATTTTAAAATCTTATCTTACATTTTACAAGAGGAAACAAAATGATTCACACCCAGATTAAGTACTGTTGACATATTTGCAATAATGAACAAATTATATCCTGACCACTTCCCTCAAGGTCTCTTTTTCACCTTTCTACAAGGATGCCTTATCAAACCTGCGGTGACACAGGAATGTAAGTGGCGGTTGACACTGTTAGATTTAAGGTATGCTTTTTTAAATCACTATTGTTCACGACAGTGTTGATGGTAATAGAAGTTGATACCACATCCTCTGGCGGACCAAAATATTACTGAAAAGGCATTACATTTTCTACAACAAAAGGGCACCATAGAGGGCCCTGAATCGCGTTTTTCTTCACATAAATAGCAAAGCAGTGGTTACCAACCTTTTTGCTAAAGGGACTCGTTTCTGTAATACAGTAAACTGACAAACGCCAACGTTAATTGACATAGTTTAACGGCTATTTCATATTATATTAAAGTCATTACAATAACCCTGCAGAACAACTGATAAAGTGTACAATAAATTCAGATAGTGAATGCAATAACCGCTGGAAGTTTGTGTAAAATGGGCAATTTGGATATATTTTCTGGAAATTGTTTCATGTATTGCATAACAGATCACTTTTCCTGTTTTATTTATATGTTTATATTTTAGATATAGATTATGTTTAGTCTCTTTTCAGAAATAATAATTATACTTTTGACATTCATCTATGTGGGACATTTTTGAACCATGTAAAAGTTTCACTTAGTTATACAAACTGTTTTTTTCTCCACATAGCAAAACACAAACAATTATATAATTACTTATGATGATAAAAATGAAATAATTATTTCTTTAAATCTTCGGTGATGACATCATCCTGACCGCTCATTAATTTGAAACCCCAATAGCTCAAAAAATGTCCCATTGGACTGAAAGCCCATTTGTCCGACAACTTGTTATCCTGGAAACAAACATCCATTGTTCCCAAAGCCCATTGCTCTAAAAATATAAAATCTCCCTGCAACAAATAGGATAGCTTTTTGTTCCTACTACGGCAAAGGCATGACCCGTCCTACTCTGCCTTGGTTTGGCTGGGAGGGTTAGATTTAGGTTTGAGGAGTAAGATTGGTTTGGGTTAGGGTAAGTATTTCAGGTTAACCAAACAAAGGGAGAGTAGGGTGGGTTATACCCGCATATTAGGAAAAAATAATATCTTAACAGGGAAGGTCTGATTACTTCATTCTGCATAGAAATGAGCCATGTGCTTTTGTTTGTTTCAGGGAGTGTGTAATTATAAATGCAATGGGCCTTTGGAAAAATGGCCAGCTTGTTTTACTGGATAACGGGCTATTGGTTAAATGGGATTTTGCTTCAATGGGATTTTGTTGGGATTTTGGAATAGTGGGGCGTCTGAGAATGACAATGTGTTATTGCACTTACTTGTTACATTTGTTGGTGTTGTGGTAACTGTTGCTATATAAACTATTGTTGACATTTTAAGAACATTTGGAAAAGAAAAAGTAGTCTACAAATGATTTTAAATGTTGACTTGTTGACGGTGCAGCCATTAAGATGTGTTTTGGCAATAGATGCTGAATCAATCAATCAATCATTCAATCTTTGCATTAAATGATATAGTCGGTCAACTAAGACAATAGCTGCCAATATGGAAGAGTAAGGTAGCACATTTTTTGCAGCACTCACTTGTTGAGATTGTTGGTGTTGTAGTGTTCACAGGTGGCAAAGTAGTAGGAGTTGAAGCTGAAAAAAAAAACATTTTAAAATCTTATATTACATTTTACAATAGAAAACAAAATGATTCACACCCAGATTAAGTACTGTTGACATATTTGCAATAACGAACAAACGACATCCTGACAACTTCCCTCAAGGTCTCTATTTCACCTTTTTACAAGGTTGCCTTATCACAACTGCAGTGACACAGGAATACAAGTGTCGGTTCACACTGTTAAATTAAGAGGTATGTTTTTTTCAAATCACTATGGTTCACGACATTCTTGATGGTAATAAAAAATATTACCACATCCAATGGCGGACAAAAAATAAGGCATTACGTTTTCTCCAACAGAAGGGCACCCTATAAGGCCCTGCATTTCGTTTTCTTCAATCAGAGGACAGACAGTATGTAGACCGTAGCTGTATCACATGTATTCAACACTGTTCTTGTCTTTATGTGTTTTCATAAATTAAATACTGTCTTCTTAGTCTTACTTGTTGGTGGTGGAGTTGTTGTTGGAGGACAAGCTGTAAAGTCTGTGAACAGGAATAGAGAGAAGAGTAGCTGCTGAATAGATACAACTATAGAGAGTGACACTTCTAAGTAATTTACTACTGTACTTATAAGATGCACACTTTAAGAGCTTGAATCAGGGCTGTCAGAATATTTGATTTTTGTGTTTTTTGGCAAATATATAACATTCAAAAGTATATTATAAGAAGGTTGAGAGAGAGAGTCTGTATACAAGAATAATGCTTCATTATTTACACAATATTATCATATGTGTATTATTAATATAATATTCAAATTTCATTTATTTAATATCACTGTGTGGCAGTCGTGTGTGGCCACGGCGCCCCCTGCTGGACAGAGACGGGAGTGGCTCAGCTGGGGATCAGACAGCTGGACAGTATCAGGTAATCAGCAACACAATATAAACATGCTGGTAACCTGCTTCTCTTGCAGTAGACTGGGTCCTGAAGGGTCGATGTGAGCAGCTTACGGCCATACCACCCAGAACATGCTCCATCTCGTCAGATCTCAGAAGCGAAGCAAGGTTGGGCCGTGTCAGTACGCAGAAGGAATTTCAGACTGCCTGGAAAGGCTGAGTCTGTTGGCAATAAACTTTGTTCTTCCCATCCTTCCGTCGTTTTTTTACCTGAGTTTAAGCAGGGAACTCTCACAAGTGGCGCCTGAACAGGGACAATGACAGAAGAGGGGATTTCGAAGAGCCTGCTGGGAAAGGTACTCTAGCATCGGCTATGCAGGAGTGTACCGCCACCTAGCAGCAGCAGAGCCAGGCTCTTCTTGACATTGCGGCGTGCCAGTGGGAGAGTCATGCCCTTTTGCAGAAGCTGTTACAGCCAGGTCCAGGGAGCCTCCAGCCTGGCCCCCGTCGGTCGCATAGCGTAGGGTTAAGGCTGGTGTTAGTGCTCGCCTCACGCACCGCCTGATCCTGGGAACCAATTGGCCCGGGTTTGTTAGGCTAGCGGGGGACGGAGGGGTCCGTTCACGTGCGGTAGGAAAATGTGAGTTGTGTGCGGTGTTTTGATGTTAAACACAGACAAAACTGAAGTTATTATACTTGGCCCTAAACGTCTCCGAAACGCATTTTCTAATGACATAGAAGCTCTGGATGGCATTAATTTGGCCTCTATCACCACCGTAAGGAATCTTGGCGTCATCTTTGATCAGGATCTGTCTTTTAACTCCCACATAAAACAAATCTCAAGGACTGCCTTCTTTCATCTACGTAACATTGCAAAAATAAGACACATCCTGTCTCAAAATGATACAGAAAAACTAGTCCATGCATTTGTTACTTCAAGGCTGGATTACTGCAACTCATTGTTATCAGGTTGTCACAAAAGGTTGCCTAAGACTCTTCAGTTGATCCAAAATGCAGCGGCACGTGTAATGACAAGAACTAGGAAATGGGATCATATTACTCCTGTATTAGCTGCTCTGCACTGGCTCCCAGTAAAATACAGATTATAATTAAAAAATCCAGCATATCTTAAAGATCTCATAGAACCTTATAAACCAACTAGAGCATTGCGCTCCCAGAATGCAGAGTTACTTGTAACTTTCAAGAGTATCTAAGAGCACAATGGGAGCCAGAGCCTTCAGCTATCAAGCTCCTCTCCAGTGGAACCAGCTTCCAGTTTGTGTTCGGGAGGCAGACACCCTCTCCATATTTTAGAGTAGGCTAAAGACTTTCCTTTTTGATAAAGCTTATAGTTAGGGCTGGCTCAGGTTTGCCCTGGATCAGCCCCTAGTTATGCTGCTATAGGCTTAGACTGCCGGGGGACACCTCCCTGTTCTCCTCCTTCTCTTCCTCTCTCCTCTCCTCCCCTTCCTCTCCCCTCCCTCTCTATCTGTATGCATTTATGTAAATGTATGTTACCAACTCAGCATCCGGGGCATCATCCCCGGAGTTTCTGTGTTTCTCATGTGACAGGTTGCCACTGATAAAGTTCACGTCTGGATCAGGAATCGTGGCTGCGCCTGCTGATCTGGTCCTGCCGGACACCGGGAAGCCTTTTTGACCTTATCCTGGATTCATCCATACTCTCTTTTTTGATCACAACATAATTTCTGTCAAATGTTGTATTTGTACTATGTTGTTTATCCTGTACACACAACATCTATTGCACATCTGTCCATCCTGGGAGAGGGATCCCTCATCGGTCTCTCCCTGAGGTTTCTTCCATTTGACCCCCTTTTAATTGTGGGGTTTCTTTTAGGAAGTTTTTCCTTGTGTGGTGCGAGGGTCTAAGGACAGAGGGTGTTGTATGCTGTAGAGTCTGTAAAGCACACTGAGACAAATGTGTAATTTGTGATATTGGGCTATATAAATACATTTGATTCGTTCAATGGGGAGATGGAGGCTGCGGACGCCATCGAGGGAAGAGCAGGGCTAGAGGACACTCGTGATGAGATTACCTGTCCCCGCCGTTACTTCCAGGGGAGGACTTTCCCCTCAAGCAGTCTCAGGACTAGACCGTCCGTTATTCTTTTGAGCAGGTAGTGAGGGTAGATGCCTCCCAACTACACCTAAACGCCGCACTGAGTTACCCCGACTTTACTGGGATTAGGGACAAGTTGTACCTTGTGAGCCTTGACACACAAACAGAGGAGGAAAACACCCAGTTACTGGTGCCAAAAAGCTGTCGGGGAAACTATTTTCCAGGCGACTCATTATCATCTAGGAAAGGGATGGGCAGCTTTGAGGTTAGGGAGGGCCACAAAAAATGTGTCCTCACTGACAGAGGACCACTTTGCACCCCACTTCACGGAGTTCCGACAGCACACCCCCCCTCGCGTGCTGCACAAAGTGAGGGCGAGGGCCAGATGTGGACCGCTAGGCCGGCAGTTGCCCATCCCTGATCTAAGATATGACAAGACATTGCACCAGATCATGGCAACATTTTATTTGATGGGCATTCCCACGGACGTGAAGCATTTGTGCGCCATAATTCTGACGGACACTTCTAATAACACTCTGAGCCTGTCAGTCGCAAAAACAAGCACTTTTAGTGGCATTGATGGTGCAAAACATGGAAAAATAGAGTTTAGGTTGAAAAATTCAGAAGTTCCTTGTTAAAGCTTTGGAAATCACTTATCATTGGAATGAACCTGTTTTGATTCTCTTTAGAAAACTGTTCATATTTCTTGTAGTGTGTTTTAATAACTCAAACTCCAAAGTGTGATTACTATAATTTCATAGATTTATTTTATTTGCATTAAAGTCTTACCTAAAAGTCTCATTTTTGTTCAAATCCAAAACTATGTGTTGGAAAAGGGTTTTTACAATAAGACACATCATGTGCTGGCTCGAATGCAGTAATTACTACAAAACAACTTACTGTAGAGACCAGCAAGCTGACAGTGTTGTCCATCAGGAGGAATGGCATTGATGCATCCACATGTGTCACCAGTGAAGTTGTCACAGGATCCATACAGGAAACACTGGTCACATGACCAACGATACTGATCCTCACAACTGCATTGGAATGTTGCACCAAGTGAGGAACAAACTACAGAGAAAATTATCATTAAACAGAAACATTAGCATATGAAACGTGATGAGGTATTGTTGACATCATTTGCAATGACTTTCAGTGCATGCTTATTAATTATGTGGATGTGTTACTGTTCTTACCTGTAGAAATGTTGACATCATAGATTTTTATTTGGTTGTTGATGCTGATGGGGTACGTGATGAATGTCAGAATAGTCCTCAGTTCATTTATCAGTGTAACATCTGTGGTGTTCAACTCAACAGAAATGATGTATTCATAAAGAACCGGAGGAGCTGCAGAGAGAGAATTCAAAAGAGAGATAAAGACAGTTGCTGTATCACTTGTAATCAACACTGTGCTTGTCTTTATGTGTTTTCATAAATTAAATACTGTCTTCTTAGTCTTACTTGTTGGTGGTGGAGTTGTTGTCGGAGGACAAGCTGTAAAGTCTGTGAGCAGGAATAGAGAGAAGAGTAGCTGCTGAATAGATACAACTATAGAGAGTGACACTTCTAAGTAATTTACGACTGTACTTATAAGATGCACACTTTAAGAGCTTGAATCAGGGCTGTCAGAATATTTGATTTTTGTGTTTTGGCTCTTTTTTAGCAAATATATAACATTCAAAAGTATAGTATAAGAAGGTTGAGAGAGAGTCTGTATACAAGAAGAATGCTTCATTATTTACACAATATTATCATATGTGTATTATTAATATGATATTCAAATTTCATTTATTTAATATCACGGTGTGGCAGTTGTGTGTGGCCACGGCGCCCCCTGCTGGACAGAGACGGGAGTGGCTCAGCTGGGGATCAGACAGCTGGACAGAATCAGGTAATCAGCAACACAATATAAACATGCTGGTAACCTGCTTCTCTTGCAGTAGACTGGGTCCTGAAGGGTCGATGTGAGCAGCTTACGGCCATACCACCCAGAACATGCTCCATCTCGTCAGATCTCAGAAACGAAGCAAGGTTGGGCCGTGTCGGTACGCAGAAGGAATTTCAGACTGCCTGAAAAGTCTGTGTCTGTTGGCAATAAACTTTGTTCTTCCCATCCTTCCGTCGTTTTTTTACCTGAGTTTAAGCAGGGAACTCTCACAAGTGGCGCCTGAACAGGGACAATGACAGAAGAGGGGATTTCGAAGAGCCTGCTGGGAAAGGTACTCTAGCATCGGCTATGCAGGAGTGTACCGCCACCTAGCAGCAGCAGAGCCAGGCTCTTCTTGACATTGCGGCGTGCCAGTGGGAGAGTCATGCCCTTTTGCAGAAGCTGTTACAGCCAGGTCCAGGGAGCCTCCAGCCTGGCCCCCGTCGGTCGCATAGCGCAGGGTTAAGGCTGGTGTTAGTGCTCGCCTCACGCACCGCCTGATCCTGGGAACCAATTGGCCCGGGTTTGATAGGCTAGCGGGGGACGGAGGGGTCCGTTCACGTGCGGTAGGAAAATGTGAGTTGTGTGCGGTGTTTTCATGTTAAACACAGATAAAACTGAAGTTATTATACTTGGCCCCAAACGCCTCTGAAACGCATTTTCTAATGACATAGAAGCTCTGGATGGCATTAATTTGGCCTCCAGCACCACCGTAAGGAATCTTGGCGTTATCTTTGATCAGGATCTGTCTTTTAACTCCCACATAAAACAAATCTGAAGGACTACCTTCTTTCATCTACGTAACATTGCAAAAATAAGACACATCCTGTCTCAAAATTATACAGAAAAACTATTCCATGCATTTGTTACTTCAAGGCTGGATTACTGCAACTCATTGTTATCAGGTTGTCACAAAAAGTTGCCTAAGACTCTTCAGTTGATCCAAAATGCAGCGGCATGTGTAATGACAAGAACTAGGAAACGGGATCATATTACTCCTGTATTAGCTGCTCTGCACTGGCTCCCAGTAAAATACAGATTATAATTCAAAATCCAGCATATGTTAAAGATCTCATTGTACCTTATAAACCAACTAGAGCATTACGCTTCCAGACTGCAGGGTTACTTGCAGTTCCAAGAGTATCTAAGAGCACAATGGGAGCCAGAGCCTTCAGCTATCAAGCTCCTCTCTAGTGGAACCAGCTTCCAGTTTGTGTTCGGGAGGCAGACACCCTCTCCATATTTTAGAGTAGGCTAAAGACTTTCCTTTTTGATAAAGCTTATAGTTAGGGCTGGCTCAGGCTTGCCTTGGATCAGCCCCTAGTTATGCTGCTATAGGCTTAGACTGCCGGGGGACACCTCCCTGTTCTCCTCCTTCTCTTCCTCTTTCCTCTCCTCCCCTCCCTCTCCCCTCCCTCTCCCCTCTTCTCCCTCTCTATCTGTATGCATTTATGTAAATGTATGTTACCAACTCAGCATCCGGGGCATCATCCCCGGAGTTTCTGTGTCTCTCATGTGACAGGTTGCCACTGATAAAGTTTACGTCAGGATCAGGAATCATAACTGCGCCTGCTGCCCTGGTCCTGCCGGACACCGGGAAGTCTTTTTGACATTATCGTGGATTCATCCATACTTTCTCTTTTTTGATCACAACATAATTTCTGTCAAATGTTGTATTTGTACTATGTTGTTTATCCTGTACACACAACATCTATTGCACATCTGTCCGTCCTGGGAGAGGGATCCCTCCTCAGTTGCTCTCCCTGAGGTTTCTTCCATTTTTCCCCCTTTTAATTGTGGGGTTTCTTTTAGGAAGTTTTTCCTTGTGTGGTGCGAGGGTCTAAGGACAGAGGGTGTCGTATGCTGTACAGTCTGTAAAGCACACTGAGACAAATGTGTAATTTTTGATATTGGGCTATATAAATACATTTGATTTGTTCAATGGGGAGATGGAGGCTGCGGACGCCATCGAGGGGAGAGTAGGGCTGGAGGACACTCGTGATGAGATTCCCCGTCCCCGCCGTTACTTCCAGGGGAGGACTTTCCCCTCAAGCAGTCTCAGGACGAGACCGTTCTTTTGAGCAGGTAGTGAGAGTAGATTGACTTTACTGGGATTAGGGACAGGTTATACCTTGTGAGCCGTGACACACAGAGGAGGAAAACACCCAGTTACTGGTGCCAAAAAGCTGTTTTGGAAACTATTTTCCAGGCGACTCATTATCATCTAGGGAAGGGATGGGCAGCTTTGAGGTTAGGGAGGGCCACAAAAAATGTGTCCTCACTGACAGAGGACCACTTTGCACCCCCCTTCAATAAGACACATCATGTGCTGGCTCGAATGCAGTAATTACTACAAAACAACTTACTGTAGAGACCAGCAAGCTGACAGTGTTGTCCATCAGGAGGAATGGCATTGATGCATCCACATGTGTCACCAGTGAAGTTGTCACAGGATCCATACAGGAAACACTGGTCACATGACCAACGATACTGATCCTCACAACTGCATTGGAATGTTGCACCAAGTGAGGAACAAACTACAGAGAAAATTATCATTAAACAGAAACATTAGCATATGAAACGTGATGAGGTATTGTTGACATCATTTGCAATGACTTTCAGTGCATGCTTATTAATTATGTGGATGTGTTACTGTTCTTACCTGTAGAAATGTTGACATCATAGATTTTTATTTGGTTGTTGATGCTGATGGGGTACGTGATGAATGTCAGAATAGTCCTCAGTTCATTTATCAGTGTAACATCTGTGGTGTTCAACTCAACAGAAATGATGTATTCATAAAGAACCGGAGGAGCTGCAGAGAGAGAATTCAAAAGAGAGATAAAGACAGTTGCTGTATCACATGTATTCAACACTGTGCTTGTCTTTATGTGTTTTCATAAATTAAATACTGTCTTCTTAGTCTTACTTGTTGGTGGTGGAGTTGTTGTCGGAGGACAAGCTGTAAAGTCTGTGAGCAGGAATAGAGAGAAGAGTAGCTGCTGAATAGATACAACTATAGAGAGTGACACTTCTAAGATATTTACTACTGTACTTATAAGATGCACACTTTAAGAGCTTGAATCAGGGCTGTCAGAATATTTGATTTTCGTGTTTTTGCTCTTTTTACAAGTATAAGAGGGTTGAGAGTCTGTATACAAGAAGAATGCTGGATTATTTACACAATATTATCATATGTGCATTATTACCATGATATTCATATCTAATGTCTTTAATATCAAAGTTAACATTAATACTAGTATATCGTGACACCCCTAGTTTGAATATAACTTGCAATTCTTAACTGGATGTTATATTTAAAAGAGTGGAGTCATTTTATGAGTAAATGACTTTACAGTGTAGTTATGCATTCTCTACAACAGATGGCAGTGTTTCCAAAGGTTTCCTTCTGACTCAAGCAAGCTCCTATCTTTGTATGACTCGAAAGCCAGCAATTACATAGTGAGACACAGTAATCGGAATGAGATTAAAAAGTGTCTCACAAGAAGCCAGTTATGCTCGTTTTCCAAGACTTCACTGAGTTATGATAAACGGTTATGGTCATGGTTATCAAAGTATCAAATATTAGTAAATGTGCAGGCAAAGTACTCACTATGATGGTGTGTTGACTGACAGTACTGTCCATCCATGGGAATAGCTTTGATGCACCCACATGTGTTGTTTGTATTACCATCACATTTCCCATAGGTAGAGCACTTGTCACAAGGCCACAGGTAGTCATCCTCACAGCGGCACTGGAACCCAAATTCAACTTTGCTGCAAACTTTAAAAAAGAACACAGTATTTTCCCTTGTAAAAAGGTCCAAGGTTTAAAATAGACAGCTAAATAAAATAATACCATGTTTGTTTTGAAAAGCCATTATTGCAGAGCCCCAATCTTCTGAAAGATGTCCCTTTGGACCGATAGCCCATTTGTCCCATTTACACTCTTGCTGCAACAAACATAATCCCATATTCTGTCTCTGATTAGCTATATTAGCAAAGTACAGATTGCCTTTGTTGATTTGTTTAAGCATTAGAGGTGAGATTGGTTAGGGCGTCCTTTGCTATAGTAATCTTGGCCACATAAATAAAATATCAACAGGGAAGGTTCAACTACATCATTATGCATAATAATCAACCCTGTGCTTCTGTTCCTTGAACTGAGAGAGTGTATTTATGGAGTAATGGGCCTTTGGAACAATGGTTTGTTTTCGGGATAACGGGCTGTCAGATAAATTTACTTTTTTTTAAAAATTATTATGATTGGGGTTTTGGAATAATGGGCCATTGGAAACGTCCCACCTGTAGAAATGTTGACAGTACAAATATAAATATAAATTTCACATTTGGAACTATGAGACCAAACACAGTTGGCCTATAAATGATTGATTGAATAGATGTGTTTACACCTATTCAATCAATCATGTATAGGCCAAGTATGTTTGGTCTCTGCAGTCACTGGGCACAGTATGTTGCCCAGTGACAGATTGTATATTGTTGATTTGTGCTCAGGCCTTGCTAGTGCCCTGTCTGTGAAGCCCAGAAGGATTTATTTGGTTGACATACAGTGCAGTTCAGCAGTATATGGACAGTGCTACAGTATCCAAAGAATGTGCATGTCTAGGAGCTTTTTCACTTCCTCCAGATTTCTTGAGTTAATAGATGAGCCATTACACTCCAAACACTTGAAAGAAAATAGCAATATGTACAGACACCACCAGGAATTGATTTAATGGATTTAACCACTTTGTCAATTGCGGGAAAATGGGCACAGAACACTTTCCTACAAATGGCACACTGCACCTTGAGTCACAAAATTAGGCCTCATGCTGTTCCGATGAAAGGAAGCTCCAGTCTTACCTGTGGTGATGTCAATGTGTGTGACATTCACAGTGGGACCCAAGGCTAGGGAAAAGCCGCCATTATCCAGGAGGCTTCTGAGGAAGATCACTGTCTCGATATCTGGAAAATTCAGCTCCACATCTATTTCGTACTCAACCTGAGCTAGCAGCCCTGTTGAAAAATACAACATGATTTAGGGTCTCTTTTGGTTTCAGGACATATCACTACGCATATAATTTAGATGTGGACATTTGAGGTAAAACTTAAATTTGTGTTTACTGGCAGAGCTGATGGTCCTTTTAAAGATCACAATGAATTTCACATATTTTAGGCCTTAGAGCTTCTGTACAATCAGAGTTTATTTAAAAAATATTAGCCAATGCAACCCTTTAAAATGAAATATGCACTTAGCATTTGTTAAATCTATGGACATGGACATACTGTATGTCCATAGATATGTCAAAAATTAGGCCAATTGTACGGGAACATAGGTTCAAATTCCAGGTGAGGTCTTTAGCCAGGGACTTCATTGAGCGCGGGGTACGAAGCGAGGGATCATGTATTTTTCATTACATGAGTGACAGTGACAGTAAACCTGGACATTAACATTTATTGATGTGTTTATATCATTTTCATATATTTAGCCATTTATATTTTAGTCTCTGATTTTTGTACATGTTATCTGTGTCTGCGTTCTGCTATGCTAAGTCTATTTATACCGCAATAACGGATTGTTTTCTTTTACCATGAGGGGGCAGCAGATACAAGCTTTAGACGTAAGACTAAAGGGGACATAACGTCCTTATTATCAGGTAAATTCTTGTACTTTGGGTTTCTACTAGTACAGGGGTGGGCAATTCATTTTTACAAGGGGCCACATGAGAAACCCGAGCTGTGTTGGAGGGCCGAATCAACAATTAATTGAACTTAATTCTGCTCAATATTAATTTTCTCCCATTGTAAAAAGCAGTACATTATATATTTTGATTAGCTGCGACTAGTAATCTAAATAATAAGGATATTCTCTTCCAATAAATATATGAAATTGTGGAGCGGGTCAAATAGGAAAATACTCCTAGAGAAGTAATAAACAGTAAAAACAATCATTACATCAGTATTTTATTTTTAACATGTTAATCTTCACAGACCAATACTGAAAAGGTGTTTTACAGTATGTAAAGATAAGCAATTAATCAACTTTATACAAAAAGCAATAAGTGCTTTTGATGTTTTTCAGTTCACTTTACTTGTTCAGTGAGAAAAATCCAGTCTGTCTTGGGCTTGAACAAGTGCACTGAAATCTGGTTGAATGTCTGAGGTGGATATGTGTAGGACAGCTGATCATCAGTGATAGAGGATCTGTATCTGGATTTGTTGAACTTCATCACTGAGAATGTCTGTTCACATATGTAGGTAGATCCAAAGAGGACCAGAATCTTCTGAGCATGTCTCCTCATGTGTGGAAAGTTCTCCTCTTTCAGGGAAGAGTAAAACTCAGGCAGTGAGACTGACCCAAAGTTACACAGCTAGAAAGTTGAAAAGCAGTGTTTATATGTTGTTGAGTTTATAAAAGCAACACCATGCAATGGTGTTGCTTTTATTTTGAAAAGGGTGCTGTTAAAAAAATATATATACTTTTTCACATGTTATAATTTACGATTGTCCTCACGCGGGCTGGATGTGGCCTGCGGGCCGTACAATGCCCAGGTCTGTACTAGAACATGTTTTCATGCTTTAAAAGTTGAGTTGAACTTGTCAGCAAACAGTTGCCTATTTACACATTCAATTGCAGCGAGTTTGTGTCCAATATTCATCATGCGCAACCCCTTTCAAATACAAGTAATCATGTGATTCATTGTTAATATAAAAACATCATTGTTGAATTTAAGTAACATGCATTGAATTGCACTGAAATGAATTGACCCAGACCCTAGCTCCCCTTCCACTTGGCCAATGCTGGCAACAAGCAAAGAAATGAATGCCTCTGAATAAATTAAAAGTGGATTCAATAATAAGTTATGACTTGTTTACCTGATATTGGTTGGCAGGACTGGCCATCAGCTGGAATGGCATTGATGCATTTACAGATGCCACTAAGTATGTAATCACAGGCTCCATGTGTGACACAGCTGCTGTTTGGCCAAGCAAAATCTTCCTCACATCTACACTGGAAGCCAGTGCCATTTGAGGAACACACTGTCAAAAGAGAAGATTTGTATTTATATACTATTAAACTTGATAATAAGTTGGTAAGAAGGTCAAGATTGCTATTAAAGCTACTCACCTGTTGTGATGCTAATGTCCGAGATCTCTGTGTTGTTATCAAGTTGTATGGGAAGACTATTCAAGGAGGACCGAATCTGCTCAAATGTTTCCACATTGGAGGCATTCACTACAACATCAATAATGTAACTCCATTGGCCTGCAGGCACTGAAAAGATTTCAATTAAATAAAAACAAGATTCATTTGTTTGACATCCATGCATACAAGGAATTAGAATAATAGGTTGATATTTTGGGAAATACAATTATTCACTTTCTTGAGTTAGATGAGTAGATTGACACCACTCTCATGTCTAAGATCTTTCCATCTAACTAGAAAGTGTATAGGTTAATTTCCCAATATTCTATCATATTTAATAATTGGACTAACCACTCCTTTTCTCCCTGGTGTGAGGTAGAAAGTGTTCTTCTTCTTCATAGTGTACCTGAGACAAGAGATAGGAATCAGGTTCAAATAATTGCTTTGTGTTATTTATTAAAACTCATGATCCCATATTTTCTGTTTAGTAATGTAAATACAGTTGACCTACCGGTAACACCGAACTTGGAAATTCAATGAAGTATCCTGTTTCCAAAATAGTAAGCGTCACGACAAGGGCGAAGACGGTTAAGCATTTCTGAGATATTGCCATTCCTTTAAAGAAAGGTTGCGTGGCACAGAAGAGAAAACAAAAACAATTTAGTCAAACCATCCAGCTTTACTTGCTGCATTGTTTCACAGTTTGTATTGTTACACGGTTACAGATATATGGAACACAGTCATAGCTTTACTATAAATAAATCTACTAACCACTGAACAAATGAAAGTCAAGCCAATTATTAATGCCTTGAGGGTTTCTTATCTCAATAATTATTTCATTACATCAATAGCATCCATCTATATAGATCTACCAGCTTTGGTGTTGCTCAACATCTTAAGCCATGGACTTTGAAACGTGTCTGTACCAGGTACATTTAAGTTTAACTATAATTCATTCACTAAAATAAAGATTTGCTGAGAAATCAATACATATATTTCGGTGTTTGTTTTATGTACTTTCTTGATTAATTACAGAAATGATATTTTATGCATATTTCTGTTATGATTTTTCTGTTTTAGTGTTCGTCTGGTGAGTGAATTGCTGGTTACGCCCGACAATTAATTTAATTGTTAAAATATGTGTGGACAGGTTGTATCACTTAAATCCCATTAACAGGCAATTATATAGTGTCGGGGTGGGTGTTGTTAGCAGTGGCTCTGTTGCATCTGTGATTTAAGTATCTGTTCATGCCTTTGTACATTAGTTACTCTGTGTCATGATTATAATCACAGGGTAACATTCGTAGTGTTGACGTTACAGCAATACCTGTGAGTACTGACAGTTTGGTTGTTTGCCATTCCCCCAAACGGACCCATTAAAAGACAGCTTACATTAGCCAGGCCCCGAGTCACAGTCAGTGGGCAAGAATACACAACTCTCAGAACAGAGTCAAAATAACACTGCTAACTGACGACTGTACGTGTAACGTTACGTTTTAACAGTTAGTGTATTGGCATGGATCCGGGTTGGCAGAGATGAGGGAACGTGTTTGTCCTCTGTGCCTTCCTAGTGCTGCTTTGCCGTGAGGGAAGCATGAAGCGGCTCCCAAGGGTCGCATTCAGCCAGGGAAAATCCCAGCACCAGTATTAACAGCGGGCTGATGGAGCAATGGGTCTAACCTGTGTAAACAGCAGAAACAGAAAGTTTGACAATCTGGTGGGGAGTTGACTAAATTTTAACGGAAGATCCGTCCGTTCATTTATTCAATGTTTTAGGTGTGTACCTTTAAGTGAGAAGTGACAAAGATATCAGATGTATATATTTGTTTTCCAGTATACACACCTTTAATGACTTGTCCTCTTCAGGTCAGTTTGAACTGCATTGGACAGAGAAGCTCCCACACAGTGTTGGCTGTGAGTCAACAATATCCTGTGTTGCTGAATGGCACAACAGAAAGGTTTATTATTTTTAAGATGCCAGAATAGAGACCTGTTCAAAATTGGAAGTGAGTGAGAAGATCAGAAGATAATGGAATGTATTGCACTAAATGTAATCTTGTCACCTCAGATATGCTTACTCCTTTTCATAATATGCTACCCTTCTTCTGTCAATAAAGTGTTTTATGAACAATTACAGAATAGTCTACTCAAGGAATGAGATCCTAGGAAAGAGAGGAAAAACATAAAGCAGATCTTATCTAGTCTAGACTTTAACCAGCTGGACAACTAGAATAACTCATTCCTACAAAAATCTGATTGATTTGATTTTCAGTAATAAACCTCAAATAATCATCAAGACCTTTAATATCATAACTGGTGTGTCTAAGCACAACTTGACACTTATGGAAAAGAAGTTGACTAAGAATTTATATTTATTTATTTGTTCTTTTCCCAAACAGCCTGAACAGTTTAGAATCCCAAGAAGTGAACTGGAAAACTTTGAAACTGCACTAAAGGAAACAGACAGGAATAAACTATTGTTGGGGGTAGATGCATATTAATTAATAGCCACAACTAAGAATCCAATTGACAATTTTACCACGAAAGCCAAAACCAAGAAAAGACATAAGAAAAGCGAAACAATGTGACTATGTATTAAAACAGGCTCTTAAATCTAAATTAGAACATTATAAACGTAAATTAATTTTGTTAAGAAACAAGGTAATTAAGGAACTGAGAAGGCCAAGGCAAACTGTTTTATAAACATTATTGATGAGGCAATAAGTAATACCAAAGTGATCTTAAAAACAGATTACAAATCTAAATTTAGAACTAGACCATTGTGTTGCTGCTCTAGCCACATTGCCACCATCTCAGAAATGGTCAGTGAGAAGTTTTTGCACAAAAACAAAAATGTCAGAAATAGCTCACTTAAGATGTCTTGAACCAACTGTATGGAAGGCAGCTATAGAGACATCCATCTTCAAGGCTGGTGATCATAAAGCTGTTTGTAATCATCTCTAAGATTGCTGAAAAATGGGAATCTGAACAGCTCATCTTCCATTTTACCAACAGCCCCTAGCAGCACACCACTCCATTTAGACGGCCATCTGTTACTTTTTAAAAAACATCATATCAATGATAGACAATGGTGGTGTTGTTGGAGCTCTATTTCAGGTACAGGAAAGCCTTTGAGACTGTTAACCATAACACGCTAGACACTTTCATCAAGTCTTCTACTGGTGTCCCACAAGGGTCTATTCTAGGCCCACTGTTGTTTAACTTATACATAAATGGTCCACCATCAGTTTTCTATGACATTAATGTCTAGATGTACGCAAAGGATACGGTTGTCTATGTCTATCGCAAAAACACAGATGAAACTGCATCCAAACTGTCTGCTGAAATGGTACCAGTTAAAACATGGTTTGTCTAATCCTTCAGTTTAAGGTTACAAAACAGATAGCCTGTTCTTCACAAATATACCAACCTCAAAACCAGATCCAGACATCACAGTCTCTAAGAAAAGAACTACAGGTATTATATTAGTTGAAATACCTTGGCATCACTGTTGATTGAAATATGTCTTTCACGTCACATGCAAGGTTGCAAGAAATATTAGATTCAATCGGGCCAATTTCTAAATCACAAGGAACTGCATGTTGACTAATGCAGCCAAAAATATTCTTGGACACAATGAGCCTCCCACACATCACCTACTGTGTACATCAATAAAACCACACTAAAGCCAATAGAATCCCTGTACAAACAAACAATAAAAACCCTAGACAAAAATACACAAAAATACCATAATTGCAATTTTTAGCAAAACTAATTTACTAAGATTATTAGGCTGGGAAAACACAGTGCAGATCTCTCTGCCATCCTGTAGTTAGACAACTAGCTAATTGCACGTTACTTCTTAATCCTCTGGCTCAAATGCTCTCAATCGTCATTTGATCTGCATCGTGAAGTTTTGCACCAGAGCAGAACAAGGTGCGCACTCCAAGCTTTTTTCTCCACTGCTGGATTCCCCTAACTGTGTGCTACTTTTATACTGTTACAAATAACAATTTCCATTCAACACTACAAAAACCTTAAGTGACTGTTCCGTCACCTTGGCAACTGTGGAACATTCATAAGGACTGTGCTAAAACTGCTAAGTTGTTTTGTTACCTAAGGAATCAGTATAAGATGTTTGTTGCAACTATCTTAAAAAATGTCCTTAACTAAGGAAATAAAACACCGTAAGTAAAATACTTATCACTTATCAAAAACTTGAGATGCTTCAAGCAACCAGCCGATGGTTTATTAGAAATCGAACTTGTGAACACTAGAACAGTGATGTGTTGTTTTTTGTCCTATTTGTCATTACTGCTGCTTCAGATAATCATAGTCTCTGTACATAATATCTACACTTTAACAGGCCTAACATTGTGTTGTCATGCTATTTGATGATTAGACTGTCAGACTCTGTTCTAAGAATTGCTCCTCTTATTTGTATGTAGTGCAGGCTCTGTTTGTCTTTCACTTCTTTTATCATTGATTATTTTCAATGCTTTTATTCTTAAAGTCTGTCTTTTAACTATTGTCTAGATGTGGACCACTGATGATAATTAGCCTTTCTGCCTAACTCTGTCATATTTCAGAAATGTTATTAATATGCACTGTACTTGTCAAACTTGATATTAAACCGAAAAAAATCTAAAGGAAGATACTTAAACAATTATCATATGTGTAATTCCAATGGCACAAGCAATTCTTACATGATTCATTGGTGCAAGTGCACACCTGTACGCTGTAATTCATCACGGCACAATGAGATGACGCGGACAGTGTCATGTCATTAGAAGTTATTAGAGTGAGTGAGTGAACACCAGATTGCTTACAGGAGCAGCACTACACAAACTGATGACCAATTTAAACACATTCACCAAGCCCTGACATGGCAATATGTGGATACACCCATTTTATTAAGCATTAGGAATACTGGAAAAATAATAATGCTGTTCGGGGAAAATAGAAATGAGATAAATGAATAAATGTCAAGCTCGATGGGAGATCTAAAAGATAGGAAAGCTAATGCTGGTTTAAGACTGACGTAGGGCGCCAGGAAGGAAAACGGGCATAATGATGTTCTGATAAGCAGAAGTGTCTTTTAGGTTTTTCATATTGCTTGACCCTTAAGCTCAGTGCTGCTAAACAGGTAATAATAAGTACATTTGCTTCACAAGTGTACATTAAAACACTATAAAGGTTTAAATAAGAAAGTGCAGTATTAAACAGAGTGCCTGAGATTACAAAACCAAACAGATTAACTATCAAGGAATACTATAATCTCAATCATTTCACACACACACATTTACAGAGCTACGGTTTGTTTGAAAAGGCACCATAGAAAATATTAGTTTACATAATCATAAAAGAGGTCACACTGTAAACAACCAGCTCAGTCTCAGTGAGCCTATTCACAAAAAACACAACCATTAAAAAGCTTATTCAATTAAGTCCCAACAAATAGTCATTTCCCCAGACATGTAAGCACATAATTTCTTACCATCCTCTCTCTTCTGCTGTATGTATCCACTCTACTGTATGTGTTTAGGAAACACTCTTGAGAGTGTAGAGGTTGTCAACCCGTACTTGAACAATGAGAAACATGCTGTGCACATAACTTCCTGATATATAGTAAGGGACACGCACTGCTGGCTCAACAGGTTTAATTATTCGCTCAACTTCCTTGTTTGATTTTATCATCTATGGCTTCCTTGTACTTGTATGTGTATGTGAAACAAAGATAATATTCACACAAGCAGAGACATAAGTAGATTAATAAGTAGTCAAAGAAAAAGGTATTTATTTTTTCCTAAACAATTTATAGGAGAGCATTCTTAGCAGCAACTTGAAAACACAGGTAAGATGATACCACAAAGAGACAGTGACTCAGTGTTCAGCGCAGTAACAGCTATATTTAAATCTAGATAAATCCACTGTAGGTAGTGTTGCAGACAGACTGCCAGTTAGTGCACTGGTGACTCACTTTTATTCTGTATGCATTATTTAATATGTATTGACAGATGTTAAATTGTTAATTTAATGATTTCTAATTGTCTAGGAATGATTAAAGCTTCAATGTGTAGTTCTGAGCCACCTGCTCCAAAGAAACAGGGGGCAGTATTTCACCTCTAAACTGCGTCCATACAATCTCTAATGTTTATATTTTAGTTGTAGTAGTTTGGCATGTTTACTGTGTTCTAGTTTATTCTTTATATTGTGTATTGCATTTACTCCTTCTATACTATTATGCAGAGCGGCGCATGTAGCGATAAACACGTATTGAGGTGCTTATCGCTACAGGTGGACTCCTGATGTTGTCTTTTATATGTCTCCTCATTGGGTCCGTGGTCCCCAGTGGTCCTCAGCATATCTTCAATAATGATTGAAAATAAAAAAATAAAAGTATTGGAACAAATGTTAAAGTAAGCCGTCAACTGCTTGATAACTTCAGAGAGTTGCTAGGCGACGGGAGCGGCAAAATGTAGGGGCGTGAACAACAGGTGACGTACCAGGAAGTCCCCCGAAGACAGGACCGTCTCATTACACCGTCTCACACGAAGAATTTTAAAATTTCAATGTTGACAGGTATGTTGATTGGTGCAAGTGTGCAAGTGCACACCCGTACGCTGTAATTCATCACGGCACAATGAGATGATGCGACAGTGTCATGTCATTAGAAGTTATTAGAGTGAGTGAACCCCCGATTGTTTACAGGTGCAGCACTACACAAACTGTTGACAAACGTAAACACATTCACCAAGCCCTGACATGGCAATATGTGGATATCTATTGCACGTCTGTCCATTCTGGGAGCGGGATCCCTCCTCAGTTGCTCTCCCTGAGGTTTCTAACATGTTTCCCACTTTAATTATGGGGTTTCTTTTAGGAAGTTTTTCCTTGTGTGGTGCGAGGGTCTAAGGACAGAGGGTGTCGTAACCTGTACAGTCTGTAAAGCACACTGAGACAAATGTGTCATTTGTGATATTGGACTATACAAATAAATTTGATTTGATTTGATTTGATAAATGAATGAATGTTTGCCCAGATCTAAAAGATAGGAAAGCTAATTTCCCAGAGTATCTATTAAAAATAACAAGCAGGTTGTCCTGGTGTAGCAGCAGTGGCGGGCCGTGCATTTCACACCTAGGCCTTCAGTGATGTCCTACACAGTCCTACCTGAATTATTCCACCTCTTAATACCATCATTCTGACGCCATGACTCTAGAAACTATACATTTAGACAGAAACGCAGTATAACTGGGCGTTGCATCACCTTAACATAGTCAAGTACAACAGAGTTATAATAATATTTACGAAACATTTAGTTATAAATAGCAGGCATTCCCAGCTGTACAATGTGCAGTGCCTCTCGGAGGCTGTGAGCCGGGGGTACCGCTCGTAGTTAGTGATTTGAAAGTGGCGGACAAACCCTTTTCCCGGCTGTGATAGGCTCGCTAGCGTCGGGGTTGGCGTCGATGTCTATTTTTTCTTGAAAGGTTCGTCTTGAAAATGGCGTTGTAATTATATCTGTGACCACATCGATCTCTTCTCCTCCTTCAGCCATAGTGGGTTGAAAAAAAACAGCTTGTAGAAATCTACACAAATTAGCTTGTTCAAAGTTTGCTAGCTCTGCATAGCTCTGCCTCTCAATAGTGCGTATCCAATCAAAAGACGTGGACGTACTGACGTTATCGTCAACCAAGAGGAAAGCTATGAAATGAAGAGAATAGACTATGGGGAATAATTTAATACATATTTGTGGAAAAAATATATAAAAATGACGGCCCACCACTGTGTAGCAGACGCCATCTCAAGCGCCAAGCGAATACTACGCTGCGTTCACAGTGCAAGTGGAAGTGGGAATCATCTTATCTTAAAGTTTGTCTGTTGAACTGCACAATCTGTCATAGTTTATTGCTCTTATACTGCTATTGGCAGCGAATACGGTTTAAGGCAACTTGTTAAACAGAACTTTGTTACTGGTGTCAGTTTTTTTGTACTGACAATCAGGGGAATATGGTGTATAGAAAGTGTTAAATCATATTTCTTTCTTTCAGTTTACTTTTCTTTTTTTTTTAAATGATCAACACTTTTGGCCCAGATTTAGCTCCATAGGTAGGCTTCAGATTTAACCGCTCAATCTGCCTGGTGTCTGTACAAATACCTTTAGGCAGGGCACCTGACCCCTACCTAATCTCATATTGTGTTTGGTCAATCTCAGCAACAGACTCTTGAGCTACAGTGGTTTTGACACATGACAAAATGAGACACAGCTACCATTCAGCATTAATGCTGGAGTACTTGCTTTGCAGGTTTCACAGCTCTTCCAAGTAAGTGAAACTGAAATTTAACAGAACTCAAAACACTACAGGAAAAATGCAACAATGGTTCTTTGCTTGAAAACACTGATTCTCCACAAGGCACAAGACGAACTGGCAAAGGACAGTGACTGTAACTTAACAACAAGTGAACAATGAGACATGACTAAATCTAAACATAGACTATAAACTAAACATGAAACATAACAAATCTGATAAATAACTTCACATAAATAAATTAACAAACAGTGGTGGAATCTTGTATACACATGGTAAAACACAGGGTACCTTTAACAAACATCTTTTGAAATTCTAAAATAGGTATCGAATGTATAAGAGAAAGGCCTTTTTTTCAGTGTGCTCTCCCAGCACCACATTGTGATGGCAGAGCAGCAGCTGATTTAAATGTCGGTAAACCCTCTAAACACAGTTTAAGGCTCGTACATGCTTTCCGTGTTGCGCGGACAGCTGCGGTCTTGCAGATGTGCATCTGGTTCCACTTTTATTACCATTGAGGGTCTGACACACAGAAGCGGAAAGTATGAATTGGCCTTTAGTTCTCTGTAGCTTATGTTGAAAACTCCATACCATGGCAGTCATACCAAGAGACTCAATTTCGCAGTATCCTTCACATTTGTCAAAACCCTCCATGACTTCCTGCAACTTGATATCACCTTTTCATACCTCAATGTGAAAACTAGTTATTAAAAAGAGACGCCTCAAATTTGTTTAACCTTTTTTCCTCGGGTCTCCGTCCTCTTTACGGCTCTGATCGCCACAGCCGGCAGGATCTGTCGTAAACGACCGCGTCCTCCACATCGGATGGCTCTCTGATCACCGAGCAGTCTGCTAATAAGCAGATTCACCTTTTTTCTACCGTAGAGTGCTTGCATGAAATAAATCCCAGTTAGCCAGCATTGCTAATCCACATAAACCAAGTTAGCATGCAGCGGCTAATATTGAAAATAGGAGTAACTAGAGTTAGCAACACGCTAGCTGTATTCTGCATGCTAAAAACCGTGCAAGATGCATTCATGAAACAGGTGTGAAGTGGCAAGGGTGCCAAAGTAGGTTGTAGGAAATGGGAAAGGTTATGAAGCTTGAAGATACAGTACAAGTGTTTTTGTATAATGAATATAATATGGCAATTTAAAATTCTAATTATGCTGGAATGAAGCTGTGGACTACAATTAGTGTGCAGTAGCCTACGCATTAGACTCATTATAACTAACAAAGGAGTCAACGTGCTTGTGAGTGACTCATGTCTAATAAATTGCAGCAAAGCAACCTAATAAAAAAATCAACACATCATCATAGCATACATACAACAGACATTTGCCAATGACTGCATACATACACAGTAGAAGTTTGAGAAACTAGACCACTTTTAGACATGTGACCATTCGATTTAACGTTGCAAAACAGTAGTAGTTTTGAACATTGAACTACTTGGTTAGATTTAGGCAAATGGTTTGGGTTAGAATAAGTATGTTTCTTAGGTAACAACGACTTTGTTGCTCTTTATACTACATGGCCTGACTCCAGTCTTCATCATGATTACTATAACCTCTAAAGGTTGCTGCCTAACAACATACGGATTGTAATCAGCTGCCTTCCTTGCACAGACAACCTATACACCGTTTCTTTCAGGAAGGACGGCTTTTACTAAATTTAATGGATTAATAACACCGCCATTGCTAACAAAACACTAAAAGCACACATTGTAAAACTCAAGTAAAATCACTCTTTGTGTTCATGTCACTTGTGGTGACTGTGAAAAGTGTTTCCGAACAGCTGCAGCATAAGGAAATAAGATATGATTGCACTGCAAGTGTATTGTTTGACCTTTAAGGAAGTCCAATAAATATGTTCCTGGTTACATTACATATTTGCCAAGCTGTCCATCAGTCCAAAGTCTCAACATGAATATGTGAACAAAAGGTTATGCCTCCAAGCTGTAGTACAGTTTGTAAAAAGTAGGAAGGAAAACATTTTGTGGATACAAATCTTGATAGGTCTTCTATGCTGCCTATTGTAGGTAAATGAGAAAGTGAGGGATTTACAACAATGAGGTCACAATGGAGACTGAACTTGTATGTGTGTATGTGCACGCCTGCTAGCTGGCCCCAGTGTTCCCAACTCGAAATCTGATTGGCTAACGCCACAGTTTTGTCTCCGTTCACTTTAAGCGACAGGCGCCCGCACTGTTGATTCTGAAGGCCTAAGGGCAGATTTCTTGGACCCTGGCAACACATCATGGCTGAAATATGATTGGATAAAAGCTCTAACATAAAGGTCAGCCCTCCACATCTCGATCTGAGGCTGGAAGCAGCGCAACCAAGAGGAAAGCTATGAAATGAAGAGAATAGACTATGGGGAATAATTTAATACATATTTGTGGAAAAAATATATAAAAATGAAAATTATATTCTGATGATGTTTAGGGCAGCAGAGAAGGCCTTGCTGGCTCTGATGGCCCACCACTGCACATCTCTGAATAAGTGAAAACCACACAGAGTTATGACAAATGCTTTGAGCTTTAATTGGTTGATTTTAAGAGGTTACATAGTAGTAAACATACTGGTTACACAGGTAAATTGTGATAAAATCATCCACTCGAACCACATGTGCGTTTCATATCTCACCTTCATCCTGTCAGACTTCCTTAGAAAATAAACTCACACCCTGCAGTTTGTGTCTCCACAGCGTTGTGGAGAGAGCGAGCTCACACATTCTGATTCTCATCATCACCATCCTCATCATTGTCAACATCCCACAGTCCACAGCAGCACACCCTTTAATCTTCTTCACTCAGTCTGGAATACTTGAAATAGTCATTAGTCCAGGGTTAAGAACCCCTGTGTCAGGCCAACCGGTGAGAGTTCACATCTAGCACCAAAGGAACTTTGATAGTAACTGGCTTGGTGAAAACAGAGTCCATCATTTGCTGCTCTCATGGCGCCTGCAAAATCATCTCCCAACGTTGATGAGTTTTTTTTTTGGTGGTGCTTTTCAGTTTTATTATTATTTTAAGAACATTGAACTTGGAGTGTAAATGATTTCTTCCTCATTTAAATCAAGTAACACAATTAGACTTCAAGTAGAGTATGGAGTATGCATATCTTACATCCCAGCCAGGTCATCTTGTCACGCCAAGCAGGGGTGAATACATTTGAATGCCCATAAACACGAGATACAAAGAAGTATAAATGATAACAAAGAGATGCTACAATAACATAATAAATCAAACTAAATGTGGAAAAAAAGACAACAAAACCAAATGTTAGTGAAGAGCGTTTCAGAATAAAAGAAACAGAAAATGAAGGACAAGGAAAATACATGTCTGCCTCTTCAATAGAAATAGAATTAGTGCATCATTACTACATTTAATCAACTTCATAGAGCATGTAGCGACATACCACTGCATAAAAAAATCACTTGTATTCTATTACTTTTACTATAGCACTGAAACACTCAGACATCCACACATGAAGCTCCAAAATGTATCAAGAACACTTTATCAACGCTACATTTGTTGAGGCAAACAGGGCTAGCTAGCAGAAATCTGAATGTGCGTGTACTGGTAGAAGTTTTCATTCCTTACTGTCCTTGAGTCCATCAGTGACCGAGCTTCCAAAGCGACGTATCTAAAACATTTTAGATATATGGCTTTGGTTCCAGAGAAGCAGGCAAGGGGCAGTAAACACTGCACCCTTCCTGTCCAGTTCATTTTTAGTTTTGGAGCCTTTGTACAACAACAGTTCGAAGGTAAAGCCACATATCATATTATTAGATTAGGTTAATGGTATTCCAGTATTGTAATATTCCATTATTTTGATGTCTAATCCAGTAAAATTATAAAACCCACAGATGATCTGCTCCAGGTATAGGCAATTAGAGGGGGTGGATAGAAAAAATTAAGGGCTGAGAAAAGGGACCAGCTTAGGCACATGACTTATAGATCAATTCATACCTGGGCAATATATCTGTGAATGTGGTTTCCAAGAAACTTTAAAACCCTAAGAATAATACCAGTGTCATTTATAGTTATAGCTTATGTACTATTGTCTGTGTGTAGTTTCCTTTTATGCAATCATTTAGCAACAACCACCATGGTAAATTAGAAATTCAAACACTGAAATCATGTTAAAGGCAAGAGAAGCCTGGATGATTTGTACAACTGACAAAAACCCCAGAATTGACCTTTAAAAGTGAAGGCATTGGCCAGTTAAGGTAAAGAAAGTGCTTTTTATGTTTTTCCACGTAGTCAGCTTCTTCAAACCAGCTTTTTCTATGTTTGGAGGCTCTTGAGCCTCATTGTTAAGGTCACAATACTCTGATAATATCACCTTTAACAAGGCTTATACTTAAGAAAAATGAAGAAAGTACTCCCTTGTGTGACACTTGAATTACATTGAGCTCGACGCTCATTAAGTATAATGGTACTGTATCATGGTAGACACACAAGACAATTGAAGAAGATTGGAGGGTAAAGAGGATTAAAGTACCAGCAAAGATTTGAGTCATTGGAGGGAGTAGATAACCACTTCAACACCCAGCTCAAATCATGTGACAATGTGACATGGCAAGTCAGACTTTCAAAATTCACACCAGATCTGGGTCATCCCTCCTACTGAGCCACCTTTTTTAATTCCTGTGCCATGTCTCATCTGTGTGGTTTCTACCTCCCTCCTCCACTATAACAGGTCAGGGAGGTGACTGTAGACCGAGTCTAGCAGCGTCTGGCTGGCCTCCTGACTCTTGACTCCCGCGATCTCAAACAACTGGTCCAGCTTGTCCTCAGCAGCTGGGATCTCCTCAATGATGTGCAACTCCTCTGGGTTGAGGATGTGCAGCATGTCGTCAAAGATAGGCTGCAGGTCGCAGGAATCTAGACGCACCTGCCGCAGAACAGTGTCTTTCTTCTCTGGAGGGGAAACGGAGACGTAAACAATTAGTTTACTATCTTAAAGCTGCTCTAATCAATATTTTTGTATTGACAATGGATCAAAAGATTATATGAAATGGCTTGTGGCAATTAACCATAGACTGTATAAAGATGAACAACATGACAGCTCCCCTAAAGTGAAGCCAAAACATCTCCACCCTGGTGGCTGGCTGCAGTATAGGTCATAAACCCCATCCTCTTCATGTTAGCAGATGAGCCAAAGAAAAGAATAAAAGTACATAATACATTTCTCAAAGATGGTTTCTGTCATTTTAGGTAGTTCTTATCAAGCTGATGTATGTTCAAGTGTCCATTATTCCGGATACATTTAATTAGTTATTTGATACTATAATATGTGGGTGTGACATCATGATGAAATAGTGAAACGGAGCGGAGGACGCTATTGTAGCTTGTTAGCTGTAAGTATTAACTGCTCTAGTTTACTGTCAGTTATGAGACAGGAGCGGATGGTATAGATGCATCTTTTAAACAAACGTTCGTGAACTTATTGTTATGTTGGTGACCGTGCTAGAGAACTTGCTAACTGTACAGTTCAGAAAAGTGTCAAAAGCTTAATACCATTGTTAGTAGTTCAAAAGTAATCAATACAACCAACAATAATCTCAGTAATACAATAATCAGTCACAGATAATCTATAGGGATTTTCAAAGTAAAATACACTATCATATTAAAATAAAATACAGCATTATTGCTGATACAATATTAGATGTGAGGAAATGCAGAATTATTTTTTCACTTAGCAACAATGCCTAAAATGACCACATGAGGGCAGTCGGTATCCACAGATCAGTCATCACATCATTTTCTAGTGAGACACATTATTGAGTGTCTGAATAATGTGCTCTGTGTGTGAAGAACGTGAAACTGCTGATACTCAGTATCTACACAGACCACTGCCAACCAACCGGAGTCTCTCCTCTGAGAACAATCATCGGTCTTGGCTACCAGAAATGTCTTGTCAGGTTAAAATGTGCGACAAGTGGGAGTGAGTCTTTGGTTGAGTGAGATTTTTAAATTTACTTTGGGGATTATCAAACTTTTAACAAAATTTGACTGGCTTTGAATGTCATGAGGACTCGGAACACAGATCACAAAAACAGTATAAGTCACTTGATATGCTGACAGCTTCCTTACTGACACCTGACGCATTTAAAACACACTTGTTGCCAGTAAAGAAATGGAAATGCTTAAGAGGCAAGATTTTAATGTGAAAACACAAGTGTCCCTATCAGATCCACACATATAGAATTATGTTTGCCCTGTTTGTAAACATGGCCATACTGTTTGCAGTTTATTGATGCTACATTATAAGATATATGGTTATCCATGTTAGTCAATATCAGTTGCATTGTTCTGACAGCTGGAGGCGCAAATATACAAAGTATTGACGCAACGTGAAACATTGTAAATATTAAAATTAATATTATTTTGACTATTTTGTTTTATTGTACTGTACAGATTATAAAGTAACAAATGCAGGTGTTCTTTAAATGTTTGCTTAACTGTGGACCAATTTGGGAAATCTGCTTTACAATGGCAACATGAATATACATGAATACCATATATAACTTAAAACCAAAGTCCTAAACTTTATGTATTATAAATTAATTATCTTTAATGAATCAGAGCTTCTGCCGCCAAGGCTGAGTTTCCAACTGGGCAACTGCTCCTGAACTCCAGGGCCCCTGAAAGCTTTGGACTTATATCAGTGTTGCGCTTTAATGTTGCATAAAGTCCATGGGGGGGGGGGGGGGGTCTGTGGTTACTAGGGGGCCAGGAGCACAGTCTGCTCATGCATTGCTACTTTGATATGTAAAAGTAAGAGATGCTCCATTTCTCTACACTGATGGCGATTTTGACGTAAGATCACACACCAGCGACATTAACTGTGGAGTCTGTTGGATGGTACTGTAGCAGTAAATTACCTCCGTAACACATTCTGACGTCCCTGTTCATCTATATATTGGAAGAGTAACTGCACATTTATGTGTAAACATGTAAAAAGTCGTGTTAGCGAGGTTAAAAGCGGCACTTTTTTGGCAACATCCGCTAACTGTCACGCCTCACAAAGGAGATAATGGTGAACACGGACGTTACAGACCAAAAAACTCAGTTTTCTGAACACTTAGTTTCTGAAAATCTTAAAAAGTTTGGGTGTGGACAAAATGCCAAAACCCATAGAAAAAGTTAAGTTTTAAAATAGCTGTGTACGTGTTGACTACTAGACCACCACAGACTTGTCGTGGTTTCTGGGCAATGACACTGGCAAGTTTCACGGCTAACTGGCTCACCTTTGGTAATGAAGGAGCCGTTCCTGCTCAGGGCGGAGTCTTTACTGGAGGTGGAGTCACAGCGCAGCAGGGGCTCCGATTCGTCGGGGAAAAAGCCTTTGATGCGGTCCACCGGCGACTGCTCCAGGCCCACGCCGCTGGCCCCGCCCACACTACCACCACCGTTGCTGTTGCTGCCGACGCTGCAGGGAGACTCGAGCGGCTTGTGGACGGGACTGAGGCTTTGGCTTACATTCACTGAGGTCATCAGCTGGTTGATGTCAAACTGTAGGTAGAAACAGAGAGATGGGAGGAGTGGAGGGTGAGGGAAAGGGAGGAGGGAGAGCAAGAAGAGGAGAAAAACAGGAGTGTGTGGTAAAACCAATGCTTAAAAGCGGAAAGTAGACTCTGTTTCCATATATGTATAGTCTCATTTTACACATAGGAAGTTGACATATAATTGGACTGTATATGGAACATTACATGAAGAAGAAAATCAATTAACTACTGCAAGTCTCTGTTTCCTCTGCGGTCATTGTTCTTGTAATCCACAAAAAACGTACAAGAACAAACCCCTGAAGAAATTGTGTTTTTTTTTGCTCAAGGAACCACATGGCTTCACTTTGCAAACACGCTAAACAGGGAATGCCACAAGTTAGTCAGGAGGTGCAGCAGGACATGGAGATTACCTTGCATCTGTCCATTGCGTTGTAGTTCCTGATGCACAAATGCTAACCCCTTTTTCCAAATCAGCATGTTGTTTTCTTCTGGATAGGCCCAATTCACAGCAATGTCTCTTCAAAGTCTGGAAGTCACTAGTCTTTCCATATAATTTTGTCCAAAGCGACGTACAAAAAGTGCACGCTTTTAGTTTTTCTTCCAATTGCTTCATCTTCCTGTATCTGTCTCTTTTCCTCTCCCTCCTCTCCCCCCGTCTCTCTTTGGTGAGTAATGAACCTGTTGTTTGAACTAGTAGTGACTGGTTTGGGGATGAGATCACGCGAGCATGTCTTGTTTTTCACAGCGTGAGACAAGTCTGGCCTAAAGGTTGCAGCGCAAGAGAGGTCATTTCTTTGCTGTGCGCACACTGAGAATGGAGTTGGTGGAAACCTAGACAGAACAACCAACCAGCGAACAGACAACTAAATAAATGTTATTGTCTAAATCAAAATCCATTTTCATGCAGTGGATTGAATCTGCTCAGTTCACTATCAGGCCTGATGAATGAACTCAAACAGGACATGACACAGAAACACCAACATTGTTCTCTTTCTCTTGTGTTTTCTTTATCTATTCCATAATGTCTGGGGCACTGGGCCACAGTGTGACACAACTTATGTGGTTCTGATAGAACAAACGCGCTCTGTCTCGCTCACAAAGGCATGCATACATACACAGAAGCACGCAGGCACACACACACACTGTGACAAAGACAAGCTGACTTTTACACAGCAGCAGATGCAACTGGAACAAATGTTTTTTAAGAGTAGATGAAAAAAAACAGAGACACCCATGAGGGATGACAGATTGAGCAACCTCAGGGGACAGGAAGTCAGCGGGAACATAAAATAAAGCCTCGTCAAAATTATACAATCTGATATTCAACTTTGTGACACAGATTCAAACCTATGCGGGTGAAGGTTCTCTGCAATTTTGCCTAAAACGTTTTTAAACATATGTCTTTGGTTAACTTATTTGGTTAATCATGGAAAATGGTCTCTAAACCTGAGTGAGACAGATTACAACAATGTATGTGTTACTCACTTCACTTTTTTCACTTTAAATTAATGGCTGGTGCACCAACAAAATTATTTTTAATGGGCCACTCAAAAAATCCAGAAAGACAGCAAATCAACTGTGACGGAGTAAAAAAATTGTTGACCAATTATCCTTACACCTATCTAGCAACACATTGATTTAGTTCAGAATATTCATCTGCCCAGTTTAACTCTGGTGTTGTCTGGTTTGGGTGTTGTCCGTGTTTTTGTCTTAGAACTTTAACCCTTTCACAGAGTGTTTTCAGTTCATGAGAGTTAGTTGTAACACTTCGATCATCTAAAAATGTCATGTTCAGCGTTCGGTTGTACTTAACTCCACCCTCTCGTACCACTGCTGGTTCCAACAAACCAGGATGGTAAACTGGAAGCTTCTAAAAGGTAGTCCACAAAGCAATGGGTCATGTCACGGTGACTACTTCCACACAGTCTATAGTGGGGGTAGAAGAGTTTTTTGTTTTTTTACCTGACCCTGGACATAATGCTTCTGACATGGCTGTGATAAACACTGTAATCAGAGCCATACAATAGACTACACTGTCAGTGACGAACATTATGAAAAGCTCTGTCCCTTCTGCCCATTCAGGTATAACACTTCACGTATGTCTGCCACTCTGTCTGAGAGCCTCTCAAACAACATGAATCTGGTTCCCTCGTGTGTGTGTGTGTGTGTGTGTGTGTGTGTGTGTGTGTGTGTGTGTGTGTGTGTGTGTGTGTGTGTGAGAGACAGAGTAAAGGATCAGGCTGATGTACACACACATACAGACTGAGCCAACTAGCCTAACTGGCAGAGTTGGCAGATTAATTAGATCCAAAATGATACAGCAAAGAATCTCCCTCAGCTGTATTACTCTAAACAGATGAGCTATTAACTAAAATGCAGCTAAAATAGGAACTTGGACCAACTATGTAGAGCACAGCATCGCTGTTAGAAACTATGACTTCATGGCACATTCATCTATGACATTTAAAGCACATCTTCTATTGATAAGCCTGCTCCCAGACTGCATTAGAGCATACTTAATGTCAAACACACTAACAAACACACAGAGATAATCCCTCAGAATTACCTTTAAAAGAATCAAGGCCGTTTCTGGGAAATCTTTCTTGTCCTTTTTTTCCAGAAAGTAATGGATGTGGTTTCATTTTATTATCTTAAGGGGCTCTTTATGGAAGGGACTGAAAGGCGTCCAACAGGAAAGGAGTCATAAACACCCAATTATGGAAGAAATTGCACATGATTGTGCATCATTGTGGCAGGAAGGGTGAATGACTACTGTGTGTTGTAGTTTTGCATTCCCTTCGCAAAGAAGAGAACAAGGTTTATGATGGTGTGTGTCTGTCTCTGAATAATCTAAACATTGAAAACCAGACTCCATTTCTTAAATTAAAAAAACATTTATAGTAATATAATGCATATATCAAAAAGTTGGTTCTTTAGCTGCTCATGTCGTAGACTACACTGTTTTGCAATAAGTGTCCTTAAAATCAAACAGATAGTAATCTGCAAATCTCATGGAATAAATCAATTGAGTGAATTTGTGTTTAATATAATAACAAATTCATTGTTTCCCCAAAACAAATCACAGACATTCACCCATGTGAATGTGACTAATTTGTTCCATCTTTATCCATGCTAGCAGCGTATGTCAATGTCAGTATCTCGACAAGTAGCGATTGGATGGATTGCCACGACATTTGGTACAGACCGTCATTGTTCTTCGAGGATGAATCCTACTGACATTGGTGAACCAGTGAAGTGACTCAACACCATAAACCATTTGAAATAACTTCCTTTTCATTAGGTACCAGTGTCAGGTCTGAATTTCAATGGTAAATGGACTGCATTTATGAAGCGCTCTTCCAATCTTTGTGATCACTCAAAGCGCCTCACAACACCTGTCAGCATTAAACCCATTCACACAGTGGCTACCATACAAGGTGCACATCACACACACTCACAAACCGTTGGGGTTCAGTATCTTGACCGCTTTGACATGCTGACTGCAGGAGCTGGGGATCGAACCACCGACCACTGGACGACCACTGGACGACCACTGGACGACCACTGGACGACCACTGGACGACCACTGGACGACCACTGGACGACCACTGGACCTCCTGAGCCACAGCCACCTCAATTTGTCCAATTATTTGGCTTAGTGCCAAATACCTGCAAAACTAATGACATTCCCCTCAGCCTCTGCTATGCTTTGTGTTCACTACTCATTATCAAGTGTTAGTATGGCAACACTTTTAAACTAAGATGGTGAACATAGACCTAGCAGTTTGTAAACAGAAACAATTTGCAACAATGCAATGGAATTAAGAACAGTGTCATTATGGCTCATGGTTAAGATTAGCATTGTTGTATAGGGCATGGGTAAACACAAAGTTGCATCTACTGGTTGCCACACCACCTGGAGAGCATGCTAAATGACCCAAATCAAAACACAACCACAATATTGTGTGGCCAACAGTGCATTCTGGGTCATGGTGGATCCTCCAGCAGTGACTACATTAACTCAGGCTTCTACTTTAAGTGAGGTGTAGCAGTAACTCCTAAAGGAATTTTAACTAAACTTTGTGAGGCCCAAAGTCAGTTAGGGTTGAGGCCACAGGACAAAATCATGTAGAAGAAAGAAAAATATGCTGTCACACCACAGGGTTGGAATTCACCCAGGGCTATGTTTTTAGTCTGTTTATGTTTGCAGGGTCTAAGGTATACATCTGCTTTTTGTGCAGAACAGTTTAGTCAGATTATCTATTAACTTTTCTATTTAATTAGATGTAAAACTTTACATTAGCACATCAAAACGTTTGTGCAACACTGCACAAGACAACGAAGTACACAACCACTGTTCCCTTTCCATGCACTGCTGGACCTCTTTTTACCTATGCTGATTCTTATTGACAGAAAAACTACCAAAATATGACCCTACTTGCAATAAAGTGGAATTATCTTTAAATGTCACAACAGGTACAGTACATCAACACAGGCTTCCCTTCTATGAATATTGTTTATATCTATTGTAAATCTACCACAAAGAATGGACAGCCACCTTCCTCAGTGCTACAACTCACACAGCAACATAGACAACCTAGACCAGTTATTATTAAGTATTCAACCCCTTTCCACTACAAAAGATACAGGCCCCTAAATCACCAAAAATGTGTCAGGTTGACTGCCCTACTAGGACGCTTATCTAACCCAAGTTCACACAAGACAGCTTCCAAAGCACCCTGGATACAATTGGTGGACACACTTTCATCGTTTGGACCAGGGGTCGGGAACCTTTTTGGCTGGGAGAGCCATAAAAGCCAAATATTTTTTAATGTATTTCCTTTACATTTTACACTTTTCAATTTAAATTTAAATTGAACTGCTCAGCAATCCATTTGCAGTTGACTTAAATATGTTCCATATCTTTTTGCACTTTATCCAATATGTGTATCCTGTTCAATAAATGTGAACCGTGTTTCGCCCTCAACGTAGTCCCAGCTTTTAATGTTGGCCCTCTCTGTGATTGAGTTTGACCCCCCGGTCTACTGCTTGCTTTGTGCAGTTTCTCCTCTGCTCGGTTTCGCGAAGGGCTACACACACACACACACACACACACACACACACACACACACACGTGTGAACACACCTTAACTTACAGCCAGAGACAAAGCGGAGGAAAGGAGAGGGGAGAACTAAAAACAAATCCGCTGCTAAATGTTTTACTTTAAAATGACACAATATAATTATTTATTACTTGTTAATCATGTTAAAAAATGTCAGCTCAGAATTGTCTGCGAGCCATATCGCGTTATCGAAAGAGCCATATATGGAGATCAGTCAAGTTCTTCCACGACAAACTGGGAAAAAACATTTCTTTATGGAGCTGGCATTGTGTATATGGGCATTGGTGAAACATGACAACCACAAACCATTAAAGTTATCCCCAAATACAAAATTGTGTCCACAGGGGTGTCCACACACTTAGCCATATAGTGTGTCCTTCTTACATATAAATCAGGTTAATTAAGGATGAATTCTTAAATAGTTTTAACAGAAATACTTCCTGTGGTCCCTTTAACAATCCTAATTCTCCATAATCACAATGCCACCCCCTCATTCCTAAAGAATTTAATTATCTGCTATTTTATCCACCATCAATCTAGTAATAAAGACAGAAAATGATTGCCGGAGATGATCTGCTCATTATTAAGCTTTGATGAAAGGACAAATTACAACAGATGACAAAAGAGCTGAGACGACTGGTGTGTCTTTAAAATTAGAACAACGCTGTAACTGTGCAGCACTGACCTTGGAGAGTGCAGTCAAGGGCACTCGTACAATTCACTGGAATGTGAAGAGAGAGTATGAAGGAGGAAAGTGAATGGTGATGAAGGATTCTATATGTCCTCTGTGTTTATGGCTTTGTTTGTGTGTTCAGAGGAGATACAGTACGAGACTGATACCAGACAGCCTATGAGTGAGGTTGGTGTGTGAGTTGTTTACTCAGTAGCAGTCATTCTGCTGAATGCATGCACATCATGTCAAAACATGTGCACAGTTTTGACGGGAAGAAAAGTATCGGATTTGTGTTTGTGAAAGGCACTGTACAACTAAAATAGCTTGTCCCCAACAGAGGCAATTAAAGGTACAATGTGTAAGATGTGCCAACATTTTAACTGGCGACTGCCCTGGAAAAATGGCGTAGCTATAGTTAGCAGTTAGCGCGAGTTCAGTCACAGCACCGATGGTGTTATCCCGGGGAACAGTAGACTTTGTGTTGCTTCCGTCACACAGGTCCACCAACCCACAGTGACTCCAGGCGCTGGGGTTTGTGCTGTCTGAACTCAAGTTGCTTCAGCCGCTGACTGGACTCTGCCGACCTCGCACCTGCTCTCTTGTCTGCGCCACCGCCGGGAACCAAGACTGAGACCAATTTGCAGGTTGTTTTCTAAATTCTGCCACTTTGGATTTAGTCCAATAAACAAACTGACGTAAAGTTACACGGACCCCAATGCCTTCGTAAACAAAGATTGATAAGCCCCACGTGAAGATGATAAGATAGCAGTGGTGTTTTGATCTCTTTTGGCTCTCTGAGTTTCAGCAGTTTGGTCTAATTTTATGGCAGACAGATAATTTCAGCCTGAATGAATAAAGTGTAACAAAATGGAAATTCAGTCCGATTATCAGGCTGATTTTGTGGTAGCATTTGATTTTTATATTTTGGCATCAGCGCAAGAAGTACGTTGATTTGTCAGATATTTCATTTGCTGGAATAGTCACAATAAAATAGCATTACCGTCCATGTTCCATGAAAAGTGACTCAAATGACTTTCCAGACAATCTTCTACATCACAATATATATAAATCCATTAATGACATACATTGTGAATGGATTTTAGACACTTCAAGATATAACAACTTAATTCAATTGTAATACATCTCCATCAACACAATAACAGAATAAACAGGTAGAAATCTTTCAAGTTTCAAGTTTGCATTCTGCAGCCCATTTTGGCTCCGCCTCAGCTGGTGATGTCACAGTATCTTTCAGACAGACAAAAAGTCACACCACTTCCTCCCTCACAAACTCACTCATCTCAACAAGTATTTTCCAAAACTCTGTAGTATGTGGAGAGAGGCTGCTACAGTGTCAAATGATTCTCCCAAAAGTGAACTGTTGCTTTAATTTGAGGAATGCAGCTTAACCACATGGACTGGCTCCAATGGGACACACCAGACAGCTTTCCTCAAAGATTAGATTTCAGTGGGAGAGAGATGCAAAGAACAGTGTGTACTACAGCTAGTCCACGTGACATCTCCAGAGCTGAAGATGCAAGACATGTGAACACAGGAAAGATAAAAAATATTTCCTACGCTTCTGCATAAACCTGGTTTAAAACATCCACACATCCATCCAGCCTACCTGTGGGTTGTCCTCCATGACACAGCGGATCTTCTCTACCACGTCGATGCGGCGCTGTCGGTGCAATGCGTTTATCAGCTTGGCCAGGTTGGCGTCGCTGTCCCGGATGGTCCAGTGCTGCAGCGCTGCGTATGCCCGCTCGTGATCGGACAAGTAGCCATTGGAGAAGGCGGCCACCTCCCTCTCCGTGGCGTTCGCCAGCGACTGATAGATGTCTATCCATTGAGTGCCGACCTGGGCCGCCACCAGTTTTAGGATATCCACCCCTGAGCAGAGAAAGAAAAAGAGAAGTTGGAGAACCCAAGCTTAAAGCGGGCTTGTGATCATTTGTTTAACCACTATTTAATAAAAATAAAAATAAAAGCAAATGTGCAGCAGCAAACAATTCCCTCATTTTTAACTAATGGAGCCCTCATGCTATGCATTACAATACACCATTGTTATCTTGCTTTCAATAACACTGAGCATCTACATAGTGTCAGTATGAGAAGGTGTCTGGAATTATACAGTTTCAGCTTGTGCAACTGTCATCTATTGATATGTGTAATTTGGTCAGTTTGTTATTGTCAGGCCTCATCATTCAACCTTACATGCGTCATCAGAGGTTGTTATATCTGTCAACTGCAAGGCAAGAACTGGAAGATTTGATTTGCCTCATATAATCACAAAGCACCAACCTGCTTTCTCGTCAAGCTAGCCAGTTCAACATTCTGGCTTTAAAGAAAAAATCATCTAAGTCAAGTAACAAAAGCGAGTTGCGTCGAGTCAAGCCGTACCATGCAGTGGAAATCATAATTACAGTAGTCTTGTTTAGGGAGGCACAATGAAGGAGAATGCCTCTTCAAAGAGGAACAAGTCCTCCATTGGAGAATTCTATGCAGAAGACCAAGTCCATCCTGTGCAAACGTACGACATAATGCTTCCCCCCTCAACCAAGTCATGAGGCCAGTGGCACTCAAAGAGATAAAGATTCAACTCAGAGCAACAGATCCACCTCTTAACCAACACCTTAGTATACACACACAGGGTGATGCAAGAGGCAACATGTTATTAGTCTTGGATTTCCCTGGATCAGTAGGGGCAATCTCTTATTTCAGTATTAAGACACACAACTGCTGTGTGGTTGGAAGTGGTGGAAGACATTGAGTCATTGATCTTTAAGAGAGACAACTGTTGAGCCGCTACTGCTCTGGTAAGAGAAGGATCTGATTCTCAAAAGCTTTTGTGATTGCACCGAACACGTCAGGTTGAATCCAAAAGCAGGGCCTGTAAACAGAGGTCACGTGGACTCACAAGTGTTGTATAACCAGTACAGGAAGTTCAGTACAGGAGGGGTCAAAACAAATATTGGACCGGTCAACACTTGTTTTTTTAGCCAGTGCTCACACCGTTAAGTATGTGAAGAAATACTAGAACATGGGCACCAGGGGAGACTAAACTTAGCTCTTTAATCATTTTGTCATGACATGTCTTTCTGCAGACTATCAGAGAACAATGCATATCTATCTAGTTATGCTCAAACAGCTACAAGAAAAAGAACAGTGAACTGCATATTTTATGCATATTTTTCTGCTGTTATTTTGGATCACATTTCTTTTGAATGTACAATACACATATACGAGTTTCATACGTCGCTCGATAAATGCAGTCAATTTACCATTAACCATATTTAACAAAAAAGTCCTTGAGTTTCTTTGAGTTTCTCAACGTCTACATTTTTTACAGTGTAATCCCGACCCTGATTTATATTTAGTTCATGCATATTTATGTGGTAAGTTACTTACAACCAACTGAAATGTTGAAAAGTCAATGTGAAAATTGAAAACAGAAACTGGCCTTTGAGGAAAGGAACAAGCTGTAGTTTTTAGAGAGGCACACAATACCTGGAATGTTTTTGTCTCGTCAACTAATATTTAACATCACAGGTGTGCAGGTAGGTGTCAGAGTTGTATCTGATTACTGGATCAAGTTGCCATGGAAATACTGCACAATGCACATTTGCAGCAAAAAAAATAAATCATTTTTCAAGTTATTGTTACAGAATGGCTAGAAATTACTTTTCTATTATTGTTACTGTCATTGTGTCACAGTAAATGTCTCCATCTTAAACACCCTCACACTTCACATTCACAATCCCTCTCGTGACACACACACAAACACACACACACATAACCACTTGGCGTTTCTCTTTGAGCCATGAATATGAATAATGAGTTTTCACAAGTAGTTCTCCCCTTCAGACGCTCTGCTGCCTGTTCAGACACTCTGCTCTACTTCCTCAATGACTCTTATGTGACTTGACAATAACTTTGCTGGAAATATTAATGCTGACTCATGTTTTTTGTGCAAAGACAGTACCTCAGCTGTTTTGTGCGACAGAAAAGGCCATGCTGATATGCATGTGCATGCATTATCCATGCTTTTATTGGTGCATGTTTAAATGTATTTATCATACAAATGCTTGATGCCTCATGAAACAGAAACTTGATAATGATAAATGACATTTTACTTTTTAAAAAGGAAAAAAGAAAAGTTCAAAACATTATCAGGCAATGATTTGGTGACGCCCCTGCAGTAACTCTGAGGACCTCCTAGGGGTCACGGACCCCCTGTTGAAGACCTATGCACTAAACCATATTTTATACACTGAAGCTTCCTGTACTTGACAGGGTCTGTTGGGAAACGAACCCGGGTCTCCTGCGTGGTAGGCAGACTCTCTACCACTGTGCTACCCAGGGGTGATAGGCTCAGATGCAGAGACAGACACAGGCTCGGAGTGGGTTAGAACAGGAGTCTTTACTTTTAGACAAACAGGTGGCAGGACAAAACTCAAAATACCTCCAGACAACTAACAGGTAAAGTCTGGGAAAAAAACAGGATCAACAGAGGATATACGAAAAGCAGGCAGTAAAAGGATCTCAAGAGCTAAAGAGTAAAAAGGCAGTCAACTTAGGAACTCGAGACAAGGGCACAAAAACGGACACTTCAAGAGACGGCTCAAAAACTCACAAACTTGGGCTCCGGCAACAATTCAAGACTCAGCAATGAACAGAAAAAAACAGGCAGCTTATAAAGGCTAGCAAACAAGGAACAGGTGCAACCAATGAAACAATAAAGACAAGCACATGACACACAGAAATGAATGGTGGCGACCCCACATGGTCCAAAGAGGAACTGCAGTCCAAAAACCCTGACAGTACTACATGGCCAGCACATTTCTAAGGCATCAATACAGAATTAATTCCACCACTTTTGATAAGTATCAGGTCGTCCCTGATTAATGTCCACTACAGCAAACATGGTAAGTGCATAAATCCAGGATGATTCAGAAAGATTAAATGGATGTAAGCCAGTGGTAGTAACTCACGGCTCGACAGATACATACACATACTCACGTGTGTGTGTATATATATATATATATATACATATACATATATATATATACATATACACACACATAAATGAGTCGAGAGGCAAATATAAATAACCTGTGTGAAGCCTTCAGACATGCTTAAACAGACACCCTGACATGTCACACAACTCTACCTTTTACATTATCCTCTTCCCAACCCTTGCATTAACCCTCACCCCTGCATGGTTGACGTCAACTTAATTCTTATTTTAACCCTCAACCCAACTCCTAACCCTAAACTAACCTTACCATTAACCCTTACCCTAAAACTCAAAAGGTAAAGGGGGGAACACACACACACACACACAAGATTAATAAACTCATGTGAATCCTGGTGGGACCCAGAGGACCTCGCGTGCGGAGCCTGCAGACACCGTTCAACTTTGTTCGCCGTAACACACAGCGACAGAGGAGAAATCCCCCGACTCTGCATGCTACTGCCACGGCTAACTGACCACATTTAAATGACCTACATACTAAGTCTAGTGATTATTCAGTATGTTAGCCTGCAGATGTGTTGTGTGTTTATTTGTGTGTGTGTGTGTGTGTGTGTGTGTGTGTGTGCTTGCCTTTTATGTAGACTTGCAAGCTCTCCTAAGCATACAATACTGGAATGTCAAACAGCTGCTACTTGCCGCTAGTTGCTGATATTTATCCAAACTGACATGTTTTGTCAAACCGTCATAAAAAAATCACGATCCAACTGCCTGGAGGGGACAAACTGTGAGCTATACTGAAGATGCATCACTAGACAAGGGTGTCATTTTTGCATATCTTACAGCACATAATGAGACACTGTGTTGTGTTAGAAAGTAACACTAAAGTGTCATGTCCTATCTTAGACTCAGAGTGCAGGTGCTAATGGCTCCTGTTGTTACATTAATTGCTTTGTATTTTCCATCAGCCCAGTAAAACTAAAGCGAACTCCTGCATTTGTTGCTGCACCAAGCAGTAGGTTTTTCTTTTCTTTTTTTACTTCTGTTGCAAAGTAACTATCAAAAGTATCTGGTGCTCTGAGCTCAGGGTGCTTAACATTCAATCAGCAAGTTCCTGCTATTTAAAACAAAAAGAAAGGGAGGTCAGCACTTAAGGAAAGGCACAGATCAGTTGTTACTCAGAGTGTTAATATGCTTCATCATCAAATAATTACACTCTTCACCGTTCTTTGATATTTAAAATGATTAAGGTAAGAAGAATTATTTGTTATGGAGTAGGATTTTGTGTGTTGAAATGTACAGTCAATAAACACAAAGTTAAATCAACATTGTTTAAGTCTACAACCACCTCAGTTAATCTAAACATTCTTGCATTAGAAATGTTACCATCTTAATGTTTAAAAGGTTGTGTTTGCTGTAGGTGTCAGCACTAAACACAAAGCACAGCAGAGGCTAATGGGAATGCCTTTAGGTTTGCAGGTATTTGGTCATAAAGTACACAAAGTGTCACGGTTCGGGACAGGGGAGAACCCAAATGCAGAAAACAGACTAAGAGTATAACAAAAAGCGAGCCTTTAATAAAACAAAGCCGAATCAACAATACAAAGTAGCAAATGAAACTGAAACACACAAACCAACCACGGGGCAGATAACATATAAGGTAACATGAATGACCATCCCACAAGGAACACTGAGACAGACAGGGATATATACACAGAAACTAATGAGGGGAACAAGACACAGCTGGGGAGAAAGACACAAGGACAGGAAGTAAAACAAGACACGACACAAGGGGGAGTGAAACTTCAACATAAAACAAGAAACCAAAGTGCACAACTGTGACACAAAGCATCACGGTAGCACTAGTGAACACATCTGGGGATCACAGAAGTCATGAATTCATCCTCTGAGTTCTATGAATGCCCATCCATCCAATACATATTTGAATATATTTCAGTTTGGACCACAGTGGTGGACTAACCAACATACTGTACCAACCATCCCTAAAGCCATGCCACTAGTGTGACATGCTAAACATTGGCTGGTTCCAGCTGCTTTTCTCCGTTTTATATCACTGTCAGGGTTTTCCGTTATTCGGTAGTTACCAGATTTGAAATGGGAACATCTGACATATTTAAATCTCTCCAGTCATAATGTCCAGTGAAAATAATTCCCTCTAGACACAATTTGAATTGTATTCAAATAGCCTAAAATAAAATTCCTTCTTTAACACATTGGTTGTATATAGCATTGTAAACAAGATGGGGTCCGTGTTTCAAGACGGGTTGGGTGGGTTGCCGTCCCTCCCTGCAGGGAGAGAGGGCACAGCAAGCAATACGGCCTGTGTTGTTGTTGTCTGTCTTTACATCGCTGTTGCAATGACCTGATAACATGAAGGATCAATTGAACAAAAAAGCATGTCTGTAAAACAAGAATTGAAGATAAAGCAGAAACACACTGCTGAGCCTCTTTGTCCACAGCACTATTACACTATGACTGTATTACACAAAGCTCTCCCAAACCCACCAAGGATAACACTCAACCCCACTTCCAACTACAATACTGAACTCCCTGTTTGGCTTATCAGAGACAACCCACCTGTCCACCTCATATCATTGATCTCTAGCATCCCAACAACAACACATTGCTCCTCTACAAGAAGTATCACATCCATCTCTCTTCTCTTAAATAATAATAATATAATAAGCTTTATTTGTATAGCACCTTTCATACAAGAATTGCAGCCCAAAGTGTTTCACAGCAAAAAACATAGTACAAGATTAGACGACGATCACGATGTAAATGAGTGCATTTACATCAACACTGTGATTATTGTACTGTAAATGCTCTGTTAATCGTTTCCATATCTGTGCCGTACTTAACGACCCTCCTGCCGGGAAATCACATTCATCACACCATTCTTGTAAATGTTTTCAACTATCAGAGCCATATTTTGAAAGCATGCAGATCAACAATGGGCCCCTGTGGCCTTTCAACTGGTTTACTCCCTTTGCTAACTGGGGTCCACAATATCGGAGCAAAGCAGGTAAGCAGGTAAGTATATACTGCAAAGACAGTGTGGATCTCACATGCTATAAGTGTAAATGCTTCTTTCTTTCACAGCAACAGCTGAATTAGGATGCATTTGACCCCCCTCCCAATTGCTATAGTGGATCTCCTTTGTTTCTGACAATGAACACATTTGGTTGTATAAAGCAACACCCAGGTGTACAAAGTTGGGAGTCAAATTAGATGTCTGTTTACTTCTGCTTATCAAGGTTGCAAAGGCATCCTTCTTCCTGCACAGCTTCAATCTCTTCATGGAGGATCCTGATGTGATCCCAGGGCAGATGGAATATGTAATCCATCCAGCATGTTCTGGTTCAGCCCTCCCAGTTAGACGTGCCTGAAAAAACTCCCCAAGGAGTGTCCAGGAGGAATCCTAACGCCCCAACCACCTCAAGTAACTCCTCTCAACATGAAGTAGCAGCACTCATGCTCATTATACATTAATACATGCTCATTCACATTCACAAGAGAAAATGCTCCTCTCTTTCTCAACAACTACAAACAATTGACACCAGCTGCTGTAGTGGAGCTTTGGTTTGTGTCCCACACATGACTTTAGTTGCATCATTAGGTGATCATGACAAAAAGCTCATGACCATCGGTGAGGTTTGGACTGTACTCTAGATTGACCTGTAGATTGAGAGCTTTTCAGTATTATCTTCAGCATTGTTTTTGTCTGTAAAAAATGAGGTTATATATTAACCATTGCAGAGGGTTTTGTACAAACGTGGAAACAATCAAGTTCAGGATTTGTGATCAGTTCAGCAACGTCGCAGATCTGACTACAATGACAATGACACGGCATTCTGAATTTGCAACGCATCTAATTGTACAGCTGTGGCTGGCCTTTTCTTCATAGCAACAGCTATGACTTATGGGTGCTGAAGCATAAGTGTCCAATACATCATAGAAATGGGAAAGTGTGATGTGGGAACAGAGAGGGAACACTAATTACTGATGGTCATATTAGAATCCTTTAGTATTGTCTGACACACTCTTAATTCTGATTTAAGCAACAATGACCTTCAAATGAAACTGAAATGAAAAATGCCAACATATGGATCCAACAAGTGGTCCCACCTCAGCCCCCTGTTATTGTGTGCAATATGATGTGAAGCAGGGTGCTGTGTGCGTCAGCATCCTAACAAATACCATTCTGTTTATCACATTGCATAGCCCGTTCATTCCAAACTCGGAACACACAACATTAAATTGGTGAAATGTGTTTGTGGCTTTTTTGGGAGCACAACAAGCACTGTATACTTCCAACCACCCCCCCACACAATCTCTGAACTGAGAGCAGGCTACCTCGGCCCACCCTGGTACTGCACAGCGCAGTATATTGTAACACGTGGCTCCCCGCTGGGCTTGGATGTGGAACTTGGCATTATTAACGGTGTGGATGTTTAACGAGGGAGGATGGTGGGCAGGTAGAATGTTGTTTTCCTTCATGTTTTCCTCTACAATCTGCATCTGACTTTGGAAGTATATGTTGTAAATAATATGCCTGGTGACCACACCAAGCGCAAACTGCCTCTATCTGATGTTCTCTTAAAATGACCATTATGATTTTCCATGTTGATGACCATTAACTACAAACTGGATACATTATACATTAGAGATGAACATTTTCCAGTACACCATAATGTCTTGGATTGATTTGCTTCTTTCAAGACTGCCGGTGGTTTTTATTAATTTCACTGAAGTTTGAGAAACATTTTGAAACATTGATCCATTTACCTTGTGTTAATGAAACAGAATTCAAGGCTGATCAGAAATTCGATTTCAAAGAGCTGCCAACAAGCTACTTTTTGAAAACCAAAAACAATGGCAAATTCCAATTATGTCCACCTTTACTTACCGTTTAACTTCCAGGTTTTACTTTTGGACAGCATGTCTCGTAAATGACAAGTGCTATCAAAATCTTTGACAAAACATGTGGCCAATATAATGGTCAGTCTGATGGATTCCGATCTCAGACTGAAACATGTAAAACCACCAGTATGGTCCATAAAGGGTTCATTATGCGCCAGGCAAATCTGTTTATATCTGTTCTAAATAGCCGAGGTGGCGAGTAAAGCTTGGGACGATAGCCTCCTATTATCGCTTTCTCGATCTCTCTCCAACAATCCCTCTCTGTTTTCTGCGTGTCTTCGTAGTCCTGACGCAGTAAATAAACGGGAATTAGAAAACGCCCTTTCGTACAGTCTCTCCCTGAAGGCATTTGTGATATCATACTTGGGTTGTACAAACAAAAAGTAGTAAAAACATATCAAATCTTGCCTCGTGTCTCACCTCTGCACACCTGGCCAATCAATGCATAAAGTGGGCTTGATTTTCAGATTGTCTATTGTATCACTAAGCAGCTTCATAATAAACACTTAATACGACAAAATGCAGAGGACAAACGTTTAGGGTAACAGCAAGGTCAGTTTACTGTAGCCTCAAGCTAACCTTTTGAAAAACTTTGTTTTGTGATTGTTTAATTTGTTTCAGATAAACAAATAGGTTATTCAGATTCTGTGCAATAAAAATCTGGCCCATGGCCTTGGAAAGCCCCATTCAGCCCTTCTGTGGTGGAGTAGCAATTTTCACTACATCCTGAACAGCTTTGAACAAATGCCAAGTACTGTATGTGTGTGATCTGCGCTTTGACGTTTCCCTTTCTTTTTTCCTTTATTGCCTGAGTGTTTTAACTTCTCTAGTAAAGGAGCATTACAACCTTCAAGGGGAGCCAGCCACGCACCTTGGAAGGATTAAGAAGCTGTTTTGTTTTATGTTTCAGAGAGCTGTGTAAAAGGGCTATTTGGGTTGCATGTGTATGCATACATCTCCACGTAAATACATGCATATGGGCACAGAATTACTCATCCAATCTGGAGAACACACATTCCCTCAATACAGACACATACACACAAAAAAATTCAATACCTTAAAGGCTTCAACACTGATCGTCACACAGAAATTGGTTTTAGCTAGAAATATTTCCACAATTATTTTTCCAAGGAAATATCCTGTGTGTTGTCATTTCTAGCAACAGCAACAGCACTAAGCATCATCATCATTACATTACATTACAGAGCGACTTACAGTGAACTAACTACAGGGACAGTCCCCCTGGAGCAACTCAGGGTTAAGTACCTAACTCACAACCTTCTCGTTTGGAAGGCGTACCACCAGACCACTAGGCCATCACAACCATCATGTTTGCCTCCTACTAACAGTCAACGTTGTTGTTTTTTTTAACAATGACCAAGATCGTTCCCTAACCTTAACCTCAGCTAGAAAAAAAAAAAAAAAAGTTTAATAAATATTTTTTGTAAAAGTTAGAAGGAGTTTTGGAAGGCTATGACAAATGTGCCCAGAGTAGAAGCCAATTGGGCTCTGAGTTGTGAGGACCAGGAGTGAGAAGCACTCAACACAACACGGTTCAGATGATTTCCTATGAAATCTGATCTGCAGTGCAAAGGCTGGTAGATGCTCATTTTGCCACTAATGGTTTGATTGCTTTGGTTATTTGCCTCTTCTTACAGAAAATCAAATAAAGTTAATTAGAGACCCGATGTAATTACAGCAAAACAAAATATGTATTTTTTTAAACATAACACTGTCATATTATCACCATATAAAGTTATTATGACACAATAAACAACAGCAATTAACTCATTAAACATCAAGCAGAACATGATAAGCATTCAATAAAAGTTGTGTTTCTTACAAATTGATTAATATAATAAGTCCAGTGTTCACTGTCTAGCTCTGTTTTGCTCAGAAGTGCTGAAATGCTTTGTAGAGCTGAGAGGAAATGCAGAGTTGAGTTGGTCTGTGGGTCGACCAATCCACTTTACATATTGTCATTTGGTTCTGATTCTGATTAATCTCTTTTGATGTTAAAGAAGTTGCTTAAAAGTTACGTGTCTCTTTTTATATCTATACCTCTCTTTGTCAGGCATCTAAAGAGGGGGTCGTTTTTCAGGCTGACTAAGGAACGTGAGACAGAACGGGCACCCCCTAATTACTACATATGTATAAACTTGAGTGGCATATGAAACTGGACCTTCAATTATATAAAAAAACATACCTTGTTATGGCATACAAGACTAAGCTATTAAAATAATAATAATAATAATAATAATAATAATAATAATAATAATAATAATAATAATAATAATAATAATAATAATAGTAATAATAATAATAATACACAGCTGTAGCAAACTAGTTCCCCATTGTGGATAGGTGCCGCACAGTGATTTAGCACAGGTTAGCTAGCTCACGTGATAGCACGAGGATTCGTGTGTAACCGTTAGACTATCATCAATGTTGTGTAAATTAAATGGGTTGTCTTTTACGAATAGTCAGATTTATCTTTGCTAATAACATGTTGGATTAATGTTACAGTTCTGGGTATTTTCAGACAAAACAAAACATTAAAAACAATATCAAACAAGAATATGGCGGCCCCCATGCAGTAACTCTGAGGACCCTCTAGGTGTCACAAACCTGCCGCTGAAGACCCGTGATCTAAAGTATCTAGGCTAACAAGGGCTGCTAGGTAACGGCAGGGAACCCCAGTGTGGTTAGCCAAGAATGGTCGAATACAACATTTCACCCTGTCAGACACACAACCCTCCTCCAACATACGCACACACACCACTCTCACTCTCTCACTCTCCTCATTTCCTTCTGCCTATATAACTCTTTGTCACCATGTAAGAGACCAGATTGACCCACTAATGTGTCTTGCCAACCAAACAACAACCCTGATGCAGCTGAAACCAGATTACTCCAGTTCTCCGTGGTCAGGCACTGAGGGAGCAGAGAGAGGGTGGCGGGTGGCTCGGCTTTATAACACCAGCACACGCAGACGCACACACACACACACACACAGAGTTTCAAAGTGGAGAATCGAGTGTCTCAGGCAAGAGATGTCCCCTGGGTTTGGATATTTTCTCTCTTTGTTTGAAATCAAGAGCTCAGCTGTGGGGCAAAATGTACTATACCTTTTGATAGCCACAGTTTCAACAGACGGGAGCTAAAGAGGAGTTTAAGGGGGAACAGTAGTAAGATGGAGAAAAGTGAAATCATACATTTTAAAAACAGGGTTTCTACACCTTTTCCAAAGTCAAATTCAAGCACTTTTCAAGCACTTCAAGGTGCACTTTCAAGCTTTTTCAACAAATTACATATTTATACACAGTATATACCGGATACTTATTATTGGACTTCTTAATCACATTAAATTGAATATTATTGTGCTATAAACAACCCATATTATGTTTTGTGACAGCATTCTACAGAAGGGCTCCAAATTAAAGAAAACACAACAAAGTTTCATGTTTCAAAATGTGTCACCTGTTTGTAGACTTAACAACCCTATACAACCTAAATTCCAGTTTCAAGCATTTAATTCAAACTCCAGGCACTTTTCAAACCTTGAAAAGACACATTAAGATTCAAGTGTTTTCAAGGATTTCCAGTACCCATGGAAAACCCTGTAGAAAAGAGGGTATTGAAAGCTAGAGATACAAAGCAGCAAAAGAAAAGCAGGAAGACAGGAAGAGGTAAAAAAATAAGGCTTAGTGAGTGTAACAGAAGAGGAAGAAATTAAAAGACTGAGTGAAAGAACAAAACAGGAAGAGAAAATTAGCGGCATACGACAAATGAAAGAAGGAAGCTGAGAACAAGAGAGATGAGGAAAGGAAACAGACACCAAGATGCAATTGAAGAGAGCAGTGATGCAACCTGAGTGTGTGTGTGTGTTGGGGGTGGATCGTGACACCAGGATGTTACAACAGGGTTATGTCCTTGCTTGTGTAACTACTGTCCTCCACACCATGTGCCAGAATGGATTGGATCAGATACCCACAGCGGTTCGATCACGTCAACAGATGGTTGTACACTGCTCAGGAGCAGAACTAACGCATGCCATTACACCAGACTGGGACATCCAGTATGCAACTAAAAGTCCATGACCTCCCATGTTAGATGTAGATCATGTAGAGCATAGGTCTTCAACAGGGTGAGGCACTGCAGGGGGGGGGGGGGGTCGCAAAATTGTTTGTAGATAAAGCAAATATATTTTTATAAAAAATATTTATTTTTATAAATATTTATTTTTCCCAAAATAATTATTTGCACATTCACATCCCCCCGTCGCACAGAACTCACTCCGACAGCACCCCCCCTCGTACAGAACTCCGACAGCACCCCCCCGCGTACAGAACGTCACAATCACATTGACATTGTCATAAACATGACATCATATGCTGTATGTAATCTTCAGTGTAAGCTTTGAATATTGACATTTTTCAAATTTGTATTGAGGGCAGTATTGAAAGGTGTAGAGTTGTCATGGTGATGGTAGTCATTTAGACATGTGAGATTTAGTTTCTCTGACAACATCTGTGAAATTTGGTGCTGTCTATGTGTTGCTTCCAAGATCCATTGCAGCATCTGATTTGATATTAGCACCTTAGTCAAGAATTTTCATTCAGATGTAAATGAGAAACTCAACTACTGTCAAACCTGTTTGCTCAGCTAAACGTTTCCTTACTCAATCTAATTTACTGTCCTAAGTATACGTATGTGTGTGAATGGGAAAGTGTAGAGTCCTCTATAGTGGATTAGCATAGCTTCATATGTCACTCCATCAAGAAAACAAGGTCCAAGACACTTAATGTTGGTTTTCACTTTTACTTGTCATCCATCTGTATGCTAAAGCAACCTCCCACAATCTTTCATTAGAACCACTCTTGTTGAAATCAAAAGCACAGCAGGGTTACCTTGTCCATTGGAGTAGTAGATCCACTTTTCTTTGACCTGCGATCGAGGCACAGATGTTTTTTTCTGAATTGCCTTCTCAATGATGCTGCTAGGGTCCTGCATGGGGCCCTTCTTCAGCACGTGAGAGCTTCGCTTCACGCTGCAGATCACGATCACCACCAGCACCAGCAGGAGCAGCAGCACTATCATCCAGGGGAGGTGCTCGTTGATGTCAAAGTGATCATGTGTGCTTGGCCTTGGAGATCCCCTGCGAGTGGGCCTGTAGTAGCTGGAGACCCCACTTCCACCACCTCCGCTCCCCTGTCCGGCTACCTTGCTGATACCCAGCCCTACCCTGACTACTTCTGCACCCTCCAGATCCTCCATCCCCCTCTTGTTGGGGCCTGTCACAGGGTCAGAATTGGGTTGCCCGGGCTCGGGCTTAAGTTCTAAGAGATGCTTGTGAGCTGGAAGCGGTGGAATCCGCGGAGGATCACGATTTTGTGGGATTGGAGCGCCAGGCCAGTTGAGGAGTAGCCCCTCTGCATGGTGGTCTTCCCTACCCGGGTTTCTCCTTAGTTGAATGGCTGCTGACTGACTGTAGGTGCCTGTGATGAGAGAAAGGGATTGATATAGACGAAGATACAGCAAGCAAGAAGATGAGGGAGAACAAAGCAAAAAGACAAGATAGTACAGAAGTAGGAGATGAAAGACAACACAGAGAGAGAAAGAGGAAATTAAATTCACTCACTTGCTTAACATAGACAATGAAAACAGAAGGCGTCACGGGAGGGAATCCTAACACTTTAATCCATGCAAGCAATCTAGTACACAAACAGAAGGAGGAATAACCTTCCCCCTGCTGACTTCCTCCATCATTGGGTGCCAACCCAGTGTGCACTGGAGCCCAACTGATACTTGATTTGTCAGGCTGTTATCAATGTCTAAGACTTGAAAGAGCCATTTTTTTTATTCACTTAGGATTCCTTACATTTGTTTATTAAAGATTTGTGACCAAGATATGTAGTAAGCAGGACATTTTACTTTTTTTTTTTACATTTTACTTTTATTTACAACTATTGGTTTCAACAAAGTGGCGAGTGAATGAGGTACAATCCAAGCCACAACAGACGGAGTAGGAGAAGCCACTGAAAATACAGCAAGTGCCACAAGGCTCAGTTTTGAATTCCACCTGATACAAGTATTACAGATGTGTAGGAAATCATATTTTTTGCTTTCTGAGACAAAAGACAAAAGGCATATTAGGTGATCTTAGGTTTGGTCATCTTGGAAGAGGTAGGGCTTAAACAGTTTTCAAAGACAGAAATGAATGCTACTGACCAAATCAAGTTAGGTATCTAATTTTACAACGAGGGGACACTGCAGGAGAAGGGTTTGGATTGAGATTGAGACTAGCTGATGTACATCGCTTGATCGTTGCAAATGAGAAGGCGAATACACCTGAATGATGGTAGGAGTTCAAATAGGTGGGTATCATTGGATACGCGAGCATTAGTGACTTGAACTTAATGTGAGTCCTACACATTGTGGGTCTTACCACGCATACTGGCAGCACTACAGTAGTCAAGGCAAGAGATGACAAGGAGTTAAGTGGCACACTCAGTCAGGTAAGACCTGATATTTCTGATGAACAGTGACAATGTTAGGAGTTGGTTCTTTAAGATAAACAGCCGGTGGCACTAATTCTCCCATTGGGTGCAATTCAACCATTGCAAAAGTAGACGCCGCAAAGAGATCATTTAAAATAAGCTACACTCAAACCTGAAATATTAGAAAATCATGTAGAAAACATGATGGAAATATGATATGTTTTGTTTGTTTCATGAATTTACATATAAATCTTGGTATATTCCCGATACAAAAGTACAATTTGCCTGTACTCTTTCCACCACGCTGAGGCCCAGCTGTGCCACACTCCCTAATCTCACAGCAGATGAGCTCTGAATTGCTCACCCCACAGTCCGTCCCTTGAATAAGTTTAAGCGTGGGCCAATCTAATCAGATTTAGAATTCCAACGCAGGAATAATTTGAAAAAAAACCAAAGGGATTGGGATGGACTAACAATTCACACTCGAACAAATCTCTGTAATCTGTTGAAACGGAAAAAGAACAATTAGGATTGTCCAGTTTGAAATGGACATATGGGCAAACAACTAAGATAGGACAGAAGTAAGAGTTGAGCGACAACACAGAGAGAGAAAGAACAACAACAGCAGGGACAGTGTTTTTCAGACATGGGAACAAACTGTAATGGTCACTCGATATTAATGCGTTATTAACCTCTATTGATTATGGCTACTGCTCGCTCTGTGCCTCTGTACTGCTGCTAGTGAGATTGGTGTTGTATAATGACATTAGATCATACATGGGCTGCTGAATGATTTTAGGATTGTCACTTGGATGGGTGTTAAAGCAGACAGGTACACAGGTGCAGGTCTAATTCACTAAGTAAGGCTGATGTTGTTGCTGGCAGCAAGAGGTCTTTAACATACCATTTCAACTTTTTTAGAGTAATACAGAAGACTTTCAGGTGATGTAATGCACCCTCAGCAACCATAGTGGGAGTTTTGTGTGGACTTAATACAACTAAAGCGTCACAGTAATGAAATTGTCATTACAAATGCCTTCATCCTAATATCTAGAGATCAGAATTAGAGAGAGCAATTTGTTTGGCTATTTGCTGACAAATTCAAACTGTGATATAATGTTTTTATGTTTTTTATAGATTTGAATATTTATTCAAATCATCACTTTTATCATTCAAAGTATCAATATTGAAAAAATATCTTTGATGGAGGATTCCATCTTTTCTTTTTCTGTCGAGGCTGTAAACAATACAACTACTTTCTTCTGCTATGATAAATGTGCGTTTACTGACATGGTGATATGTTCCATGTACAAGTATCTCCGTGTCTTTAACCCAGTTGATATATATTTAAACATTCACAAACAAATTCTGTGCTGGACATCTATGGTTGCTAGGGAGATTTGTGATGTAACTTTTGTCACTGCTGCTATTGTTGTGTAAAGTGTTTAAAGACAACTCTTTCTCTGCTCCTTTTCCACCCTCTCCACTGACAAAAACACAGGTGATATGGGGTCAAATTAACTGTCTGAGAAGCCATCGATCCCATGCCAACACAAACAGTAGTGACAGTATTATAGGTGCGGGGGTCTGTGTGTCAGGAGGGGTATGGATGGTTGATTCTGAGAAATGACCGGCTGACTGAGACAAGACTGATGTAAAGACAGTAAGAGATATAACGAGGGAGGAAGGAGGACAAAGAACAGGAAGACAAAAGAGAAAGAGAAGGAATTTTCACATTGTCCCGTCTAGGATGGTGATAGAGGAAGACTGAAATACCCATAACTCCTCTTGACCACACATAGTAACATTCCTAAGATAGGGAGCTGCCTCCAATTTGTTTCCATACCTACGAATGTCCTTTTTCAGAAATTCCAAATGTCATTGACGTAATGATGCTGCAACAGCAACTTGAGCAATAATGCGTATTAATACTAAATACTCTATACACAAAAATCTGAAAAAGATGCAAAAAATATTTAAGACTTTGAGTCTTGAGTCCAATTCAGTCAAAGTAACAGTTCAACAGTATGCTGAAGTAAATGTAAGAACATTTTGATTATTTTACTGATTCTTTATTCACTCTTTTAAAAAGGCATTAATGTTTTATAAAACTGTTTCTTATAGGGGAAAAGTATAAATTAATGTTATATAGAGTGCAGCAGAAAGGCAATTACCTTAAATGTAAGACTGGAGGCAGAGGGAAACTAAAAAGTGCTTCAACTGTCTTTATTTAATCTGTATACAAACAGCAAAGTCAAAATGACAGTTTGTGGTTTTAAGGGGAGTTATGTGTTGCAAAGATTTATCTGTAAACTCGGGCTAGCAACCTGCTGCTGAATGATTAACTGTTTTTCTTCAAGAAATAGTTAAAGCCCAAAATGTTTATACATACATCTCTTAAGCGAATAGAGCCAGGCTGTGAGGCATCTTCTCTTCTATACTCATATCAAGAAAGGGAAATCTTCCCAAAATGTTTAACTATTAGGTTGCCATTGAAATACTGAAGAAATGATATCCATACTTAGGCTCTTATTAGGGTAAATCAGTCCATTTCAGGGGCTGGCCCATCTCAACAAGCCATAACGCCACATGAAGCCATGTGAAACGTATATTCACAGTAATTAACGTTCTCAGAATTGGACATTTTAAATGGCAAAGAAAAAACAGTGTCCCTCACCTTTATGTGCAGGTCCACTTAGTGATGATGGAGGAGTTGATGAAGAAGGGTCCTCTGCAAGCACAGCCTGTGCAGGCCCCAGTAGGGTGGTTGTGGAGACAGGCGCAGATGAAGAGGTAGAAGGGGGTCCACAGACGTTATCTGTCTCTTTAGTCCCTGGTGTGAGCTGCACCAGTCCCTGAGCTTGACAGTCTGTGTGAGTTCGGCACTTCACCACACTCGACTCCATATCTGAGAAAGTCCCCTTGGTGCACGGCCTACAGAGCACGTCGTCTGTTTCACTGCCCCGTCTTTTAACCCTGGTCCCTGGTGGACACAGCGAATGGGGCTTACACTCTGTGTCACCATGCCCAAACAAAAAGCTGTTGGTGGGACATGTGCAGACTCGGTCCTGGATGGGAGTGCAGATCACTTTCTCAATGAAGCCTGCAGGACACGGAACCCGACAGGGATGGCATTTCTGCAGCCCATTCTCGCCCCTTGTAAAGGTGCCTTCAGGGCAGCGGCTGCACTCCCTAACAGCTGTTGGGGAGCAGTGGACGGACACATGGGTCCCTGCAGGGCACTTGTCACAGACCAGCTGGGTGCCCGAGTCGGGGTCGGTGTGCTGATAGTGGCGGGGAGAGAGGAGGGATCGGTCAGCTGGGCTGGATGTGGTCAAAACCCGGGCTGAGATGTCAACCACCACTGTACATAAGAGCTGAGAGGAGAAGAAAGTGTGGAAGTTAAAGAGAAATCAAGAAAATGGCAATAATATTTAGATATAGACATTTGAAATATAGGTCACAAAATAAGATATCTGCAAATGTTTCCTCTGAATGGTCCTTGCTTTAGGGAGCATCAATTCTTAGAGCTGTGTTAATATGCCAAAAGATCAAACTCACAAAGTTGTATCCTTATGGGGAACATGAGAACATTATCAAGGCAAAGTGTCTGTCAGTTGGGGCACTAACTAGGGGTGTCGCAATATACTGGTATTGGTAATGAACTTGATATGTAAAAAATGTAATAATGATATAATTTTAATAGATTAATAGATTTATGAATTGTTAACATCACAATCATATCGTTATCGTGAATTATTTGGATATCGTGACAGGCCTAATCCACCAAATACAGAAATGGGAATTTTAGCCAAAGGAAGAACAATCAAGAGGAGACCAACATCATTAAGAGTCCTCATCCAGAGACAATGAATCCCCACAGAGTTAATAGTAAGCTGACAAGATTCTGGATCCTTTTCTGGATCAAAGCTGCTGGACAGATGGATGGATAGACGGACGGACAGATGGACAGCTGACTGGACAAAGAAACAGACAGAAGGACCAAAAGCGCCCAATTCCTAACTAATGGAGACTCCTTTTCACTCTATTTGCCAAAATAAATGTTTGATTTCGGGTTTGTAAACGGACCGGGTCACAAAGTAAGAGATCAGCAGTGAGCAATCCATTCGCACATATTTCTTATTTTATAAGTTGGTAAGAAGCAGGCATACGTGAGTTTGCTGGTTTTGGGTTACATGGACTCTGAAAAGTCCAATTTCCGGTGCTGCTATTTAGGTTCCCAATAGATGAGGCTGCTTTGATAAGATTTGTAGGAAAATATCTCTTTAAAAAACCCATTTAATCCAGCATCCTTCCATGCACTCAGTCCCACGACTCATCCAGTCCTTTTTAAATGATGTGTCCAGCAGTGCACATTCACTTTACAAATGTCTTTTCTGTTCTTCTTAATACACATGGAGTATGACTCTAGTTTTCCTTGTGGTTTTAGTTTAGTATAGTTTTTTTCAGGCCCCACTCTCACCTCTGCTGGGAAGCTGACAGCTCATTGGGTTTAGGAGAATCCCCCCCCCCCCACACACACACACACACACACACACACACACGCTGAGTCATGTCAGAGCAATAACATCAGGCAGCTTCCTATCCAATAATGCTCGAAGGCTGACAGTGCTTTACTGTTTGTTTGTTTTTAATTCAACAATCGCAGACAAAAGTGCTTCATAAATGTTATAATTCAACTTATATATATATATATATATATATATATATATATATATATATATATATATATATATGAAGTTGAATCAATCAATGAGTGCAGTTAATCTGACGTTGCCCAACCCAACAGGTGACTGTAAGGAAAATGAGCGTTGGGAGGGAAAACGTATTATTTTATCATGTGTCATAGTGAACCTATTGACCAATAGGAGCACAGAACAATTAACATGGCAAAGCAAAGCACGACGACCCTCTTCTACCAAATCGACAAGGACGATGAATGGTCCCAGCTTTATTTTCCTTCATCAAACTGAGTTTCCATACTGCAGGTGGATAAGTAAGGTCGGACCTTGGCACCTCCCTCCCAATCCCCTATGTACTTCAAGGTTTGCCTAGTATGCTGCCATGTATCGCAGCCAAGTCACAGCAAGACATTTTGACTACGATTGCCTGATAGGACGTAGAAGAGGAAGAGGAGGATACACAGTGAAGCACAAATAAGGATGGAGACGGGTGGATCTGTGTGCAAAAATGTGTGTTTAAGTGTGTTCTTCCCTGCAGTGTGTGTATATAGACAAATGTGAATAAGCGTCCCTTGTGTGTGGATGCAGAACAAGCAGTTCTGGTGCTGTGATGCACTGAGGGGAGAATGTTGCTGATGACGCACATGAATGTTGGTCATCCATGAGCACTGAACAAAAGCATTAGTTTAGGGTCATACCAATATAGTACAAGTGTATCAAGTTTCCTTCAGAAGTGAAGAGGTTAGGGGGCCAATGAACTGGCTCACATTCAAATTAGGATGTTCAAATAATTAAAACACAATTCATGATGTGTAAGTAATCCACTACGGAGAAAATGTTGAAGTTTTTTCCGAGACGTCGAGGAAGATAGCCATTTTAGGGTTAGTGCTAATAAGAATAAAGCAGTCCATTCTTTCACCGCTACATTGACCTTCCACCGCACCACCCATCGGCTCTTTGTGTTCATTCTCAGAACCTCATCCATAAACATCAGAGCATGTTGTCGACGTGCTGCTCATAACTCTGTTGCGTCAGTAACATCAATGCATTCATTCACATCAACATTCAAAGTGAAACGCTGGTAGAGAACGCACCCAGCTGTAAATGGGAACATTTAGCTTGTTACTAGACAATGCATGCCCCCCCCCCCCCCTATCTGGCTCTATTTGCTTGTTTGTAGAGTTGTATTATTGAAGCAGCATGCCCTGGACATTGCCATAATTGAGGTATATCACTCACTATTTAATTTGAGTTTGTGGAAGAGAAGGCTTGCTTTTCAATGAAACCCGTGGTGCAGATTTTGTTTTTGGGGAAACGGGCTTATTAAAAAATAGCACATGTCAAAAAGAGTCAAGAAAAGGAGCTTAATAACAAATTTTTAGGTAAACACTGACATAGATAATCACACGACCCCTCTATGGCTCATTCTACCTATCTATCTGCAAGATCATGAACATGCAATACTGTATGTAGGCTGGACATCATGCGAACTGAAACTGAAGCAGCTAACCTAAATGGAATTTCAGGTTCCTATGTTCCCAGGTTCCTATGTTCGCAGGTTCCTATGTTCCCAGGATCATATGTTTCCAGGTTCCTATGTTCCCAGGTTCCTATGTTCCCAGGATCATATGTTCCCAGGATCCTATGTTCCCAGGATCATATGTTCCCAGGTTCCTATGTTCCCAGGATCCTATGTTCCCAGGTTCCTATGTTCCCAGGTTCCTATGTTCCCAGGTTCCTATGTTCCCAGGTTCCTATGCTCCCAGGTTCCTATGTTCCCAGGTTCCTATGTTCCCAGGATCATATGTTCCCAGGTTCCTATGTTCCCAGGTTCCTATGTTCGCAGGTTCCTATGTTCCCAGGATCATATGTTCCCAGGTTCCTATGTTCCCAGGTTCCTATGTTCCCAGGTTCCTATGTTCCCAGGATCCTATGTTCCCAGGTTCCTATGTTCCCAGGATCCTATGTTCCCAGGTTCCTATGTTCCCAGGTTCCTATGTTCCCAGGTTCCTATGTTCCCAGGATCCTATGTTCCCAGGATCCTATGTTCCCAGGTTCCTATGTTCCCAGGTTCCTATGTTCCCAGGATCCTATGTTCCCAGGTTCTTATGTTCCCAGGTTCCTATGTTCCCAGGATCCTATGTTCCCAGGTTCTTATGTTCCCAGGTTCCTATGTTCCCAGGTTCCTATGTTATACCTTTTAAAAAGTGTATTAACGCTCATGTTGTGCTAGAAAGAGGCACGTACCTTTTGCTTTCAAAGGGTCAAATTTGAACTAAAAATGTGTAAATGAATCACAAAACAAGAATAAAGAAACATTTTTATCTAATATTATATTTTACTTCATAATTAAAACGTTATCTCTTTATAACCACAAAATCTACATTATTATTATTTTTTTCAATTTTGTGATCCAAATGCCTCATTAACTTTGCTGTTGAAAATGTCATCAAACCAAATCATCAAATTATCAAAACTAGCGGAAGATCTGCCCCACAGAGAACATTGTTTTTTAATGGAATACAGCCGATGACACAGCTCTGTGTGCAGCTCCGGTTTTAAGCCAATGAAGATAATTACTGCAACAGCTGCTCTTCAACATGTCAGGGCAAGAGTAGTAAGGTAATAACAGCAAAATAGATGCTCCTATTTTGGTCAGTGTGTGTGTCTCTCTGTATTCACTGTGAGTGCCACTCCCTCCCAATCAGACACAAGCAACCAGTCGTTTGTCACTGCATTTGCTGTTTGCCATTAGAAAATAAAACGCCAACAAAGACACAAAAAGCAGAAGAGGAGATAAAGTGCAGCACTGGCACTTTGTTAGTACATCCTCTCTCTCTCTCTCTCTCTCTCACACACACACACACACACACACACACACACACACACACACACACACACACACACACACACACACACACACACACACACACACACACACACACACACACACTGCCACCTCTGCAGCTCAGCAAAGCATGAATCAATTGCAGTCTGAGTGCTGCCAGCCTTCCTCTTATTATGCCAACTTTGTCTCTGTATCTTGCCGCACTGCTTATAAACTACATCACCTGGTGCACCAGCCAATCAGACAGCCAGACACAAGGTGATGAGAGAAGAACTGGCCTCTCGTTATATCGCTTTACTCCCACATTGGTACGTCCAGCTCCTAATGCACTGCAGTCCTTTTCACGGCTAGCAATGCTGATGGCACGCCCACACAGCAGACACAACAAATTGTGTTTGGATGAAGACTTTACTTAACATCTGCTTCAAACGGTTCTCAATGTACTATTAAAGGGGCATTCCACCAACTTTACAAATGAAGATCAGCCCATGTAAGCGTTTGTATAATGTCTTGTGTAACTCTGGAGAAGCTTTGTAAAGTCTGAGAAAATCAGGGTTATCCAAAAAAAAAAAATCTGATTGTATAGAAGACTGAGAATATGACAACTTCTCACTTGATGTATTACCGTAGTAAACATTGTACACATGAGTTTACAGTCTCAATCGCTAGTTTCAAGTGTTCCCTAATACAGCCTGATGTTCATTAAGGGAATTATGGTAAAATAGACGATAGAGCAGTGAATGCTTTAGGGCGTGGCTACCTTTTTGATTGACAGGTTGCTATGGCATTGTCTGGTTTTCGTCTTAGCAATTTGACCCTTTCACAGACCAGTCCACAAACCAGTGGATGATGTTACGGGGACGACGCCCACTTCTATGATTTTGAAACTACAGGTAAATAGTGACTATTTATGAATATCTGGTGCGACTCAATCCCAAGGACTTTATTTTTGCTGGGGTTTTATCTGCTGGCGGACTTTTCATCTGATGCCTCTGTGACTCACTGACAGAGTACAGGACAGACCACAAATAGAAGGTAGAGAACTGAGGGTGGAGTCGTGGAGTCAGGCAGCGCTTGTTTGCAACATTGTGCCACCACTGCACCACTGCAGAGCAGGTTCCTGGTAAGCACACACACACACACACACACACACACACACACACACACTGAAACAAACACCTCAACAACCCGACTTTGTGACTAACAGGCTGAGCTGAACACCCTGTAATTCTACCCCCAGCAGCAGTAACAGGCCAATGAGAGACACGCCCAGGACCCTATTTGCTTCGAGGTATTGGAGCAGAAGCACATCTGATCAGTCAGATCTTTTTTTAGGTGAGAGGCAGTTCAACCTCAACCTCTTTTCGCTTCCCTGTTTGTGTGTAAGCAGACGGTTGTCTGACCATTGTTGGCATGTGATGGGCCAGGGCTGCACGCATACTTCATCAGACAATGTTTGTTTTGACTGGTATGAGAGTTAAGACAGCACATTAATACAGCAGTAGAGAGGGCGGGGCGATATGGACAAAATCTTCATTCATTTCATATCTCGATAACAATTAATATCCTGATATAGCATGTTTTCTGGTAATTCAATATATAAAAAGTCTATGAAATAAGCACATGGTAAAGTTAAATACCTGACAAATAAAAAGTCCTGGGTATTTTCTCATTTTAATAACCTTAGTGCAACATGAACAGAACAGTTTTAAGTGAAATTATAGAGAAAAGATCAATTAATACAGTCCGAGCCTATATCGCCATAGAAACAATATAGAAAAATATATACGAAAGACATTTTTGTATCACTTTGATGATATATATCGTCATATTGCCATAGCCCTAACAGTGGATGAGGGAGTGTTTATATGGGTGTGTTTTCTCTTTTTAACACATTTAATATTCAACAACAGTCTGTGTCCCTCCTTTGTGTTGTCTGCATGTGTTGCCTAGAGAGCATATTGAAATACCAATGCATTATTGATGCCGTATCTTATTAGAATTACAGTAAGCAGCCAATGTCTCATGACGAAAACATCTGTGACGTCACTCATACTTTAGTTATGAATCCTGTAGATTATTATTTTCCACCATCTTTTTCAAGTACTTCAACCACAATATTGCAAGTTTCAGCTAATGTTGCGTGGAGCCTTGTTAGAGCAGAGATGGGATGGCATCCACCACAACAGGAAGTGACGAATTGAAACATCTGTCAATCAAGCTAAATTACTCAAAAAATGCCTTTCTTTCATTCTCTTTTCTGAGAGTCTTTCTTATTAAAGTAAGAGCCTTAATTAAACTAAGACCTCTCAAGGTTCCATTTTTCAGTGCCAACTTTGCATCAAGAGAAAGAAGTAGGGGGTTTCTCCATTGATTTCAATATTATTATTATGAATTAGTAATTATTATTAATATGTTCAATACAGTTGTAAAATGTCTTCTGTGTCTCTGGAGGAGCTTTGTCAAGTCTGAAAGGAAGAGGCCTGATGATGTCATAGTGGTTTAATCAGGGTTGTCTCAGCAAAAAATGTATAATATAACATTTTAAACAGAAAGCTGTGGATGGGGACTTTGTCAAATGTGGACCTTCACCAGGCCAGCAGACACTGACAAGACACTACCATTATGGAAAATGTAGGATTCAATGTTTATGGAGCTTGACCCATAATAGGGACTAAACATGTGGATATCTCAGCCTCTGCTACCGCCTCTTTCTTAAATCTTTCTCTTGCCCCTAACTTTGAGGAAGTGAAATACTGCATATCTGGAGCAGCCCTTTAATGTAGTGTTGCTTCGCTTCAGCATTCAGCCAGGTGTTTGGGTAGAGTTTGGGCTGTTGATAAAATAAAAACCCCTCTTCTAACACAGAGAATGCTTATTTCTTCAAATAGTTCTCTTTAACCTTTCCAAAGAGGATACAGAAAGTGTTTTATGCGAGAATGTTTTTGTGCATGCTATCAAAACTGCTGAATCATGACTTTTTGTGGTCTATTAATTATTTCTACTGATAGTAACCCTCCTGTTGATCCCTTTTGTGGTTCATATATACAGATAAAACACTGTTGTAATTGACTTTATAATACTATGCAACACTTTTAACCACTGCCTGAAATGTGGGCCGCCCCATGACTACAACACGAAAGGGAAAATGAACAAACACACCTGAAACAAGATGTGAACGACAACATCCCAAAAACTAAGCAGTTAAGGTGCACGTGGACAGACCTCGTACAGTCTGCACACTTGTGTGTCGGACCACGTTTGTTACATAATGTATGTTCATACAAATGTTTGGGTGTGGGTGGTATGTTTGTGTGTGGCAGAAAACATGTAAGCTGTAATTACTATCCAATTTATGTAGGGCCCACCATAAACTCACACACACACACACACACACATGTGCGTGCACTCTTACATGCACTTACTCACTGCCCTCCCCCAACACACACACACACACACACACACACACACACACACACACACACGTTCCCCACACAGCACAAGCACCTGTTGCTGTGTGTCCCCATGTCATCCTGCACTGCGGTCGCGGCTTATTTCAGCTCAGAGAAAGAGACTCTGTTTGGATTCAGTCAAGCTACATTTATCAGTGACAATAGCCAGCGATGATTATTTATGTGTTGATATTTGAGTTTACTGCTTATGACTGAAGCAGGGAGCACTGGGAATAACTGTGCTCATCCTTTGTGAGAGTGTGACCTGCAAACATTAGTGTGTGGAGCCTTGGGTTCATTGTTTGGACTGATTCTCTTTGTTGTTGTATTTGTTAAGTGATAGGATTGATACATGTCATGATACAAGAAACTGATTTAGTATTAGTGTTCAGTGGCGATACAGGTGCTTTTATTTCACTTAAAATCTTATGAACCAGATAATGATTTAAGTGATGCCATTGAAGTTATGAGCTTCTTCATGTTGCAGAGCGTACGAAGTCTTAGTTCTGAAAATGGTCGCTTGGAGAGCCATCTTTCAATTTTAATCCTAATTTTGCATATACTGATATAATATATATAATATGTACTGTGACTGCAGCTTAATATTATGAGAGGTGAGCACCAAGGAGCATCACCAACTGCTTTTTAAATCGTACCACAAAAACACTAGCGAGCTGGGACACGAGTCTTTATCGTCAAAATGTGCCTTTTTTACAGCACAGATTTCATCTTGTCGAAACAAAAAAGAGCATATTGCGATCTAAATGCATGTATAGTGATATGAATACATGTGCTCATGTAGGCCTATATTTGTCAACATCAGAAACATTTAAGAGAGAGATTTTGTCTTTTCCTCATTATTCTCATTTTCATTGAAAGAATATACTAAAAGGATCATGGTGAATGATATGTTCTCTTCCTGGGCCTCCTACGATTTGAATATTGCACTAGTCCATTGTAACACATTGACATTTGGCACAGTCAAAGAGAGAAAGTATAACAACATCTTTATAAATTCTTTATATAAAAATACAAACCAGTGCTTATATAGCTTCAGCAACAACACGGGCCGGACCTGACAGCACATGTTTGTTTGGACCCTTCAGGTTTGGGTGGAGTAGAAGAACTCTACACTTTAAAGTTGCAGATATAATCTAAATGGATGTGGATAGCAGAGGAAGTTTAGTTTTTACTACAACGGGTGTTTGCATAGGCTGACGTGTTCACACAATATACATTTGCATTTAATATTCTTCTTATTCTGCATTTTTTAAAGGGTTTTTAAAAGAGCCTAGTCCTTAGAAGTTGGGTAAAAAAAATAATGTGTGGCCTTAAACAAACCTTTTCTGTTAAATTAAAAGTTAAAATTATCCCCACACATCTAAACTTTTTTTGAACACTTATACTTGGAAATATTGTGAATAAAAGCAGACACTTTGTAAATATCCAATCTTTACCATTATGGAGGAGACAAAGGACTCACTGAGGATGAGGAGACCTTGAGCACACGCAGCTACAGACTCAACTATATTCATCACATCACTGGCCTAACAAAGGGACACCTCCACCATGTGAACACGGGGAATCCTGTCTGCCATTATTACTGATCACTATGCTGATGATAATAACATGTATTTCCCCATTAAAACAAGTGCCATAGATCTCACATTGTTTGTCATGATCATTTCATTTAATTGGCTAAATAATCCCATGTAATTGTATTCATTTGATTTCCTTTTTGTTTTGTTTACATAAAGTCAAACCATGTCTTGGTTAAGACAGACAGTTAATGGAGAGGAGTCAATTGACTGACATTATTTCCAGTTGTTTGTGCGACACAGAGTGATACAGGGTAAACAATAGACTGCTGAGTGCCTTTTTTTTCTCCATCCTTCCACTGGAAACTATTTTGTGTTGTTCACCCGCAGGGGAATGAATGACACACTGCTTAAATCTGTCTCTCTGGAGTTAATTAACAGGAAAAGTTGGAAACAATTTTGGATACTTGATTTAAAGTTCAGTCTGGGACGGGAAAAAAAACAGGCACTGTCCCTTTAAATGGAGAACCTGCTGGATGAGTCCTTAGAATAAAGAATAATAACAAGCAGGGAGGTGAATGAAATGGAATGCTACTCACCACTGCGGACACATACATGGCAGACATCGTCCTGATTTACAAAATACAAGATGAGGGTCGAGCAAATGTCCTAGTTCAAGTTGTTTACTAGAGAAACACTTCTCATCTTTAAATGTTACTCATCATCATCATCATCATCATCATCATCATCATCAATCTCCTCCTCAGTTTACTGGAGGAGATAAGCTGAGCCGGGCTCTGGTGCAGCGACAATCTCAACTGCAGTGTTTTATAGTCCGTGCCTCCAGGTGGACCGGTTTCAGATAGTACGGGATCAGGGCTTGGTTCAGAAAGAACGCTGTGGTAATTCCCATAGCGATGATGGATGCGGGCCACACTGGAAACGCCGCCTCGCCCTGTCCAGGCTTTTTCAGTGTGCAGTGCGGCTCTCCTTCAGTGCTGCGGAGCGCCAAAGACACTGCCGCGGTGACGTGGACACAAAGGGGCGGGAGTTAGCAGCGCATCTCAGCCAATCGCAGCCCCTTAAAAGCCATGCACGTGTGTTGCAAAGGGGGGGCTCGTTCATGCAGGTGAAGCCGGGTTGAGGCACAGAACTGTCCTTGGTGTGCTGTGACACAGTCGCTGCTTTCCAAGTCACACACTTTTTCTTGTTAATGTTAGTATGCAGCTTACTGCAGCTGCCCTTACACACCGTGTAGGCTACTGTTGCATACAGTAGGAATGCAATTTGGACATACTACTTTGACATAACGCTGTGCATTGAACGTTTGACCCTTCAACTGTACCCTTCCAGGTATTTTTGACATACTGCATTTGACATACTTGGAAAACACAGTTTGATTTTATATTCTCTACTTTTGAATACCGATCATTCCACATCTTGTTTTATAACAATGTCAAGCAGAATCAAGGCTACTCATTTCTTTAATTAAAATTTTGTTTTATCTTCATTTTTATTACTATCAGAATATTGGTCCAAAATGAAACACAATGAGTCGTGATAACGAGGGACAGCTGATGAGGGACAGGTGAAAACAATCAGTGCGGTGCAGACAATCACCCAGGCGAGAAACACTCAAGGGCAGGCATCAAAGTATCTGAGGGCCAAAGTACCAACATAAAACAGGAAAATATCTGAAAACTGGAAAGCGGGACATAACACCACCGACCAATCTGCCGTTTTTGACGAGTCAGGAGTGAGAACGTGCCGAGTCATCCATTAAGCTCTACTGTCAGTTTTCCCCCCACAACAGCATGAGGACATTATTTGTGGATCTCGCTGTTGTTAGAATCTGCAGAGTAATGCTCAGCGTATGAATCATTTAATAGCCTGTGTGATCTTGTGTTCTAAATTTCAGGTTTACAAATGGCCTGCAATTCTTTTTTTAGCTCCTCTATGGAAGAGAGATGATAGTTATCCCTGGCAGGGATTGTGTTGATGTACCAAGCCTATGCAGTGTGCTGCACTTTGACCTACTGAAATGTTATCTGAGGTATTGTAATCATTTTGATAGTGAAAATATATTGGCATATTATCACCTTTTTATATAAAGTAGTTTAATTTGCCCAATGGACCTATTTTGCCATGTAAATATAAGAACTTCTGGTCCAGGTTCCTACTGGACATTTCTTTCATCATATTATCAAGCATGAACTGTGGGACCAACACTGTCCCATATGTGTCAGTGGATCAAACTTGGTGGCTGCCACACAGTCATCTGTTCTTAGCAGTCCCCGTCCTGCTGTGGAGATATCCAGACACAATGCGTGCACTGTTTTGGCCCGTCAGGCAGGCCGTTAGTAAACAGTCTGCACACACACAAGCTGGCGTGCCCATAGCCTCAGACTTTACTGCAAATAGCAGCAGCCGATAAAAGAGTGGAGCACCATCTGCCTTGCACGTGGAGAGGAAGCAACGAGAGAGGGAAAGGGGGAATAGATAAAGGGACAAAACGTGCCACTTTGTTTTTGCTGATGGGGGAAGAACAGAGTATAAGTGGGTCAGTGACTCAGTCGGATGACGGCAGAGGGCGAGAAAAGCCAGAGTGAGTTGAGGCAATCCTCTTGGATATTAGGCCATTAGAGCAGGATGCTTTGGATATATTGCACATATATCCTGACCAACACTGCTGCTCACTCATGCTGCAGAGCTGATGTTCAGTAGGCCAACAAGGATAATTCCATTTCATTACAACTTGGGTCTTAGTAAAACATGAGCAGTCAGATATAGGTTGTTAACAATCCCCCAGGTTAGTTTAATTTATTTAAAATAAACAGTAAAATTATAAACCAGAATTGAACCTATTGGACCGTACTTACTGTGCACAATCACAGTACGCACGGTCCAATATAAAACATGCACAGGTGTGACGTGGGAACTTAAAACCTCCGGTTCACATTCACATGGATGAATGGACTTTTTGTGTGAAGTAGGACACATCTCGTCTCCAGGAGTTAAACTTTTTGAAATAAAGAATATTTGCATGTTCATATATTCTGGATTTTTCAGTTAGGGAGAAGGGGAAGATATCATTGTAAGTGAATAATTAAACTTTGGTTTGTGGAAAAACATGTACAGTACCACCTTATAGTAGGCATTCTTTAAGTTTGTCTTCATTCTGGTATATTTGCAATGAAATGTTTTTAATGTTGAATCAACTAATTAACTTTTTGACCCCATCCTCCTCACGTTTTCACCTTCTCAACAATGGGTGTTCAAAGACATGTAAAGTAACCTTTGCTTCTTAATTAAGGCACTAGAGCAAATAGCTGAACAATCAATCAATAAATCAAATGTATTTGTCACATGTGATCATATAGGTACAATCCCGGTGAAATGTCTCCTAGCCTTTTCCTTGCAGCAGCTGGTGTAAAGCACAGCCTATTGTATGTTCAGCCAAACAAACCAACAGTGCTTCCTGTTGTGATATAGTAATCTTCACAGCACGTGTCTGTCGGGGGTCTACTGTAATCACTCGGTTCTGTTCTGACTTCATGCTTCATACAGGCCTCAGGCACAGGTCTCTGTGCCAGGAACCTGCTCATGTTTGCATTGAGAAAGATGGATGCTTCCACAGATGTATACTGTAGTTAGAGGTTTGTTAATGTTGTCTTTTGGCAATTCAAACAAACTAACCTAACCTAGACCATGTTGCTGACAGTTTACAACCTGCTTCACTCAAGTCTACATATGCCATAAAAGTTCAACTGTTTAAATATAATGTCAATATTTAAGCTACATGTCCATTGTCCTTGTATTTGTGCATCTTTGTGGGAACCATTAGCTTGTAGCATTGCATTTCCATTTCATTCCATTTTATACAACCTAAGCGAAGTTCCTCAAAGAAAGTATTTTGGTGTTTTAAGACTTCAGCAGCAGATGTCAAGAGGAGTCTCCTAGTAACAGACCGAACTCAAAGCAAAGTGTCCAACAGGAGGTGAGTCTCTTTGTTGTTGTTGTGAGTCTCTTTGTTGTCATTGTGAGTCTCTTTGTTGTACATGTGAGTCTCTTTGTAGTCGTCGTGAGTCTCTTTGTAGTCGTCGTGAGTCTGTTTGTAGTCATTGTGAGTCTCTTTGTAGTCGTTGTGAGTCTCTTTGTTGTCATTGTGAGTCTCTTTGTAGTTGTGTCTCTTTATAGTTGTTGTCATTGTGAGTCTCTTTGTAGTTGTGTCTCTTTATAGTTGTTGTGATTCTCTTTGTTGTCATTGTGAATCTATTTGTAGTCGTTGTCAGTATCTTTGTAGTCGTTGTGAGTCTCTTTGTAGTCGTTGTGAGTCTCTTTGTAGTCGTTGTGAGTCTCTTTGTATTTGTGTCTCTTTGTAGTTGTTGTGAGTCTCCTTGTTGTCATTGTGAGTCTCTTTGCAGTTGTGTCTCTTTATAGTTGTGTCTCTTTGTAGTTGTTGTGATTCTCTTTGTTGTCATTGTGAGTCTATTTGTAGTCGTTGTGAGTATCTTTGTAGTCGTCGTGAGTCTCTTTGTAGTCGTTGTGAGTCTGTTTGTAGTCGTTGTGAGTCTGTTTGTAGTCGTTGTGAGTCTGTTTGTAGTCATTGTGAGTCTCTTTGTAGTCGTTGTGACTCTTTGTAGTTGTGTCTCTTTGTAGTCGTTGTGAGTCTCTTTGTTGTCATTGTGAGTCTCTTTGTAGTTGTGTCTCTTTGTAGTTGTTGTGATTCTCTTTGTTGTCATTGTGAGTCTATTTGTAGTCGTTGTGAGTATCTTTGTAGTCGTTGTGAGTCTCTTTGTAGTCGTTGTGAGTCTCTTTGTAGTCGTTGTGAGTCTCTTTGTATTTGTGTCTCTTTGTAGTTGTTGTGAGTCTCTTTGTTGTCATTGTGAGTCTCTTTGTAGTTGTGTCTCTTTGTAGGTGTTGTGAGTCTCTTTGTAGATGTACTTGAAATGTTAGTTTTGTGAGGAAACGCCTAAAGGCTGCCACATGGAACACTTTGGAGACATTCTTAATTTGTTAAGGGATAGATTTTGATTGTTTTGATTACCTGAACTGCAAAGAAGACTTAAGAGTGAAAATCTAAATGTTTGAAATGTAGGGAAAATTTCCCTGTAATGTAATGTGACATCTTTGTTATTTCTTGATGCAAGGAGTAGTTAAACATATTAAGTCATAGTATGATATGACAAAAATAAAACTATTTATAATGAAGTCATTTGATTTTTGTGTCAAGTACAATAAGAAGGCTAGCCTGACCTCTGTTGGACAAACTTGGTCATTACAACCCAATCACATATCAGATGGTTTTCCATTGCAGTTACTGATAGTTACTCCTTAATTAAAAACAAAATAAATACTTTTGGAAACTTTTCATTCAGTGTATCTGAAGACTAAGATTCTGCTCCTGTCGCTGACACGGCTTGGAATATTTTCCAAAGATCAGAGTGCTTTTATTTTGTTAGTTGATTTTTAACTAACAAAATAGGCGACCAGCAGTAAATGGCAGTATTATTTTCTGAGGTGCTTTGTTTTATCTTCCATGATTTTAAATAACGAAAAAATAAGCGACCTTAATAATTATATTTCTTTATTAGGATTTCTTATGTAATGTAAAAAATGAAAACCAGCTCATATATGAAAAAAATCAACTAAACAGCCTATCAATGATTTTATAAACACACATCCTGTAAAGTAGGCAAACAGTATACACAAGAGGTATAAATTGCAATAATAATGAACATTTGCCTCTTTAGCATTTATTAGCAGAATTGAATACATAGTTTATAGCACACTATGATGTAGCTGTACTGCTATAAGGATGTATGTTTATTAATGTGCAATATTTGTGAACAATGATTAACTTCTCCTATGAATATATGTATCTAATATTATTAGAACTGTGTTTAACTTGAGTGTTTGTTATACAGCAGCCGCCACTTCCTGTTGATAATTAGTAGATAACAGCGCTGACACATACTGTAAGCTGTTAATGCTAATTATTCTTATTTACCTATCTATCCATCTGAGCTGACACACACAATAGGATTGTTTGCAGTTTCATATTTTTGCCAAAAGGTGGCACTAGATTACCCAGTGAAGCCGACTTACATTGAGCAACAGGTGTGTTTTATTTTTTTTAAACCTTGAGCTGTAGATGATGCAATAACACAGGTCTGGAGGGGTTTATAGTTATGTTACAGCATAAATGTATAAACATAAACTTTTGTTTTCATCCAGTTACCGTCCATTGTAGATGTTTGTCTGCATCAAACAAGTACCTGCTCCATGGGAATTGTCTTTGCTTTTTCAGACAGTTTACGTGCAAATAAACTTACATTAGTAACGCTGTAATACCTTGGAAGTACCTGTTGGCCCCTAAACAGCTTGATTTGAGGTGTTCATGTGCGGGGCCCTTGAGAATAGCTTTTTACACAGAAACAGTTGCAGCTGAGTCATGTATGGAAGCCTACAGCAAATATTTCCTAGGACGTCGTCTGGAAAGAACCATGTAATTTGGTACTTTTTGTTAAATAAAAAAAATAGGAATTACTGCTTAAACCCAAATAAATGTATCAGTTGTTATTATTTCATTAAATTATTGGAAATGAAGGAAATTGCAGATAATAAAGCATTACGAAAGAATATAGTTTCCACTATAATAAAGAAAATAATGATAAGATGTTCCCATTTTCTTTTACAATTAACACTAAACTACAATGTTATTGGAAATATTATGGAATCATTAAATTAAGCGTTACTTAGTCTTCATATATGTTGAATTTTACGAATTTAAAATAATATTTTCATGTTGAGGTGACATGCTGTGCTCAGACTAAAGGACTCTCTGGGTTAGTTTAGTAATTAATTGGAATTAATTAATTAGAAGCGCACCTATTGAGCACTGTCTCTGTTTTGACCAAATATAGTTTCAATTCAGTTCTTTCCAGCAAGCTTCTAGGAAATCATTTATCTGAAATTAAAGACCCATAAAATAAAGTGTAACTGTAAAGGCTTTCACACCCTCTCTCATCTGTTGGAGGACAGGGATTATCAGAATCAGAAATCCTTCATTAGTCGAACGGAAATTGACCTTGTTACAACAAAAGAACAAGAAAATAAAGTGGCGAGTACACAATAATTAAATAGAATAAAATAGAGTAAAAGTAATATAAGTAAACACAGTGGTGGAATAGTGTGTTGTTGGTGTGGTGGTGTACCAGGGGCCGTGATGATTGTACACTCTGACCGCTGCAGGGAGAAAGGACCTACGGTATCTTTCTGTGAGACACCGCGGGTGAAGCAGCCTGTCGCTGAAGGAGCTGCACAGTGCGGACAAAGTGACCTGGAGGGGGTGGGACATGTTGTCCAATAGAGATGACAGCTGTCCCCCACCACCTCCACAGTGTCCAGTGGGCTCCCCAGGACAGAGCTGGCCTTCTTCACCAGTCTGTTCAGTCTCTTCCTGTCAGCAGCCGAGATGCTGCTGCCCCAGCAGACCAGTACGTTGACTGGTGTTGTGGGAGAATGATGGCGCCTCCTGAAGTCCACCACCAGCTCCCTGGTCTTCCCTGCGTTCAGCAGGAGGTGGTTCCTCTGGCACCAAAGGGCAAAGTCCTGTGTCAGCTCTCTGTACTCCTTGTCATCCCCATCAGAGATGAGGCCGACAGAGTCATCAAAGAACTTCCGCAGGTGACACTGCTGTGTTGTGGGTGAAGTCTTCAGTGTAGAGTGTGAAGAGAAACACTATTCGTTCTATTTGTTGATTACAGTTTTTCTCATTTGCTTTTGCTCAATTCTTAATTGAAAAAAGATATTTTCAAAACAATAAGTCGAAATCTCTGAACAATTAGTTTGTTGTTCACAACAGATTTGAATTTCTCAGTCATTCAAGCTAAATGTACGTTTTCCCAGTAAACTTCTACCTACTGTTGAAATGGGAATCTAAGAAGTTTTGCCTAGCTGAATGCTATTGTGCAAAACTGACATTCTTGTATAGTACTGTGTATCTAAAAAAAGCAGAAACAAAACATAGATTTGTATATAAGAAACATTTCCATGTCAAAAAACATAAAAACATTAGCAACTCACACGATGACAAAGAGATGTAAACGACATGCAAACATAGATATAGAAGCCAAAACTTAGTAAGACAGATGTAAATAAGGACTGTTGTGGTTCACTTGGACAGCCAGACTTCCACTGATGGCATTCATACTAGCCAACCATGAATTGTCTGTGTGTGTGTGTGTGTGTGCGTGTCTGTACGTGTATGTGTGTGGTACTTATGCAGTCAAACACATTTGCTATAAATCTGTGTTCATGCTGCCTTTTTGAATGGTTGTCACACTTTGCCTAAATGGGTCCTATCAGGATGAAATTTCCCTCAACTACTTCCTTTTCCCCCAGTTCATTCTCTGGCTGGGTGATTGACAGCTGGCACAGAGCCTACTGCACAACAAAGACTTGTTTTCTTTGTAATACCACAGTAGGAAGGGCCTCATCACGCTGGAAATCCAAGCTATTTTTATAAATGGGAATTGCACTTTTAAGGTGAAAATCTAAATTGTATGTATGTATGTATGTATGTATGGAAAATAAAAGATCTTAATATAAAAATGTTTATAATTCTTAGAGACAAAGGAAGGAGACATTGAACAAGAGGCGTAACAGAAGCAAGTTAATAGAGCATTGACAATGCCATCATGACAGTACAAAACAATGGATATTAGTGCACAGGATTTGAAGATCACTTCTGAAGTTATTTTCCCCATGTGAAAGGAATATATCATAATCATTTAAGCCATGTTTACAAATCTTTTTGGAAATTGTTATGATTTGTCAGACACAAAATGTTTCACAGGCACAGCTGTATGATTATTTTTATAGATATCTTTTGCACTCAATTTCCTTCCCAGCAATCATGTTGTTTGGGTGTGGTGTGAATGTTTCAAATAGCATGTTGTCACTCAGCTGACACTTGTGCCTGTTGATGCCAAACCCTTTATGACACTGTCAAAACTCATTGCATCAAAATAGATTCAAAGCAGAAACACAGACGGAAGAGTAGAGTAAAGGAATTCTTGTAATCTGAAAGTTTACAAACCATTACATCAGAGACTCATTACAATATAAACCTGCATGCACTCAGCTATCTTTAGATTCTAGTCACAAGTTGGGTAGTGTGCTTTTATATTACTCTACTATACACTATATCATAGTATTATCTTCCAATTCTATCATATATGCTAAAAAAGTATCATGTTTTAATTGTACATAAACTACACATACTATATAACCTTATATTATTCCTTTATTATTATATATATTGTACTTATTATTCATACCTGTACCCATGCTTATATTATTTATATATAGTTCACACATCATGGCTGTCAGAGTTGCACAATTGGACTTCTTTAGTTATATAGAGATGGCAGTTATCTGGAAAAAGCCTGGGAGAAGAGAGAAAAAAGCTCTTTACCGAGATGATCTGTAGATATTTAATAGTTTAAAAGAAATGGTTGTTTTTTTGTGCCACGTTTCTTTTTTCCTTTTCCACATGGTTTGCATATGTAGACCGGAAGATGTATGTTAAATAATTCTTGTAATCCCATTTGGGATGGGCCAAACGTTTGGCAAGACACGGCAATGCAAAATAAATAAATACATTTATAGTCTAAGGCAGGGGTGCCCACGCTTTCTTGGCTTGTGAGCTACTTTTAAAATGACCAGGTCCAAGTGATCTACTGTATTAAAAAATACTGCGACGATCTCTGACTGCGCAAGGCAAGAAAAAACAAAAAACTTAAAAAAAAAAATTCAGGGAGCACATATAAATATATATAAATATATATAAATATATATATATATATAATAAATAAATAAATAAATATATATATAAATAAATATATATATATATATATATATATATATATATAATATATATATATAAATATATATATATAATATATATATATATATATATATATATATATATATATATATATATATATATATATATTATTTGTATTTTTTTTAACGGTGCGGATTCTACTACACTCGACCTTCTGGGTCTAAAGTATTGCAATCTGTACAGTAGCTATATTGTATTCAGCAATTTATTTAATCTTATTTTATTTTGTATTCATTTAATTCAAAGAGTTATTTACTTGTTTTTTGTCTCTGTGCTGCTGTAATATGAATTTTCCCTCTGGGATCAATAATGTATAAATAAAGTATAAAATAGTTTTTATTATGTCTTAGCATATATTATTTTGGTGCATTTAAATGTATCTTGAATTGAAGTTTTAATTTTGTGGAGGTTCTTTTTTGTTAACGTTTAATATCTGCTAATGGCCAAGATTGAACAAATCGTTAACATTAAGCTATTTGTTTTTAACATCAGATTAGCTTGAATTTTAAATTATTCTCAAGCAACACAAGCCGTGTCACTCTCGTGTGAAGAAGCAGTCTCTATTCAGTCATGCACTTTTACCCCAGATAAAGACTTATGGATAAGACCACTGTCAGTTCATATTTGTACCGTAATGCTTTATGAGGGTAGAGTTTACCATTCCAATAACATTTCTGAAACCCTGTTGACTGAAGGTTCAGTAAAATGTCACAATAGTTGGGAGGAGCTGAAGTGAGTTAATTAAGTCTCTCTCTCACGCGCGCGCACACGCCAGTTACAGTAGTTACTGTACTTGCTGAGTGGACCAATAATACAAGGGGGATCAACATTCCATTAGACATTCCTCTCGCGGGACTGTCCTGCCTGAAACATCGCGAAGTTTCCTGCTATTTTGTATTTTGGTGGCAGTAAGGCAGCAGGCAGCAACAACCCGTGGAGACAAGTCCAAGAAAGGTGGAGACTCCTGGTTAACTTCCTGCACAATAATCTTGAAGCACCACCAAGAGAGAACTGGGGACGCTGCTGCTGTTGCTGCTGAAGCAAGGACTAATGGATATACCGTTCACGTTATTTCTTTTTCGGCAGTGAATCGACAAAAAACACTTTGTGGTTGATTACATCTACCTGGCTAGTTAGCTAGCTAGCAGAGAGGCTGCTGCTGCTGGATAAGAGATTCCCGACGTTTGATAGCAAGGCGGTGCGAAGGACAGGAATGGGTGAGTTTTCCATGATGTGGCGCTTGTGTTGTGTTTAACTGATCCTTCTGTTCGACTCGACTTACAAAGCAAGTCCAACACACGTTAAACACATTAAACCAAATGTCAGTGACATAAATCATGCTATCGGCTTTTACAGGCAGCGAGTTAAAGTAAGCAAGCCAGTTAGCTAGCTTGTTAGCCTAGCCAGCTAGCTGTCTGGTTAACTGGATAACGCCAACTCCATCCTTGGATTTGCCTGCATGTCTAGCTAATGTTAACAGTAGCTACATCAACGCTGATATCAACATGGCCTCTGCGAAACCACTTAATGCCCTGCAAGTACTGTAATGTTAGTTGCTTTAAATTCCCAGTTAATTCTCGCCTGGCTGTGCTCTGTAATCCAACATTAGGACTCATTGCAGTTTAACATTAGGTGTAGAAAGAACTCTAGACCGGAAACTCCAGACTTCAAGTTAACTTCTGCTGATGACGTTAGTATATGTTAGCTTCCTCCTTGTGACAGTAGTTTTAGGTGGGATTTAGAATGATGTAAATAGTTTTGTGCACACTGTCTGTCGTGACTTGCAGTCCTTTCGTGACAGTGACAGTCTTACTGTAAATCTCCACACTTAAATGCATGTAATGCTTTGCTTGTCTTCACTTAACCAAAATGGAGCAAGGGTCTGTTTTTATGTAGTCACATGATTTACCTAATGCTTAGGGGGATGGATTCAGTTCTCTTTAGGCTGATCATAATCAGGGGATTTTACTGCCAAACATTAAAACCAAAGATAGTTGCTATCTTTGATGATGTATGCACAAGTTTAACTCGGTCGCAGAGAGTGGTTGTTGTGATGGCCATGCTGACTGAATGTAGACTAAGCACTCTGATCTTTGTCTGTAAATGGCAAACATCAACTGTATCATGAAACCTGCATCTCGCTAGAAGTGTTGTCTGTGGTTTGTGTGGTTTGTGTGTGTGTGTGTGTGTGGGGTTGTGTGCAGTAGGACTTGCTCAAGAACTGTGCTATGTAGTACAACAGGTTATAAGCCCAGCCTTTCTCAGCCTTCAGTTGTGTGAGTGATGCTTTTGACATTCTAAATCAGAGAACTGATCAGAACAAAATTGCTTTGCATGACCCCTATTGGATACACTTCGTATTAAAAACTAAACTGATACACCACAATGAGGATATAGAAGACCTATGCAATTGAAACTAACAATTAGCAAAGAGAATAACAAAAACATAGCACAAGGTAATCAGATAACAAGCTGGGAAGTTCTTAAGAATAACATTCTCTCATTAAATGATCACACAATCACGCCATATGAGAATCCACTAAAACAGGCTTCTGAACTCGTGTGTATTCATAGGACACGAGGTTCACTTGTAATGCATTGTACTCTTCTTTGGGATGCCTTTCCTGAGATGGCTCACCTCTGCAGATATCTCAGCTGTGTTTGAACATGTCTGTTGAAATGTAACAAAGGTTCCCAGTGAGAAATGAACTGGGGCCCTTGTGAGTAGATGGACAACTTCTTAAACCCCTAGGCCACCATGCCCCAGTTACTATTCTATTTCCAAAGCCAACCTCCCTGCAGCACTCCATAGAACTTCCCAAACAAAGACTGGACATGTGCCAGAACGTCTGATTGTATATTAACCTCACTGGCCTATACCAATATTTACCAGCATGCTGTGGTTTTAATTTAACCAATGAAGGTCAGTTTACCTAGTTTCGTAAATCTCGTCCTTAAAAGTTCATTCATTTGTGATAACAGTAACCTAATCTGGTTAAGTTGTATTTTGCATATCTTCAAAACAGAAAACAAATAGACTCTGATTATTAAGGCATCATTTTTACCAGCCTGTACACCTCCAGTGCTGTAGTGAGTTGAAGACAACATCACACGTGTGCTGCAGGAACTCAGCTGTTCTATTTGATGATAAACTGAATCTAGCTTGTCGTTACATCGATATGTACTGAGATCATAATCATTCAATATTATGCCTGATGCGTTTGTCACGCACCACACACTGAACCAAGAACTGCTTAAGAACCAAAACCATGGAAAACCTGTTTTTTTTGCCGTGTGTGTGTATTAATATTTAGTTTGTATAGTTGTATACTCTTTTCTCAAACCATACGGTAACTAACTAATCAGCTAGTGTCCACTGTTAGCTTACATCTGTAATATGCAGGCTTCATAAAATGTTTGGTCTTTGACAGGCACAGCCATTGTTTGCACATGCCTGTAGGCCTTTTGTTTGCTAATAGTACTATTGTTTAAGTCATTTGTGAGACAAGACCGGTTTAATAGTGTTGCCCAAACATAGATTCCAGGTGTGTAATGTGTGAGGGCGTTGGTATAATGCACACATGTTCAGCTATTATCCTCGCAGTCTGTGCTGTGGGTAAATAAAGGTGAACAGGAGAATCAGGTCTTTCATTTAGAATTACAACAGCGCTCTCTTCTCCCTCTCACTTGTTTTGTCTTGGTAACACTTCATATCAGCTACCTCTTGGATCAGTGGGAAGGCATGCAGTTATGAATTTCCTCTTTACTGATTGTGTGATTGACTGGCTGAGAAAAGCATAGAGAGCCCACTGATTTAGACTGTCTGACTGGCAGTCAGCCTGCCTGCATGGCCTTGAGAACCCCCCCCCCCCCCCCCCCCCCCCATCCCCTGTTACATCCTCGTGTCTGTCACTGGCTTATTTAAGACCCATAGTTTACAATAACTGTGATCCTGCACACAGACAGGAAGTTAATTTGCTGTGCACTCTCAGATTGATTGCTATAGATAACACCTAGAAAAGGATAAAACTTGACCTTAAAATACGTACAAATATGTAACGCAACAGCTCATTGATGTCAACATCTCGTCATTTTGGTCTTTTGGTTGATTTTAAACAGTCTTGGCTTTCATGATATGAATCTCTTATCGTCATATTCATACTATAAATACATTTCCGAAGCTTGTAAAGGTGTGAAGACGACCTCAGCCAGGCTAACCAAGTGTTTCCCTCATCTGAGAAAAAAACAAGATGATCCTCGTCCTCTATGCTACTAGCTTAGAAATGAGTTAGCCTAATCAGTAGGGTCGATGGACTCCCGTGAACAATAAGCTGTTGACTGCTAAACATTATGAGAGGGACAGCCTTATCAGCTAACAAGGTTTTTAAATCTTTGTTATAGACCAACAAAGATTTCAGACTGGGCCATGAATCATGGCTAATCCAACGGCAGTCCTACGGGAGGCAAGAAATCACATGTGGATAGAGCCTGGGGCCCGGACCGCCTGTGCCTTGGTTGTTTTTAATTATCAAAATATTTTCAGAGAAAATGCCGATACTTGCTATTTAGATGTTGTATAGTATATTTATAGCTTGGTTTGTGTTCATTTGCTGCTTCTTTATCTGAATTGATATGCGTGTCAGTAGAAGTGATCTACTGTATATAAGTTATACACAAGTTAAACTTGAATTAAAATTGTATATTGATAAGCATGCACGTGGGTATGGGTGTGCACATAATCATTTGCTCAAACATGACAAAAATAAGTGAACTTTTCATTACATTTTTATATTCATGGCTGTGCACGTAAGAACGTGTGTGCACATGGTGATGGGTGTGCACGTTTATGCGTGTGTTTCTTCGTGCAAACAAGTCTAGATGAATTTGTTTTATGGTTTTATGATTAATTTGAATAAATACCTAAATATTGACTGCAAATTTTGTGCCTTTAGTGACTTTTTCTCAAAATCATGGCTCAGTAACAGCCATTATGTAATGTGACGTGTTTTGCTTAATATTGGGATAACAAAAACAATACAGATATCATTGGAAAGCTAAGAACCTCCTCTTCGCAACATTCTTAACCACTGTGTGAGTTTAGTTAATTGACGCTGTGGGGAGGAGAAAGAAAGATCAAATGTATCTGATAAGAAGAATGCTACTCAAAACAAGACTGGGCATGCCCGAGGTATGCTGAAGAGATAATACAGAACACACACACACGCACACACACACCCTCCTTTTTGTTTTTTCATGGATAACTATCACAGCAAGTTGTGGATAATGTTGTCCCTAAAATTCTGACTACGATACCATACCTGCACCATAGCAGACATTAAGTAGCCGATACAGATACCAGTGGAATTACATTCCAGCTTTTGTCCAAAGCAACTTTAATTCAAAGATTCTCGATACCACGGGAAAACACAGTAAATCCCATTTAATTCAACATACACTCCTTTATTACATTTGAGTACTGTTTTTTGTTAGGAAGTTTAGCAGTTAATGGGTAGGAAAAAGCTGAAGAACTCGGAGCTTAAATGTCGAATCAAAACAGCAATCTCCTGATGTAATCTATATATTTATTTAACGCAATAAGTCAAACAAAGAAAATATTCTCAGCTGAGGACACATTTCGCGTCGCCGTTTCCATAGACCGCATGGCTCAAAAAGCCCCATCGTTACGGTCTCACGGCTCCGCTCCAGGTGTGCCCAAACATTTGAAAATTCGCATCTAATACATGGAGTAGGCGTTGACCTTCTCCTCATTGGTCCCAGTTTGGCGCCTACACGCTCCTCCGTCAGCAGTCCGGAAGTGATGGTTTGTTGACCTGTTACTCTTAAAGGGGAAGTGCCCCTATTATGTTTGTAATACATAGTTGTGCAGAAAATACATAATTGTGCAGAAAATACATAGTTGTGCAGAAAATACATAATAGTGCAGAAACATATTCGTAGTGTCGTAATACATATTGATTGAGGTAGGACAAATACATGTGATAGTCTTTCCAGTGTGGATTAATGAAGATCAGGATTAATTTACCTGACAATTCCCCCTTTACACACCATTTATGGTGTGTATAATCTCCAGTAAATATAAGGCACCGAGTGGTGTACAAATTCATCATATGGTATACAAGAATACATTCATAGTGCACTTGTTTTTATTCCAGTCATAAAAGTACCTTCTGTATAAACCAAAGAACTTCATTTGTTATTCCAGCATAAAGACAATTAGCTTCAGTATAATAAAAAACACTTCCAGTAAAAGACAGTAAATATTAGTAAACTTTTAATGTCTGTATAAGATTGTAATATCTGTATACGACTGAGAGACTGTAACTACAATAAAGTCAGTGGCTTCGGTATGGCAGCAAAGAACACTTTGTAGAGTTATTCACACGAAATCATCTTCCTGGCTGTCGTGTTCCTGCTCTATATCATAGTCTATGAGTACCCCCTGTTTGATGCTAGCTCTTTGCTGAGTCTGTCAAGTCCTTTCAAAGCTCTGGTAAAGGATCCATCAGGGGCTGTGTTATTTGGGATGAAAGTACAACACAGAGCCAAACAATTTGCAGACACCCCCTTTTTCAGCTAGCACCATGTCTAATGCAATTCCGTTCTGTAATCAGGCTAGTTCTATCAAATTGCATAAATCTATGGAGAGGGGCTGATACTCGTGTACATTTGTTTTGTGATTGTGGAATCAATCAATCTCGTCATGCGGCTTCTAATTTATGGTATATAACAACATCCACATACAGTAAGTATTTAGAATCAGAATAATCTTTCTTGTCATGTAGGTTTTCACCTACAAAGAATTTGCTCTGGGTTAGCTGGTACATGAATATAAAAAATGCATAAATATTTACAAAATATAAATCGGTGGAGATAATGTACAAATTAATATTGATATAGCTATTAATGCTGAAGATACCAGTGACATGAGAACTCTCCATCTCCCGGACCGTCTTTCCATAGCATCACCAGACTAATTCTCTACCCCTGAATTCTCTGCTAATTCTTTATATAATGTTGTCAATCTTTGTAAGGCTCTAGTAACTGATCTCTCTGAAACAGTATTATTTGATATAATTGTGCAACAGGATGATCCAACATGGCACACACACACCTCCTTTCTCTGCTAGGAGCATGTCTAAAGACATTCTATCATGTCAATAAGCTGGAAGCTGCTTGTTGTTCAGCTTGTCCCTTAACGGCATCCCTTGTAATAATTAATAAACCTCTGTTAGATGCAATGAATGTAATTAGTCCACATTCTTATTAGTAGTTGCCCATCATAAAAACAATGAGTCAAAACCTGCTCCAATTTGATCTCTGGCACTCCCCGGGGGACTCCTACTGCATCTCTTGTATGCTGTGGAGCTGAAGCTCTCCCCAGGTGCTGTGTTTCTCTTCAGCCGAGTTCAAGCTCACAAGAGTTTGACCTGTTGTGGGCCAAACATAGAAACACTCGACCAGTGTCATCAATGCACATATTTCAGTCTTGTGCTATTGGTTCTGTGAGTTGGAAATCTCTTAATGAGATTTTTGCAAATTGGGCTGAGTGGTTCTGTTACACTGTGCATCATTGTTAACAGACAGGTTTACTCTGTTATTGGTCCGAGTAGTACTGGGACTGGGCTTAAAGCAAGGAGGGGCCTGACTGGTACACACACACACACTATATATTTACTGAGCTAGTGGTATACAGTTTACAGTCAAGCCACATATTCTTCTCCACATATCCCTGTCTCCCTGCTATTCTATTTCTTACTGTAGTATCTTTATATCCTTTCCTACTGACTGCTTGGAGATTGCAGTCTTCTTGTTTTCTACCTTTATCCTAAAGTGTCCTTGTGGACCTGCTCCTAAAACCTCTGCTGCCTAAAACAAACCGTCTCTAATCTCTGGGATGCGATGAAACGATGGTGAGGAATAATGGATCACAATCATTTATTTTCTTACATGTCACTCCTCTCCGTGGCGCGGATGTGCTCCTCTGCCCACCTGATCTGTTCTGCATCTTGTTAAGGGAGAGGGACAGGTTATTACGTCACAGAAATCAAATTTAACGTGGTTGTGCAGTCTCAGGTGTACAGGGCTATACTCACCCTCCTGTGATGACTGACCCCCATTTCACAGTCCCCTTCTAAAACTTCGGGTTGTTGAATCTTCACTGATGGTGAGACAAGCGCCCCTATGGGTACCACCTCCCTGTGTAGTCAGACTTCACCACGAAGAGGTCCAGTTTCTGCTTTATGGAGTCAGTGTCTCTCACAGGAGTGGTGATATATTTATGTGTCACCAGGATATATTTGCTCTTATTCTGTCTAATGTTTTATGTTTTTGCAGTGCAAGTACTTTGACCTGCAATTCTTACATAAAGCTTATTATCATTATTATTATTATTATTATTATCATCCTTTACACACATTACCTTATTTTACAGTTAATTTAGCGGTAAACACTTTAGCTACTGTCATAGCGTCTACTGTATGTGTTGGAAATACTTCAGCTCATTTTATACACGTCTATAATCGTTAAACTATATTTATTTCCTTCATATTTATTTAGTTCAGAATATCAGTTTCAGCACATCTGCATGGATTTTATTGGAGTCGGCATTCGGCCTTTGAATCAAATGCTATGAATATACTCTATTAATATAATACTCCCCCTTTTGAGACATGGTCAAATACCGTGTCTCAATACACACATTTATACATGCTCTTGGTCGTACTGAGTTCTTCTCTGGCCAAGTGTTCTTTCGTCAGTCGTCTCTGTCTCGTATGTAATTATTCTTAGTCCAAACGGCTTGTTCTTACTTTATAGCTGCATCTCTTTCAATATCTCTGTCTTGTGTTCTGGCGTGTTTGTCTTCTCATTTACATATTGTTGTCTACTGAAACTGGATCAGTTCTTATCATATGTGTTGTGCCTTTATATAAAGCAATATACTTTGGTAGCTGTACTGCCTTCAATAAGTCTTCTATTAGAGTGAGTAATATGTTTGTTAGTCAATGTTACCATACCTTTATGCTGTACTTGTTGAGCAAACACATGTTGAACATGCATAGTCACTGTGTGTGTAGATATTTACAACTTTGTCTTTCTTTTATCTGCATGTCTCTGTCAATGCTATCAGTTCTGCTGCTCTGCTGACAGATGATTAGGTAGAGCTTCTGCTTTTAATACGTCGGTCTGTGTCACTACAGAGATCTTGTCACATTCGGATCCTCTAGGTTACTTTACATGATCTGTTATCAAACATTTCTATCTCTGGTTCCTCTTAGGGAACGTCAGTCAAGTCTGGTCTTGGTGAAGTTCCTTGTCCGTCTCTGTCGTTCAGTCATGTGATTCTCCGTCCTCAGCTGTTGGAAATAATGTAGATGGATCAAAGTTGTACATTATTCTATAGTCAGATGCGGTTGTGAAAACGAAACTGACACTGCATGTGTCACTGTTAAAGTCAATGGCCTGAATAACACTTGATGCAGAGGCCTGACCTGCCATTGAAGCTGCAGTTACTGCTCATGTGCAGTCAGGCATCGCCTTATCTACTGGGTCTAGTTGTGAAGAGTAGTGAACCACTGGTCTACTCTTATCTCCATGGTTCTGTGTTAATACTAATGTCATGAAGTCTGCTGTTTAAATAAAAGGCTTCTTATAGTCTGGTATTTCTAAAACAGATGAGTTTACCAAAACTTTATTTTCTTAAATAATTTGTCAGCTGTTTCATTCCCTATTATCTTACAAACTCTCTTCACCATATTTCTTCCTCATGACATTTACGATCGGACCCTCAGGAGCTTCTAGCTCCCTACACTGTTTAGACTAAACTCTCAGAAGATTCTATCTCCCTACTATTCGTCTGTCGACGATTATAGTCTTTCACAAAATGTCATGAGGTTTGAATATTTTTGGGAGAGGTGGGAACGGACAGCCATCCAAGAGGGAATCACGCCGGCCTTTTACAGAGGGATACAAAGAAGCCGTGACCGTGTGTGTTAAATGAGTTATGCTGACACTTCTTGACTAAAGTCTTTTATTATTATTTATTATTCTGAACGTAATCTATCATTAGCTGGTATTTTGCGGCTCTGTTCTGTTCTAATCATTTCTGTCTGCTCCAGAATTACACAAAAAGTCTACATATCTGTCATCCACACACTTATTAAACATGTTTTCTCAAAAACATATAAGAGACAGTTTTCTACACTTTACAATTCAGCCTCCTTTAATTGACTATGATAGTGTGTGTGAATGCAGATATACAACCTGGTTCCGGAAGTGTGGATCCCCGTTGCTGGGGAGTCATGTTCTCTTGTCAGTCCTTTTTCTCACGTCAGTCCTTTTTCTCACGTCCGGTCTACAGTCTGGGGTTCTGGTTTCACCTTTTTGTTCTCTTTAGCTTTCCTCAATTCAATTGGATTTTAATTGTAATTTACCAATTTGTCTGCTGGTGCACGGTTTTAAATGTAGGTGCGCTTTAATTGCCGTCCTACAGGAGGTGGAGGTGTTTAAATTTTGTAAAGTTTCTATAAACTTTTAGTTGTAGTCTCAATTTTGTCCACCAGAGGCATTTAGCTATCAACCGGATGTGGGTTTTTTAAATTCCCCCCGGATGAAGAAGGATAGAAAATGGAGGTTTCTTTGTTCTAAATTTTCTCTCCTTCCAGTTTGGAGAAAACTCGCATTTTTGGTTTTAATCACTCGGTCACTACATCACTTATGCATTTTATTTCCACCCAAAACTGCTCCAGCATAAGACTCAAGGTTTGGTTTATCACAATTTACTCTCGCATGCCTCGTAACATCACATCATAGGCGGAATTAGTGACCCAGCATCACGTGGCCACCGTTAGCTGGTCCTAATCTCTGAGGCCTTTCACAAAAACGTCTCCTTCTTTCACAGTTTTCCAACTTAAAACTACTTCACATACACTCCACGGTTCTCTTTGATTTCACAACCGTCTACCAGTCAGTTAGAACAGTTTTCACCCGTTCTACAAACTCCAATGCATTAGCTAAATATCAGCGCTAGCTTAGCCTCGCCTTAGGCCTGCTTTAGTCACACTTTACTCACAACAATACAACAATACACAAATCTTTACGTTTTACACTATGCTTGCCGCAAAGAAGATGATATACAACATCTGAGACTATGAGGCGATCGTCATCGGTTCTCACGTAATTCAGGATTATAATCACTATTCTTCTTTGGTAAACAACACTAGCTTCTAAGCCACGCTTCCCTTAAGTCTTTGAATTAAACTATACCTATCTGCCTGCCAAAGGACTTCTTTAACATTAAACTAACTAAGCTTTCTTAGCTACCTTCCTTAGGTGTTTTCGTATTAAACTATATCAATGCAAGCTTACCATAAGCTTTATCCGGTACCAGACCGGACACCCACTCTGGGATTTGTTTGAGTAATATGAGCACGTGGCCCTAACCAGACTACGCTGGAACCCTCCGTAGGCTTTTCATACATATCGTTAACATCATTAATATCTTCGATGCTTGCTCTTATCGCTTGTATTTCAACATTCAGGATTGCTTTTTATCGTTTAACAGCAGTTGTATTAGCTATGACCGTCGAACATTGTTGCTGGCATTCATTAATAAGTTTTCCTAGTCTACCTGCAGTGAATATTTGTCTTAACCGGTGTTCACCCTCACCTGATCTTTTGCACGTGCAATGAATACCAGTCAACGATGCTCGGCGATCGTTCTTCACTTCTCCTTTCGGGATGCCCACCCAGGGACGCCAATTAATGGGTAGGAAAAAGCTGAAGAACTCGGAGCTTAAATGTCGAATCAAAACAGCAATCTCCTGATGTAATCTATATATTTATTTTAACGCAATAAGTCAAACAAAGAAAATATTCTCAGCTGAGGACACATTTCGCGTCGCCGTTTCCATAGACCGCATGGCTCAAAAAGCCCCATCGTTACGGTCTCACGGCTCCGCTCCAGGTGTGCCCAAACATTTGAAAATTCGCATCTAATACATGGAGTAGGCGTTGACCTTCTCCTCATTGGTCCCAGTTTGGCGCCTACACGCTCCTCCGTCAGCAGTCCGGAAGTGATGGTTTGTTGACCTGTTACTCTTAAAGGGGAAGTGCCCCTATTATGTTTGTAATACATAGTTGTGCAGAAAATACATAATTGTGCAGAAAATACATAGTTGTGCAGAAAATACATAATAGTGCAGAAACATATTCGTAGTGTCGTAATACATATTGATTGAGGTAGGACAAATACATGTGATAGTCTTTCCAGTGTGGATTAATGAAGATCAGGATTAATTTACCTGACACAGTTCATAAATCCCTCTCTAATAATTATGTTATATTGCTTTGAAAACAACTATTGAATTTATCATGATAGTGTTATACTATATCTTCGCCCAATACACATTTTTACTCATTAGAGCCTGAACGCACTTTACTACAAGTGAATGTCACCTCCAATAACGGCAGCTAACTAGATTATCACAGATTTGTGTTTACAATAAGGCATTATCAGCAAATAAATAATCACAAAAGCCAAGTTTGTGCATACTACCAAAGGACGCCATTACTCTCAAGGCCCGGGTACCTACTGTACTTTTGATGCCATTGGTATCTGCGGTACTGTAGAAAAACGAGTACTGTCACGTTTTCAGATTTCTGGCATCGACTGGGTCCGAAGTATCGCTTCTCATTACATCCCAGCATCGATACCATGGCGAAAACATAAAACATCAGGAAAAGTAATTAGCGATAAGTAGAACATGAGACATCAACAGGAGGGAATTATTGTTCCATAGTAAATGCCATATTTAGCTCTGTCTGCTTTGTTGATGAGCCCTGGGTCGTCTGCAAGAGCACTTGTATTTGCACCGTGCATAAGAAAGTAAAACAAGGCCACTATACCTGCAGAAGTGGAAGCAGAGCACTCCCTGCACACACACACGCACGCACACACACACACACGCACGCTTTTTACGCTGTCATTCTTAAAGTACCAATAGTAATAAAGTGGGGTAGTGTACATGATTCAACCCCAAAGTACTGTGTAATTTAGCTTTTGATCAACTCCTTTTTGCCCAGCTGCAGCAAATATGTCAGGAATCCTCCGCCGCCACTCCCCAAGGCCTAGGTGTCATGCCACTGTTGAATGAGAAAGATGGCAGGTTTCCGAGTGCGTGTTAGTGTGTACGCCTTTTTCTCTTTCACTCCTTTTTTCTACCGTTATCTCTCGGTACTCTTTTAGCTCCCACAACCGAGACACTTTCCTGGTGATCCATAAATCTGTGGGAAGTGCCAAATAATCCGTCAGGTAGTTCCTTGGCAGAGTAGAAGTAGTAAGCCAAAGGAAACTGGACTTACTGTTTTGTAAGTACTTTTACTTACTTACTGTAAAACGTGTTTAATAAGTAATGAAACCTCGACAATTCTTTAACTTCGTTCCCATCACTTTTATTTGGCTCAGTGCTCAAATCTCCTGGTTATAGAAAGAGCAATTGCATTTTACCACATCAAATCTCAAGTGGGCCTATTATCATGCCACATGCAGAGTAAAGTTAAGATTTGAGTGCTGATGATGCTATTGAACTGCTCAGTATCAAACATCTGACCTAGAGCTGAAGTCAGGTTCTCAGACTCTCATTATTGTCCAGGCTGAGGTGTCGTGTGCATTGTATATTCTGCTAATTCGTTTTGCATGACTCAGCGGACGCATCTTCAATAATGTATGAAACATATTTTTAAGATGAAAACTCCTGACACTGTTGCCAGAAGATTCCAGGGGGCTACTGCAGCAGCCCCACTTCCCTTGGTTATGTATCTCATCTAATTCTTGTACAGGCTTTTGACTCTTGCTCTACTCTCATCATCTGCTTGACAGCACACTATTTAGTGGATGCGCTTTTGGCTCTTCGGTTTTTGACCTATTTCTGCATTTACAGCAGGACAACTCTTGCAGCGCTGTTGTTGCTGCCTCTGGGCCCTATGATATTTTTGACAGCAACATATATTTATAACGTTCAATATAGTGTTCAGATTGGACTGGAATGAAATAAAAATGTGATATTATTAATTTCACATCAGTGCCTTGTTTAAGTGCCCTGAATATGTTACCCCACTCACTGATATAAGCTTCATATCGTCCTGTTGTACAGACATGCACGCCTTGAATGACTAGCAGGCCTGCTGACCCACATCTACACTGATACAGTAACACAAAGGTAGCCAGGGAGACATGGATGCAAGCCAGCTTCCTGTTTTGTTGATACACATTACACATTAATTTATCAATTATAGGGGTGTCATTATTTCGATTGTAAATCAATTGAAATGATCTATCGAGTCGATCATCTGAATTAAAACCAGGATTGGCGATTCTTCCAGTATTTTTTTCTTCTTATCTCCAACCTTGACTACTTGCGCACGACCGAAGAAAAACTACAACAACACTCACAACGACACAACGCATCTCATCAGAGCTTTCAGCTCAAAGACAACACAGCGTAGCTTACCGGGAGCTTGCAGCTCAAAGACAACGCAGAGTTTCTGAGACACCATAGCCTCTGCCAGAGTCAGAGATGACAGAGAAACAAGGGAAATGGAAAATCCTCCTGCTTCCTGAAGTCACTGTGTGGCCACATTCTGCTGTAAAAAGCTTAATAATTAGCCAGTGTTGATATCAGTTAAGCCAATTTAGCTGTTCCTGGGACAGAGGCCAGCACTTGATGAACAAAGTCATTTTCCTACATTAGCGGAAACCTCAGGGTAAACTCTGATTGAAGGCCCTTGTTTTGGCCTTTGATAGTTGTATATAGCAGCTATTTGGTTGTTTTTGTTGTTTGCAGACCTTTTTCACTTTCATTTCACATGAAATGAAAATTCTCAGTTTTGCTCTTTTATTAGTCAATCAAACAATTTAAGCCAGAATCCCCCTGCTGCTGGCTGACTGCAGTGAAGTGGCAGGAAGTTTGCTCCACACACACACACACACACCACCTGTACACAGACTGTTTTTGGCTGAGTTTAATGTATTTAGAAAGGCATTTCCTCCGAGGAACAAACCAAGAAGACTTTGTCCACTGCCCCACTGCTGGTATTACACAGGCCAACACCCATCACTCACTGCACTCATTCAGAAGTAGCAGCCAGAGTTTGTGGGAAAAATACCCGACTACTAGAGAAGTAAACATCAGAGATCAAACAAGTTCAGACAGTTTTCCCAAAGATTCTGTCATAACTAATGTCACACTCGTGTTTTTAGACTGCATAACTTGTATATTCACAGAGACTACTTTCATCTGTTGTAAATGTTGATTGCAGACTGATCAACCCAAACAGCTCTGTTCTCCCGTCAGCGAACATGTGTTCCCTTCATCTCAGAGTCGTCTAGCAACTCACCGTTAAAGATACCATGATCAAGTTTTTTTTTTGTTGCGGATACTGATTGCCGATCCTCGGTGAGCCATATCAGGCGATACCTAATATATTTTTGTTGTTTGATTATGTCATAGCAGCTTTTATACTGTGCTGCCCACTGGTTGCTAACAGTAACTAGCTCTTCTCCAATCAATTTCAAGTCATGTACTAGGGAAGTCACGAGAACCGATTGTTCGGTACTAAGTCGCTGCCAAAATTCAGAAAACGTGATGGTAATCGTTTTTCTACAGTACCGCAGGTATCGTAGGTACTGTATGTACCATAGGAACCGTCGGGGCTTGAGAATAATGTCGTCCCGTCTGGTGATAGAAATGTGTTTGGACCACAGTAAACTCACTATTTTCGAAGCAACGGTCTGCACTTAGTTCAGCACTCATTCAGATGCATTATTACATTTTTAATATGTTGCCGGTCTTTGAAGCAACTACCTCTACGGCTGTTTTCTTAGCTGAGGGAGCAAGTTCTCAGTAAGGAGTGCAGATTTGCCGATGCACAGGATTGGAAACTAAATGGAAATCTTTTGAGTTTTTCCCCTCACTTGGAAAAATAAAGTTTTCTAAAAACCCACCCTTACATCATTTGAATAGTGAAAAAAAAAAAATGTCTTTCAATTTTCTTCACTAATCAGTTTATGGCACATCATGTCCTTCATGTGATTTTTGTTCTGTGCTTTATTCACAGTTCACATTTATATTTAAAAAAAATGGTTTGAAATGAGAGAAAAATAAATCCTGAAACAGTTTACTGTTTGATCATTCTTTGTCGCTTTGCCTCCTATAAGATCCACAATAACAATAATTTAAGAAACGCTTTATTATGCGTGTGTTCAGGATAGAAAGACAAACATAATGTTTAAGTAAGTGTATAGTGTTTAGAGGTGATTTAAGTGATACTGAGTTGACTGGCCTGCTTTCCTCAGGCGGGGTGTGTGTGGGTGGTTGCTGAGGCGCTGTAATCTGTGTGGTTGCAGAAAGTCCCTCTGCTCCACATCCAATCATCTGGAAGATGCCCGTTAAGTCAGCAGAGTATGACTCTGCCCGACAGTGTTGCCTCTTGTTTTGTTTACTACAGCAGACCATATCTCTTCCTGTGGTTACATGGACAGATGGTCCCAAATTACTGGAGTTTATTGCTGAAAGTGGTCTACTCTATCACGGCTTCTGGTCGTTTGGTTGATTAGTTGGTCAATGAGTTGCTCGATATGCTCTTATCCAACAATTTTCATCAGTCGGACAATCGCAGGTGTTAGGAGAAAAGCGCCTCCTCGGAGAGCTCCCACACGCTTAGTGTCTCTTGCCTCAGTCCTGAACATTGTGCTACTGTATTGCAGAAAGCTGGTGGTTTGCAGGTGGGCTCAGGTTCGGGTGGTTGATTGACATTCTTGCGCGGTGCGGATTGGCTCTCAACAGGTCAGTTGGCTGCGGGTATTCAAAAAACCCAGACCTGCGCATTTCGATGTATATCAAACATATCATTATTGACATTTTCCAATATGTTTGGTCTAATAAATAGCCTAATCATTTTTGCCTATATTATAACGGCAAGCAGAACTTGTAGGAACTTGCTGCAAAAGCGGGAAACGATTTCATATCTGATCTATCAGCCTATTATAATATCCTATTATTATAATAATATATTATAATAATATGATATGGCATTATTGTGATCAGTATCTGCCTTAAAAAGCCTGATTGGAGCCTCCCTGGATTTCATCCAGCTTCTATAAAATAATATGACCGCTTGCTTTCGCTAATATGTTGTGTGTTTGATCCTCTTGCCCCTTACTTGCAGACAACCCTGGTTGTTTTTACTTCAGCAGTAAGACCGAGCAGACAGCTAAGCCATGCAGGCACCAGGGTTGGGTATCGTTTGAACGATTTCGGTTCCTATCCTTAACTGTTCTTAATTTTGCAATGATTCTTTGAGGGGATCAAAACAGGTCACATGCTTATGTCACAGGAAAAAACAACTGTATTTATGAAAACATTTACACAGATGGCATACTAGATTCGGTTCTTACTTGAAAACGAGTTTTGGTTCCCAACCCTACCAGACACTTCAATCAACTTTCTCTCTCCTCTCATCCTCTTTCCAAAGTCTTAAATGCTGAGTGTTTGTAGAGGGGAAAGCTCCTCTGACATCATTGCTCAGGGCCAATTTCACCTTGAATGTTGGCCCAGGCTGCTGTAGTGTCGGGGCCAAGGTTGGTGATGTCAGAGGGAGAGTAGAGCCACACACAAACACAATTACCAACCATCCAAACAGCCACGTTTTACAGCAGTTAATCGTGTGCGTGTGTGTGTGTGTTCCTGTGTTCCTGTGTTGGCTGTGCTTGGTGTCAGCCATGCCAGTTGAGTCTCTGCTATGAGTCATGTATCATAGGGCCATTCCAAGTAGTAAAATACCTCTCTACCAGTTAGTCCTCTACAGCTCCCTTATTTTTAGAGGCTGCTCAACCTGCTGCACTGTCAGCTTGTCAAACTCCCTCGCTTCGCTCTTAAATACCTGTTTGCATGATATATATCTGTCGACTATGTTTTTCTATGTAGAAGTGTTTTGGCCGGTTTTTTTCGAGTCCTGGCAACAAGATATATTTTCAGCTCTTTGACGAACAGCCAAAAAAAAAAGAAAAGCTGCAGATATTAATGCATGATGACAACAATAAAACCTCTTTTGCTAAACATTAAAATCACAATTTAAGATGAATACTGTTTCAGGAAATGATTAGTTTATTGCAGCTTTGTATTCACAGTCTTTAAACTCATGCTGTCGTGTTCTTATCGTGGGTTCTTTTTGGGAGCTCACACAGTAGTTTCACAATCAAAGAAGGAGTTTTCTATGTTGTACCTGTTGTACCTATACCTGATGTGTTGAATCAGTGTTCCAGTTCTCACGCTTTTGGAGAGGTATATTTGCCAAGAGAAGCTGCGTAGTTCATTGATTTAATCTCTAATTCCTTACACTCCACAATGTTTGTGAAAAATGTTTCCTGGTTGGTTGCCATTGTTTAATTTTAAGTAACTTGTATACGTAGGGGACGGGTAAGAAACTTTTAACCTCACGATGAAAGCTCAAGTTTTATGAAAATCACTTATTCTAACTTTAAGGCATCCATTCATTGTTAAAGCTGAGTCGATGGATTTTCTTTCACAGTTTTCACGACTGTTTAGTCTGGGTTAGTAAGATTTGATCTGTGGTCATTGTGATGCTACTGTAGTCTGTGAGGCACATTTCTATGTGATTCTCACCACAGAAACTACACTGATGAATGTAACACTTTTATTTTTTTACCATTTGTGCCCGATTTGGGGCAATTTACCATCCCTTTCTTATCTTGTAATGTTAATACACATGAGAAAACATCTTGTTGAAACACATTGTTTGGGTTGTAGCCGAAAAGCTGCTTCACAGCACATTTTTTAAATGGTAAGGGAAGTGACCTAAGACATTAACTTTTGCTCTAAAAGTTCCAGCTTCAGCTTTTACAAATGTTTAGGGTCTGATGGTTTGTTGTAGGAACTGAAATTAAACCAAACATTTGGAACGCTCAGCTGTTGTTGTTTTATTTTACTTTAATATTTTGTTAATTTCTGTGTGTTATTGTTTCCCTTATCTCTCCCATCAAACCTTTTCTTTCCCTAAACTTCCTCATCCTCTCACTCCTCGTCTTTCTGTGCTCCGCCTTTTCCTAACTTGTTTTGGCTTCCTCTCTCTTTTTCTCCACCATTCTTCCCTTTTCCTCTTCTTTTCCTCCATCTATTTCCTTCCTCATCCCTTTTTCGAGTAGAGGTCGTGGTCGAGTTTGAGTATGACGCGCTCCATGATGACGAGTTGACCCTGCGACCGGGCGAGATCATCAAGAACGTGCGGTATATAGAAGAGGATGGCTGGATGGAGGGAGACCTCAACGGGAAAAGGGGCCTCTTCCCCGACAACTTTGTTAAGGTGAGAGGAAAACAGTTTAGTTAATGTTCATTTTGACATACTGCTCTTTTGTCATGCCACTTACTAGATCATTCTGAACTCCAAAACCCACCTGTGGATTTCAAAAGCACACTTTCTTTTAAAAATGGCCAATATTACATCATAACCAGAAACTGCGAAAACGGAAGCTCTCGTCCGATTTTTGGATGAGCGTTCCAAAAAAACCGTAATGAAACACCGAGCCGACAGGAAAGGTGTGTGTGTGTGTGTGTGTGTGTGTGTGTGTGTGTGTGTGTGTATATATCTATATATATATACTATATATATATATATATATATATATATATATAGTATATATATATATGTATATGTATATAATGTGTATATATGTGGTATATATAATATATATATGTATATATATACCTATATATATATTATATATATATATATATATAGATTTAATACAATAAATATGTATAGTGTGTATATCTATTTAATATAGTATTTGTGGTATATATATATATAGTGTAAAAAAAAAAAATGTATGTATTAGTTATGTATTATAGTGCGGTATATGTGTGTATATATACTACTATATATATGTATATTTTGTGTATATATATATATATATATATATATGTATATGTATATATATATATATATATATGTAATGTATATGTATCTTATATGTATAGTGTGTGTGTATATGTATGTATAATATATATATATATATAGATATAATATATATTATCTATATATATTATATATATGTGTGTGTGATATATATAGATAGGTGTGTGTGTAGATATATATATATGTGTGTGTATCTATATATGTGTGTGTATATTATATAAGATGTGTATGTAATTTATTAACAATAACTATATATATATATATATATATATGTGTATGTATATATATATATGTGTATGTATATATATATATATATATAGTGTATATGTATATTCATTATATATATATATATTAGATTGTATATATATATATAATATATGTATATATTATATGTGTATCTCATTGTGTGTAGACATATATAATATTAGTGTGTAATATATCTATATATATCTGTATATATATATATGGTTATATATGTATAGTGATATATATATATATATATATATGTATATATGTATATATGTTATATGTATATATGTATAATATGTGTATATGTATATAGATATATATCTATATGTATATATATGTGTTATAATATATCGATATATATATATATATATATATATATATATATATATATAAATATATATATATATATATATTATATCTATATATATATATAGGTATGCTATATATATATGTGTATATATATATATTATATATATATATATAAAATATATATATATATATATATTATATATATAATAATATACACACATGTAATATATATAATATATATATATATATATACACAAACGATGATATATATATATATATATATATATACACACACACGTGTGTATATAATATATATCTATGTAATATATATACAACATATATATATATAATATATATTATATAGGTGTATATATAGATACATATAATATATAATATAAACGTGTGTGTGTATATATCATATATATAGATATATTATACATGTGGTTGTATATTATAATATATATATAGAGATATATAATATATACATGTGTGTGTATATATATATATATATATATATCAGGGGTAGATATTACATGGGTATAGATATATATAATACCCTACTGTGGTGAATTAAGATATATATTACATGGTATATATATATACGACACCAGGTGTGATATATATAATATATAATGTGTATATATATAACATGTGTTATATATACATACATGTGTGATATATATATAATAGACAGGATATATATATACATGTGTGTATATATATATACATGTGTATATATATATACATACATACATACATGTGTGATATGTATGTATATGTATATATGTGTATGTGTGTATATATATATATATATATATATATATATATATATATATATAGATATATATATATATATAGGATCTATATAGACATTGGGTATATATATATATATATACATGTGTCTTATATACATTGTGTATATATATATACATACAGACATGTGTGATATATAGATATATCATGTGTGATATATAATATTATACATGTGTATATAGATATACGTTGTTATTATCTATATACATTACATACATACATGGTGATATGTCTGTATAGGTAATATGTGTATGGGGTATATATATATATATATATATATATATATATATTATATATATATAAATATAATATATATATATAATATATAAGTATAATATAATATACACATCTATATATATACACATAGATAGAGATATATTATGTATATATATATTATATATATATATCTATATATAGGTATATATATGTATATATATATATATATACTATATATAAATATATAGTATAGTCTGGTATATATGTATATAATATGTGTATTAGTATATATATATATATATATTAAAATACACATCTATATATATATATAAGATTACACACATACACCATATTATATTATAATATATATGTGTGGGTGTTATATATATATAAATATATATATTATATATATTATATAGATATAGATATATATCTAGAGGTGTATGTGTGTAATATATATATATATATATATTATAGTACTATATATAGTGTATGTGTGTTGTATATATATATATTATTATATAGATAATGTGTATGTGTGATATATATATATATATATATATATATATATTATATATGTGTATGTGTGTGTATATATTATATAAATATATGTAGGTGTGTATTTATATATATTATTATATGTGTGTATGTGTGGAATACTATATATATGTGTCTGTGTGTATATATATATACATATATATGTTGTATGTGTTCCGTATAATGCCCTCCATATACTGTATAGACTACTACTACTATATATGATGGGTATGTGTTGTATCATATGTGTAGGTATATAATATAGGTGTATGTATAATATTATATATATATATGTGTATGTATAGGTGTATATTATATATATATATATATGTGTGTATATATGTATCTATGTAGAGTATCTATATTATATATAATATATATAATATATATAGATATATATATTCTATATATACATCCATACAGATAGAGAGAGAGAAGAGAGAGAGATAGAGGATATGAGATAGATTATAGAGAGAGAGATTAGAGAGATATAGAGAGTGGAGAGAGCTGAAGATGAAGGATATAGATATGATCTATGTAGGTAGAGAGGACAGAGAGAGAGAGAAGAGAGAGAGGAGAGAGATATATATACACACACACGTATATTAATAGATATATTCTGTATCTATATATATACACAGAGATAGATATATTATATATATATATGTGTATATATAGATACCTAGAGATATAGTTATATATATACGTGTGTGTGTTATAATATATAGATATCTAGTATATATACAGTGTGTGTTGTATATATATATATATAATTATATATAATACATTGGTGTTATATATAATATATTATACAGGGTATTCGATAAGGGTATATATATATAGACATACAGACAGGGGGGATAGAGAGGATAGAGAGACATGGGTATGATAGATCTACAGACATTACATGTGGGATAGATGATAGATAGACAGGGTATAGAGAGAGACAGGGTAGAGAGAAGACAGGGGGCAAGAAGGAGAGAAGACATGGGGAGAGAGAGAGACAGGGGGGTGAGAGAGAGAGACATGGGGAGAGTAGAGGAGACAGGCCGACACGACAGGGGGGAGAGGAGGGAGAGGGAGAGAGGGGGAGGGGGGGAGAGGAGAGAGAGAGAGAGAGAGAGAGAGGAGAGAGAGAGAGAGAGGACGAGAGAGAGAGAGAGAAGGGAGGACAGGGGGGAGAGAGAGAGAGAGACAGGGGAGAGAGAGACAGGGGAGATAGAGAGACAACAGACAGGGGGGGGAGAGGAGAGAGAGAAGGGGGAGAGAGAGAGAGAGAGAGACAGGGGGTAGAGAGAGAGGACAGGGGGAGAGAGAGAGACAGCAGAGCAGACAGGGGGGAGAGGAGGGAGAGGGAGAGAGGGGGAGGGGGGGGGGGGAGAGAGAGAGAGAGAGAGAGAGAGAAGGAGAGAGAGGGAGAGAGAGAGAGAGAGAGAGAGAGAGATGAGCGAGAGAGAGAGCGAGAGACACAGAGGGAGAGAGAGAGACACAGAGAGAGCGAGAGACACAGAGAGAGAGAGAGAGAGAGGAGAGAGGTAAGAGAGGGAGCGATTTAGAGATAGAGAGAGAAGAGAGAAGTAAGATATAGAGGTAGAGGTATGGGGAGAGATGTAGAGAGAGAGTGTATATAGAGAGAGATAAGAGACAACCGAAACAGATCTAATAGATATACACACATACACGATATGAGATATAGTATATTATATATTATATATATATATATATATATATATGTGTATGGTGTATATATATATATAATCTATATATATCATATATATATATATATATATGTGATGTGTGTCTATCTATAGAATATTACTATATGTGGAGTGTGTGGATATATATATATATATGTATGTGTTGATATATATATATATATATATGTGGAGTGTGTATATATATATAGATATATATATATATATGGTATGTGTGTATATATATATATAGATGTGATGGTGGATATATATATAATTCTATTATGTGTATGTGTGTATATAGTATATATGTATATGTGTGTCTATATGTGTATGTATATATATATATGTGTATGTATCATATATATATAGATATGTGTAGGTATATGTGTATATATAATATATATATATGGGGTCTATATTACTATGGATGTATATATATATATATGAATATAGATATATATATAGATATATAGAGATATTTATAGATATATACACAGAGAGAGGAGAGTGTATGGGTAGAGAGATATTATAGTAATATGATATAGATTAGATAATATAATATATATATATATATATGATATAGATATATAGATATATAGATATATATATGTATGTATGTATGTATAATATATTGTGTATGTAGGAGTATTATATATGTTATGTTATGTATATATCTATAATATATAGAGATATATATATAAATCTATGTATGATGTGTGTTATATATAGTGGTTAGGTAAATATATGTGTATGTGTGTTATATGTATATATGTATATAATATATATATATATATATATATATATGTGTATGGGTGTATATAGGTGTATGTACTATATAGATATGTGTTGTATATCTATATAATATATGTGTATGTATATGTGTCTATATATATATATATATATGGGTGTATATAGGTATATATATAATAATAATATATATATATATATATATATATATATACACATATATATAGATATGTATGGTAATATTATATATATATATATATATATAGATATGTAGGTAGTATGTATGTATGTATGTATTGTCGGTATGTTTAGTATGTAGTATGTATGTATGTAGGTAGGTATGTATGTATGGAGTATGTTATGATATGGAGTATGTATGTCTGTAGTATATTATATTAGATATATATATATATCATAGATATATTAGATATATATATATATATATCTATCTCTGTATTTATGTATGTATGTATGTATGTATGTATATAGATATATATTATATCATATATAATATATTATATATATTATGTATATGTAATGTCCTTATATATGTATGTATATATATATATGATAGGGGAGAGGAGGGGAGAGATAGAGAGAGAGAGAGAGAGAGAGGAGAGAGAGGAGAGAAGGGAGAGGATATAGGGAGGGAGGGCGGGATAGATAGGGAGTATGGAGAAGGGAGGGAGGGAGGATGGGGGAGGAGGGAGGGAGGGGAGGGAGGGAGGGAGAGAGAGAGAGGAGAGAGGGGAGAGAGAGAGAGAGAGATGCGGAGAGAGAGGAGGATGAGAGAGAGGAGAGATAGGGAGTAGATAGAGAGGATGAGAGAGAGAGGGAGAGAGGGAGAGAGGGAGAGGAGGGAGAGGAGGGAAGGAGAGGAGGGAGGAGAGGAGGGAGAGAGAGAGAGGGGAGAGAGTAGAGGAGAGGAGAGAGGGAGAGAGAGAGATGGAGGAGAGAGAGGGAGGCAGAGAGAGAGAGAGAGAGAGAGAGAGAGACAGAGAGAGAGAGACATATGCCCACTTCGAGGGAGAGAGACCGAGAGGAGAACAGAGAGAGAGAGACAGAGAGAGGAGACAGAGAGAGACAGAGAGATAATACAGAGAGAGAGAGAGAGGGAGAGGAGAGAGAGGGAGAGAGAGTATAGGTAGAGAGAGAGAGGGATATAAGAGAGGGAGAGATAGATAGGGAGAGAGAGAGGGAGATATAGAGAGGTAGAGCGAGAGAGGGAGAATAGAGAAGAGGGGATAGAGAGAGATGGAGAGAGAGAGGAGAGAGAAGAAGGAGAGGAGAGAGAGAGAGAAGCGAGAGGGAAGAGGGGGAGACGAGAGAGAGAGAGAGTGTAGAGAGAGAGAGAGAGAGAGAGACAGAGAGAGAGAGAGAGATGAGAACAGAGAGAGAGAGAGAAGAGAGACATATTCTATACTATATATATATTATATATATAATATATATTAATATATATAGTATATATATATTATATATATATATATTTATATATATCTATATATGTGTGTATGTATGTATATTGTAGTATGTAGATATATTATATATATATATATATAGATATTATATATGATAATATATATATATATATATATATATATATTATATATATGTATGTATGTATGTATGTATGTATGTATGTAGATACATATATAGAGATATATATATATATGTATATGTATATGTATATATATATATATATATGTTGATGTATGTATTATATATTATATATATATATATATATTATATATATGTATATGTGTGAGATATATATAGATATATATGTGTATGGGTGTTATATATGTATATATGTATATATATATATATGATATATACTATCTATATATGTGGTATGGTGTATATAGTGATGTATATATATAAGGTGTATGTATTAATATATGTGTATGTTAATGTGTATATAGATATATATATATATATTGTGTGGTTTGGATATAGGATATATAGAATATAATAAAATATAATCTATATATATAATACACATATTAGATATATGTATGTGTTGTCTATATAATATATATTATATATATATATATATAGATATATATATATATTATATGTATGTATGTATGGATGGATGTATGTTATGTATATATATTAATATATATATCTTCTGATGTATGTATGTATGTATATCTATATATGTATGTATATTATTTATATATATAATATAATATGTATATGTATATGTATGTATATATGTCTGTATATATATATAGATGTATATGTATAATGTATGATATAATAATATATATATATATACTAATATCTAGTATATATATATATTATAGATGGAGTATGTATGTGGTATGGTATGGTAGGGAGGTTGGATATGGATATAGGTAGGAGGGAGGGTAGGTATGTAGGGTAGGGAGGGAGGGAGGTATGAGAGGGAGGAGAGGGAGGGTGTGGATGGGAGGTATGGATGGAGGATGGTATGAGGGAGGTATGTAGGTAGGTAGGTAGGGATGTAGGGAAGGTGCTGTATGTAGGATGGAGGTAGGTATGTAGGGATGTAGTAGGGATGGAGGATGGAGGGAGGGACGCGGAGGGAGGGAGGGAGGTAGGGAGGGAGGGAGGTAGGAGGGAGGGGGGAGGGAGGGGGGGGAGGAGGGAGGGAGGGAGGGAGTAGGGAGGGATGGGAGGGAGGGAGTGGAGGGAGGGAGGGAGGGAGGGAGGGCGGTAGAGAGGTAGAGAGGGAGGAGGGAGGAGAGGAGAGAGAGATGAGAGAGGGAGAGGGAGAGAGAGAGAGAGAGAGAGAGGAGAGAGAAGAGAGGGAGGAGAGGGCAGAGAGAGAGAGAGAGATGCGAGGGGAGAGAGGGGAGAGGGGAGAGAGAGAGAGAGAGAGAGAGAGAGGGAGAGACGGAGAGAGAGATAGAGAGAGAGAGAGAGAGAGAGGGAGAGATGGGGAGAGAGGAGAGAGAGAGAGAAGAGAGAGAGAGAGAAGAGAGATAGAGGAGAGAGAGAGAGAGGAGAGCGGGATAGGAGAGATAGAGAGAGAGAGAGAGAGAGGAGAGAGAGAGCGAGAGGGATAGAGAGGAGAGGGAGAAAGAGAGAGAGGGAGAGAGAGAGAGAGATATATAATGTATATTATATATGTATATATATAATATATGTATATATATATATATATATATATGTATGTATATATATATATATATATATATATATATATATATATATATATATATATATACACATGTATATATATACATGCACATCTTACTATTCAAAGTAGAGCTAGTGAGATTATATTATTAAATTGTTTCATTTTCAAAATGTATAAAATGTCTACCGTGTGAAAATTAAGTTATTGCAACAAAAAGGCTATTTTCAGTCAAAAAGTAACCGAACTGAAAACTAGTTACATTAGACGGTGTGAGCCAGGGCCGTCCTCTAAACTGTGATGTGACAACGTGAACTACATGTGCAACCGCCGCAGTTAAACAGATTGCTATGACCCCAGTTGTCTCCACCCGTGTCCAGGTGGTCCACACGCACACACACGCACACACACACACACGCACACACACTGATCTGTACTCTGTTTGTGTTCTTTGATATAAGCGTTTCAATGATTTGTCGTGTAATCAATTAGTCAATTGTCAGAAAAATAATCCCCAACTATTTTGACAATCGTTTAAATAAGTTTTCATAGCCATTTGTCAGAAAATACTCTTTTCAGCCTCTTTAATGTGGAGGATGTTTTGATATCATATTAAAGTGAATATATTTGGGTTTTGGACTGACAAAACAAGACATTTATAGACCAATACTTGCAGTTCTCAAACGCATATCTGGATGTTGTTACATTTCTATACAAACTGTTGAACCTGCATTTGCTCCCCTGACGTCGCTCGGTTCACAAATACATTCTTTTCAGAAGGGAATTAAGAGTAGCCAATCATGAGCGCACCACCTCGAGGGTATGATGTAATGTGTCCTGCACAGGGAGGGAAGCTGTGAATGGGGCGTTATTATGAATCGCACTGACCTGCCCTGCCTAGCATTCAAGCACGAGGATTGAGTGTGGGTTTTGACAGCTCATCATGCGTATACAATGCCGCGTAAAATTCCTTTCATTAACCAACTGAATCAGAGAAAATCATGCAGTTTTACCAGAAATATATTTGTTAACCTTATTTTAAATATTTAGATTTTTTTACATTGATATACAGCGAGTTTTGGGGAGAGAGTCATTTATATTTCAAATAAAACAGATTGATCTGGTACTTAATTCTGATTGGCTGAGCCACTTTCGAACGCGTTGTTAAATACTCTGTAAATGTACAACTGTGACCTTATTACTAAAGGATCACTGCGCCATTTAGGAACCAAAAATAAATAAACAAATGCAGTCGAAAGAACAAAGATATTCTACAGCTACATGTATGTCGGAGAAATAACGTTAAAATCCACCAGACTTTTAGCTCCATCCGAAGTGGACAAACTCTTACGTTTCTTTATTTATAGTGACCATATTACTTTCACTTCTCTGTAGTTCTAGTGTGCATAATAGTTGTCAATGTTAGATACATGTGTGGCTAACTATGTAATGTTCTTTTGCTGTGTGTTTATTTTAGGAAACCTTGCCAGGTATATGTAGTAACCGTTTTTATAAAAGTTATCCAGTTGAGGTTGTTAGTCGCAGCGATTTTACAACGGCTAAGAGCTCTGCATGCATTTATTCATTAGTTGCATTTGATAAAACGATTCTTACATAGACTTCACTTTGTGAATGCGGTTCCTGCAGGGGTCAAAGCTGTATGGACTGCTGGCTTTCATGTGTCAAAATGACACCAAAGTTGATTGCTTCGCCTTGATTGACTTTAAGTTCTTTGGCGAATCAACTATCTGACTCGGGATGTCGCGAGAACCGATGCTAACATTCTGAAAACGTGACAGAACAGGTACCGAGGCGCTCGAAACTAATGGTGTTAGGCTACTTTGTCTCAATGGGCTTTACAGACTGTACAGCATACGATACCATCTGTCCTTAGACCCTCGCACTACACAAGGAAAAACATCCTAAAGAAAACTCTGTCTTTGACCCTCACTTCTCTGTCATCTCTCTCCTGTTTTACCTATTCTGTAATCCTATGTAGTGAGATAGGTAATCTGCTAAACAGCCTGGCACAGTCACTGAGCTTGGATAGTTAATCCTCTAAAGACCTGCTGAATGTTTGAACTTTGCTCCTAAAAGCGTTGCTTAGATGTTGTCGTCTTCCTGCTTCCTTTAAATAGCCGTTGTAGCTGAACGATCAGGGGACATGAAGATGTCCGGGGGGGAGATGTTAAAGAGTTCATGGTTAGTTAGGATTAATTGACATGCATGTATCTTGTTGTTGAAGGGTCCTTGAAATGAATGTAATCAATGGAAGATTGTCATGAAGATAGAAATGTGTGTGTGGTTGTGCGTTTATAGGAGTCATGTTTATGGGGTTTTTGGATAATGTTCATCAACTGCCATAGGGGTGTGTTTTCAGGTCTGTGTCTATTTCCATGTGTGTACAGGCATCCATTGTCCATTGCTTATGCTGGTCCAAGGGTTTCTGGGTGTGTAAGATTGTATCTGACTGTGTGAATATAAGCACCGTGTTGACGGGACATTCTTAACCTTTGTAATGTCGCAAAGAATGTTATAGCGCATCACAAAAAAGTTAATATTGATGTTGTCTTATTTCTATTTGGGGGTTAACCATGCTGTGTTGTGTTGACTACAGTTCCCACTATAAACAGGAAGTATACTGTTGTCTTGGAGTCAGTGAGTTAGCTGCAGGTTTCAACTTGAGCCCCGAAGACTCAAGCAAAAGAAAAAGTACTTATGTAAAAATGTATGCCAGATAAAAGTGGAAATATCATGCACCATGAGGCTAATAACATTTTATTTACACCGTTCTGCTGCTGACTTGAAATATTAAATCATTTTCCTTTTCTCAGATTAAATATAAAATGGCCAAAATAAAGATTTGTTTTAAATGTATAATATAAATTTTAAATGAAACGTTCCTATTGCTGGCTCCTCACCTGCTCACCTTGGCTCTGTGGATGCTCTGACCGGTTAACATGGGGCTGGAATGAAAAGCAATCGGGACTCCCTAACCCTGATGAGGTCTTTGCAGGCCGTTGAGAAATTCAAGCCTCCATCACCGCAGAGGGCTGTCATCTCAGCGAGGCATCTTAGTGCGAGAGTGGAGAAAAGTAATTACCGGATAACGGAAACCTTGAAACATACCATACACAAGGACGTACTTGTCTGCCAACATATAAGCCAGTGTTTATACATGTACTATATCTGCAACAAACTAATATCGGCTGATGTACTGTACATGAGCCAATCTAGCGGTCCAGCTCTACCATATGAGTATTGAGGTTTAATAGCCCTCTCCTTCCCTTTATTTACTTCCCCCGTTAGTGATGGAAGTCTATTTTTATTAGATGAGGTCATTATAGTGATCATCGCCGACTCACTCCTGGTTATTATGAAACTGTTAAACTGCCAAGCTGATACTTGTGTCCCCATGGAGATTTAGTCCAAGTACTAAAAAAAAAACCTCACAGCTAGCATCTCCTCTTTAGTAAAGTTAGTGTTTCCTAAAAATAAATAGTTCTGTTTATTGGTGTATTTGAGAAATAATCATGATCATTTCTTTATATAGCAAGTTTGTCCTGATATTTAAAAAATAAGTTTCTATCTAAGACATAAGTTTCTGCTTTGCCTTCATTTCTCAGATGTCAATTGCAAGTCAGTTGTTGATAGTCAAACAGTCCTTGAACTTCCGTCTCCAAACGGCATCACTGTCAGACCAAACCTTTGTATGAAGTGAAATAAACCACAAATGGACCACAAATACAGTTACTGTTGTACAATAACCGTCTCAGAAAATATTACGGTATACATTATTATTATTATTATTATTATTAGTGTTATTAGTAGTAGAATTTGTATTTTTTTTAGTTACAATGACCCTTAAAGGAATGAAAACAGAATTATAATAGTTAAAATAACTAAAGCTGGGATGAACGGGTCCTCGCACTTTCACGCCCATCGGGGGTATTGGTGGAACGTCTGTCGACCCGGCCATGAACAGAGCAAAGTGTCACTATTGAAGACCGAGTGGAAAAGATGGCTTCCCACTTATTTCTGTGTGTTTGGTTTCTTTTTTTTTCTTTTTTTAGGGAATGAAGAAGGAATCCAAAGAGGTCAAGGAAACAAAGAATGAGCCTAAAGAAGAGGCCTCTCAGCCTCCAAGGAGAGAGAAGAGTGCCGGAAACGTGGCCAACCTGGTTCAGAGGATGAGCACCATCGGCATCCCAACTGGTGGCTTCCTGCCGCAGCCACCAGCAGCATCAAAGAGTAAGATGCGGTAGTTCTTGTTTTTGGGTAAAATAAAACATGTAAATATTGTCAGTGTTTGCTCGGTGTACAGGATGAGTGGGGTTTACTGCAATGGGGCGTGGTCTAACGTTATTTGCAAATATTATTTCACCTGCGCCTTCTGTGTGTGAGCTCATGTGTCCTTTCATGCATGCATGTTTGTCTGTTGCATACCAGCACCGTGTCCAGTCTTGCTCAAAGATCCTATCATGAGTGCAGTTAGTCTTCTCCAACCTAGCTACAGTTGCTGTGTTTCTACTATTACAGAATGACAGTACAGAGTTTTGGGAAAAACTTTCCTGCATTTGTGCGATACAGAGATGGATATACAGTATAATTGGACGGCTGTGGAGGTCCACCTCAAAGGTCAGCCTTCCTTAAGTAAGCCTGAGCCAGAGTTGTTGCTAACTTTGGGGCTAACCCCCTTCACTTTAATCAGCAGGTGGCAAACAAGACACATGAGTCTTATGTCTTGAGGAGGTGTAGCATTTATTCATAAACAAATAAACTGTACACACACTGCACTGCTATGTTTACAGCATGTGTAGCACCACACAGCTGCATGTCTCTGACCGAGTGACAGCTGAGGGTTAGCTCCCGCTCATCCTTTCATATCAATAATAAGACCAGTTTAGTCACAGTAGCATTTGGAAGAAGTCCATTACGAGATCTTCAAACACAGCCTAGCGCACTACTGTCACTGTAATCAGTTTATTGGAAAATAAATCAATAACCCAACGATAGTAGTTGATAACATACTCATTGTATTATATTACTATTACATCACAGGTCATTTATCAGGCGCTCTTATCCAGAGTCCTTACAGTGAACTAAGTACAGGGACAGCCCCCCTGGAGCAACTTAGGTTTAAGTGCCTTGCTCAGGGGCACAATGTGGCAGCCCTGGTATTGAACTCACAACCTTCAGGTGTTGTATTTGGATGGCGTACCACTAGACCATCACCACCGCTCTGGTTGAGGTGTGCTAAAGCTAAGAGGAGTAGAGAGAGTGGGCAGTTTGGGATGCCTGGAGGTATGGCGCTAGGAACCCAGTGATCTAGGCTATTATTATTATTATTATTATTATTATTATTATTTATTTATTTACAGGATATGATATTAGAGGGCAAACATTACAAAAATAATCAGATGTTCAGACAAATACTGTGTGTAAAATAATAAAATAATAATTCACCTATAGTCTTTTTAATCGCAGTAGTAGTAATGGTCCAAAATGGTGTAATGTAAAGTCAAAACCCTTAACATTTTCTGGAGAGGACCCCCACTTCATCAGTTGAATACATTGAAATATGTAAAGAAACTGTCACTAGATTGTTGAAAACAGACATCTGTGTCTGTCTAACACTGCCCCCTTTTCACATTCTAGAGGAGACGGAGACGTGCTCGCACACACAGCCGAGCCCTTCCCATTTGATAAAACACACAGACGGTCACTAAGCTCACATGCACATGGGAGGCCATACAACAGGTTGGTTGACTAACTGGTGTTTCCCGATGTGCCTTTCACAGAGCCTAAGAAGAGACAGTGCAAGTCTCTGTTTGACTACCAGCCACAGAACGAAGACGAGCTGGAGCTGAAAGTCGGAGACGTCATAGACATCACTGAAGAGGTACTTTCAATGCATGCTTTGACTTTAGTGAGTGACTACTTTAAGCACAGCTTCTCATACGAGTGCTTTTGTTTGGAAAGGCTGAGAAAGACGAGTGGGAATAAAAGTGTCTGAGATATCCGCATCGGCCTTTTTACTTGGTGACTTGTAGGTGTTTGGGATAAACAAGACAGTAGTCTAAAGTTTATGGTGTGTAATTTAAGAGCCGTTGTTGTAGGTGTAATATTCCAACCACTTAATGTATTTAACCAACTGATAACTAGTTATTTGTGTGTGGAGCAGACAACACTGACTGTATACCGTATGCAACAAGAAGAGCTAATAAGTTAAACGGAAATGTGTGCGTCATCGTTTTTGAACTATAAACCCATCATATGTGTCATGTTAAAGAAAATCCTAAACATGTTAATTAATACTTCTAATTGCAACCTAATACACACTATTTCACTGTTTTTATTCTGAGTTTTGTATTATTTACTTGGCAGGGTGTACATAATTGTTTTTAAATAATGTTCTCTATAGTACTGTATATGTGTAACATCAGTGGCACCAGGGGAATGTTAGTGGAACTGTTGAGCTTCCTAACACTATTTCTTTTTAAACCCCAGAAAGACGATGGACTCCTGGTTACTGTTTATTTCATTTGTTTATATCTGTTATCTATTCAGTCTCTCTTTCAAACTCTCAAAGAGAGTTGGTGATTGTTGGAACAGTGGAACAACTAAGAAAGACGCTTTTGATGAGTTTGATTTAGTTTGTATCAAGTTTGAATGAAGTGTGTTTTAGGATGCTCAGCAAAGGTAACACGACTGTTTCTCTGAATGGAGTCTGGTGGCTTTGAGGAGAGCTTATCAATTGTATGTTTTGACGTTAATCAATTATGCAAATTGTCCAAATCTGTGTTGATTTTTATGTATTATACACTCACCTCAACACTGCCCAGTGTCATGTTTCCATTACTGCCCATCGGAGCTGCAGCAGATAAACAAACACCTGCGACTACAGCAGCTGTGAAGACATGAGCCAGATGTTAGTGGGTATTTGTGGCGGTTTTGTCCAGAGTGTTGCATTTAAAATAGAAAAACAAATCCCCATTCCATGTCAGGTGGTATATATCTTGTACTGTCTTCTCTGCGCAGGTTGAAGAGGGCTGGTGGAACGGCACCGTGAACGGCAAGTCAGGACTGTTTCCCTCCAATTTTGTCAAAGAGCTGGATGCCGTGGGAGAGGACGGAGAGTCCAACGACACGGCAGCAGATGAGACTGGTGAGAAGGGAACCAGCAGGGCCTCATTAATGTGAAGCTTGCAACTTAGTTGGAAAAACATCTGAGGAGGTGCACGGGGAATGCATGTTTGCAGTGATTGATTTCCTTGTTCTATCTTAGACTCAACCGTGGCTGCCGACGTGCGTAGAGCTTTAAAATACACTTAATGTTCTGGACCACTACAAGAACGAGGCAGATGTCAACAACGATTATTTTCTCTTATTTCTCATTCAGACATTTGTTCTCTGGTCGATTCTCCAGTTGTTGGCGTTGTTCTCTTTGCATTGTGTAAGTTACGTTATTGTAAGGAAAATGAAGTGTAGAAATGGAGCCGTTGAGCCCAGCTGGAACAAGTCTCAACAAGAAGTCTGGCTGAGGGTTGAGTCTGCAGCTGGATGTTTCTAAGACTTCTGTCTGCTAGTGATATGACTGAGAGCTGCAGCTATGTGTGTGGCGTGTGTGCACATTTTAGGAGCCACAGCTTGAGGTTAGATATTAAGGGACTACGTTTAAACGCAACAATGTGAGGAAATATTATGTAGTGTCAAATATGATACCCTGGTTTCCCATCTTGGCTGGGGTATAGAGTTGTATATGAATTCACATATAATGTTACAATGTAAATCTTAGGTTATACATAAAACCCTATTGTAGCACCTTCTGCTGGCTGAAAGGGGAATACAATGTGTGTTTTCCAAGTCAAGTTCTATTGGAGAGTATTGCAGCGGGAGGCAAAGCGGTAAGATGTGTGATACTTGTGGAGAAATTCACACTCTGTCTCACCCCGTTGTGTCTCCTCCGCAGATGGAAGTGGAATGGAAAACACCGCCACCCCCACATCCCCTCAACCTGCCTCAGGGAACGGAGTTATTGCTCAGCCCAAGAAGATCAGAGGCGTTGGCTTCGGAGATATTTTCAAAGAAGGGTCAGTCAAACTAAAGGCCCGACTGCCAAGCCCCGAAACAGAGGAAAAGAAGGGGAGAGTAAGTGTGATGCAAGACACAGTACATGGAACATGAGCAATGTTGTTAAAGCTGAACTCCATAGAAGAGGATTATGATGTCCTTTTTGTATATTTAAATATGTGACATGAAATAATAATTGAATGAAAAACACAAACACGTTCATCGCTGTGGTTCGTCGTTGCATACGTTAAACATAAAACAAGCCTCCCATTTGGATATATTGACCATAAGACATTAAAGAAATAGATATTTTACTGCAGAAGAAATGACCAAATAAAAAGAAAAGGTTTTAAGTTATTCCTGTGCAAATGGTCACCGCAGACTGACCGCTGTGGCAGAAGGAAATGTATCTGAAATTTAACGACTGGGAAAAACGGGCTGAGGCGTAATCTCTCGGGCACTGCTGTATCTGACTCACACAGTGAGAGACAAAACGGTGAGTGAGAGACCAATGGTAACACCTCTTAAGGGGCCAGTACTCTGTCAGAGCTGCTTGTTGGATAGTTTAAACACCTTTCCAACTTCGCAATTTGGTGCGTTTCATCCGAGAGTTTCGCTTAATTTCCAAAACCAACGCCGGGCATTCACATCCACTTCCTCCAGTGATTGGCCAGGTGTTTAGACGTCTCTTCTTTTCATTTATTCCAACTGTTTTGGTCACTTTTCATGTGTACAGCCGATTGCAACACAGTGAATGTGTTCCAGGAGAGACTGTCTGAAAATGTCCCTATATTTAAGAGCTATCATGTCTCCCGCGGTGTCGGATATAAACACTTCTGCGTTCCAAGGTGGTGAGAAAACTAGATTCTTTCATCTTAACCCGACACCTACTAGTTGACACAATAAAAGCACCTCCGTCATACGAGTAAAGAATATTTTTCAGCAAATGTAAACATACATTATGAAGTTACTTTACAGTAGCTCTCTGGTCAGCGCCACAACACGATCAGCAACAGAACCGCCTTATTGATATTCTTCTGACTTCCTTTCTGTTTCCTTCTGTGGTCTCCTGCCTTCTGATGACTCAGCAGATCCAGTCCAGTCCAGTGTGATGGAGCAGCCAATCACATGCTTTTTAAGAAGTCCCGTTATATTATTGTTTACCTGTTTACTGAAACAATCTAGTCAAAGGCATTCATAACATTGCTTTTTCATTTTCATTCAATCGGGGATCTTTTTGTTGAGCTGATGAAATCAGACTGTTTAATATTCCCTCTCAGCTTTTCTCTTGCAAGCGAAATAGATCTTATTTACATCTATATCCTTAATAATTGAAATGCCTACAAAATGTTGAGCTCCTCACAGTTATTTACGGCAGGCTAAGTAAACATCTCTATTAGTCTCCGTGACATCTCCTAAATACTGCTACATGACGTGTGTGTTATTTATAAAGTGTATTTCTGTGTTGCTTTGGAGGAAGTGTCCCGGCTCAGCCTGGCACCGACTTACCTCCTTTTTTTGCCCTTTTATTTAAAGTGGTGTGTTGTTTACGGCCTGCGCTGAAGGAACATACTCAGATTCATGTGATGTTTCTCTTTGTTGTGAATACACATTCAAACAGGATTTTCAAATCGGTTTTAAAAACTGACACACGATCGATTTTACATTTTGTCCTCAAAACATATATTTTTTTATTATATATTTTTTTCGGTTTTCATTTATTTATTTACTATTTTGAAAATAAAATAGAAATAGGTGAGGGCAGTTTATTTCCACACTGACATACAGGTGTAGCTCAGTGCTTAGTTTGGCACGTTACTCTGTTCTGAAACTCTCCCCTCTTCTTCTCTCTCCTCTTCACAACAGCCCTCACACTCTCTTTCACCACTAACACGGCTTCCTTCACTCTCCTCCACTCCTCACATTCGCATGCTCTCACACTGTCCTCTTCACAGCCAGTGATCTCTCCATTTGGTCTTGACCAGCACACATAATCCCCTCTGCCTGCATTAGTATCAAGGACATAAAGCATCCTGCTTGTTACTTTGTACATTTGTGACTTTTTCTTCTCTTTTTCTGATTTTCTGTAAACAGTTGATCCGTTCTGTTATACACCTGTCTGGTACTTTCTACAGGTTAATGCTGTGTATTCACATCTGTTGGTATCACAGCAAAGTATTTATTTATTTCTATGTAGTCTTTTTATTGCCTGTGACTCACTAACCCTTACTTAGAAGCTGAAACATCAGACATTCCTAGTAAAGCAGAACATTTACAAGCCTTCTGTGGTTCAATGACTGCGTTTACATGCAAAACACATTCTGTTTTTTGCCATTACTCTATATACAATATTCCTACTAAGCTATTTACATGGCTAAGGAAATGAATATTCCTCTAACATTCCAGATAGCATGCAGGCGTGCACACTCCGATCAATATGCTTCTTTGCATTGGTATATATACCGGGGGAGGACTTGTTCGACCGTGTGGGGAAAAGCAACTTCCCCTCTTTCTTTCCTTCAACCGCCTTGTTGAAAAGGTTGAGAGGCCGCGTGTCACAAACTGCGCTTAAAAACCTCAATTGAGACGAATATTCTGAATGTGTTGCAGACACGTCCAAGGAAAGCTCCTAAAACCCAAATAATATCAACATATGACACGTCTTAATCAGAAAATGCCTCATTCTGAGTATTCAAACAGAACATGACCAATATCAAATTTTGAATATTGTCATAAACTGAATAATAGTGTTAGTGAGCATGTAAAAGTAGTTGCTGTTTACTTACTTATTCTCTCTTTCCATATCTTCTACAATTCTTAACCGCTAACCCCAAACTGAAGAGCATCATTCATACACATTTACACTTAACAACACGGTCTTACTCTCCTCATTGGGCTCAGACACAAACTGTCTTATAGACAGGACTCCTCCACATGATGCCACATATCCACTCATGTGCGATAAATCATTTCCATCTGTATGGTTTGCTTCATTTTAGCCAATCCCATCATTACCATCTGCTGCAAAGCCCGCCCATCCCAACATGACAGACTTGCAGAGAGGAGACGGAGACGGCAAATCCAAAGGTAAAACACTGTGAAAGTACTGAAAAGAACACTTTTACATTTAAAAAGTCTATTTACTGTCACCCATTGCTTGTCAGTGTGAGTGGAAAACAGTTTTTTCTTTATGTCCTGTTTACTTCAAAAGTTGGCGTGCTAGCCTTGATAGCATCATTTGCGTCTGTCATTAGTTACAGCCTCACTGTGTGTTTTGGATATGATGAAACATCACTTGCAAATACTGAACGACGTCTTCCTGTGAACCCTTAAGACCCCATCATTTCTGTTTCCTCAGCGAAAGAGTACTGTAAGGTCACCTTTGGTTTCGAGGCTACAAATGAGGATGAGCTGACCATTAAAGAGGGCGAAACTATCCACATCCTGAGCAAGGTAAGGTTTCACCGTGTCGTACATTAAAGCTGTGGGATTCAAATGATGCAACCAAACAGCCGGGCTTATTTGGAAACAGTACAAAAGTGAGCAGTTTTATCTGAGCTAACCTTCTACACTGGCTGTTTTATTGCTCGTAACTGCAGAACTGACTTTATAGTTACAGCCCAGCAAACATTGACCTGTCACTGAGTCTTTGATCTTGAATTCCCATTTCAGCATTTTCAACCAAAGATGATTTGGTGCTCTTCTTTACTTGGAAGACATCAAACGTTTCCCCTAAGTTTTATAAATGGAGACCATGCAGTTGCAGAATTCTGCTTTGCTTCACAACTATATTACAATATATATGGGTAAAGGTGGGGCTTAAATGTTCCCAGCATACCTAGAGGTTAGAGAATCTATTGTGTATCAGAGGTCCGAGGTGACATTTGAGAACAGATGTACAGCTCCCTTGTTAGAGACATTAACTCAAGATATACACACTGATCATAAATGGGATTATTCTAAAACAATAACACATTCTGAAACCAGTGTTGCAACTCATTCATCACATGGCACGTCTTCTGTCTTCGTCTGTTTTTAAATGTTTTAATCTATTATCTGGCAGCCAGACTCTGTTGTCTCAGCTGCCTCTGACATGTTGTGGAGGTATGATATCTGTGACTTGTGGGTTGTTAGGAGAATGGTGACACATTTCTATGACTCCTTCTGTTCCCCGACCAGGACTATATTACAGAGCTACCGCCATCTAGTGGAGACTGTGGAGAAGTCCTCGTAAAATGATCTGAAGTGTTGCTTTTGTTGTTTTGTTTCTACTTTCCTGTGGAGCCCTAATGAGCCCCCCTTCTTTTGTATTATTATTCTAGAAACATGTTTACACCTTCCTCCACACTACAGTAAAGTGTTTTTAACATTAGACAGTGCTTTTGTGAAGTTTTATAGACTTTTCTTCTGAATCTAAAAAGATCACATATTGCTTACTTAAGTTTGAGTCTTTCCTTTCTTCGATCTCTAACAGGACACAGGAGAGCCCGGATGGTGGCGAGGGGAGATCGGGGGCAGAGACGGCGTCTTCCCTGACAACTTTGTAGTCATAGTGTCTGAAGCAGTGAAAGAGGTGAGATCAGACAATTGATACAATGACTGATTTTGATAACTGATTCATAATTTAGGTCTTTTTGTTTTTTAAATGGCGAGACTACCAAACAAGTCCTACCGTTAAAGCTTTTCAATTCTGAGATTTTCTTTTTTTCTTTTGTTTTGTGAATATATTTGGACTGTTTGTTGTACAAAACAAGCAATTTAATGACATTTTCTCACATTTCACATATTATATGATGATTATGACACTAATCGTACACTGCGGACCTAAACGAACCGAATTCATCTTATTTGTAAATGGGATTAATTAGTCCCTCTGCAAATGAGGAAGTGTGACATTGGAAGGTTGTTTTCACATTAACCTGCTTTGTTGTTAAACCATATCGGACAAATTATTATCCAAAATAGAGCATTTATACGTTTTAAAACGTGTGTGGAGGAGAGCTCTAAATATTCAGTGCATCTGGAAATGTGATATGAAAAGCCTGTAAACAAAAGGGGGAATTAGAGTGAGCATTCTTACATAGTAGTTATGGTAGGCTTAATGTTTCCTCTGATAAGTGAGTAAACTAGTCACACAGAAATATGAAATCTCAACATTATTTTACTTTTTAAATAATAAATAAGCCCTATAAAAGGTTTTCATTTGAAGTGAAAAATATATTTACAGCCTGGAAATGTTTGATCTTAATGTCCTTTCAGCAACATAACTTAGCAGATAGGAATGATACTGAGCAACACAGGTAAAATGATGTGGAGCCCAATGTGACTAAAATATGCTGCGATCCTAGAAAGTCCTAATTTTAAATTTGCAAATCCATCCGACTTGATGAAGGAGCAGTTGTCTGACGTCACACAACAATGACACGCGTTGTAAAGTATATTGTCTGTATCTAATTAAAATAATACATACAATCTGTTCTGCATGTTTATTGAAGTCAGAAAATGACGCCAATGTTATTAGGTAGCTTTAAAACAATCTGTTGGTTATCTTATCTGCCCAAAAGTTAGTTTATATATGTGAAGATGCTGCACTGCACATGCGTCATGCAAGAGACATCGGTTTGTGGCGGTCAGCCATGTTTTTTACTTGTGTTTGGGCTTGTGCACCTGGAACACTCAGAGCTCAGACGTTGGACATTTTAACTGGGAAATTCCGACTTTGAACGGAGCGCAGCATTAATCCAGTCCTAAAACTGCTCATTGCATCTCAAGTCTGACATATGGCGTACTATACCTTTTACATGGTGTAATTAATATTATGGAGCAGTAAGCACAGCTTATGTTTTCCACATCACAAATGCATAAATCCTGTTTGATTTCTTACAAAGGCTTTTCCACTTGGGTAATACAGCTCTCCATAATCAGCCAGATGCCTTTTTAGCTAATTGCTAATAATCTCTTCCAGGCATCTTTAATAATCAGTGAATCAGCTTTTGAAAAGGGGCTTCAGCTCATGTTAGTGTGTTTGAGTGGAGTCTGGGAGTATGTTCTGGATGAGTCTAAGGTTTGTGCAAAGGACAACGGAGCCCTTTGAGGTGTCATCACAGAAAGTCATTTGTGGTTTTCCACAGATATCAATAAGTATATTCTGTGTCCTTGTGTTCATATTTTAGACTCCTTCGTCAAGAGGGTCACTGAGATCATCTCCGAAACAGGATTCAGAAGAGGTAAGCTGTCGGTGCCTCTGATGAAAGAATTATTATACACTGATGGGTTGTTAGTTCTCTCTTTGCTCGGGAGCACATTTTGAACACACTTTCACAGAGTGCCATGAAACACTTGAGTGTATAATCAGTGTAGTTCCCCCTTTAACGGGATAGTTTGGATGTTTTTGAAGTGGGTTTTGTATGAGGTACTTATCCATGCTCAGTGTATTGGAACAGCCCCACTTTGAAGAAGTAGACGGGAGTATTTAAAAGTGAAACGTATTTTAGCCACCAAAAAAAAGAAGACAGAAAGACCCACCAAAACAATCAATATCAGTTTAAGCCTGACGTCAAACTGAAGCCGTTATCTACGCTCTCTTCAAAGCCACCAGACTCCTGGTGGCAAAAACATAAGACTTCTGTGTTTTTAAAGGGTTAGTTCGGATTCATCAGGTCGAACAATAACCCAGACTAACCGATCCAGGCAGCGGTACACCAGCAACACCTGTGATTCCCAAGGTAAAATGACTTTGAATAGAGCATATATGACTGCTTCAAAGGGCTGTCTGGAGGCAGGGCAAAGCAGTGAAAATATTCTATATAAAGCGTACACTTAAGATAATATTGTTTTTAGATGTCTAACATATGTTTTGCTGCTGCCTCATGCATCCCCAATTCAGAAAATCCAAACGATCCCTATAAGGCAGGGGTGGGCAATTAATTTAACTTAAAGCGGCCACATGAGAAGCCCGAGCTGTGTTGGAGGGCCGAATCAACAATTAATTTACTTACTTACTTAATTCTGCTCAATATTAATTTTCTCCCATTGTAAAAAGCAGTACATTATATATTTTGATTAGCTGCTACTGGTAATCAAAATAATAAGGATATTCTCTTCCAATAAATATATGAAATTGTGGAGCGGGTCAAATAGGAAAATACTCCTAGAGAAGTAATAAACAGTAAAAACAATCATTACATCAGTAGTTTTATTTTTAACATGTTAATCTTCACAGACCAATACTGAAAAGGTGTTTTACAGTATGTAAAGATAAGCAATTAATCAACTTTATACAAAAAGCAATAAGTGCTTTTGATGTATTTCAGTTCACTTCACTTGTTCAGTGAGAAAAGTCCAGTCTGTCTTGGGCTTGAACAAGTGCACTGAGATCTGGTTGAATGTCTGAGGTGGATATGTGTAGGACAGCTGATCATCAGTGATAGAGGATCTGTATCTGGATTTGTTGAACTTCATCACTGAGAATGTCTGTTCACATATGTAGGTAGATCCAAAGAGGACCAGAATCTTCTGAGCATGTCTCCTCATGTGTGGAAAGTTCTCCTCTTTCAGGGAAGAGTAAAACTCAGGCAGTGAGACTGACCTAAAGTGCTCTGACAGAAGTGTGTCAGACTGCAGGTCAATGAGATGAACATCACTGGGTGCATCGTCCACATTGCATGTAAATGGGGGAAAAATCATGTGCATTTCATTCTCAACTGTTTAAAAGTCTTGAAATCGCCTCCAAAACTCACCATGCAGTGCTTCTAACATGGATGAGTTCCTGTGGAGGTGATCAGCTGATGGTGTAGGCTTCCTTAGTGTTGGCAAGTGGGTGAGAATGTTATCCTCCATTTGGCTTGAGAAGCTGTAACTTTCTCATGAAAGCCTTCACTGCGCTGTACATCTCATGCACAAAAAGGCCCTTGCATTGCAGTTTGACATTTAGTTCATTCATTAGTCACATCTACAGCAAAACCAAGGTCTGCCATCCAGTCTGCATCTGAAAGCTGTGGGACATCTTTTCCTTTCTTCACACAGAAGTCTTGACTCTCTTCTCTCAGGTCCCACTCTTTGTCACGATGTTCAGTCTCATTTTCCTCCAAAAGGTGCAACAAACTGTCTGTGATTGTAATGCTCTTGCCCTGATGAAGTTAACTTTAAGTTTAAGTTTTTAAGTTTTAGAACTGACTTACACAACACTTCCTGATGTATAATACAATGCAAAAATACCCATTTCTGTCACTTTATACTGCATTCTCTTCAAAAGTTCAACATTTCCCCCCGTCAGATTTGGACAACCATCCGTTGTCACGCCTGCCAGCTTGTCCCATTTCAGTCCCAACTTGACCACACATGTATTTACCTCCGTGAACACATCACTCCCTGTTGTTGTCCCTTTCATTGACTGCATGGCTTCTCAAATGCCTCCTTTTTCTCCGGGCATGAGTTCTGCAGAATCCACCAAACACTCCTTGATAAACTTTTTCTAGCGATTTTGTGGGATAAGACATAACTTGTCTTGACAGCTGCATCTCTGGATGTGCAATGTTTTGTAAAAAGTCCTTGTTGGTTTTGCAGTTTAGCTAGCAAAGCACCCGACTCCTTTTCCCGCTCTTCATCAGACAAGTTCTTGAACGGCGACTCAAATTGTAATCCATGAACACAGCGACCTGCGCACCACAAACTAAGCACACGGCTTTACCTTTCACTTCTGTAAATACATACTTAGCAGTCCATGTCTTCTTGAAAACGCGGCATTCCGTATCAATCTTTCTTATTTTGGCATGAGCGGACATTTTGAGGGCTAGCCGGCCAGCATTACTTGTAGCTGTTCACGCGCGCGGCACGCGTACCTAGATAAAGAAAAACGGCACCCTTTTCAAAATAATAGCAACACAGTTAGAAAGTTGTTTACACCATGCACACAATACAATGGTGTTGCTTTTATTTTGAAAAGGGTGCTGTTAAAAAAATATATATACTTTTTCATATGTTATAATTTACGATTGTCGTCACGCGGCCCGGCCAGGGTCTTTAGGTAGGTCTTTCTTTAGGTAAGTCTTTCTTTAGGTAGGTCTTTCTTTAGGTAGGTCTTTCTTTAGGTAGGTCTTTCTTTAGGTAAGTCTTTCTTTAGGTAGGTCTTTCTTTAGGTAGGTCTTTCTTTAGGTTGGTCTTTCTTTCTTTAGGTTGGTCTTTCTTTAGGTAGGTCTTTCTTTAGGTTGGTATTTCTTTAGGTAGGTCTTTCTTTCTTTAGGTTGGTATTTCTTTAGGTAGGTCTTTCTTTTAGGTAGGTCTTTCTTTAGGTAGGTCTTTCTTTAGGTAGGTATTTCTTTTAGGTAGGTCTTTCTTTAGGTAGGTCTTTCTTTAGGTTGGTCTTTCTTTAGGTTAGTCTTTCTTTAGGTAGGTCTTTCTTTTAGGTAGGTCTTTCTTTAGGTAGGTCTTTCTTTAGGTAGGTCTTTCTTTAGGTAGGTCTTTCTTTAGGTTAGGTTAGTCTTTCTTTAGGTTAGTCTTTCTTTAGGTAGGTCTTTCTTTAGGTAGGTCTTTCTTTAGGTAGGTATTTCTTTAGGTTGGTCTTTCTTGAAGTTGGTCTTTCTTGAAGTTGGTCTTTCTTGAAGTTGGTCTTTCTTGAAGTTGGTCTTTCTTTACGTAGAGCCAAGAAGGTTCACAAACGAGAAAGACCTCAAAGCAAAAGCAGCTGACTTACTGGAAGAGTCTCAACTATCTTCAAGTTACAGTCTGCTCTATGAGTTTGTACACTCTTTCCTTTCTGTTGCTGTTTCTATGTTGTCTGACCGGTGAAATCTGTCTTTACAAATGATCTAAGTGATAAATGCGTTCATTGTAATTATGAAATTGTCAATTATGTCAAATAGCAAATTAGTCTCAGTAGTAAGGAAGGAGGGAAGGTTAGTGCAGAAACTTGTTAATGTACAGGCTGGTCAGCATGGCTGAAGTCAATATTACAAAGTCTTAAGTGTGTTTGTTTTTGTATTAATGTGTGTTACATGATATGGCATTTTCATAGTACATAGTGTTAGATTATTTACATTCGGGATCTTCATAAAATTGGTACATTTTTGCCCAGCCTTTTTATATGAAATTACTGCATATTCCCCAACAATAAAAGGTTTTAATTTCCAGGCTGTAATCTTGGATATTATTAGATGTGTCCTTGTTCAGACCAAAGCTGATTTTTTTTCCCTTTCTCCTTGGCTTCAGATTGTTGTATTTAAGATAATGGATGTCACTCACTCTGACCTATTTTTCCTCTCCCTCCCTCTCTTCCTGCCAGAAGCCGAAAAAGCCTCCTCCACCATCAAAAAGCATAGGTAAGTAACAGTTTACAGCCTGCACCTCATTAAATGCTTTCAGCTCAGTGGTATGGTTGGAAAGACTTTTTACCTTCTACTGCTACAGAACATGCAGAGATCTGTCATTGTGTTTCCTAATTACTTGTTGTTTGCAGTCACAGCACATTTCATGGTAACATGTTCTCTCATCTAAAATAAATGTGTTTTAACTTGACTTTTAGCATCATATGTTGATTCAGTAAATTATCTAGACAGTTATCTAGTGGTTTTCTGTCTATAGACTTGTTTACAAATGTCACCGTTTAGATTAAGATGGGCTAATACCAGAGTTTGTGTGATCTATTGTGGGATAGTTTTTGGAATGTCACAACAGAGACAGCTAGTAGAACTGAGCAGGACTATATACATGAGGATATGACTCCGACTGAGAGAGGCCGAGGAGAGTTTAAAACCAAAATGCTGTCACATTGTGAAGGTTGATCGCACCAGATCCTGACAGCCTTTATGATGGTTTGGAATATTTCAAATATTATGTTAAAAGGAGGAAAAGGATTGTTGTTGCATGCAAAGGTTGTGACAGTTTAAAAATAAATCATACTAATGAGGGCTTCATAGAATACCATTTAATACACTTTTTATGATCATACAAGTCAAATGATGATGAGAAACCAATAGGGATCTAGAACAGGTTTTCAATGTTTTTCAGGCCAAGGACCCCCAAACTGGTGTAGCGTGCTGCAGGGACCCCCTATTGTATATATCTTATAGAAGAGGCTTGAAGAGGTCCGTGCGACGGGGTGGGCGTTTTAAAAACGTTTTAGTTTCACCCCTCTCCTTTCCTTCACTCTGTCTCTGACTGTAGATGTGTGTCGCCGCCCTTCGCGAATTACAGCGGAGGAGGGAATGTGAATTTTTTTTAATTGCTTTATCTACAAAACCCCCCCCCCCCCGCGCACTGTTAAAAAAAAAAAGATATATATATATATTCCCCCAACGGAACCCTGCGCCCCCTGAACGTTTTTTGTTTTTTTCTTGCCTGGTGCTAGGTTACTTAGGTTTTATGTTGTAGTGATAAACACTCATTTTAAAGATGAACACTAATAGGTAAGCAGCATACAAAAGGATTCAAAATCATAGTAAATCAATCTATCTAAAGCACCTTTCTCTCTGGGCCACAGACTAAAATGGGGCCATGTAATATTTGCTAACTGTCCATAGAAAACGATAAGACCTGATGGAAAAACAAATTAGCAAAAAGTATATCACTTTATACGTTATTTTTTTATTTGGGATAGGTCATTAGTGCTAGAGGTGTGCCAGTATACTGGTTTTATAATAATAATAATAATAATAATAATAATAATAATAATAATAATAATAATAATAATAAAATAATAATTACTTAAGCTTAACCACAAAGTATTTTCCAGATTAAACCATTTACAAATAAATAAATCCTAAACCCATGTATGACGTACAACATTTAGGTCCATGGGAGCATTAAGTCCAGCAGCACTGAGCCCATACACACACATACACACACACACATGTGTGTATACAGAGTTAGTCAAATATTCGTCACATGGTTTTCTGTTTCCTCATTGTTCTATCTTTCCTTTATTTTGGAAAAGTGTCCCTCCTGGCACAAGTCACCACATAAATACAACTCACACAAAGGACTAAGTAGTTCAACTCAATACATGGAAAGTTTCCAAGGAAACCCCTGTTCGACAATGACATGCTAGTTTCTCTTCATGTGTTTCTAGTTTTCCTTTCACCAAACCTGAAGGTCAGATGCAGCCCGGTCTCATGACGGTGCACAGTTAATGTTGAAGCAGCAGTGCTTCATATCAGCACCAAGATCTACAGTTTGCAAAATGCACAGTTGCATCATTGTCTTCCTGTCTGCTCAGGAAGTAACAGTATGCATCCAAAACCTTCTACCCCTGCACTGTGTAGCAGTGTGGTGTGTGTAAGTCTGTTTCTGAGACACCAGTGGATATGTGTCTGTTCACGACTTCCTGTCTGTGTTGAGATTCTTTTTAATAACTATATGTCTCACACAAAGAACCACAAATGAGTGTGTGCAGCTATACATACACAGTATAGTTTGTGCCAGATCGGGATAAATAGTGAATTACTATTTACTACTTGTGTGAGTGTGTTCCTTCTCCTTCTCTGTTGAATCTTGAATCAGTTGGGTCAACAATGTCTCGTTTTTCAGCTCTCAAGCCGGAGGTTCCGAGTGCCGACAAGAAGCCTCATCCCATCAGGACAGAGGACAGAGGTAGGACTCTCCATCTTTACCCTGCGCGTCACACTTTATCGTCTCAGTCCTCACAACGTTCACACATCAGAAGCTATCTTTACATACAACTTTGGGACACTCTGTTCCTCAGGCACTGTGAGCAGTGTCACCACTAACTCCACTATTGACCTGCGGAGGCAGAAGACAGAGACCATTTTCCAGGAGCAATTCTGTTTCCTTTTTTAGTCATCTGTGCCTTCCTCCCTTTGTGACTTCAGTGGTGGAAGAATTATCAAAAGTAAAAGTAGTTGTTCTGTAGAAATATGTCCCCTGTGACAGATGCATTTCTTTCTTTTCTTTTTTACATTATTCCATTGTCAATATTAATGTATCAAATGTGTAAGCAGAATTCTATTGCTGTAGCTGGTTGAGGTGGATCTAGCTTTAACTATTGTTTATACAGTGAGGTAGTTTAGTTTCCAGCCGAGGGGTCGGGCCCCTCGAAAGGGTCACAAGATAAATCTCAGGGGTCGTCAAAAAACTTCTGCTGCACACATTTGTTCTCGATTATTGGATTTTACTTAAGAGGTTACCAACCACTGAATTAATCTTTAACAATGTATTGTATTTTTTGTGTGTTTTTAATAGGGCTTTCGATCGATTAAAATATGAAATTACATGATTGTCAATGGTAATTGAAATTTTGTATCTATTGAAAACATACCCTTTTTAAAGGAAGATTTTAAAAGTATTATACTCTTATCAACATGGAAGTGGACAAATATCCGTGCTTTATGCAAATGTGTATATATTTATTGTTAGAATTCAATTAACAACACAGAACAATGACAAATATTGTTCACAAACTCCGATACAGCTTTTAGGGATCGCACAATACCAGAAATGTAGTCGATGGCAATACCACTGAAATTTCACAATTGTTGATAGCCAATATTTGCTTCGCTAAAAAGAATTCTTGTAGTTTTAATTATGTATTACAAGCTTCTTCGAATTAGTGTTAGAAAGGTACACAGATCCTAATTCCCTCTCTAATATCTATTTTATATTGCTGTAACAACTGTATTTATTCAAGTTTCTTGCCAAAAACTAAATTTGACAAGATTATATTTGAACACATCATGATACTGTTATAACTTATCTCAATTGAACATCTTCCCAAGCAGGACTGTGTTGCCCACCGGCTGCTAACACTAACAGCTAACGCTAACTAGCTCTCCTTCTGCAGATTTCAACACAGAGTTGTTGTGTTCACAATGTAGCAAAATGACATCATCACACAGCCTGCTTTAAGGCCTTAAAACATCTTCTGTAACTCATGCTGCTCTGCACTTTATCCAATCCCTACACTTCCTTCTCAGATGTTGAATGGATCTTTGTCATAGGCCATACATGCTCCAGAAATTAAGTTAAATACAATACAAATACAAATGTAGCAAAGTTCATGGGAGCTACCAGCTGCTGCGTCGACATGCGCTGCCGACACTACAGCAGTTTAAGTTTGAACAGTCAGACTTTTAAAATTCTGCCAGATGTAGGGAGGAAATGTCATTTTAGTAAACTGAATCTGTAATTAATACATAAAAATTTAAATGAATAGATGTCCCTATTTAAACAAAATGTTTACATTACCAGAACTGGCACAAAATATAAACAAACATTGAAAACAAAGCTTATGTGTTCCTGGAGTAACAATGATTATATGATTATCTTTGAATTGATACAAATATCATTTAATAAGGCAATACTTATACTGTACGGTTTCTCTGATCTCACAGATAAGATAGCGTGACTCCTACAATTCCATTTTTAGCTTTAATCTTCAGAAAATATCTAAAGAACATTCATTAACCTTGCGTTTCCTAGTAACATCTATCATTGGCCGGAGGAAAGATAATCTTTGCTCTTCTTTAACTAACTCCTTATATATGGTTTAGCCCTATGGCTATTTATCCTCCGTGCCAGTGAAGCGTATTACCCTTGATTTCTTTTTAATGTCATTTTCAACTTTCAGCCAAGGAGATGTCAGTTAGCATAACTCATCTCATCTCAGTTAATCTCCACATATCAAACAATTTCATGCTAAACCTCCCTTTCAGATGCAAATTAGATTAAGCATTTCGAGAATACAAATCACATATTAATCTGATGTGACAATTATTAACTGCGAGCTACATCAAGATCTATTTAACTAACTTTCTTCTTTCTTGGCTGAACACGTGTGTGCTGGACTTCTGATATCAGTCATTCTATACATGTTTGTATGTTTACTGATTTCTTTTCAGAAATTTGAATCTATTCAGTAAAATTGACTATTGTGCGAAGGTAAATTATAACGTTATATGTTGAGTTGTAATCTTTAGTTTTTCGGTAATTTAGTTTTTTGCAGAGAAACTTGAATAAATACAGTTGTTTTATGGAAATGTTTTCACAGTAATCTAACTTGGATATTAGAGAATTATGACCTGTTTACATTAACCAGTATGCAAGTACTAATAAAGAAGTGTATGCTCAAGTAAGTAGGATTTATTGTTTAATTTTTTACCTTGGTATCGAGAATTGTGGAATTACACTGGTATTGGTATTGTCTACTACATTTCCTTCCTAGTGTCCTCTATGAGAGAGAGGTGGAGCGTAGGATGCTAGAAAGCTCTCTTTCTATTGCTTATCATTTTCTCTGTGAGCACTTAATTTAAATGTCAATACATCCGATCACACATTACAGTCATGTCTGCAACTTGGTGCTTGTTGTCAGATGACTTTGCAAGCATAAAGGTTTTGTCGTGATAAACAGGTAGGAGTCATGAAACGAGATCAAATCGTTATGTCATACTACAGTTAGACCAGGGATGGGCAACTTTGAGGATAGGGAGGGCCACAAAAAATGTGTCCTCACTACCAGAGGGCCACTTTGTGACCATGCACGTCCATCAGTAGATACTATAACCACATCATATAAATAGCCAACTATAGCTACTAATTTAATGAAAATAACTAAATGTATACAGGCAATGAACATGTACCAATTTCTATTTTTCAACATGTTTCCACAGCTCTCTCTGTATTACAACAGGACTATGGAACTTTCTATCTTTCATATTCAAATGTATTTAGTAGTCCTAATTCTTCATCTCCTTTAATTATATTATTAATTAGCTTTACACATAAACAGATCATCTGCATTCCTGAATGATATATTATTTCATATGCAAATTGAGCTCAAAAATCATAACTCAATGTAAACCAACACTGAGTTTATTAACTATTATTCGTCTTTCTATTGTATTTCTACTCTTCCCTCATATTCCATTACATAAAACCAGCATGCATTCATCTCCAAGTCAACTGATCCTCCCCCATAGCTGGATCAGTCAGCTGTACATCTTAATGAGATACTTGTGGCCTCTCCTGTTGGTGCACGATAGACTGAATGTCAATATCAACATGTGTACATCCGATCTGCATGAGATGGAACAGTGTCTCATCTGTCAGTCTGTTTCTCTCCCTTGACTTGATGTGCTTCAAACAACCCCTGCGGCTTTGCCACTGTGGAGTTGTTTGACTACCTCAGTGACCTCCAACAGGGAAATTGACGATGGTCTCCCATCAGCTTCCAGCACTACCATAGAGGGCGTGTTGGTCGGATTCAGGAGTTCCTCAAAGTGCTCCTTCCACCGCCCGATAATCTTCTCAGTCGAAGTCAGCAGGTTGAAGATCTCCCGGACAGGAGCTTCCTCCAGACGATCCCAGTTCACCCGCACTACCCGTTTGGGCTTACCTGGTCTGTCCAGAGTCTTCCCCCACCCCTTGATCCAACTCACCACCAGATGGTGATCAGTTGACAGCTCCGCCCCTCTCTTCACCCGAGTGTCCAAAACATGCGGCCTCATGATCACATAATCGATCATTGACCTTTGGCCTAGGGTGCTCTGGTACCATGTACACTTATGAGCATCCTTAAGTTTGAACATGGTGTTTGTTATGGCCATTCCATGACTAGCACAGAAGTCCAACAACAAACGACCGTTCAGGTTTAGATCAGGGAGGCCCTTCCTCCCAATCACGCCTCTCCAGGTGTCTCCATCGTTTCCCACGTGCGCGTTGAAGTCTCCCAGCAAGGCTACAGAGTCCAATTTGCCTTGGGAGACCCTACCAGGAGCACTAGGCTCCAGACAACACAGCTCTCAGGTTCATAGGGACACACAAACCTCTCCACCGCGGTAAGGTGATGGTTCCCGGAGAGGTGATATTATGAATTACAAATGGGGCTTTGGTTCAAATTATTTGCTTGCTTACAACTGTGAAACCAATAATTTTATTGATTTTTGTAAATTGACAGGCCAGATGCAGAATTTCTCAGTGAGGAAGAAAGTGTAGAAAACCATGTTAAACTAGATATTATTCATAGCAGTTTAAAATGTGCCTAGAGGAGGACTTTAAAGTTACAATCTGTAAGACCTCTGGTTCGTTCTTTTTGGCCGCAGCTATTGCAAAAAGTGGTAATTGCAGGTGTGTTTTTGGTTCTCGCGTCAAGAGATACAAACTGTGTTTTCCTCCTTCTGAATGTCGAATTTGTTTCTCTTTCTTTCGACCTGCACTTGTTTCATCGTCTGTAGTCATCGCTCATTTCTTTGTTCGGCCATCGTAACCGTTTATTCGCAATGCTGTCAGAGACCAAAAAAAAACAGTACGCTTCTTCACAAACAAGTGAGTTGGAAAACGCATCAAACAACTGTGCGCCGCAATTACTTTGTAAAAAGCATGAAAGCTGTGTTCAGCAGTGGAAATTCAGCAGACAAGCTTGTTGCACAGCACATCAATTTGTCCTGGTCGTTTCAGCTCTGCACAAAAACAAATTGAGTTTTTGTGATTCAGACATAAAAGGATTTACCTCAGTTTCTGTGTGTAATTTTAAAGTTGATTGCAGGAATGTTTCAATGTTCTCTTGGAAACCGTCTAGAATAAAGTTTTTTTTGGAAAATTATATAAGTGTGCAATTTATTCCTCTCTGCTTCTTTTTTCTCGTTATCATTTACAAAAAAAAAATTGAGCAAAATTTGGTCCAATCTTCCTTTTTAGAACTCTCTTCTCAACTAAACTGTTCTTCCTCTGTTTCAGTTGACAGGCCAACACCAGATCACAAACCATCCAAGCCCGCAGCGCCAGTGGTCCCTCCCAAGAAGCCAGTCCCCCCTCCTGGGAGAGGGAGGCCGGGAAGCCTTCCACCAAAGAGGCCAGATAAGCCTCTTGCTCCCTCACCAAAGTAAGTCTCAGTCCGGCATCCGTTCATCCATCCTGTTGTCTGAATATCTGACCTTTTTGAACTGTGAACTCCAGTGCTTTTTCTATCCATGCAGCATCAGTGCAAGTCCTGTCTCTTATACATTTAATATATATATAACAGCAACTTTTAGATGAAGGTATTCTCAAGAAATGGCATTCTGTTGAAAGAACACGACATTGAGCAGATTGGAAGAGTCTAATTATTTCATGTCAATTACTTGTATATACAGTTAATGTTTTTCCCTTTTTATTTTCCATATTTACCTCTTATCCGCAGGCACAATGGAGAGCTGCCTTCCGCACGTCCAAAATCCGACTTTGAGCCATTATTGCCCACCAAACCCAAAACACTGTCTGGGGACTGGGGGGAGAAGTCCTCGGATATGGGTATGTACACTACTGCTTAAAGAGTATGAATAATAAGTGGATTAGTTTTGCTTGATATCAAAATCTTGATTATTTTAATGAGAGAAGATGAGACGACAAATATTCATTAATGTGTGAGACTTTAATGGACGTGTATCATACTAATCTACACCTGCAGTTGAACTTTTGACTTTGTTTGCATGATGCACCTAAATACTGAGACCACCACCACCACCACTACTACTCATGTAACATGCAACTGAATGGTCGCGTTCATTATTAGGCTTGTGGTGTCTGGAGAATATCAGTACGTCCAGGTTCATACATTTGTCAATTATCTTTATTCCGAGTTCTCCACTGCTGGTTAATAATGACACAGCTGAGCGTGTCTTGTTGTCTTGTTAAAGGAATTACACTCAGAATATGAGTGTAGGGAGGTAGAGAGAGTCTGTAACCATAATGGTACGAAATCCTACTAAAAGGGAAGAAATGACACTAATGGAAGTGAGAACAGAAAGAAATGATTTAAGAGGCTCTGGATTATATACACAATATTGTCATGTGTATTATTAACATGACATCCATATTATTATTATTATTATTATTATTATTATTTTTAAATATCATGGTTATCTATACTCTCCTTACACAAGCAGAAGACTATCATGCTTCCAACTTAAAGCGGTGAGCTTTCCTGAATAAAAGAGCTGCAAACGCACACACACTTTTTTCCTTTCAGTCTTGTTCGTCGCACCGTGACTTTCATCTTTGCATTTCAGTGGTGGAAGAGCCTGGGAGTGAAGCTTTGTAGCGGTCTGGTTATGCACATGTTAGCCGTTACTGTGTACAATTGACCTGCATATCAATATGCAAATGTTATCATAACAAGAAAAAAAAAAAGTTTTAATTGATATCACCTCCAACAACAAAAGCAGCGCTCGGAGTGAAAAACAAAAAAACAGGAGGGAGTGAGAATATTGTGAACAGGAGCAGCAACAGACATAATTGAAAAGATGAATAGTTTTGAGACGTTTCGACTGGGAAGTGGAGAGGGAAAAGACTGTTAATGTTATTCACTGGAGACTTCTCTGTTTGTCACATATTCCTTGTAAAGGTGATAAAGAGCTGCTAAAACGTCTGACACACTTTATGGAACATGAAAATTCAATCTGTCCTGCAATCACAGTCGATGCAGGAGCGGCAGCAGTTTACCACTGTGTAGCTGCAAAGTGCTGTTACACAACACTTGCTAAAATGTTTCAGTGTTGTGTATTAAAAGTGTGAGTGACTCATTCTTTCCTGTTTTACTTTGTTGTGCTCATATGCACACACTCATAAACTAAAGTTGCATTTAAATGCATACCATAAATGATCTAACCATAGCCTTTATTTCCATCCACTAAATTCCCCTATTTTTATAAGTATCATTTATCAAGTTTTGATAATAAATCTAACTGTTTTCTCATCTACTCACATTTTAACTTTCTGTTTACTCTGTTGCCCTGAAGTTCTTTTGTTAAAATAATCTCTATTCTCATAAATGAATGAATTCTAATCGCTCAAACTTTCTACTTTATTCTTTTTTTCATTCGCTTGTAAGCTACTGACAATAAAACTTGAAACTCATATCACATTAAAAGCTTTCTAGAGGGTTGTAGGGCATATTATTGTTTTTATTGTGAAATCTACTAGCATTCAGTTTATTTTATTTATTTATTACTGTATTTGTTAATGTGAGTGTTGTGTTACTTATCTACTGTGGTTAGGGTTGTACCTCATGTCATTTAATTGACCTTTATTTAAGCAGATAAGACTGATTGAGATAAAATCCCTTTTGTAATGTTGATCTGGCCGACAAGGCAGCAAAGTCATACGCCGTGTCTTCCAAATTAATAAATGTAAATGCACTTGAGACTTTGTCAATGTTTGAATATGCTGTCAGAAGTGTGTGTGTGTGTGTAAGTGTAAGTGTGTGTGTGTGTGTGTGTGTCTCTGCTATGAGTCATGTGTATATGTATGTACGGTATATATATATCTTGCTCACTTTGCTAATATGATTTGCAAACAGGGAATAAACCGTAGCCTGATCTGTTTACAAGTAATTATGTTGCCGTGCAGTTGTCAGTTCACCCCTTGACATTCCCTACGTTTCGGCTGAAATATTCCACTTGTATTCCCTCCTTATGTTTCTCTGCCTCTCTCTTCTGTTCTCCACAGATCTGATGAGTTTTGATGAGCTGTCGTCTGCCTCGGAGAAGCTCTCTCACCCCACTGCTAACAGACCAAAGATGCCTGGCAGGAGGCTGCCCGCACACTTTGGTGGAGGAAGTTCGGTGAGCTTACAAAACAATCAGCATCCTCGCACACAGAGGATGGCCGTGATGATGATGATGATGATTATGATGATAACCAAAATATGGGAAATTGTTATGGTTTCTTTTTCATTTTGCATTTAACTGCAGATTTATTTTGGCTGTGAGAGAGGAGATGTCTGTCACATTGCTGTTGCAGGTGGATAGTTTTGCGGTCGATTTCCAATTTGGCACAAGTATAGTATGGTAATACAAGTATGGGATTTGATTTGAGTTATTTCCAGGGCTGGATAAGTTTGGAAAAAAGAGTATGTAAAAATATTTGTTTCCAGAGTATTCTGTTTTCTAAAATATCAAATTCAGTATTTCTAAAAATAAATTGATCAAACAAGCATATTTAGTTTGGTAGAGTTTGGAGCAGTCAGCCAGAGTGTGAGAGGCATTCTTTAATGTAGCATTACTCATTTATTATTTGACTTTATTTATAGTTATATGTTAAACAGTGTTTACAAGTATGTTTTATTCCATCTTAATACCAATGAAGCAAAGTCAATGTAACTTCATAGTTTTGCATTCAGTAGCTTTAAGGAGGCTACACTTTCCTCTGAGATACATTTCATGCTGATAATCTCATTTTCCGTTTGGAGCTACAGGTTGTAAACATTTAGGCTAGCATTGGAAAAAAACGTCATCTTTTTTTATGCTGAATTTCCTTTTTAATATCTGATAGTTTTTTTTCTTTTATCACTCTCTTCTGAAATCGATGAGCGTCCCTCAGCTCTCTGTAACCCGCCACATCCCTTCACACGCTCACTCCTTCACACACACAAGCTGCATCCTCACACGGGCGTCTCACCACCTGCCTGCCTCCCTCGCCTCATCTCTCAGAGCGGTCATTTGTGCCCCGGCGTCACTCAGCTGCACTTTTCCAAATGAGTTTGTGAGATTAACCATCAGGTCATTGGGGATAAGCATTTCCCTGAATGTCTGCAGAATATCATCACAGTTCTATCAGGAAGCTGTAAACTGTCAAATCGAATATGTGTATGTAGCTCAAACTAATAAATACAACTCTTCCCTTGCAGCCCAACAAGGAAGTGAACGTGGAGAAATCGTTCAAGATTGAGGAAGAGGATGCTGCCAAACCAAAGCTAACAGAAACCAGAAAGGTAACTTCAGTCACAGATCACTAACACTGCACATGGCATCATCTCCTTTAAATGGAAACTCTGGGTTTGAGCCAGAACATGTCATTGCCACAATGTATCACAAAACACAGAATGAAGAGTAACAATCTTCACCCTATTGTCTCATGTTTTACTGTCTGAGTGAATAATGGGGACAAGAATTATTTGTAGTTTTGAGCGAGATGGCTGCAGAAACGGGTTTCCATGTAAACGGGGAATTCCGCACCGTCGATGTACGTCATCTAGAAGTGCTTGTGTTTACCACCAACAGGCTCAGGTTGTTATTATAAGTGTCTGAAGACTATTATATTATAAAGGACCCTACAGAGGAATACAAAACAATTCTCAGAATTGGTCTTCTCCTTGAAACTCAATAACAAACGGATCAAATTGAGTGAAAGGTAAAAGAAAAATGTTTTATTTCTCTGTCGGGTCCTTTCCATAATGTTGTAAGACACTTACAACAACACTCTGAGCCTGTCAGGAGCAACAACAAGCACTTTTAGTCCATGCACAGTGCCGGTGCAGAAGTGCAGCAATTGGAATAGTTGTCCCCATTAGTCACTTAGACACAAACATGCCCTTTAACAATAAACTTGACTTCTTTCTTTGACCTTGAAGACATTAACATGTGCAAGTACCAAAAAAGTGTTGTATTCAACGTGTGCCTCCTTGTTGGAACACAAGCCCCATAAGCCCCGTGTTCTTCTCACTGCACTACAGCAGCGGCTCTTAATCCTTGGTCACACAGGATTTCATTTTGAGCCTCACCATTAACCTAGTCACAAATGCTTTACCCCTGGGATGTAAGCATCAGATGAACAGTTTGTACAGTGTGTGGGCTTACACTCACAAATAAATTACATTTTTAATGCAATATACAGGTTGCAGCAATTGAATTCCTTGTTGAAACTGAAAGGCACAATAACAAAGATGTTTAGCAGCTCGTATAGCTCCTCTTCATAATGGCATTAAAGAAAACGACAGATCTGCCTCAATCTAACAAATCAGCAGTGACCAGAAAGGATGCACGGTATGAAAGACAAACACGCTGAGCTGTATTAGGGAGGAGAAATGAGTGGGATGGTGTGCAGTTAGATCTCCCAGCACTGCAGCTTCTCTTACAATCTGTGTTATGATAATAATGTGGACAGTTATAATGAAATACGGTAGACCAGAGCGTCTCAAAGTGTGAGGCGGGAATACCCAGGGGGGCTCCAAGCAGTTACAGGGGAGACTAAAATATTAATCAAATCAAATGTATTTATAGAGCCCAATATCACAAATGACATCATTTGTCTCAGTGTGCTTTACAGACTGTACAGGATACGACACCCTCTGTCCTTAGACCCTCGCATCGCACAAGGAAAAACTTCCTAAAAGAAACCCCACAGTTAAAGGGGGAACAATGGAAGAAACCTCAGGGAGAGCAACTGAGGAGGGATCCCTCTCCCAGGACGGACAGACGTGCAATAGATGTTGTGTGTACAGGATAAACAACATAGTACAAATACAACATTTGACAGAAATTATGTTGTGATCGAAAAAGAGAAAGTTTGGATGAATCCAGGATAATGTCAAAAAGGCTTCCCGGTGTCCGGCAGGACCAGATCAGCAGGCGCAGCCACGATTCACTATTCACACACATTTACATAAATGCATACAGATAGAGATGGAGAAAAGGGGAAGAGAAGGAGGAGAGCAGGGAGGTGTCCCCCGGCAGTCTAAGCCTTTAGCAGCATAACTAGGGGCTGATCCAAGGCAAGCCTGAGCCAGCCCTAACTATAAACTTTATCAAAAAGGAAAGTCTTTAGCCTACTCTTAAATGTGGAGAGTGTGTCTGCCTCCCGAACACAAACTGGAAGCTGGTTCCACTGGAGAGGAGCTTGATAGCTGAATACATTGATACATTGGTTACCAAAAGAATGTCACATAAGAACAGCTCAAATCTGTGTGATTGTTTTGGTTAAAAAGATTTTGTCTGAGGGGAGGCTCGAAGTCTCCGACTTTAAAAACCCCGGCTGTAGACGGGTTTAAAATGAGAGGAAAACAAACGTGTGGGGAGGCCAGAGAAACACTGGCATCATTCCTCCTCTACATACTGGCCATGAAGAGATCCTTTCAGCATAACAGATGGGGGGGAGGGGCAGTCTTCTGTCTGTAAGCTGAAGCTAATATGAATCATATGCAGTTTTCTTACCAGTGTTTTGTGTCTCGGTGTGCATTTTGTTGTCCTTCTTGTCCTAGTCTGTGTGTCCATATAGTGCCAGCGTCTTCTTTTTATAATTGTTTCCGATGAGGAGAGAGTGTATGCGGACTCATGTGACCCGTCATCTTTTAACAGAAAATAAAGAAAGAAAGAAAGAAAGAAAAGAAAATCTCTGAAATTCTCAGGAAGGTGCTGGTGACGTCACTGTCGTTGCTTTTCAGGCATTCAAACCACGCCTCATTCCGTTTGCTTTCTCGGAGCCCTTTTCTTCCCTGCCCTCTGTTGGCACATTTTCTTGGCATTTACCGCCACTAACTGCCGTCAGCTGGACTGCGTGTCACGGCAACCACGATAATGTGCACGTGCATGCTTGTGGGACACTTAAAAAGATTGCTTCATAGTAATAATAAAAATACATTGAATTTATATAGCGCTTTTGAAGACCTCAAAGCCGCTTAATAGTAGTAGTAGTAGTAGTAGTACTCCTAGTGGTCAAAACACTCTGCAGATTACCTCGTAGTTCACCACATACAGACAGCAGGCGACTTCGCTAAGCTTATAGTGTCGGCACAGTTGGTGTAGATTGTTACATTTGATGGAAGCATTTCTGTCCCGTGAGACGAGGAACGAAGTGGACATCATAAAGCTTTTTAAAAAATTGATGGAGAATGTGCAGTGCAGGATGTGATCAAACAAATGCTTGTAATGAGAAGTTATGCACTGCTGCCCAACTATAACCCTTTCTTTCCAGATGAAGGCTCATTGGAGAGTTCTGTGATGCAAATAATTAAGGCCCAGGTTTACAGAGCTGTTGATACATGTTTACCCACATACGGATTATTATTTATCACCTTTATGCTACGTTAGAACATTTCTCTCCTGGATGCAGGAAGACGATGCCCTGCACAAAGCATGACTGAACAATTTGATGAGTGTGAAAATGATGTGGATCATGCACGCTATGGCCTCAGTGACCAGATCTATGGTCCAAATAAGGGAATATCTGCTGTTCGTCCTTCCGGAAGAGTTCCACAGATTTGGCAAATCTCCTGTCAGTCTAACTCCTGTATATTTTTCTTCACAGCCTTCCACAAACACCTTATCCCAAACACCGCTACTCCACAAGCCCACCGTGGCCAGCAGCGAGGCCAAGCCCGGCTCAGAAGGCACGTCGCTGGGCAGCAGGGTCCGGCTGGAGCCTGAAGAGCCCAGCTCCCAGCTGGACGAGCTGAGGAGCCAGATGAAGGAGCTGCTGCTGTCTGTGGAGCTGCTCAAAGCCCAGCAAATGTAATACATGCTCCAACTATAAGAAAGAAATGTCAGGCAAAGGCTCCATGCTTGTAGAAATGTTCCGATACGCTTCCATCTATGATGCATCTTTCCAAGGAAAACATACTTTTGTTTTGAAACTCCAGTCACACTGAATTACTATAGTTTTAAATAAATATCTTCCAACCAACATTTCCCCGTATCCCACATCCTAATGAAGTTGGTCACTCAGTATCATAATATATGGTAATATAATGTTGGCCGCAGTTTCAATAAATACAAATCTGCTACGGGATGCAGTGCTTCATGATCATACTGTTGGTGGAACTTCAGCTCAGTGTGTTAACGTTTAAGCTTCATTTTATTTATTTATTTACTTTTATACTAACCAGTGTATATATTGTGTGCATTTGTTTATTCCCAGGAAAGAGATAGCGGAGCTTCGAGGAGAGCTGGATGAGGAGAGGATGAAGCGTGTGGCCCTGCAGGTAACGTTGGTCCCCATAGCAACACATGCTGAGCTGTCGACATGCATTAGTCTCATTAGTTTAGCCAACTATTGATGAAGACCAGAGCAATCACACTGACTGCCATGCACATAATTAATGCAACACATGTCCAACACAAGTGACTTCCATTCACTAAGCGACAGTCGGTTGCAGCACTCGAGGCTAAAGGGACTTCAGTGACGAGACTGGCTGACAGATGGCCGAAGACACGAAGCTTAGCTAGACACCGACCAAGCAGTCGGTAGAGAAGGACAACTGTGAAACTTGTAAACACGTAAAGCTTTTCTTTTCACAGCTTCAGGGGATCCTGATGCCTGATGAACATAACTGATACACTTTTACTAACTTACTATCAGAGCTAAGAAATGTCTTCTGTGGCCCCAGAGGAGCTTTTTAAAATAAAAAATAACCTTTATGATGTCATAGTGATGTCATCAGGTTAGTTCAGCCTGAGACGTTTGTTGTAGAGGTTGAAGAGGAGTAGACATGTTGTTGTGTTGCATTATGGGAATTGTAGGATCCAACTTTTTTTTTTTTTTAGCTCAAACCTAAGAACTGAATGTCAGGATATCTCGGCCGCTGCGGCTTCAATTTTGATTCCTTTTTTTTTGTGACTCTTTATTTGTCTGAAACATGACAACCTGGCATCACGGGAGGAGAGAACCCCTGCAAAGAGCTCGAGGCATACAGTCCACACACACACACATTCATACCGAAACATAACATTTGTTTTACCCCCTACGGTTAACTTCTACTTGGTGTAATAAGATAATGAAACGATGGAGAGATTGCCGTCACACTTTTTGTTCCTCCTCCTATTCAGATATTTCCGTAGCAACATTGAGTTGCAGGAACAGGAAGATGATTTGAATGGATTATTTACTGCCTTACACTTCCATAGAAAATCTTCTTCTGTTGCCTTCAAGTGTACATTGTCTGGAACTTCAACTTCCTTTTGTCCATAATCTGTGGAGGAAATCACAGAGACGTCATTATTTCCGATGTTTCAGTAAAATGCTCTGCTATTCCTCTACGCCTAATATCGATGCACATGTGAAGGAGAGGCGCCAGCTTTCAGGAGAATGTAAAATAACACATGAACAGAATACAGTTCTCTGGAAAAAACAATGAATACTTATTGTGGTCATATTTAAATATATTGAACATTATGAAAATGATTGTCAATCAGCAGCTTCAGTACAAAAGAATATGTATCAGTTTTATATCTTAAAATAGCATTCACTACAACACAGGAGTGGAAATATATTTAACATTTTTAGAAGTTCTAGATCTCAACAAGTTGTTTGAATCATTAAGAAGTAAATCTGTAAATGTAATGACAGCGAGTAGACTAACCGAGACCTATTGTTATATCATATTGTCATATTTATTGGTCTTATGGCATCTCAGGCTGTTCATCTGTTTTGTTCATTCATTGGTCAACCCTAAAATGACATGAATTGAAACGTTAAAATCATTAATAGATTTTGGAGAGAAGCATATGACTGGGTTGAGAATGATGACCCGTGTTATAAGAGCAGCCTTCTTTGGGGGACAGCTCCTTGCGTAGAGAGTGTGTGTGTGGTTCAGTCAGTCAGTCATGACTTCATTGCCATTCCATTTCTCCTAATCCCTGCCACTAAAAGAATCCATTACGCAGCGGGAGCTCTGCAGCATTGTGCTTCACAGCGGGGATGACGTTGGCTGAATCATGGGCTCAACCTTCTCTGGCAAATTGAGAACTTTGTGCTACTTTTTCAGCACCACAGCCTCCATAGACTTGTGTTGTGTGATTGTGTCCTCACAGATGGAGATAGAAAAACTGAAGCGGACCGCCCACTCGACGTGAGGACTTCGCTCAAATCAACAGGAAGCCTCAAGGTCAGCTGCTGGCCTGGCGACCAACCGGAGAGCAGGAGGGCGGAGACGGGCGGATAGTTGAACGGACGGAGAGAGGGGTGGGACAATCGGACGAACCACCTCGAGCACAAATCCTTTTTTCAGTGATCGACGAAAATAAACTCTCCCATATTTGTAAGATTTACACTTTGCACATATATAAAAATTCAAGCTAGATGTAATTAAGTTACAAATGTATATGTTTCTACTTTTTTCTTTTCTTTATTATTTTCTTTTGCCAACACACAACAAAAAACGAGGCCTTACTTCAAACTACTGCGCTGAACTTACTCCCACTCCTCCCGTCACTCCAACAGTCCTTGAGCTCCACCAGGGGGGAGGTTCGCTCTCAGTACTACTGACTTTGTGTAAAGCAGGGGGCGCTTTGTTTTCCTCGCCTAATTTTCTTTCTCATCATTTTTTTTATGATGCACAAATAGTTGATTTTAAAAATAAGAAAATGTTTGATTTTAGTTAATCTTTTGATCCTCATAGTTTCCTTTCCTTCACGGTGCCTGTCAGCAGAACTCCACTCCGCGGCTGCAGCGCTCTCATTTGTCTTTTATATGGTTTCTAGCATTCCTATCCAGGGTAACACTACTGTGCCTGTTTAAAAAAAAAAATGATATTAAGTGTTTATAATGGGAGCTTACATATACCATGATGGTGTCTGGACATTTTGCAGCATGATATTGTATATCTATATTTCTAAGTCTACTGACATGCCTAGTCAAATACTTCAGTGTATCGAGGGCCTCATCTCTGCTCTTTTATTTTTGTCAAACTTTCAGTCGCTGGGAATGTTCTCAGAAGTTTCGAGTTATAGTCTGCAGGTAATGCAGACAGAAATCGCATACAAATAAAAGCCTCGAAAGGAAGGAGAGGCGGCACTCTTCTTTTATCAAGGTGGCTGTGTGTTTTATATAAAAAATTAATTCAAAAAGCAGCCTCATTTTGAGCATCTCTGCAACCTGTTTATTAATCTGGCCATCGTCCCTCTAATCCCTGCCACGGCCCCTTCCACCTCTTCCTCTCGTTTCTGCCATCCCTCTTTGGTTTAAAGTTAATCATTGGATCTGAGAGGAGCCTTGTCTTTATGCTCTGTAAATGTTATCTAATCTTATTCTACTTCTCTTCCCACATTCCAAGCACACAAATTAACATAACTGGAAGCAGAGAGCAGCAATAATGAATGAAAATGAAGTACACTCACATTCTCCCGATCCTAACTCTGTTTCAGGAGCTAAACGTTTAAAGACCCAATGTGTTACATTTCTATGCGAATTATATTGAAATATTTCTCTTTGTGGAAGTTTTTGTTTGTAGAAAAATGAGACAATCCTGGTGAAAATGGGGGCCATCTGTCTGCCGGTGTCTTTTTATGTTTAGCCACCTAGCATCGTAGCTCTAGAGATGGCGATCGCTATCTGCCGTCAGCTAAACGGTTTCACCACTCAGGTCCAGACTGGTATATGTCGATAAATATTCTATAGATTGTGAATACATTTAGAAGAGACATTCATGGTCCCCAGAGGATAAACCCTTATGTTGGTGATGCCTTGATTATTTTTTTTTGTGACTCCACGAATAGATCAAAGTGCTCAATTATCTGAAATATCTGAATCCAACATGCATTGGCCCAACATTTATCATTTTCCAAATGATGTATTCTTTTAACTTTGTCCTTTTTTATCTGCAAACTCATGAAATTCCAGCCTCAGCTGCACTTTTTGGTAGCTAGCAAATGTTGCTAACACGCTAAACCAAGTTGGTGAACACTGTTACCATCAGCAGGTTAGTGTTATCCCTGACCGATGCTGGATTTTTGAGGCCAATATTAATATATAAAAGTTTTAAAAAATGTGCTTACATGTGTGCCGATGTTAAACATTTTTATATAAACACATGGATTCCCCTCTTTCTTTCCAGTTATGACCAAGATATGTTGAGTCAACTATTTCTACTGAGTCGGGCATTTTACAGTTGAAAAATAAACTAAAAACAAAGTTATCTCAAACAAAAGAGTTGGTCGTGCTGTTTGGAAACATATCTTTTGAACTCTATGCTAACTTGCTAACATACAGGAGCACAGCCTCGCACAGCTACCAGAGAAATGCCACCGCTAGAAGTTGCTGAACGCTTAAATGTTCCAATCCTCCATGTTAGAGCTTTAAGATGAAGCTTATGAACAGAAACAGAAAATGGGTCCCTCACTTACTGTACACTGAGTAAAAAAAAAAATGCTTTCAGCACCACCGAACAACGGCTGTCCTTCTGGATGCTCATCTTTTGTAATCTGCGAGGTTTAGGGTTACAGAAATGGGTGGAACTAATGCGTAGTACGATGTGAGCTCTGTCGGCTTTAACATGCAGCCCTGAGCTCTGAATGTACAGAGTGCAGTTCTGTGCTGATGAGCAGCTTATCTCGGTGTTGAGAAACCTTTGAGAGACCAGTACAGTACCAAGTGGAACACCCTCAGGACTATGGGTTAGAGGAACGTTCTTAGTCAGAATGTTGTACAACTGTCTCACATCGACTCCTGTGTACCACAAATACAAGTACTGGTTACTGTTATTCCTTGTTTGTTTTTTTATTTTAAATATCTTTATACATGTCTCACAAATGTCTTAAAGAAGTGTTACTTTGCTTTTAAATCATCCTCAGGCTTTGTTCTGTTTGTGTGTACATGCTCGCAAATTCTAACAGTCTTTGATGTTAACTTGTGGACTCCAGAGTGCTTTGAACAAGTTGATACTGTATATGTGACCTTAATGAGCATGTCACTCATGCAATATGCTGATGCCTGACGTAAAAATAACTTCCATTTAGGAAGCAGCTCTTAAACTATATGGCTGGGCAATGAAATAATCACATTTTGGGAAAGAGGGACCTGGGTGATAGCTCATCATATAATATCTGTAATACGGCTTAACTTCCACATATTGTACATTCCAGAGTTTGACACCAAGAAAATAAGAAATCTGCACATTTATAACAATATTTTCAAGTGATTTTGTTTACAAGAGCTGTATCCTTGCATGAGCTGAGATTCTTTTAAAAAATGAATAAATATCTTTATTTACTGTCACAGACTCTCCTTCTTTCACAGACGACTTTTAGACTTTGTCACGCTTGAATTCTTAAGAAGCATTCTTGGAATTATTGAGTGGAACATATTGAGTGTCTGAAGAAATGCAGCTGACCAGTGAGCTCAGCGCTGGGTGACATGTTGGAGCGCATTGGGGAATCTGCTGCTGTGCTGGAAGGCAAAGCTTTCGATTTACCAATCAATCCATGTTCCAGCCCTAACCAATATAAACCCCTATGTTTAAGAACGCTTGTTTTTCTGACTTTTATCTCAACCAGTGACGAGCACAAAAACAACCTGAAATCCAAACAGAAAGGTTTTCTTATAGGACCCCATTACTCACAGTAAGAAGCTGATGGGCTAAATATGTTCTCAGGGCCTGTTGAGGATTTTAAAATCATCATATTCTACACCGTCTGACAGGATCAGCTTATTTCTGAAGCTGACTAAAATATAAAACCCAAGATTGTGTATTTGTTTTGTTTCATATGGCTGCATCATTTCAACACATTGACGTGCTATCATTGGAAACTTTAGGATCTCTCTAGAATTTTAAAGCTGCGATAAATAGAAGTTCTGTCTTTTGTCACTTGGGGTCAGCAGAGCCACTTGTAAACACAACACTGACATATCGTCACCTTATAAAGTTGTTGCGGCAAACAGTTGCTCATTACAACATTACCGTTCATTTGAAGTTGAACATCTCTGTAAATGTGCAAATGTTGCTATTCAACAATACATTCTTTATTCCCAATTCGTATCAGTTCCCGCTCATTATGCATAGACGTGCATAGTCTTTTCTAAATAAACCACAGAAAACGTACAGTTTTTACAGTCTTTACATGCAAAATAAACTAAGTAGGTTTATTTAGTTGTCAGGGTTACTTCAACACATCAAAACTACTTGATTAGGGTTAGGAAAAGATTGTGGTGTCAGCTAAAATAAGTATGTTTGTTACGCAGTTAAGTACTTAAGATTGGTCACAAAAGGTACATTTCGTCAGCCTACTCACAGATACACACACTAATACATGAAACAAATGTCATATTTCCATCCAGTTTTCTACATTATTTTTCACCGTTTGAGGTCCAGCTCTTTTAACTACGACATCTTGCTGTGCGCTCTTCTCCATCCATCCATCCATCGTCTACCGCTTATCCGGGATCAGGTCGCGGGGGCAGCAGCTCCAGTAAGGAACCCCAATCTTCCCTTCTCCCACATCCTCAGAAAACCCATTTTGGCCGCTTGTACCCGTGATCTCGTTCTTTCGGTCATGACCCAGCCTTCATGACCATAGGTGAGGGTAGGAACGAAGATCGACCGGTATATTGAGAGCTTTGCCTTCTGGCTCAGCTCTCTTTCGTCACAACGGTGCGGTAAAGTGACTGTAATACCGCCCCGATTCTCCGGCCAATCTCTCGCTCCATTGTCCCCTCACTCGCGAACAAGACCCCGAGGTACTTGAACTCCTTCACCGAACTGCAACCCCTCTCCTCCACGACTACGCCTCGATATCCTATCCATGAAAATCATGAACAGGATTGGTGATAAAGCGCAGCCCTGTCGGAGGCCAACATTCACGGGAAACGAGTCCGACTTACTGCCGAGTATCCGGACACAACTCTCGCTTTGGGCGTACAGGGATTGGATGGCCCTCAAAAGTGACCCCCTCACCCCATACTCCCGCAGCTGCTGCAGGAGTGCCCTCTTCTGCAATGGTTTAATTGTTTTGTGACTGAAGAATTGGCTCCATCTACTCCTAATAATGGCATAACTGGTAGTGGATGGAAACGAGCGTTCTTTTGCATTTTCTTTTGACGTTTTTGATACATTTGGATGGAAACCTGACTTAAGATCTTAAAGATGCTCATAGAGAAACTTCAGAGTCGATTAATAATTATCTGTGGGTTCACATTACACATAGGGACACGATTATTGAAATAGCTTTTAAAATACAAATTTTGGGTTTTTGAACAATGCTTGGCTGCACTGCATGAGTTTATGATGGACGACCCACTCGCTGCTTGTTCAAGTGTTAGAAGTTTATAGTAAAAGGCAGACACACCCTGAAATAACTTGTGTTGGAGGAGTTAGAAGAAGTTTCCACTGCCAAAGGTTTAGGTGCTTTTCATGTTGATGGATACATATACAGGTAAGAATCCATCATAAAATAGGAACGGTATCTTCCCCCAATAGACCAGAATGCATTGCAGCCTTATCTTATATCTGTCAGTGAAAATATGAAATACAGAACTAATCAGGTCATCATGACTTTCTCTGCTCATTCTGCAGCTACAGGACGACACAACAGTCTTCTCTGCAGACACGAGGGAAACCTTTTCCCTGAAGAATGCGAGAGGCCACCAAAGGTCGGGGTGGTTTGGTATCTGTTATTCCATTTTGAAAAAGCTCACAAAAGGATTTGGGATAAGCTAAGGTCAACCGTGCACGTCTGAGTGAGCATGATGGTGGAAGTGTGCACAGCAAGGCCCCTGCAACAGAGATCAAAGGCGTCCTGCAGTAGATGAAACCCTTCTGCAGGGATGGCAGAGGCTTTCTGCGGCAAAACATTTCCAATTATTTTGAAGTCGCACACTCTTTCTCCTCTGTTAGCTTTGACCCTCTTATCGGTATCATGTGACTTTAGTTCATTTCATGTTCCCTCGCCTCTTCAGGTCTCACCGTGCGTCCACATTTTGCTAACTTATCTCAGTGCAGCTTCAAAAGCTTCTTTTTTTCGGTTGCTGTGCATTTAATCCAACCTTGTCTCATCCGTGTGAGTGCAGTTTAACTGGACGAGGTCAATACATCAATATTGTTCATTGTGTTCTTTTGTAAACCGCGGGGCATTTTGCTGCAAAGTTTCCTTGTGTTTCACGTGGCTGTGTCAGGCTCAATCAGCAACCTTAAAGCACTCATCTGTCTGGGAAATCAGCCATTCATGTGGGAATCACCTTTTCCCACTGATGCACATGAACAGTGACTGTAGATCAAACTGTACAGTGGATCCCGCCTGTCTGGACCTCATACAGTAGATCTCTTTAGATGAAGGGAGGAATACTTTATCTCCAGGGTTTATGGTACAGACATGTGGAAAATTGTCTAGGTTGAAATGGCCGTTTTAACATTTAATAGCTACACTGGATATATAATGCAGATATCTGTAATTCCATTATTATAGTCAAAAAGAAAATGTGCAGATTCTCCAGCGGGAGAATAAAGCCTTATGAACACACACTGACTAGGATGGTGCTTTGTCCAATTTCACACACCTCCATGAAGCATTTTGTGATTTTTCATCAGTCAGTAGAACCAATTCGTTTTGAGGTATAAATGTTGTGGTTTTCAAAAGTTGATTGCGTTTGAGGTGGCTACATGAGGATGGCTCAGTGAGAGAGTTTAAAAGGTCTTAAAAGGCTCTACATATTCCCTCCTGTGGCAGTAATGGAGGTATTGATTTATTCAGTCTTACAGGTGGAATTGTAAAGCCCTCATTCAGATCACATTTTCCACTGCGATGCCCAAAGACCCAGCATCCTCCTATTCTATAGGTCAAATATTACAGATGTCTGATGGAGATGTTTCAGGTCATATAAAACAGCACACAAGTTCAGATGCTGTTTTGTTTTGTTTTGTATCCGTTTGATTAAAGAGAGATGTAATAGTACAATCATACATTCGTAGCTAAATGTAATTAATTTAAGTTCACTTCTGGAAAAAAGAACATTTTGCCAGATGCTTCATATGATCATCTTAATGCCATCAACAAATATTAATGTCCAAGTCCTAACACCTCAGGATTTGCCACCGCCTGTGATACCCGAGAACCATCTTTTTATCTTTACATTAATAACATGCCAATGAAGACATCATTTATATTGTTATTATCATATATGTTCTGTTTGATGTTTTCATGGTGCAGGAGGAGCTGGTTGTAGGACAGCCATCGAGATCACGTCAGGTGGTATCATTTTAGACCAAACAAACAAACCTTATATCTAAATCAATATGATTTAGCATGAAAAACCTTCAATTTGTGGAGCACATCACCAGAAGAATTATAAGCTTATAATTATAAGTATTTTGTTCATTTTGTGTTAGAAAAAAACAAGCATTGGAGAAGTGATGTATGACTATAGTTGTAGTTTCTTTATTCATATCACACGATAACTCTAATGATTAAATCATGCAAACTAAAAAAAACAATGAATGCCAAGTTGTAGCAAAAAGCAAATGTTGTGTTTGGATCTGCTCATGAATAGTGTGTCCGGGAACGATTCGCTAAAATACCCGAAATTTTTTTAACTTGTACTAATAAAAAATATATATCAACGTATTACAATGTGCACAAAAATCGAATCAAAAATAATCACAGTGATCAAAAGAAAGTGGCGGTGCACAAAAAACACTCCAGTCTGCAGATGAACAGGTGTTTATATCAACCGAGAATATCACCGCAACAAACAAGTGGACATTTGGAACCCTGCAGTGTCGTGGAAAGTTTGAAATAAGTCCTTACAATACAAATGACCCGTGAAGTCTAAAATACTGAAGTGAAGATTCTTGAGAAATATGTCTTTGGAGTATTTATTCTTTGCAAAGAAGGGTCATCAATCATACAGAGTGAAAGCAGTCTGCGTGAGGAAGAACCCCGATAAAACTGTGTGCATGTATTTTACAGTCAGGAGAAGGAGGGGGGTGGGGGGTATTGACACAGTTGGCCCACAAAGACAGGAAGTAGAGAAGTGGAGGACACAAGAATACAATTGTAGACGTTCTGTTTGTTATGATCACCTTCAGTCATAAAAGCCTCCAGTTTGACGCGTGCGACTACAGAAGACTTTGCCTCTCTGAAGGAGGCGCAGAGAGAACATGGTGGGAACACAAATCCAGTTACAGAAATATGAGCAGTTCAACATTTATCAAACAATAAAAAATAACATAGATATATGAAATGTTCCATTACAGCAGTGTGCTAGCTCTTTCTTTCTTTCTTTCTTTATTATTTTGTATAAAAAAAGAGGATTCCTAAATACTAAGTAACGTGTGATAATGAGTCTTGGAGTTTTCCTCTGGAGCCTCGTCAACATTCTCTAACTTTGTTTAAAATGTGCGCTACATTTGGACAGAAACCTGACTAATGATGAAGAATAAATGTGGAAATAAGACGAATTAAAAATATAAATATTTTACAATTATTTGTAATTAGTGTCTTGTTTTTATTCAAACATGTTGAATCAAGTCTAACACAAAGTAATAAATCATCTGACAATATAAATGATGAACTATAATAGTCACGTTAACCTGGAGCATTTTAGGATTCACATTTTAATAATGAGAACACTACCTGCTTCCAAGCACAACCGCGTAGTGTCTCTCAGACAAAGACCATCTCGCCCCTTATATAGGAGCTGCACGAACCCTGTGGCAACATACTTTGATCTACTTCTAATGCCTCAAACTTCATGGCACCAAGGTAATCTATTCCAGATGCAAAGGTGACCTTCTTATGACCTTTGAGATCATGTTGTCAAAACATATATTGTTATTTACATATGGTATGGATTTTTATAAAGGGCCCCTCATGTAAACTTAATGAATAAAGAAATTGTTCATTTCGCTTATCTTAACACTATCAGCTCTCCTCTATTTTAGCAACAAGGTCAAAAAACTCCAACGCACTCACACTAATCTCTGCACTTCCCCGACAATCATTGCAGCCATTATTACAGCCACAGCACAAGACTTACCCTGATTGCACATGAGATAATTGCACTGTCACTGAAAGGACTGCAGACTAAATTAAATTCCATAATGGAAACACAACAGTTGCTTAGGGACCATGAATATCCAGCACATTAGGAAAAAAAAAAGGATCTTGTAGTTGTCGCGGATGGAAAGTTAGCGGTGAAACATGTAGATACCCAGTCTCGTGCTCTCTGTTATATACATTAATAAATGTGTTGTAAGGAATAGAATGAATAGAAATTAGCTTGTGCTTTAAGCTCATTCACAGTCATGGAGTCACACACACACTAATAATAATGTGACAGTTTTTCATACAGTACGTACAATCACCCAAAGGCTGTTTTTCTGAGCTGAGTGGGCATGTTAAATTGTGGACTTAGGGGACGTGTGTGTGTGTGTGTGTGTGTGTGTGTGTGTGTGTGTGTGTGTGTGTGTGTGTGTGTGTGTGTGTGTGTGTGTGTGTGTGTGTGTGTGGAGCTGTCTTTACACTTCACTGCACCATGAATCACTCTCTTGAAATGTATATTTTCTGTGTGTTGCTCCCGGCCCATATGTAATCGGGCTAATATGGCTCAATTGTCATCTCCACAGTCAATGACGATTTATTTTCATTTTTACGACAACATGCGCTATGCTGTGTTGTTACACGTTGCACACTGCAGCAGCAACTGGCATGTTATTATCGATGTTATATTTAAAATAATCAAAATGCATTATGTCAGTTATCATATTTTTTCAATGTATACAGCTAAAGAAATGACATTATAACACGCAGCTGTTGGTAAATGACTGTTTCCAAACTACTGTAAATAAACTTTAATCTTATACTCACAATCCCTATAATGTCCTGTATCTTATTGTAACATGAAGCACAACATGGTGACTGTGATTTGTTCAGAGCTGAGGAGATGGAACATTTATTGATAATAAGTGCCATGTCACAGTCCCCCCTGCCAAAATGTCAATTTCCCTCCAATTTTCACTTGCGTAACCCTCTTCCCGGGCTCCGGACCCTGGTTTGCATCCGGTTTGGTTCCATCCTTTAAATAGCTTCACCGTCTCAGAAGTGTTTTGCTTTCCTCATTTTGTTGGCTTGATTATTTTTTCCTTGATATTTGCGTTTCTACCATATATGTAGTTCAATGTTTCTTCTTTTGTTTGTCCTGTTGTGCTGTATAAGTCCAGTAATGAGCAGCAGGGATCAAAGATTTGCGGGCGTGTTTTAGTTGTTACATTTCTAATATTAAATGTCTTCTCTAGACTCTAGATATAGGAGGAAGTGTTGGGTACATCCCCTCAACCAGTCAAGACCACATATGCAGTCAGCATATTTTCAAAGCTGTTCAAAGCGCGGTGCTTGTATCCAACTCTGCGTACTTTATCAGTTCATCAAGTCCATTTAAAAGTTGCTTTTGTACAGTCCTGTCTCTACCTGAAAGCCCCCGTAGAGTACCGTACGGTGACGAGTGCACAACATTATGATTTGCCTCCCTTTCATTTTATTCTATGTAAGGGGCTCTTCGATGAGTTCAACTTTGGTGAACTGTGAAGTCGCATCGGCAGCCGGAGGTCACTCGCCTGCATTAGCACATGTGTGACCATGTCAGTCTTTTTGGCAGGACCGAAACAAAGCGGGGGCTCGCCATCTTAAAGTCTTTCACTGAGGGAGTGAGTGATGAAGTTACACTGCTTTGTCTAACACGTTAGATGAGAAATCCACAATAAGAAATTGTTGAAAATAGCATGTAAAAGCTTGTATTGTTGAATTTATTCAATTTAAGCAGTCTTTAATTGTTTGACTCAAACGTGTGTTAACCATGTCTTATGATATGCTAATTCAATGGGTTATATTGGAACAGCAAATATTACCTGGGGCCACTGCAGGAGATTGCAGATGAACATTTAATATCCATGAATTCACATTATAGGCACGACCACCGACTCTCCCTGTAGCATTTTGGTCACAATTTGGCTCATTGGCCGTATACTAGGTTTCCACCTACTCTTGTATACATATGAAAACTCAGAAACAGAGAAACAATTCACAAGTATAACTCTTACATTTATATGAGAAACTGGACTTACTTATCAAAATGTCATAACTACAGAAAAATGTACATTTTAGAAAAATGCAAGCAAATGATAGTCAGCCGGCTGAGTTTCTGGAAATGTCAGAGGAGCTGAAAAGGCTGATAAGTCCGTTGTGAGATGAGCCGTACTCAGCGGGAGTCTGATGACTGGTTAGTAGCGATGTGCTGATGCTTGCGTCAGGGTCGAGTGCTTTGGTTCTAATCAGTGAGGGCCTGCTTTTTGTCTGGGACACACATGGGGCATGCAGTGTCCGGTTTGTGGTACCTACTGTACGTGCTCCTGTGGATGGATCACACTGGCTGGAAGAGGGATATGCATAATTAGAGTGACAGTGCAAAAATAACACACCAAATGCTCAAATCAGCAAACCTACTACTACTGATAATGACTTTACCCTAAGATATAAAATCAGTGTACACTTAATCTGTGAGGCTTCTTGAGGTGACTGAATGTTGGAGATAAAAAATTACACGAGCTTTGATTTAATACATGTTTAAATACACTTTGTGAACAGTTATTAGAACGTCTTGTGACAGAGCAGAACAGAACACATGAGGCTGTGTGTGTGTGTGAGATATATACTCCAGACTGGGTTGCCTGGATACCACGATACAAAGTAAGCGTAACATGATGAAGGAGCTGATACTGTCTTCCAATCTAATCTGGCAACACAGAATCACCTGAGAAACCCGATGTACATAAATCAAAATCGGGAGATTAGCGAGAGAAAGGGTTAAAAACCAGGAGACCCCACTGAAAATCATGAGACTTGGCAGATATTCCCTATAATGTCCTGTAGCCTAATGTAACATGAAGCACAACATGGTGACTGATTTCACAGCAGTGGAGATGGAACATTTATTGAGTCCTGATTTGTTAGAAGTGGCATGTCACAGTCCCCCCTGCCAAAATGTCACTTTCCCTCCAATTTTCACTTCAGTAGTGCCCTCTTCATGGGCTCCGGACACATGTGGTGTAATTATAACACTGGCTGAAGAAAAGTTCTGGCAGTTCTTTCTGAATCAGAGGAAAGTCTGTTTTACCATCAACAAATGACCACACAGTAAGTGTTAAGATACAGTATTTAAAAGTATTCTTATGAGGGCATATCAAGTCATATATGACCATATTGTTATCACAAAAGTGACAGTGTGGCAGCTAGACACATTTGTTTAGAAATTGTGAATACATTTTAAATGGGTCTCAACTTCAGAGTGTTTATGTTACACCACTTGCCTAATTACAGGCATTGGGAGTTATTAACAGATAGCTTCATGAGCTGTGCGAGGATCACTGCGCTGGCCAACTCTTGCATGGATATTTCAACATTTGAAAGTCATCTCTGATATTTTTGTAAATATCTTAGACAGTTTTGTATGAATGACCACATTTGTAGCATTTTACCACTTCTGTAACTGTCACATCTTCAAATCATATTATTCTGCCCTTACAGCGTGTATCCCTATGCGTAGCTAGACAGTTAGCTAACATTCAAAAGTCCTCCAATAAAGATGCAAGGTTTGCTTTCTTGACTTTACTGTTCTTCTTTTAGTTTGTAAAACTGTAACAATACAGAAATAAAACACATAAGTATGCAGGCTTTACATAACATAACTGTACAAACGACACACATAATACTATTAAAATAATTAGCTATCATTAGCATCACTATTAGCTAGAAATAGCACAGATCACCATTAGCTAAATTAGCACACATTAAACTAGCTTCAGACCAAAAGTTACAAACTTCAAACATTCTGCACATAACACATCCACATTGCACATGAATAACTCACAGACAAATATTCTCCAAGGCTCAAGCATCACAGACACTAACACAGTTTACATGGCGTCTCTGCTCCACGTGTTGATCTCCATACTGTTTACAAAGATCCTCGCAAAGTAGGGAGCACTCAGTCTGACACGCCCCAAGCAAACCAACAAACTAAGGAGCGCTCACTCTGAGCCAGAAAACATGTCCCAACTCTATAAACATAGAAATAGGCAGCTCACATATCCCGTTTACAAACCACTGACGTTGTAACATCGGAGAGAGTGGAGATCACATCGGAACCTTTCTTCTCGTCTTAGAACAGTGTTTTCAATAACATCATTGCACCTTTCAAGACCTCTCCGTCCGAAAAGGCTTTCTTGTACTTTATAAAAAAAAATGTGCAGCTCTAAATGAAGTTCCCGATGCTTTCTGTGACTTGTTCACCGGCCTGGTGAAAAGAGATGCCGCTGTCCAAAGCTTCCTTTAAGTCACGGCTTGTTCTGCCCGCAGTGCTGCAGGTGGGTAGTTGGCATGGTAGCACGTACCGAAGTGTCTCCACAATGTGCAGCTTTGCCGTCGCCCCGCAAATGAGACATACACACTTTTCTTTCACTGTTGTACAAAATCATTCTTTCTCCCAATCATTGTGAAAATAGTTAGTTTTCTTTCGTTTTTCTGCCATGTTTAGCGTAAAAAACGCACCTAGCGCCCCATTGAAGCTGCTCCCGCTAGCTTGTCTCAGCGAAAAGGGAAATGGAGATTTCGCTTGCGCAGGGTCAGAGTTCATATACATAAAACATTTTTTATTATTATTCTATATTCAATATTGGCATTTTAAAATAAATAATTCAAGTGTTATTGATTTTTTTTAAAACAGCAAAACAATTAAATAACATTTTTAGACGGAGCTCCATGGTGGCACCGCGTTGGCTACTCCTGCTCCAGAGCAGTGGTTTTCAAACTTTCTGTGGCCAAGGCACACCAAAGATCAAGCCAAAATCTCAAGCCACAACTGTGTTCATATCTGGGCAAAATACCTTCTAAAGCACATAGTATCACTGTTATCACTCTGTGAACATTTATTTAGCCTAGTCCTTGTAAACTAGCTATTCTCCTTCACACTAGCAGAGAGCCTTTGATGTGTCACACTCTAATATTTCCCACCATGCGCAAATGGCTAAAACGGGTCGCTTTGACAGATTCCTTTTTTTTTAAATGATTGTTTTATTTATATTTAGGCCAAAGCATAACATACCTATTGTTACTATATTGTGAAATAAGTGTGTAGGACAAAGTACCGATAAAGTATAGTGTTTCCCTACCTGAAATTCAAGTTTGTTTGTTTTTTTATATTCACAACTCACTTTTCACATTGAACAGGTGCTGTGATGAAATAAATGTATTAAATAAACTAAACGCTTATGTTATTTATCTAATTTATGTGCACGTTTCAGTTGCTTTGCGTATTTACATTCTCTCCTCTGCTCTGCTTCGTGAAGGGCGGAGCTCCGCCTCCGCACCCACACACACGTGCGCACACACCTACAGTCAGAGACAGAGCGGAGGAAAGGTAAGGAGAGAACTTAAAAAATCTGCGCTACGCATATGCAGCACCCCGCAGAGCAGTAAACCTAGGGGAAACACTGAAGTAAATTACAAACCTTGTGTACAGTTAAATGCAATAGGCCTAATTGTTTCAAAATCCCACGGCACACCAGACAAATTTGGGAACCATTGCTCTAGAGGTGATAGTGATGGCGAGATGAAGCTTCATGATGCATTGAAGCTTTCCATCCAATTGGCCGAAGCTTCATGGTGCTTCATTTGCTCTACTTGCGCCATCAAGTGGACAATAAATGTAAAACCGGCGAAGTGCAAGGCTGCAGTGGATGTAAAGTATCTTTGCCCTGAAAATGCTTTGACGCACACAAATAAGACTGAATATAATGTTCTATTCAAAAATAAAGATTGATGTTATTACGTGTTATTGAGAAGAGAGTGCCTGGAAAAAAATGTGGGCTTTTTACGCCTTAAATGATAGTGCAGTTTAAGATTGGACAGAGAGAAGGGGAATAACATGCAGCAAATAGCAGCAGGTCTGTTTCAAACCCCGGGCTGCTGCGGCAAGGCATTTGAATGTGGGTCGCCTGCTCTACGAGTTACGCCACCAGGGATAGTGTAATGTACACGTTGGATGTACATTATCTTTTCAACAGATTTAGATTTAGTATCTTTACTTGCTCACAAGGAAGATGATGCTGGCGTGCATAACAAGTGTTTCGCTAGTTGGCTGGCTCCTTAATGATCCAATACAAACGCAATATCAACAACGCAACAGCAACAATGCATACTACGACAACAACAACCCACAAATTTGCGGTTATATAAAGTGTTGATTATGAGGGGGCTCAATTGCGGTTCGCTCCCCCTTATATTTTGAATCGCACGCCAAACCCGCAAACCTGTTCTTGAATCAGTCACGTGGTACGGCAGGTTCGCGAGGCTTCGAACGTCATCATATACGTCATCGACACAAGCCTCGATACGCGTTTCACAAAAATCTTCCGAGATTACTCGACACATGCTTTGAAGCCTCGACACGAAAGGACACATCACTAGATAGTGAGTCACTGTAGCTGCAGTCTGCCTTCTGAACTACACATTGAACCTTTAAATGGTCTTTCTTAGTTGTTTGAATCTGCAGTTTGCGATCCTGTGTGGGTTCAACTATCTTAAACTTGCTTTAGGACACTGTGTTACATTGTTTATTGCACTGCTATGGGACATGTTCTGACATGTATTTTATTGAAAAATATCCAATCTTTTCCCCATATGTAGTGTCAATCTGAAAGCCCCTATACACAAATATCAGTTTTTCATTCACAAATCCATTGTTCTGGACACAAACTCTTTGAGTCGCTCCCCTCTGCCAGGAGGCTGCAGTCCATCAGAACTAAAACCTCAGAACCAGAACAGCTTCAGTAACTGGCCTCATTAACAACCATTTGTAATACATTTTGTACATATTTTTCTTCTATTTCATAATGATGTTTCTTGAACATATTTTTTATAATAATATGTTTATATTTTCTATATACTCTTCTATATTTAAGATTCTTGATTTTTGCAATGCTTTTATTTTTCCAAAGCAAATTCCTTATGAAAACCTACTGAGGTAATACTCAGATGATTTGAGTAAAGAAGAACCTCTGTAAACAAATAGAGCAATGCCAGTGTCCAGCCATGAGCAGGAGAGCTGCCTCCATCAGCTTCTCCACAAGAAAGATGCTTTGCTCCATTGCTAGAATGAATACACATTTATTCAGTCAGATGTTAAGTCTGAGGCTGAATCTCTTCAAAGCATTAACATCAGCTCCTATCAGCTTTCACTTCTTTATCAAGCAATACCCTACATCTGGCATTAACTAACACAGATAGATGGATGGATGGAGAGAGACACAGAGAGAGAGAGAGATGGATGGATGGATAGATAGATATATGGATGGATTGAGAGAGAAAGATGGATGGAGAGAGATGGATGGATAGATAGATAGATAGATGGATAGATGGATAGATGGATGGAGAGAGAGAGATGGATGGATAGATATAGAGATGGATAGATCTCGTTCTTTCGGTCATGACCCAGCCTTCATGACCATAGGTGAGGGTAGGAACGAAGATCGACCGGTAGATCGAGAGCTTTGCCGACACAACAGTGTGGTAAAGCGACTGCAATACCGCGACTGCAGTACCGCGACTGCAGTACCGCGACTGCAGTACCGCCCCCGCTGCTCCGATTCTCCGACCAATCTCTCGCTCCATCCTCATCCCAACCGCTTCACAGTTGGCTGCGAACCGATCCAGTGACTGTTGAAGGTCACAGACCGATGATCCCATAAGGACCACATCATCTGCAAAGAGCAGTGATCCTCCACCGAACTGCAACCCCTCTCCTCCACGACTACGCCTCGATATCCTGTCCATGAAAATCACAAACAGGATTGGTGATAAAGTGCAGCCCTGGCGGAGACCAACATTCACTGATTCATTCTTTCATGACCGAAAGAACGAGATCACGGTTACAAGCGGCCAAACTGGGTTTTCTCAGGCGGGTGGCTGGCGTCTCCCTTAGAGATAGGGTGAGAAGTTCAGCCATCCATGAGAGACTCGGAGTAGAGCCGCTGCTCCTTTGCGTTAAAAGGAGCCAGTTGAGATGGTTCGGGCATAGATAGATGGATGAAGAGAGAGAGAGGTGGATGGATAGAGAGAGAGAGAGAGAGAGAGAGAGAGAGAGAGAGAGAGAGAGAGATGGAGGGAGAGAGAGAGACTGGATAATTAAGAAAATGCATCACAGTTCATAAAGTTGTTCACAATATCTGAAGTTGATGCTCTATGATACTGAGGTTGTGCAGTCTGTCCGTCAGTCTGTCCAGAGCTTGCAGCAGATCACTTGGGGTTAACCTGAGATGTGGATTTGATCTTACTCAGGATGCAGGGTTTGTATACTACAGAAGTTGTAATCTATAAGGTTAAAGAAGCATCACTCTGTCACATAACTACCATAGCAGTAGTACACTAGTACCACTAGTGGAGACTTTATTTCACAGCAGACACCATATTTCCCCGATATTATATTGAAGTATTCCTTTGAAATGAGTTCCAATCTTTTATTTCACTGCTTTCCAAAATGACATTAACAGACAAGCATCTTCAGTGCACTCACAAAGTCTTGGCAGTTGGATTTGTAGGCTACTCCAGCACATTAGATCTGAAATGAAAGGAGAAATATGCAGTGCTGATTTTCAGCTCTAATTTGAGGGTGTTTACATACACATCTGATTAACCATGTATAAATTGTATTTTCTATAGGGTAAAACTGTACGCTTGTTATCCTTCAAGAAGCCTTTCGACATATGTGAACCATGAATCGTTTCCCATAGCCAGGGGCCTTAGGCAAAAATTGTCCAAGTGACAGCATGTCTTTATGTCATTCACTTGGCATTTGCACAATGGTACATTCCCCCTCACAGATGCTAAAAGGAAGTGTCAGATATAGACTTAAGGCAATGTATGCACAAGAAAGTGACGTTTTTTTTGTATCTTTGATGGAGAGATCAGCTTAACTTGTAAGCCTAGTTACAAGAAGACATTCAAGGGTTGCTGGGTGCAGAATAACTACAGATAAGTTGAGTACTTTTAAATCTCTAGTGACCCCGCAAAGGAAAACACTGAGAGGAAACTTAAAAACCTCAAACAAAAGCCGCCTGTTTGATTTTGATTTCAAGTCTTATTGTAAGTCGCTTTAGACAAAAGCGTCAGCTAAAGGAACTGTAATGTCTTGTAATAATGTGATGTAATGTAATGTCATGTAATAATGTAATGTTTAATACGATGCAACTTGATCCCCAACAACAGCACAAATAAATAAACTGGTGAAATGTCCACTGGATTGTCCAACTCAAAAACTCTTTAATGCGATAATCCAATTAAAACAAAATATGTCCGAAAAACATCCAAAAAGGAATCCCTCTCAACGAGAAGCAGAGCAGGGAAAAAATACTGTTTGCTGCTCAATGTTTATGGTCTTCAGAACACACTGGTTTTTATATTCCTTCAGTTGGACGAGGTACCCCCGTAAAAAAGAGCTACATGCCTCTCTTACTCGTCTATCCTCACCAAACCAACCCCAAAATTCTGTCGGCCAAACAATTCCCCTTTCTCTTTGTTTACGGGCGATGCCCTTTTCCACCTGTGAGGAACAGAACACCTGATCAGTGCATGTGGGAGGTGACAAGTTAAAGCCGGGGAGAGAGGGTTTAACATTGAAGGGTTTTTACCATTACACTTTATTCTCTCACATTTGTGGCGTTGTCACAAAGCATACATTCATCACAGTATGTGCTTTAATTAGCTATGTTACAAAACACCCATACAAGTATAATTATATAACATTTTTGTTTCTATGAAAAATCATCTAAAATCCTTAAAAATTGAGTCATTTTACGGAATACTTTTTTTGGCGATACTCTCATTCTCTCATATCCGTCTATTAAATGTGTAGCTACAGCCAGGAGATGAATAACTTCGCTAAGCATAAAGACTGGAACCAGGGGAAACAGGTAGCCCCGCTAAGTAAAACAAAACAATTAAAAGCTTCTGAATACTTTAACTCTGACCTCACTGTATAAGATCACTGCTTCATATTCACCTTAATGGGCAAAATGAACAGTGTGTATGCATTAAGTTGCTCAAATGTGAGAGCAATACTTACTACTTTATGTGCACAAGTAGTGGTCATAAAGTCAATAGTACATTCATATCCTGGGCCAACATGGAAGTGGCATATTTTAAACCATGCTAGTGACATGGCTGTAGGGATGGAAATGTACTGTAGGTTGGCTGGTCCAGTTTGTACTGACATTCATGGGCCCAGAGGATATTTCCTACTGACTCTCATGACCGCCTGACATATCCTCTAGCGATACATTGTGGTTGATATTTGTGGTTTTGGAACTATTGGATGGAAATGTGTCATAAAATGTGCTGGTGCCTAGAGCGGTGGTTCCCAAACTTTGTGGCCAAGGCACACCAAAGACCAAGCCAAAATCTCAAGACACACCTGTATTCATATCCGGGCAAAATACCCTCTATAACAGTGTTTCTCAAACGTTTTCAGACCAAGGATCACTTAACCAATAAAAAAACACTCACGGACCACCTACCTCCCCAAATATCCAAAAACAATAGGGGGGGGTGCTGTCGGATCTCCGGTGCGAGGGGGTGGAAACACTGAAGTCAATTACAAACCTTGTGTATAGTTAAATGCAATAGGCCTAATTGTTTCAAAATCCCACATCACACTGGGATTTGTCTCATGGTGTGCACTACTGGCCTAGAGGACGTATTCTAATAACTTTGGTGATCCCCTGACTTCTCTTCTTACTCCACAAGCGGGTTTGTACAAACATTAATGATGTCCAGACGATGTATTCTAATAACTTCGGTGATCGCCCGACTTTTCCTTCCCCACCACCGTACCATGACCATTGTCATGGTCACAGACATTTATGGTGTACTAGGATGAATTATAATAACTTATTCTGGCATGTTAGTGTGATATAATTAACTAATATATGTGTAATAACTGACAAGTGCTTGTATTTACATAGCTAATGTGAAGAAATGTTAGGTACTATATGTATTAAATAAAGCTCATACTTAGACTTGTAAGAAGCTCAACTCACTCATAACTGTCTTATCATATCAGGGATAATTGTGACTCACTGTGATCATAATCACTGTGATATTGTGAATGCGTAATATGAGAGCGCCCCTGACAGTCGTTCAAAGACCCCGTAGGATGTGACGTGATGACGTCAGACGTCAAAGACCGGAAATTATATATACACGGATGTAACCAGTATGCGGGACCATTCTGTTGAACGGGGAAGAGAGGAGGCTTGTGAAACAGGATGGTCACCCAGCGGGGTCAATTTTCCATGCCTGTATTATCATATTAATAAATGCTTTGTTGAACAAGAAGTTTGTTAGATTGATTCGCCGCAGCCTCTACGTCTTCCAAATTGAACACTAACATTAGCATGCTGACAAGTACAGCCTGCAGCTAACAAGTGGTGCACTACAATGGTGAACTTGTATGGCGGCACCCTTAAGCAAATGTTGCTTTATGTTTTCAGAGTTTCATGTTGACTTTTTACAGGGTCTATATTGTTTTGTGTTGCTAGGAGGTGAGGGCATTTAGGTATTGGGGGTTGTATTAGCAACTAATGCCTTCTTGGAAAACTGTGTGTCCATGTTCTGGCTATATTCACACCCCCGATATTACTGTACATGTGCTTTGACTGTCTTTCTCATCTGGTAGAATAAAGATATTTCTGTATTTCCACTCATCATCTAACTTAGGGGTGGGGAACCTTTGTCCTATCAAGGACCATTTTTTTTTTTTTAAACATCCTTCGAGGGCCGTACTAATTATTGAACTCATAACCTCTGTAAAAACAAATTAAGACACAGCCCTTTTTCCTTTTTATCAGAAACCAGCAATCCTTTATTAGTCCCACAACGGGGAAATGTATCTTGTCAAAAGAACATATGAAGTAAAAAGGCAGTAAACAATAATTCAATAGAATCAAAAATAATATAAGTACCAAGTGGTTGATAGAAAATAAAGTGAATATTGCACATAGCAGTGATGGAATAGTCTGTTCTTGGTGTGGTGGTCTACCTCTCTATCTTTCCATGTCTGTATGTTACGCTCTGGAGAGAGCTGCTTGTTGGGCCAAACACCGCCGAAGAGCATTAACTTTATCCAAATGCACTCGTCCTTTCAGCTCGAGCAGTTCGGCATGTTTCGTGCTGTAATGACGCTCGAGATTATTTTTCAACACCACAAGTACGTTTGCACAAACTAGACACACTGGCCTTTTACTTTCTCTGTTTTACACTCGCCACACTGCGTTCACCGATGTCAATGACCGTCTTGTTTAATATTAAAGTTTTTTGACATGACGTGACCACGTGATGACACGTTCCGCTCGTGTTGTGTTCAAGGACCCTGACCTTGGCCAGGAAAAACAGTCAGTCGCCCGTTTAAAATATTGCCGTCTAGTTTTTTTTGCTAGTGGATTTTTTTTGCGTGCGTTTTACGAATTACCTCGAGGGCCGGATCAAATGGTCTCGCGGGCCGTATATGGCCCGGAGGCTGGAGGTTCCCCACCCCTGATCTATACAGTTCTCTACAGATTATTTTTGATGCTGTTATGTTACCCGATTAGCCCAGGGGATGAGAGAAGAGGTGTTTCGGGACTCCGGTAGCTGAGGTTTGCCTTTCAATTTGCCTTGAGCCCAGCACGCTCAAGAAGATAGGTATGTAAAGTTTGGTTGTACAGTATACTCCGTTGTCCTTGATTCATTTTCCCTGGGTTTATTTTTATGGTTTCTTCCCTCATCCCCTGGGCTAATGTAACGTAACAGCATCAAAAATAATCTGTAGAGAACTGTATAGATGATGAGCGAAATACAGAAATATCTTTATTCTACCAGATGAGAAAGACAGTCAAACACATGCACAGTCGGGGGTGGGAATAAAGTCCAGAACATGGACAGTTTGCCAAGAAGGCATTAGTTGTTAATACAACCCCCCCAAAGCAGGGCACCACCAATACCTAAAGCTGTGTTTAATGAGCAGGGGAGGGGCGGTACCTATAAAGAGACAATGTGAGGACAAAGCAACAAAACACACCACATTACAGCCGTAAGAGATGCCAAAGACAATTATGTCATTTGTGAATCGTTAGTAGTCAGATTAATAGTCTTGATCGTTACAATGTTTGCCAGAAGAGAATGTGATAACTTACATTTGACAGTTGACAAAGGTGTTGTAGAAGCTGTAGAAATGTTAAGGCCCTGTCACACAGTTCCGTATGGCGGAAACGTATGCTGGAGTATATGAAAATTAGCTCAAAATCTGTCAAAGTCTAAATACGTAAAACTTTTCATCGGATAGGGAAAGTGAACGTATACAGATGCGCATGTTTAACCTATTGATAGCATATCACTTAGTTATACAAAGCGTATCAGACGAATGCCCAACGAATGCATAACGTATACAAAAATATGGCGTATACAAAATATCGCCAATACGCTGGTGTAATTCACACTTGCCGCAATCTTTAGATGGTGTGTGGACAGTAATTTCTCTCACTTCTTGCATAAGACGGTGTGTGAAAAGAGAGATAGTATATGGCTTTTCACTGATGCATTATGAAAGAGATTCACACTCACACACAAAACAGACATTACCATATGAGTACATAGCATACTGCTCTGGCAATAATTTGTTGTTTGGTCTTATTTTCTAGCATATAAGGTAAAAAAAAAAGTACAATCTGTGCATACTATGCTCTCTTTGATACAAACATCTGTGTTGTCAAAAGGCTGTTATGGGATCAACTCAGGTCTCATTTAGATAGCGCATAATCATTATATATGTTTAAGTGCTATTTAGATGTGTCATTTCAAACAAGACTGAACCACTCTATTGATCGTTTTAATAGTACTCATACCAATCTGTTGCTGTCAACATTAAAATAAAAACAAAATCAGGCACGGCCAACAGTCTCTGTTCATATGCTCTACATACTCTGTATGTGAAATGAGTCAGACAGGGGAAATGTATGTGAAGAAGAAGTGAAGAGAAGGAATTTGAACTTCAATGAAAAAGCGGCTTCCCGGGAAGATGGGAAATTAATGAAGGGGAGACAACTGCACATCCCTGCTGGGAGCCTAAAACCTACTGGGCAGCTGCTTTATCAGGGGGGAAAAAGATGTATCTCCTAAATCAGCCCCAGATGTTTTCATTCAGGCGATTCAAATTTCATAGCGAATGCATCAGCCGCTGGCCAAAAGCTAATTTAAAGCTGAATGATGTCTCTCATGTCCTGGCGATATGAGGCTTGAAGCACCATTTTCCACATGTAGGTAAACAAAAAGTGCAGTCATGCCATGGTAAAGAAAGAAAATGAAAAAACAGGGTTGGATTGAGCCCAGATTTCTGATTCAGATTCAGCCATGCAACAAATGTGTGTTTACCACTTCTCATGAGGTTTTTTTTTTGTGATGCTTTGTGTTTTTTTTTATACAAAGGTCCTTGTGCTGCTTTCGTGTTATAAATACTCAGTTAAATAGTTCACAATATCAATTCATATTCAACTATGGATGTATTACAAGTACGCTATTAGATACCGGAAACAAAGATGGCAACCAGTCACTTGAATGTTGTTAGCCATTATTGCTAAGTCCCAGTTACTCATTGCTTTACTCAGTGTGGTGATTTATATCATGCAGGTAACATACGGAGTGCAGAGGTAATAGTGCTACTTGTTGCTGTAAGTTATGACAATCTGGTCACTTATCATCAAAACTGGAACATGAAAGAGAGACAGCTAAAACTAGCTACATGACTCTCATAACATAACACTGAATGTGTTGGCCGACACAAAGCTCCGAGCTGCCAATTACTCACCAGGTGATGATGCAACGTGACTGAAAAGTTTCAGTGCGGAGGTTTGCAAGCTAGGCTAACTGGCTTCCACTTTCCAAGTGAAACCTCCACTTTTCGAGTGGAAACCAGTTAGCCTAGCTTGCCAGCTTCAACTTTCTGAGCGGAATACAAACATCCCCATTGGTACTCCCAAATGAAGAATGTTTCAAAGGGGCTGATGGCTCAGCTCGCTTAAAGCTGATACCCAACGCTATGTGAGCATCTTGTATGAACATTCATAGGCTAGCCAGGTAGTAGCGCACTAGAGTGTGTATTTTCGGAGCAATGGGCCCTCAGAACAATGAGCGTTTGTTTTTTCGGGATAACTAAATGTCAGACAAATGGGCTTTTGGGGGAATGGACAATATATATTATACTATTGGGATTTCAGAATATTGGACCGTTGGAACAATGGTGTGGCACTGGTAGAACACCAAGAAAGTTGTCAGGACTCCTACTCTTAGTCAGTCGGTTCGACCATCAGTCAAAAGCTTCCATGGTGATTTTATTTTTAAATATTCACAGTAGAAAATGTCCTCAAACAAAAGTGAAATAATTCCAAATTTAGTTTCACTTTATTATTTAATGACTCTTTAAAAAGGATTCATGGAATAATGCCATTTAAAAAAATATATGATCAAATGAGAAACATACAAAATGACGCATATCCAACGATAACTCACACGGTTAATTAATGTAAATGTTATCATGTTATTGCTCAGTAGTGTGGAGCAGAGCTGCTGTAGCAGTATAGATTAACAGAGAAATGATTACTATCTAGATAAGTAGCAATATTAACTGTATCTGGCTTTTCTACACCTACATACTGTAAATCCCTAGATAGATGCACACTGTCATTAATGTTAAATGATTGAAGCAGCCGATCTTGGACTTGGAGCGGCTGCCTATACACATGTCTGTGGTTATTGTCGCACAAGGTAAGTATGCCTATGTCCCATAATTTGTAAAAATTCTGTATAAATCCATCTGAAGGTTGCTGGAACAATTGGGGTGATTGGTTTAGGGTCCATGTGATATCTGGTTCATCATGTGAGTGCAGCAGCCTTCACTTCATCCCATGATCATGAGCTTTTGAAAAGGATCTCCATTCTGAATGAAAAAAACATCTCTCCTCTCACTCAACTTACATACACCACTGGAACTTCCTTCCTACGGAACATTTGAGATAGTCAGTCAGTAAGGGATTACCCACGAGACCTACTGTATGGACTGCACGTGTGATTTTTGTCTGTGCATGTGAAGTGTCCAATGTAAACCTTTGCTGTCACTTTACCAACACTCTATTTTGATCCTCACATTTCAAGAAGTTTAAAATCAAATGATCGTAATATTTAACCATAGTTCAGGAGAGTGGTGGTCAAAAGTAACAGACTAAGGTTGAACTAAACAACCAAAAAATAACCATAACTGCAACATCCAGGCCGAGTGGAGACTGCAATTGCTCTTGTGGGTAGTCCTTTTCTTTGCCTCTGGGCCTGTTTGGTAATATCCTGGCACTAAATGAATGTGTTTGTACTGAGGTGGGAGGAGAGGTGCAGTTTAGAATGTGTAAGGCTTAGGCCGATTAGGTGGTGCAGGTGTGTGTGTGTGTGTGTGTGTGTGTGTGTGTGTGTGTGTGTGTGTGTGTGTGTGTGTGTGTGTAAAACTATTGTGATAAACCATATATAGTTTCTAACAGCATGGCCCCTGTTATGGCCAACATGTTATCATCATTGTAAACAACATTTAATCATTACTAAAATGTCAAAATGTTTTCTTTCTTAATTTGTCAGTTATTGTTTTATGAAGTCTTAGTCCTTAGTCCTGTGTCATATTATATTAAATTATATTGAACATTTCAGTCAATCATCTCAAAGCCTAAACCAATTATTTAGTTGTTTTAGTTTCAATATTTTATCTTATTGCTAACTGATGAAAAAGACTTTGCTACTCCGAGGCCTCCTGACTGTTATTAGCAATCATTAGTAACGCGCGGCCGTGGGTCAGTCACACCCACATGGCCGGAGAGAGCCAGTCCCACCGCGGGAAGATATGCATTAATCAACCACCTGAACACGACCCAACCCACCATTATTGTAGCACAATTTTCACGACTGAGATAACAGAGACGGACAAACAGAGACGGACTGAGAGCCGCAGTAATGAGACACACACACACACACACACACACACACACACACACACACACACACAATAGAGAACAATGAATTAACAACATATTTTATTTAAAACATTGTAGAAATATATTAAAATTTGAAAGGTACCTGACGCAACATTTAGCAGGGGATTACCACGTCGGAACAGCGCAAGGGCCGACGACGCAGAGTGGAATCGCTCAATTCCTGATTCCCTCAGGAGGATACGCTAAACTGTTGTTGGCTAATGTGTGTTGATGTTAGATCGTACTGTGAGTCCACATGTGATAGTAAAATATGCCGTGTCATTCTACATACACTGGGTTTATTGAGGGTGAGGCAGAAGCATACTCGAGAGTCTATAGAAAATAAAGCTTATTATTTATGGGCATAATATCCATTCACTTTTTATTCCATCACAACATCCAGAAATATATGTAAAAATATATATATAAATCTATAGTGGAGGATATTAAAGGGTATGATTAAAAACTCACGTGAAATGTTTACAGGCCTAGATATAATAACGTATGAGTTATAATAATTTTACCCAAATTTGTCAATAGTAAATTATTTACATTCAATGTAATGACCTCAACATTGTTTTCCCAAATCCTAAATTGCTGCCATCTCAATAAAAGGTTTGTGGTAAAGCCTATGTTGACACTGTCACATCTAGCCCAACATATTGTTACATAAGCAGCATAATGTACACACAGCATGTGGGAAATGTGCATGCATACTTTGCTCTAACTATAGGTACAATTCTAGGCAGCTCATATGAATGTATACTAACCTTGACAAAGTGGTGGAATGCAGTATGATGGTACACCTGTGCTCCCACTATGTCCCACCCCCTCCAGGAAACTTTGTCCGCACTGTGCAGCTCCTTCAGCGACAGGCTGCTTCACCCGCGGTGTCTCACGGAGAGATATCGTAGGTCCTTTCTTCCTGCAGCGGTCAGACTGTACAATCACCACGGCCCCTGGTAGACCACCACACCAAGAAAAAGTCAATTCCAACAGTGTGCGATTATCTATGCCTTGTGCAATATTCTCTTTTATAACTTTTGCAACTACACTGTCATGTGCAATATTCACTCCTACACATTTTTTTCCAATGACTGTACTTATATTACTGTTACTGCATTTTTATTCTATTTAATTATTACTCGTCACTTTACTCTCTTTGCTGTAACAACGTAAATTTCCCCGTCGTGGGACAAATAAAGGAATTCTGATTCTGATTCTGTGCTGCTGAAGGCACAGTGTTGATTGCACTGTAATATGTGGGCTTGATTCCCTGAGTACTTTCATGTCTTATACCTCTTTCTACCTCTGTGGAGGTTGTGGAGACAAAGGAAACTTGGACAAACGAGGACACTGTATAGATTGTGTAGAGGGAGATTTATGGGAGAAACAGGCAGTGGAGAAGTATGTCTGTGCACATAGGAGTGTGTGTGTGTTTGTGTTACCGACATGTTTTTGACCCGTCTGTCCTCAGCAAGATAGGACTTGACTGAACAACTCTAAACCAATTACCTGTGACCAGGAGAGACTACACAGAGGCACTCTGTCCTTGGTCTCTGTCTGGAAATATATAATGAGTCAGCAGACTGTAGTAATACTGAGTGTGTAGTACACACAATCTGTTCTCAGCAACTGAGTTCTTTGCTGCTCCAGTACATTTCTTTCTATTGTCTCAGGCTTATTATCACTTTCAGACTTGTAGAGATGTACATACAAGTCTGTAAACTTTTAATTACTTCTGGATCAGTGGTAATTTAATTATTTGGTAATATAATACAAGATATGGTATTTTTGGTATTTATATTTCTTGAAGCTAGAAACGTTCTTGGTGAAAGCTTCCTTGCCTTCTGTAGTCCAGATGAGCTCAGCAGTGAGGTTTCTGTTTCCTGCTTCTGCTTTCATGTCTCTGAGTGGTTGAGTCAGATTTCCATAATCTGGTACATGAGTCCTACTGTAACCCGTCAATCCAAGAAATGCCAACATGTGTTGTATTGTCTTAGGCTTTCCATGTGATAGGATTGAGGTCAGGCTGTTTGCAGAAATGAGTCTTCCCAAGAAAGTGACTGATCTTCTTGTCACTTGAGTTTTTTCTGTCCTTTATATGTGAATGAGAATATGTCTTGTACTTCAGGATCCAATGGTAGACAAAAGCCATTAGCCAGATCTATGACTGTGCAGTATTCGTGTTCAGGATTCAAGTTTTGAAGCACCACATATGAGTCTGGAACAGATATGTTTTGTGACACCGTGGCAGAGTTGATTTTTCTTAGCTCATGAACCATTCTCCAGCCTTTTTTGCCAGCTTTTGGGACTGGTAAAATGGGTGTGTTGCAGGCGGAGTCTGAGTGTCTGATTACTCCAGCTTCTAGAAGTCCAGTGATGGTTGCTCCTATTTTTTCAACCTGCTCTCTCTTGAGGTTATATTGTGGTAACCAACATGATGATTGTTCTGTTTTCAGGATGACTGAAACCTCATGATGAGGCACAAACCCTACATCATAGTCTCCAGTTGTCCACAAATATGATGGGATTTCTTTGAGTGTTTCATCTGTGTCAGGATGGTTGATGTGTTCTCTTCCATGGTCTCTTTCCAGTTCTTGTTCTTCCAAGATGCCAATATCCATACTGTGGCGAGTGATTTTCCACATTGTCTCATCTTCTGCTCTCCATATGCAGGCAATATTGGTTGGGAGCCAGTTGATCATCTGTCTTGATCATGGGACCTAGGAATCTTGCTTCAGATCCTACTGCCAATGCCAGTGTGACATGTGGCACTGCTTCAGCTGATAATGCATACCATTGCTGTTGTCTTTGACTTCTATTTGCTCCTTTTTCATGTTCTTTTCTTCCTCCCAGGCTTGTTGGTACTCTTCGTTTGGTTGACGTAAGTAGTTATAGGTGCAGTGAAGTGGGTCAAGTGGAGGTCCATATGGAGCTAATGTGTTGATCCAAGGTTTCCATTCCATGTAGGTATTCTGAACTCCTGGAGTGTCTTGATCTCCAGTCAACAGGCAGCTCCAATACAATGTTGTGGTAGTTTCTTCAATGTCTTGGGTAGGGCTTGATGTCATTACCAAGATCCTTTGATCTGTTTGATACCGTCCATGCAGAGGTATTGGTCCTGGAAACTGTATAATCAGTCCATCACTGGAACATAGAATTTGTGCTCCAGTTTTAACCAGCAGGTCTCTAGACCCATCAGGTTTACAGGACATTTTGGGGAGAAGAGGAAAGGGTGTAGCAGGGATTATTTACCAACTTCAGTGACCAATAGCATGGTATACTTTTGTTCTTCTGTTCTTCCCAAGTATCCAACTATCCGAAGGGTCTTTGTGCAGAGAGGTGGTGTTTTTCCTTTCAAGGAAGTTATACAGGACACTGTTGCTCCTGTATCCACCATCAATTCAATTTTTTCTCCTTCTATTGTACAGGTGACCATTGGTTCATTCTGAGCTGGAATAACTTCACCTGCAGTTGGATTCTCTGGGCATCCTCATTGGGAGGAGCCATGGGAATGTTCCCATGCATGTTCCCATGCAGAGAGAGGCATTTGGTGAGTGTTGGGAGGATTTCTTCCTCTTCCAAAACCTTGCTGTCCTCTCCCTCCTGCAAAACCTTGCTGTCCTCTTCCTCCTCTTCTATTGTTAGAGTATCCTCTTCTTCCTTGGTTGGAGTTTCTTCCTCCTTGTTGCTCGTACTGGTAGCAATCTTTGACCCAGTGAGATGTACTTCCACAATTAAAGCATCCCTGTTGTGAAGCTCTTTCACCATCTCTGTAGCGATTGTTTCCCCCTCTCCATGCTCCTCTGTTTGATACTTGCCATGGAGGTCCATTCTGAGGAATTTGTTGCTGTCTTTGTGTCTGTCTTGTTGCTTCTGGGGATTCTTCATCATCGTACTGTCCCATTAACATCTGTTTCTTATCTCTCTTGTTTCTTGAAGCCTCTGTGTCATTTGTGCCTTTGCCAATCTTCTGGTTATGGTCAAGTGTTCTTCTTCCTTCTGCACTTCTGTTTGCTTGTGTTGCTCTTCATGATGCACAAGGTGCTCTCTCCAAAGTGCATTAGGCATTGTGTCTAGTCCCACCACACTCCTCAGACAGTTTTGGACATGAGAAGATAGAGCCTTTATCACTGCATTTCTCCACAACATGGTAGCTGATGCAGAGGAGTCATGTCTTTCTCCAGTGCTGTCTATCCAGACACCTTCGCTTCTCTTCAGGAAAGCATGCATTTCTTCATCATTTCCTTTCTTTAGGCCTGTCACTGCTATTCTGTTGCGGGTGGTGGGAAAAGCTTCTCTCAGAGCATTCCAGTAACAATTCCTGTACTGATTGAAGGATTTCTCATCGCCCTCCATTATGCATCCAGCGGTGATATCCATGTCTAGCATCCTCTTTTTTCCTTCCAGTCTGCCAATGAGAGTCGTCAAATCTCCCACACACACACACTCGGTCTCCTGCTGTGTATTTCTCAAATTCATGAGGTGAGGAAAGGCAGTTTGGACGCCAAACTCTCCAAATCACGATGACTCCATGCGTGGTATACTGTGTTCCCTCCTGGAGTTGCCATGAGTGGCATCTGTTGTACTGCTTTTTGTTCTTCTATCTTATGTCTGGTTCTCATCGCAATTGGCGATGTTCTTTCATTTTCAGCTTTCCTTCCACAAAGTATGTCTTGAAGTCTCTTATTTCTTCTTGGGATGTGATACTGAAATTGCTTTCAGAAGTCCTTGAGTTTCTTCTAGCTTGTGCCTGTTCTTCCTCTTTTTGGTATGAGAATGTTATTGACTGTTCTTCATCATCAGTATTGTGTCTTGTCTCCTCTCCGCTCTCTGGTCTTTGCTTGCTTGTCATTTCTTCCTTCAGTCTTTCCTGACTGTCATAGCCTGTTCTTTGGAGTGTACCATCATGTTTGTTTATTTCCGCTTCTTTTCGTTTTTCATCATTTCATGCTCTTTCTGCTTCTGCTATCATTATTCTTTGCTGTTCGTTAATGCGACCTTGGGAACTTGAGAATGAATCTGGGGTACGCAGTAGCTCTCCAAATGGATTTGGAGCAGAGAGAGGGAGAGAGTGGGCGTTGGGTACCTTTTCATCTATTCTTCCCTCGAGTAGCATGACATGTTTCATCAGGAAATCTAGTCGTTTCTCTGTATCACCTGCCTCAACTTCCAAACATCCTCCCTTCACTTCCATTGTGGGTGCCTGTATTGGAGTGGGATTAAAAGGATTGTGACTGGGTGAGAAGTATGCTGGAGGGGCGGAGACTTGTGTCAAATCTGGGTAGAGTTGCGGTGTAGGCAGGATAGGTGTAGTTTCCTCATGTTTGATGCCTTTTTCTTCTTCTTTTGCTTCCCTGACTACACAGATTGTGTCAGGCTCAGTTTGAGGTGTGTTCTTGAAGAGTAGAAGGAGATGCATAGCTCTGGATTTTCTTTTTCCAGCTTTCAATGCTGCTTTCTTTACGGTTCCAAATCTTTGTTTTTCTCCTGTTTTCTCCCATGCTGCCATCTTTTGTTGATATTCTCCATTTTCAAAGTCATACACTGCCCTTCTTTGGTCCTCAGTTGGACCTGGCTGATCATCAGTTGGAAACCTCTTTCTTGCCACATGAGTAGCAGCTTTGCTGTCTTTGCTCGAACTTTCTTTCTTTCACTTGGATTGGTGCAGGCATCCAATCGTTGGTACATTCGTTCTTTGTAATGTGCTATGGATCCAAGCTTGACTTGCTTTGAGTTTTCCGAAGGATAAATCATGTTTAAATTTTAAATCCCTTAAATGTTGTTCAGTAGGTGGAGATATTCAAAATTCAAATACATTTTTGAGTGAGAAATAAAAAATAAAAATTAGAAATAAAAATGTTTAAAGTTTAAATCTGAAATAGGAATAACAATATATATTGGAACTCTAAATCTTAAAATCTAAATCTGAAATAGAAATAAAAATTGGAAATGAAAATCTCTAAAGTTTAAATCTTAAATCAGAAATAAAAATAAAACCTGGAAATCAAAACCATAACATTTAAATCTGAAATAAAAATCAAAATCAAAAGTAAATCAAAAGTAAGATTTTTCAAACTTTGTCATCTAGGGGACAATTTATAAGAATTATGATTATTATAATTGGTACACTTCTATCATTGTACTCCAAGTGGAGATATTTGAATTTTGGATTATTGGATTATTAATTATTTGAATTTCAATGTTGTCCATGAGATGGGGGCATTTATCCACAACAAGAGATTCAAAGTTCAACTTAAGTTTAAACGGTCAAAGTTCAATAGTTCGGGAAACCAAAAACTTTTTACCTCCTAGTGGAGAACTTACTGAATTACAAAAACAGGAAGTGGACTACAAATCAAATCAAGAACTACACATTTCTAGGGCGTTTTCCCTTTGTTCAACAACTCTTAGCTTTGTATTCACTACTTTTCGGTCTTTATCAATACACAACTTCTTTGTTTTAATTCCCACCCCAAATGCCTCAGCGTAAGACTCAAGGTTCTGTTTGTCCCGAGATACTTTCCACAGTCTAACAACCTCTAGGCATTACACGCTGGAGTTGCTGGCATCGTTAAGTTCTCGCATCAACCAGTTCCTTCTGGTGAGACTTTAACTTCTAAATAACACCAAACCCCGTGATTCCCCTTTATCTAACGATAGTCAAACAGTCAGTTTGTACGGTTAATTCCGCAGCTACTAACGTAAATGTATCAACCAACGAGCGCTAGCTCCTCTTTAGCTTCAGTCAGGCCCACTGGGCTATATAGCCGTTAGCACTAAGTTCGCTTGGCTTAAACACCTCAATTCATTCACTTACAGACAATATTGATTTTCAACAACACACACATGCATCCTTCAATAAATAGTTTCCAACCCACACTGCATTAATATTAGTTTTATACAGTCTACGTTGGATTAAATAGGGTTTATAGCCCCCGCTAAGAGAAGCTCACCCTTCTCTCACACAGCCGAATTTCGCGAACTTTTTAATTAATCTTATACTATGTCTATGCTCGTCTATGGAAGATGAATACATCTAGTAAGACAATGGGGTATTCGTCAACTTCCACCACGTAATTACATCCAAATATTCACTGTTAAGGCTCTCTCATTTTAGCCAGAACAGGCCGCTTTGGCCTTTTCCTCCATAGACTCACACCAGTCGATTAGACTGTGCTTTCTCACAAAGTCTTGATATTTCAACTTACACTATTCAATCGAGCGCTACTCGAAAACCTTATTTCTTACACCGGGTTCACTTTTAATACCTTCTGTGCACAGTTTCATTTCATGCAGTATTTTAAAAATTCAGCCATCATCACATCAATTTCAGCATTTGCAAACTTAGCATTGGTTCTTTTCATACGAGACAGTCGTCGGGGTGTGTCCTTTGATACTTACAAGTACTAATATTCTATTATGAGCTAATGCAATTTCGAAATAAACAGGTTTGCTTACCTTCTGTAGCCAGGCCTGATTGTAACTAACAAAGGAACACACTCCTCCGGCTTCTTTGCAGTCGTCCTTTTGTTCAAGATATCACGTCGTCGGTCACCAGGTTTTGTGGGGTTTAGAAGTTCTGAGGACGCTATGACTGCCTTTCAAATCAATCCAGCAAACTTCTGAATGTTCAAGATAATATTTATTTAAAGTGATAACAGCATTTCGATAATACTCTCAGCCGAGGGCACTTTCACCTCACCAAATCCACAGGCCGAATCAATAAAGACCCAGTTGACAGTTGTCTGTTGGTATAGCAGGAAGTGTACAAAAATCACATAAACAATGACTAGTTCAACTCATATGGGTGTCGCCTCTCCTCTTTGGTCCACGTTGGCGCGGTCACGCCCCTTGGAGAGCAGTGTTATGACGAGATGGTTTGTAGACCTGTAACTATTTATGAAGAGAAACGTACCTGACGTGATTTACATTCATAACTAATATAGTGCTCATTATACATGTTGTGCAGAACATTTTTTTGGGCCTCCTTGTTTTTACGACTCGAACACAGGGAAGGAAGACTCAATCGCACGACTCCAGACACAAAGGCAGTGTAGAATAAACAAAAGTTTACTTCCATAAATCAAAACAACAACTGAAAACGCTCACTAGGAGGACATACAAAACTATCAGATAAGCACACTTCCTGGATCGCTGGTACAGGCATAGGCTCTTACAAGGATATGACAAGACGAACTGACACACGACAAGGGGAGACAGGACAATTTATACAAGAGGTGAGTGGGAACAGGTGAAAACAATCAGGGGCGAGGCAGACGCTGACGACGGAGGGACACCACACCAGGACAGGAAATAAAGGGATCTGGGTTGAGAAACAAGAGGTAGGTACAAAGTAAAAGAGGAAGTGACAAGACAACATGAACAACTCAACAAATTCGACGAGACATGACACTCGTCTCCCCAATCCTCCGGTTTATGTCAATCATCTTGAAGGATGTCCCAATTCCTGAAATGCATCACGAGGAGAGAAGATTGAGGAGGCTTGCCGGAGGATACACTGGTGTAACCTTTGCAGAAGTCTTTTCGACACCCGACGTATTGTATCAAAGGCGTGACATGACGTGTGTGGCATTCAATAATGATATTTTAGTTTTATATTACTTAAGATATTTTCTTTGAATTAAGGCTACACCTGATTAAACTGCTATAATAGTGACATGATTTTTTCATTCAGCACTAAGTTGCTGTATTTCATGTTGTCATATTGATAGGCAGGAGTGTGTTTGTGTGTATATAATATATATCACTCATTTATATATAATATGTTACTTGTTATTTATCTAGTACTTTTCATACAAAGATTTGTTATTATTGTTTTTTATTATAAAGCGCGGAAAATGCACAAAGAAAAGATGATTTATGTCAGAAATCTGGAACAAAATGTCATGAAATCCTTGCAGAGGATTGTGACAGAAACACTAGGTCCAGAGGTGGAAACATACCTAGATGAGTATTCATTTGCTTACAAATTGTGCCGCCCTTTGAATGTAGACAGATCTGTGTTTGTTAGTCAGTCTGAACTTCAAATTCCAAAGCGTTTATCAAACATACACATTTAATGTGGCTTTGACTTTGTTGAGGCCATACAATCTTAATGTCAGTATTTCAATGAGTAAGGCATTGGTGATACAGAGGCAATGTGTCTTTGAGTTCAGCCTCGTTTTTCTCTAAATCAACATTAGACTGTCAGTCTCAGGCGTCCAACATGTAGCATATGTCCTGCAAGAGTGTGGGAAAGTTGCTTACTTATCTAAAAATGATGAGGCCAATGATGAGGCCATCCAACCAGCTGGATTGTCATCCTCTGGGATTCAGTCTCCGCTGTCTGCTGGTGGTGAAACAGGCACACAGTGACACAGACACTACAGGAAATATGACCATTTCTCTACAAAGTAAACTATAGTACATTCCTCCTATTAACATCCTCCTCCCATTTGACATGTATTTTTAACCAAATAAGTAGTTTACTTAAGTACTTTTTTTATATATAGTACTATATATTATAGGCTACTTATTTTCCCTTTGGAGGCAAATATTATAGTTTTTTACAGTACTTTAACTTTGACATCTTTAGTTATTTGCAATATTAATAAATTATGATGAATTATTATAGCTAAAACTACCACTCAGTACTTACAATAAGCTCCATCTTTACATGTTGCAACATTAAAGTGACGCTCACACAAAAATGCTGCCATATTATTCAGTAATATAATATATATTATTCTGTAATGGGTCATTCTGCACAATCAGTACTTTTGGTAGTATTTGAGTCTATTTCAATGTTAATTCTTCTGTACTTCTTTGTGTTCTTTTAGGGCTGCAATTATTTTCATTGTCAATTAATCTGTTGATTATTTCTACAACAAATCGATTCATTGTTTAGTCTGGATAGTGAAAAGTATTGTTGTGTTATAACTGGCTTGTTTTGTCCAATCAACGTTCCAAACCCCAAAATTATTCAGTTTACAACGATAGAAAACTGAGATAAGCATAACATGTACACTTGGTTTATTGATTAGCAGCCGAAATCACCAGATAATGAGAGAAGCAATCAGTCCCCATAGACCTCCACATCTGAGTCACAAAGATATTCTTATCTGTCCTCCATGCTTTGAGGTCTCCCAGTTCATCAGACCAAATCAAGATCAGCCTTGGAGAGTCCTAGTAAGAGTCAAGGTGAAAATGAACACGAGTTGTAGGGTTTTATTGTGAAAGATTTGACCGGAAGTTGTGATTCTTTTAACTTGACGGTGCGTCTGGACTATATATAACATAATGAGTATAAAGCCGGGGATACTCACTTTATGCTGCCGCTCATCAGTGGACAACAAGAGAAGCTGAACCCCGGGAGTATTTTACAGAAGTGTCTCCATCACCAGGACCGGAACTGACCGTTAATGGTTATTCTTCTAACGGAGGAAGAGTTTATTTGAGGCAATTAAACTCCACTCGGGATGACTGGTGAACAGAAGGTGAGTGATTAACCAGTCCTTCACTTTAGGATGATTTAATTTAGTGTGCGCGAGGACAGTGCAGTATAATTTCTGCTTTATTTTCCTAGCAAGTAGTCAACTGTTATTCTGGTGACTTTATCAAGAGTGAGACTGTTTTCTCTCCTATAAAAATAAATAAATAATATTATGCGATAGAGCACACATAAAGCTCCGTAAAGCCAGGCAATGGCATCTGTTTCCACATTTTGGAAAAACATATTTCCCTCTTACTTTTGCACTTTCCGTCAGGTTTATTGCATGAAAAGTTAACGCCGTTTTATTGTCATGTCGCCGAAAGTCGAGATGTGAAAAGCTCCGGTGTGATGTAATTGTTGATATAACCAGGTGGGTCTCGCAGTGGCGACTACTGTATGCTTTTTAGTTTGTTGTTGCCCTGAGCGCACCTTTCAGGTGCAAACAGGTATGCACAATAAGGAATACTGCGACCAGTATCATTTTCAGATTTAAAAAAAACTTTGTAATTGAATTAACCGTTTAGTTTGCTTCACTTCCTAATTGTCTGGGGTCTCACAGAGCCTATTTCTGCGTGTGTAATAATAATAATAATAATAATAATAATAATAATAATAATAATAATAATAATAACTGCAACAAAAGAATATATTTTTCTGTAGAATAGTATTGAAGTAGTATCCGTATCTGTGCAACTGAGCTCGCTTGATGAAGATAACAAAATACTGAAATGGTTGAAAAAGCTTTGCCATTACACTAAATAAGCAAAGTTGTTGGTCATATGCAAATACATGTGTGGCCTCTAATCTCATCTGAAGCTACCATCATGTGAGTATGTATCAGCCTTACGTTGTTGAGCTTGATGACCAAACAAGGCTTGAGGGCTTTTCCCTCCTCTGGAGACATTCAAATGTGTTTTTGCTTTTGGCAGAGATTATGATCAAAGAGAATTCTAACCACCTAATAAAAATGACAGCATCACACTTTATTCACTTTGAGAATGTATTTTCCTTGAAAGTTCCTCCATCAAAAATGAAAGACTTTCGCAGAAGAAATCATTTCCAGTTAGTTTCAAGCATGACATTTCAAATCTGTTTGGATACAGCAAAGACAAATGTGAGGAATACTTGTATCTGAACAGAGAAAGTACAGTCTTTGGTCTATACTATATTATTCAAAAGCTGGAAGGATCTTTTTAGACTTGTGCTTAAATGTGGTTTAGTATGTTGTTCATGTTTTCTTTTGCGCAATAATCCACTTAATGATCACCAGGTCAATACAATCACCACAAAGAGGGCAAGGGTTACTTATTGGTTCATCCATAAGTATCAATAACAACATCATAATAATAATAATAAGAGTTTGTAAAGTAAGAAACCAAAGTCACATAGGGAAGTATTAGTATTAAATAATTATGCATTTCTTTAGTTTTAAACATCCCCCAGGTGGCTAGAATTCCCAGAAACAAAAATGTGGACTTGACCTCGGGCTACGGCCCTTGGACAGCATTAGTATTGTTAACCAGGACACATGTAACATCATGACTTCCCCAAGCCCATTGTTTCCTCGCCTAAAATCGCCACATGTATGCAAAACTGGAGACTACTAAAGGTGGTAAGGCTAATTAATTAGATGATTTTCGAGTTATATAACACGGAGACAGAGAGAGAGAGGGAGAGGGAGGACATGAGCCAGTAGATACATATGACCCGTTTGACAACTTCTCTGAGTCGACAGAGGGCTATAATTATTTATCTGAGCTCCCGCAATTAGACTTTTTTTCACGTGTGTAAGCTTTTAGTTGAGGTTATAAACTCCTGCATTGTTATTAACGCCACCTGCAAAAATGTGTAATTTAGCACCACCTTTATGCTTTTCATTAGAATATTCTATCACTGTTATTTAATTGCTTTTTTTTATATAGTATACAATAATTACGTGACATTCACAGTTGGACCTGTGCATGAAAGTAGAGAGAAATATCAAATATATTTGCATTCTTTTTAATTTGAATGAATCTGTCATTATAGAGCTGCAATAGGATAATAGTTAAATATATTACATACATACATACATACATATTCAGTTATATAACAATATATTTAAAGAAAAAAGTTGTGGTACATTTTGTCTGCGTACAAAGACGTTCTTTTGAATTTATCAAGGTTTCTTTGTCTGCATCTCTTTTTCTGTTCACTTCTTGTTCCGTTATGATCACTCTGCTGTGTGTTCAGCTGCTTCACTCAATATATTGAATAAATAATATATAGTATAGTCTTTGATGTAGGGCACATTCTGTGTTCCAGGTCACATCTTATATGTGGAAAACCAGAGAAATCATTCCCTTTTTAGATGTTTAATGAATGCTGTGTGCAGTGTGTGTGTGTTTATGCTCCCAGCTGTTATGTCCTAACCTCCGTGTTTAAGCCCTCATTTTCAACCATAAAGTGTTTCACCGGGCATTAGATCATGTCCTCCGAAACAGACTAACTAAGTCCTCTATGAAATAGCCACTCTCTCTTTGAAAGGCCTTCTAAATGATCAGCTGCATATAAACACAAAGGAGACTAAAGCCTTGTTGTATTTGACTGTGTTCTCCTGAAAAGGACGTCTTTCCTTCAGAGCGCTCTTTCCCTGATATAAGTGAGCATTACCATTTCCTCTCCACGTCACTGCTACTTAAGTAAATCGACCACTAGAAGGTTGTGAAGCGTTACTCTTGGGGAGCGATATTAAATGCATCATTTTAGTTTGTCAAGGGGAAGAGGATGTACGACATATATAAGGCCACCATTGTGCCCCTGAGCAAGGCACTTAACCCTGCAGGGAGACTGTCCATGTAGTTAGTTCACTGTAAGTCGCTCTGGATAAGAGCGTCTGATAAATGTTACATTTGGCGTTACATTGGATAACTGATCCCTACCTTTCTATAGATGAAATAATGAAAGGAAATGTGTAATTGAGTGCTTGATTGGCACATTGTTTTGGAAATTATTTGCGGGTGCTGAGGGGCTGGAGCATTACAATATCTTCGCCCCACCCCTGGATAACAAATTTAAAAAGAGTATTAGGCTAATAAGATCATACTGTACGTGTATGTAACCCGATAGAAATGTGATTACTTATTTATATGACCGACGTGACCGCCTGTAATGACTTATTACAGAAATCCTGGGTGTGTTTCGTCTCCACAGAGACCTCTACGGCACAACCAAGCTACCGCTGTGCGCCTGGCTTAGTCTCATTTCGGATTAAGTCTTCCATGTTATTGCCAAACAAGCTTGTCTCTCTGTCAGAGTCCTCGTGCAGTTGACTCCCTCAGGTGGAAGTTGCAGCAGCGGTGTGCTTTGGCTCAGCCCCTGATATATGGTGGTGCAGCTTCTTTGATTATTATTGACCTGCACCTGTGTTATGACACCAAGCCTGGCACGGTGCTCCAGAACTACTGTTGTTTCCTCTGTTAACGACACATCAACATTGTGAGAATGCAGTACAACATTCTTGAATTAATTTGGTTGAATGCAAATTAGAAGTTGGACTGAGTGGTAAAGTGTGTGTTTTATTTCTAAAGCTTGTACAAATTAGGCAAACCAGTTGAATAATACACAGATGGAATATGAGATCGGTTTATTTGATGCATGTCATGCAAGTACGATGGCAAACACAATATAAGCTACAGTACTATTCATGTTTTCCTATCTTTTGTATTTCGTCTTATACCTGCAGTATGTTGAAGGAAATTGATAGTCTTGTACGCCCACATCCTGAAGAAGGCTGTTTGTACCGCTACGCATGGGTTGTTATCCAGCTCCATTGTATCATGTTCAAGGATTCAAGAATAATGTATTGTCATTATGCAACACAGGGTTGCACAACGAAATCTGCATCCGTATTATACACACAGAAAACATGACGGAACAGAACAAAAACAGTACTAGTGCATTCCTGAAGGGCATTTTTTGAATTTTGCATCAGGAAAACATTGTCCATCAAGTTTGACATTTGAGCAGAAAGCATCATTGATGTAAAAACAGTCCGCCTCGTCTTGTTTTAACAGAGTCCTGCGCTCTACCTGTCAAGTGCAACAGCTTGGTGCGGGATGCCAAGATGGAGCCCCACAGTCCTGTTGCTGGGTTAGCCTGAGCTTTATTTTCTTACAATCGGACTTCGAGCAGGCTGGGTAGTGGAACAGCCTTAGGTGCTAGCTGGGTTAGCTTATCTCCCCTCTCCACTCTCTTTCCTCTCTTCCCGGGGCAGTCGCTCCGCCCTCCGTAGTGTTTGCTCGGGCCGGTCCGGCTCACTGGCTGCGTGGTGGGAAGACGCCGTGACGTCTCAAAGCTGCACTTAATCCAATCACCACATTTGCTTCGCCGATGTTGCTGAGTGTATCTCTATCATATGCTACAGTAAAAAAGAAGACAAAAAGATGATGTCAATATAATTTAGCACTATTTAGTCGTACATACTTCCCAGTAAAACATTATGATGATCAATTTGAGAATTTATCAGCAGTCAGGTAAAAATTTATGAAAAAAATGGCAGGGAAATCCAGCAGTACAAGAAGCAAAAATGTAAGTGTGTTCATAAATCGCTGATGAACAACATCTGTTGGAAGTTACAATGAGGCGGGAAGTCTACTTTAGGTTTAATCTTGGGGTTAAGGTTAATATAGTAGGTTAATAAACAATTGATTTATGGTTAGGGTTTTGCTAGCTTGATGAGACAACCCTGATTTAATATGTATAACTCCCCAGACTCTCTCCACTGTAGAGCCTTGCATCTTTGTTGCACTCTTTTATCATTGGGCAGATATATGTCTTTCCATATTTCCACACTATTAGGCTACAAATAAATAGTTTATTTCTTTAAACCACTTTTTTACCAAATGACCGCTTTGAGTTTTTAAAAGTTCTATTAACATTGTATTTTACACTTGCTGAAAAAAGATCTTGTACATCAAACTGTGGCTTTGGAAAGAGAAAAAGGTAAATACACTCTTTATGTGGTGCAGACCTCCTGTGCCCTGCAGTTCTTTGTCTTGTGTATTTTTGCTTGGATTTGTGCACACTTGATCCCTCTTTCCACATTTCCAACAAATGTTTCTTCTGGTGCAATGTTCCTGTTAGGCTCAGCTGAACAGCAATATCCACTTTAATGTTCTACTGTACAGCTTCGGCGCTCATCTCATCTTCTAGCTACATACTGGTGTGGTTTCCTCGGTCTGTCCTTTAATGGCAGGCTTGCAAAATGTTGCTTGATCTCCTGTGCTGTCACTTTACGTCACCATCAAAACCAAGTAATGCAACTATAAGATGTGTCAAATGCATCTATATGAACTTACAAAACGTTATAGCTAAAACCACCAACGCATGAGGAAAACTTGATTCTTGGTTCTTGGAGGAGAATCTCGCTCATAACAACATACGGTGCGTTTGGCAGGGCCTTCACCAGCTAACCAACTATAAGGGCAAAACATCTGTCACTACTAGAGCTGACGCCCACCTTGCAGAGGAACTAAACCACTTCTTTGCCCGCTTTGAGGCTAGCAGACCCCCCCACTTTTCTACTCTGCCCCTGTCCCTGCATACCACCAGTTCCATACCACCTCCCACCACATCAGGTGAAGCAGACGCTGAGGTCTGTGAATCCTGATAAAGCCGCAGGACCCGATGGAATACTCGGCAAAGTACTCAAAGCTTGTGCTGACCAGCTTTCAGGGGCCCTGACCAGGATATTCAACCTGTCCCTGTCACAAGGTAGCCTTCCATCCTGTCTGAAGACGGCTACCATCATTCCTGTCCCCAAAAAGACACCAGTCAGTGAGCTCAACGACTTCAGGCCCATAGCCCTAACATCGGCGGTGATGAAATGTTTTGAAAGACTGATAGCCGACTACATCAAAGCCAGCCTCCCACCCTCCCTCGACCCTCATCAGTTTGCTTACAGCTTTTAACACCATCATACCTGACATACTAGTGGAAAAACTGTCAAGCCTAGGTTTCCCCCCCCATCACATGCGCCTGGATAAACAATTTCCTAACAGACCGTCCTCAGACAGTGAAAATAGGCTCTAATGCAATAACCATAACCATATTCACACATATACACAACCTAAATGCACTTTTAAAAAGTATAAACTATTTTTATATCAATATTTTTAACTATTTATTCCCCCGTATGATTGCTTATGTTGTCTGTCCTACTGCCGTGTTTTTAATGTTATGTATGTCTTTGTATTTTCTGCACACTGGGACAGAGTGGCACTCTGAATCTCGTTGTACCTTTTGTATAATGACAATGAAAGGCTTTTAACTTAAGGTGTAACTATCTTCATACGGCCTAAAAGTCACATTAAAATAAACAGGATCTTTTCCTCACTATATGTACTGTACAAAAAACTGCACATCTGAAATCTGTACCAAAATAACTTTGTTAAATGGTCAATGTGCAGCCTTTAGTTACATGTGTTTTCAGCATTAGCTTTTTGTATGCTTTGCTCTATAGACGGTAACACATGGGAGATAAGAACATCTGATTGTCAGATATTGACTAATAACCAATAATTGTGACAGATGTGTTAACAGCAGCCCAGGAACCTGATTGGCCAACATTTGCATGTTGACAAGAATATTGTTATTTTTAGACAAGATTTTAGATTCTGTACCCTGTTGCTCTGGATGCAAGTTGTGCAATGTAGTTTTCCTATAATTTGTTCTACAAAGAGAAGCTTTGAATCGTAACCTTTCAATGTAATTGAGACCATCATTTGAGTGTACTATTTTGGCAATGCAGTTGAGCTCCTAACTCAAGTTAGGAAGTTCCATACAGTTTGTGACATTGTGTAAGATATCACTGGATATACACAATATCATGATCTATCCTGGACATGCATTAGGAAGGAAAGTTCCATCTGCATCCTCTGATTTGAAATATGTGATTTAACTAGTATTAATCAGTATAAGAGTGCTAATGCCTGTGATTTAATTGCTTACGCAAAATGCCAAACAGGAGGAAGTGCACCCTTTATGGAGTAAATTGGGAAATTGGAATTTGTGGAGGTCAGGGTGTTGGAAGAGTGTGTAGTAGGTGTGACTTTCATACCAGAGATCAGAGATGGCATTTTGTCTGATCACTAATTAATGTTGTCTTGCTTAATAAAGTTTGACATTCACCATATATTAATCCTACGGCTACTTGTTGCATGTGTAAATAATGTTTTCACTTGTAATTTGGGGTTTAATCAAATATCTAATAATAACAGTTACAGGGTCGCTTCGTGCAAACCAAGTTAATCATATTCATCATATTGCATAGCTTGGACGTGTGTGTGCGTGTGTCCTAAGGAAGCAGTTTCATTGTCTCAGCCTTTTCCTCCACCCAGGACATTCACCACTGATGGCAGTGATGGAGAACGAGACGTGGTCGCACCCTTCATATGTCCCCCATTATCTCCTCCATGGAGACCCTTTCGCCTCGAGACTCTCCAAAGAGGCGGACATCGTTGCAGCATGTTACATCTGCATCATAGGTCAGTCTGATTGCAAAATATTGCTTTCTCTCATCTCTTCATAAATCTTTTCATTTCACTTCTTTTTACTGAAAATGATGTTGAGTGTTGCTGCAATCAGGCTTAATGCTAATGTAGTAGTTTGTGTTCAACAAAATCTCACTGTGAGGCAATATGGCAAAACACTTGCGTGAAACTGGTTATGAGAAAATATGACCATAACCATTTCACTAGCAAGGACCACGCCACACTATGTTGTTGAAAGATTTAATGGAAAATGAAGTATGGAATGTTGATATCTGATGAATGGATGTAAGAGGGAGGGGTGAAGGTGCAATACTGATGAAGTCTGTTAGTTGCTAGTCTGGGAGGATGTACAGCGGTCCGGGCAGAGGAAGACTCGGTGTGGACGTTCCGTCTCAGGCGAGTTTCCGTCCGAGCTGATTAGAGGCCCCACAGAAGAAGAATGAGAGGTGGGAGAATAATGCACAAGATTGAATAGGAAGGGATGAGGGGAGATGGGAGGGGAGGATAAAGGGAAGAACAAATAGTTTAATCTGTTTGTTGGTTTGCAACATATCCCACACAAACACTTCACAGGAAGTGTCTGTCAATGGGCTGAGTGGAGATGGTGATGGAATATAAATGCATTAAATATGTGCTTTCTGCTTTCAGTTTTAGTTATCATCTGGCTTCTTCTGGTCCCCTGTACCCCTGGTACAAATAGGCTGTCATCACATTTGTTTTCTCTCTCCTCTGTTTCTTTGTCTGCATGAAAATATTCCAATGACTGTGTAAAACAGTCATAGGCAACTGTATTATGTGTACAGATTATACACATAAAGTATGGCAAATAAAATGGATACAGTATACAGCTTTAGCAGCTTCACATGTCATAAATCTCTTGCAATCCCGGTCGTTTCCTTGACATAGGCAAGCATTCACTGGGATCATAAAGCCCTTATATAACAGCACGGCTAGAATAATAGAGAGGTTGTGAGGGATTGTTGCGTGGATATAAATTAGAGCTCAATCAGTCAAATTGACAGTGATTGTTTTGGGTTTGTGATTTCAGCAATCAGATGGCTCAATCAATAGAGCAAAGAATAGAACCCCACTCGAAACTATAGTTTACTTAAAGCAGCTGTAATCAAGTTGTGCGGTCTCCCACAGCTCTCATGAGCGTCCAGTGGATGAAACTGTTGTCATTGAGTTTCTCAGCTAATCTCCTGTCTGACCATAATTGCAAGATAAAGCATTGCAAAAACAGAAAACACAACAAATACAGTAACCCGCTGAAAAAACATGTAATACAGTTACTTGCTGCAAAAACTGAAAACATAGAGAAACACAGAAATGTTGCAAGTCGCACAGAACACAATGGAAAACAACAAAAGTTTCCAGAGAACCAAAAGATTGATGAAGAAGCTTGGACATGGTTGGGAGGACATCAGTTTCAGCAGCCTGTTCTCTTCTATATCCCACAAAAATACAATCACAAAAAGTACTCTGTTTTCGTTGAAACAGTCGCTTCTTATAAGCTCATTGTCATACGTGTTGTAAAAACCTTTCTCTTCTTCCCCATGTAATGACACGATTCCACATATGTCGCATTTTTTTAATGTTCAACTTCAGCAAAATTCTCCTCCTATTGTCACTGACGTTGAATCAGATGTGAAGGAAAAAATAGCCGTCTGTGGGCACCGAGAGCTCCGCGCTAGTAACTCATTTTCGTAGAGACCAGACAAAAATATATATGTATAAATTAGGGATGTAACTGTTGATGCTCCGTTCTGTGCGATTCATGCAGCAAAGAATGTTCGAACCATCGGAGAACTTCAAGCTGAAATATCCCCTCAACGCAAAGCACTTAGCAGCTCGGAGCTAGCTAGCACCGCCGCTGATGCTAAAGTGAGCGACCCGGAGCCACTTTGGAACTTTGGAGCCAGGATAGCAAACAGGGGGGTTTTGTTTGAGGGAAATCTGGGTCCCACTCGTAGTGAGGGAGTGGAGAGCTGATTGGTCGACGCGGAGCGAAGTGAACGCGCTGGGGTGTATGGTTCGACCATGGCCTGGATGTAGGAAGGGGCTGATCCATTCACAGCACGGTAGGCGAGTACCAGAGTCTTGAAGCAGATTCGGGCCGCCACTGGTAGCCAGTGAAGGAAGCAGAGAAGCAGTGTAGTGTGGGAGAACTTGGGTAGATTGAAGACCAGTCGGGGCTGCTGCATTCTGGATGAGCTGTAGAGGTCGAATGGCACATGCAGGCAGTCCAGCGAGGAGGGAGTTGTTATCACTCTGACAGAGCTACGTCTGTATGAGTGCTCTGATTAATAAATGTATTCTTTAATTATGAAACCGTAGCCTTATGTTATTACACACTGATATTTTTGAGTTGCTTGAGTTACTAACAATCTAGTGTACCAGTAGCAGTAGCCTGCATATGAGACGTTTTGGGAACACCGGTAAATTGCAGCATCTGTATTTGTGGTGCACAATATTATAGTGACCATCAATTTAGAGAAGGCTTCTTTAGCCTACATTAGCCGCACCTGCTGATCATCTATTCTATTTATTTGATCACTGAAAGTAGTATTAGAATTAGTATAATATATAATCAGTATTATCAATGAGACATTCACTTTTGGCTGTCCGTTATATGATCTAAAAGATAGAAAAACAAAAAGAAAACATAATCCTGAAAATATTATTTTTTACCACTACTTGGAGACAGTGGAAACAAGTTGTGAATAAAACATTCACGTATCATCACCTTTACATTGATATGACAAACTTGTTGTGTTTCTGGCCAGCTGGTGACTATAACACTCGCCTTTAACTCGTTTCTTGTTTTTGATCTCTACCAACTGCTGAATGTTTGGCTGTTAAGCTGCTAAATGCTCCGCTATGTTCACCATCTGCCATTGGGTGCTGGGAAGGTAGTGTACAAATGTTGTTTTAGAGGGTTTATTTGCTGAAAACAGCTGCCTGCTGTAGCTAAGGGATGATCATTTTCTGTAGGTTCATCACAAAGAGCGACCCCTTTCACAGTGTCATTTTATACATTGTTATTATAAAAGTATCGATTTTCTTATAGTGTCAATTAGGCTAGTGCCTCCAATATCCTGTCCTCTTACCGTAGATGTTGGCATTCCCCAGAGTTGGAAATTCAACACATTTTACAGTTGACTCTCAAAACAATAACAGTTAGCTGAGAGGATTTTTGTTTTCGTCTATTTGCTAAATAAATATCAGTGATTGTGGAATGGGGATGGGGTAGAGGGGTTCATAACCACGCTGTCATATTTTTCTCCTTCACCACTCTGCTTTTCTCCCAAATTGGCCTGGATCTGCTAATGGGTGTTGACTGCATTATGTGAACAGTCTAGCCTGAAGTTTTTACTTGTCATGCTTCATTTACAGCATTTAATTTCATAGTTACAAAACAAGAAATACGGTTGTACCTGTAGGCTTGTTTGCTTTATAAAAAAGAATTCAGGTCGATTTTAATTAAATATTTTAAACCGTAGCATTGTTTACATTACATTACTTTTACATGTAGCTACTGTTTGTTACATTATGTGCTGAAATTGCCGGAGTTTCACATTCATAATATTGCTTGGCTAGACAAGGAGCTAGCTAGCTATTTTAAAGACAAAGCAGACATGCATAGGCCATGTTCTTTCTTGCTTTGTGCTCAGTTTGGGTTTGGTGGTTTTTAAATGTCATTTTATTAAGACTTGTCTCCTTGACTGTGCTACATGCCTGTGTGCTTGTGTGTTACGTTACAAGTAGCTAAAGTGAAAAAAGATGATTAATTGCAAAAGCTACGAGTCTAGCAGTTGTTAGCTAACAGTCAGTAGAACTCTAGTTTTTAAAGGATTTGAGCTAACAAATATTTGCTAACTTATGCAGACACATTGCATCAAGCTTGTTTGTCTAGGCCCAGCTGGATCATGGTGAACACACACTAGTTAGTTGAGTCTGATGAAAGAGAGGATATTATGGTATCAGCCATATCTTCTTAAAATGTCTTTATCAATTTTGTATACGTTTTTACAGTTAGCCCCACTCTGTTAAGTATGTTTTTTGGGTGTCTGAAACCTCATAGTTTCAAATCATAAAAAGGTGCTTGAAGCCTACATGCATTGTTAACTGATTTTTGTGCAGTATTTCTTGCATTGTGCTTGAATATAATAACTCAATATATATATATATATATATATATATATATATATATATATATATATATATATATATATATATATATATATATATATATATATATATATATATATATATATATATATATATATATATCCCACAAAATCATATCTATCAAATATACATATAAATACAAAGTTGCGTGCCTATGATTGGGAGTCCAGTAAAAGTGTGACAGTCAGAAGAACACATATTCCATCTTGCTTTATCACCTATTAGACTAACAACCAAACCCATAATTCATTCAAATGTATGTAAAAACAATTGCGACTGTTTTCTCAGAAGTGCAAATGGTCAATCTCTCTCTTTCTTTCTTTCTTTCTTTCTTTCTTTCTTTCTTTCTTTCTTTCTTTCTTTCTTTCTTTCTTACAGGAATCTTGTCTGCAACAGGAAATGGCTATGTCATTTATATGACCATCAAACGCAAGACCAAGTTGAAGCCTCCTGAGCTCATGACTGTTAATCTAGCCATCTTCGACTTTGGCATATCAGGTACTGGTTTACGTGTGTAGTTGTATAAAAAGAATATATATAAGAAAGAATGAAAGAAATGTATAAGACCATTTGGTATAAAAAAACAAGTATAGCATATAGTACAACCAGTGGCGGGCCGTGCATTTCAAACCTAGGCCTTCAGTGATGTCCTACACAGTCCTACCTGAATTATTCCCCCTCTTAATACCATCATGACGCCATGGCTCTAGAAACTATACATTTAGACAGAAGCACAGTATAACTGGGCGTGTATCACCTTAACATAGTCAAGTACAACAGAGTTATATTAATATTTCCGAAGCATTTATAATCAATAAATCCATCACTTCAGCAATAGCATAAATCAGGTCGTTTTGTATTTTGCCTGACCTCCCAGTAAACACTTTGTTTGTGGACAGGTGGTAATGCAAATCTTTGTTGTTTTCAGCAAGAAAAGAAAGAAGCTCCATGTAGTTTCCTCTGTTTGTGGACTCGGTGCTTTCATCGTGTCCCCTAAATGAAAGTTCCTGTTTACCCAAAAACAGGACATAATCAATCAGTCTTTTCAATATTTCCCAATTTTTGTTCACCCTTTCGTTGTGGAGCTCCGTTTCCCTGCGCACTTGTTCGTTGAGCTGTAGATCCACTCGGGTGTAGTTGTCATGGGGAATACTCAGCCTGAAATATGACTCACTACCCTCTGGTCTATAATCCACTTCACCCAGCCTGTTTGCACTTTGGCCCATATTAAGGACTACAATTCTGAATATCTCAGCCTCTGTTGCATCTATTCTTTTTCAATTCTATATGTGACTTTATTGAAATGCAATACTAAATAAAAAGAGAATCCCTTAGAAAAGAGAATGCCTCAAGAATGCTTAGCCAAGTTACAAATGTATGATTTGTGATAACAACTTTTTAAATTGAACAGTTTACGGTTTACATCAGGGGTATTCAACTAAAATTCTAAGAGGTCCAGTTCGAGAAAATTTCCACAAGCAAAGGTCCGGAGCATCATAATGTCTAACTTGCGTTATGAATTAGTGTGATATATATATTGAAGTAGCCTAGTAGCTGTATCAACGTCTGCACGTCATCAACTGACTGTCAAATCTAATAAAGAAAGTACAATTTAAAAACATTTAGACAATATTTATTGTCACTTAACATTGAACTATACAGATATATATAATACTGTAGATATGTATAGTGTTCTTCTCAGGCTGCATTTAAAAATAAAATTGAGAAAATAAATAAAATAGCTTTTGAAAAATTGTGCATCTTAATTAAAATAAAGTGCTTAATCTTAGAAAAATAAAATAAAGTGTAGCAGCAGCTTTAGTTTCCCTTTTTCTTTAACTGTTTCACATCTTGATTTAACTCTCAACCAATGTGAGAATAAATCAGTCTCAACACATTTTAACACTTGAACAGTTTAACCCAGACTAGCACATCCTGGGTTAAACTGTGGCTGATGATGCTGACAGGTGGCCTATTTGCTTTATTTTGCCACAAATCACATTGGGCTGAGTGCTTATTTTCTGTGCCCTCAGTTCTGACTTGAGTGGGTATGTTTGGTCAAAAACGTTGTGCTTTGCCTCAAAGTGGTGATGTGAAGGCTTTGCCTACACATCACCACTTTTAATGAGCACCACGGTCTCTGAGCATATGAGACACTGGTGTTGTGCTCCAGTGGGAAGGATGAACATGAATGAGTCCTTTCTGGGTTGAAAGCTCTGTTGACTTCTCTCTTCTTGGAGAGCGCCATGAGTAGTTATTTTTCTCTCCCTGTCTGCCGCTCACTCGTCTTTTCGTCTGTGTTTCTCTCCCTTTCTCCGTCTTCTCTCCCTGTATCGCTAAATCGTCTTCCCATCTGTCACGCGCCTCTCGCCTCTCATCTGTCTGTATTCAGAGTCGCAATGTTTGTTGTCTGGAATGCACATATTTGATTGGCTGCGTAGCATCACGTGGGATGGCTTAACTCGCATGTCATTGGTCTGTGAGTTTCCTGAACCGCTAAACTAGTGCCGTAAAAACGAGTGCGGTGATTCTCTAGTTCACTCCTCTCCTTTCCTCCCCTCTGTTTGTGTGTTTAAGTGTGTGCGAAGCGCCGCCCTTCGTGATACAAAGCTGAGCGAATGTGAATGCGCAAAAATAAAATAAAATGCGCCGTTAAAATAGAAGTACCGGTCCGGGTCCGTATAGGTCGGCGTCCGGACTCGGACCACGGTCCGCCTGTTAGTGACCCCTGGTTTATATGATGCTAAAAGTCTCTGTGAAGCTGCACTTGAGCTTTCGGTGGTTTGAGCTAAATGCTAAAGTCAGAATGTTAGCATGCTCATAATGGCAGCGCTTTCATGCTGATATATAGCTGCTTCAATGTTTACCATGTCACCATGTTAGTTTAGCGTAAGCATGCTAACATTTGGTGCCAAGCAAAGTGCAGTTGATGTTGTTGGAACACATGGTTAACGTTGTGAAGTGGTCACGGTAAGGTTAAGGGAACTGTCTTCATATAATGTTTTCATAAGCTTTTAAACCAGCAGACCACTCGTAAAGAACCTTTCATCCATAAGATGTAGCTGAAAGGGATTTACATAGCATCACAATATCACAACATCAACAGATCAACCAGCAGACAGAATGTCAATAATTGTTTGCTCACATTATTTATTTGAACATATCTGAGATGGTTTGTGGTCTTCACTCTGCCTCTTAGCAGATGAGTTAACTGTTGTGGAGAATTTAGGCAGCAGACACTGCAGTAAATCAACAGTAAGATAATATAATGGCTTACCCTGATAAATAAAATGTGATATGTTCTGTGTACTTGTGATCAATGTGTGCTGCAGCTTGTTTACAGTCTTCATGAATAAATGAGTTCCAATGAGTTTAACGCAATCATTGAAAGTTGAAGTAATGACACAATAGGTCATCTTGTTCTTTTGGCATTTTCCAATATGATGTGAGTGCAGCTGCAGAAACAACGAGACGCTGATGATCATCATAGATCCTTCGAGGTCAAGGTCAAATTATTTTCTGCATTCAATCGTTCCCTGTCAAGAAACGGTTCGAACTGAGACAAGCTTTAAGGATGTGAAGAACACAGTTATATCGAAATGTTAAGGTTGTGTTATTTACCTAGGTGGAGCATCATGTGGCTTATTCAAACTAATGAACTCGTGCTATGTTGTCTCTCTGACGTGCACAATTTCAGATGTGAATTCCTTCTCTAAACTCGGGACCCGAAAGCGTCTGACAGAGGAAGGTCAGTCCAAGCATGGAGCTCTGCATCTAGAGCAGGGGTTCTCAACGGGGGCATTCAGAGAACGTCGGGGGGCGCTGGAAGCAATATTCTAGAAAGGGGCGTGTTTGTTTTATAGCAGGGGTGGGGAACCTCCGGACCATTTGATCTGGCCCTCGAGGTAATTCATAAACGTACGCAAAAAATCAACTCCAAAAAAAATAATCCAAATCTAGTCAGCAATAGAATAAAACGGGCGACTGACTGTTTTTCCTGGCCAAGGGCAGGGTCCTTGAACACAACACGGTGGAAACGTGTTTGGCCCAACAAGCAGCTCTCTCCAGAGAGTAACATAAAGACATGGAAAGATAAAACAGAAAGATGCATGGATGAAAAAGTTGCTTTTTTTGCACAGCATGAAAAAAACATGAAATTAATGGTCTTAGTCTTAAATGTTTTAGCAGAGGTTATGAGTTCAATAATTAGTATGGCCCTCGAAGGATTTTGTAAAATTGGCCCTTGATAGGAATATGCTTCCCCACCCCTGTTTTATAGGCTCTGCTATGTTGTTAAATTTGTGTAAATTTACTTGGCAATAAATCAAATTCTGAATTGATGTTCAGGCAACTTTGTGTTGTTTTTAGAATTTTTATTTTGCTGATAAAGTGCTGCTTCAAAAAGGGGTACATTGGGTATTGAATAGGGGGGGCGCTGGCCTTTCTCAGTGTGGGATGTTGACCTGTGTTTGCCCCGCTCTATGCTCTGTGAAAATCAAGTCAACAAAGACCATTTGTGCTCAGGAAGTGAAGCCAGGTTATCAGTCCGTGTGTTTGCCCCGTAGCTACATAGGCAGCTGGCTCAAAAAGAGTGCCTTGTGACAGCATATTGAAAATAACTGAATAATTTTCTTTGAAAATGGGTCATTCCACCAGTTGAGAACTGGCACAAAGGTCAGAACATCTTGTTACACTGATGATTGGCCGGGACACTCAAATCACAGTCAAGCAGTGCAATTACATGGAGTGTAATGATTTAACCAGATGACGATGCATCATCAAATCTTGCAATCCATTATAGGATTTGATTAATTTCTCATCTTCCAAAAGGTTTAACGGCTACAAAAATATAAATTGGGAAAAGCAAATGTTCATCCTTTGATTAATCATTCTTTATCAAATGGTATTCTATGTAAAATCCATCACCCCCACATTCATTCAATACACTCACACATGCTTCACTGCAGCTGCTATCTGCAACAACTATGTTTATGCTGCCTTCCAATAATAATATCTGTCCCAAAATATGACCTGTCTGATAACATTTGATCAATGCAGTATCTTTAATTGCTACTTTAAAATTTCAGCCATGTGTTATCATACAGACTTTGGATGCTTGTGATTAAGATGGTCATCAATATGTGTACATAACTCGATTTACTTTCTGTCTTTAAAAGACACACACACACACACACACACACACACACACACACACACACACACACACACACACACACACACACACACACACACACGATGAAACCGGGGGAAATGGATGGACATCAGCATTCATGTATACAAAACCACATAGTTTGTGCAACGTCGAGATTAACCAAGAATGGGAATGGGAATTCAAAACTAATTCCAGATTGAATACTTTGAAAGGGTGGCACCATTTCCAGGTTCTTTCACCACTGAAATGCAATATAAAACATAACTGGCAGTCAAGCTAACAGCTCTAGATGAAGATCACTGTCTTACTGAACAGGAAAATACAGAGAACTGTATGTGGAAATATAAAGCTTTTTTTATTTAAGAGAGTTAACTGCATTTATTTGGGCATCTTGCATGCTAACATGTAGCATACATGGACATATTAAGAGATAGGCTTTCAGTGTTTGACTCATAAGCATTGAATTTCATCCATTTAATAATCACTGTAATAATATTAAAGCAGAATTTTGGGAAGCCGTAATTATCTCCACTGCTGTTCTATATGTGGACCTACGGTGTCTACATGTTTGGCTCTTCGTTGCGAGTGGCTCCTAAATGTTTAAAATTAAGTTTTTCATCTTTCATGCCCTCTATAAATACTTTGACATCTACTATTTTGTCTTTCATGTACCTTCGTTTTGTCCCGGCACTGACAGTGAATGCAGTTAAAAAGCATCTTCCATTCAGCACTTGGCACACACAATCTTATTGGCAGTATATATCCTTGGGGTGTCTTCTTGCTGGGACACTGGAATAAGAGTAAATAAACAGCATTGTATAATCTTTCTGAAAATATTATATCTATATCTGTGTGTCACAGTGATGTTACTCATATCAAAGAAGATTTATGTATTTTCAGTAACCCTTGCACCTTTTGATGTCTGCATATTAACTGCTTGTAGTGTTTATTATTCTATAGGCTGATCTTTATAATGAGATAATGGGTGCTTACAGTCTCTTTGGACCAGCGGGTGCTTGAGTCCTGCAGAAAAGCTTTGGAGTAATTGAAAAATGACTTCAGATAAAAAACAAACAAACAAACAATACATTTCTTCAGACAAATCCAAATTGAATGCTTTTCTCATTTCAGCTTTCAGCTTCTAGGACCCATCTAGGTTTATCTGCACAGCACCCACAGCCTTGAACTTGGTGTACCATCCATGTATTCACAATTCTTAGAATTATTAACACATTGCCCTTGTGAAACCACACTAATTTGCTTTCACTGCTGCACCATAATAGCTGGCTTGTTTTCTCCAAACTACCGCAACTACAGCTGTAAAGCTGCTTTCACATGCTCAGCAATAAAACCGCTCTGTGCTGGCTGTGTTGTGGTTTTTCTGTAGCGAGCGGTGCCGCCCAACTAGTGCTGAAAGCTCTACCCTTACCGTGTGAAGGCAGCTTAACTGTACCTTTCTTGCATCTGCCAAATGTGAACATTTTAAACGTTTTTCATTTCTGGATGATTTTAAAGAGGGTTTTTTTGTGTGTTTTTTCTTGTTCATTCTGTCATCAGAAAACAAGCCTACGGCATTGGTGGAGAGATGCCATCGGACATAACAAGAGCTTAAATTCTCTTCTGTTGCAGTAAACACAACACATGGGATCGGCCCACTTTTAACTGCAAAATCTTCACTAGGAAGATAAGTCTAAAAAAAGGTAGCATTTACCCACTGTTGCGTCTCGGTCCCATGTCTAAATTGTGTTTTTTTTTGTTTTGTGTTCAGTTATTGATTTCCTGTTTATTTTGGTTTACTCACCCTTGTCTCTCCCTAGATACTTCACTTCCTGCCCTCGTGTGTTTCCCGCCTGTATGATTACCTGCTCTGCTCTGCCCTGATCAGTTTCACCTGTCACTAATCTTTTCTCCCTTGTGTATATAGTATTTGTCTGTGCAAGTTTGTCTCGTTTGTTTCAGTAAGCGTTCCAGCAATATTCCCAGTGTTTTTTCCTTGTCTCACTAACGTATGTTTAGTCACGCTTTTTTTTTGTTACTCCATTATGTCTAGTTATTTTTGGACAGTTAAAACAAATTATGATGTCCTGGATGCCGAGTTAGTAACATGCATTTATGAGACATTTACAGATAGAAAGGACATTAGTGCATACAGATAGAGATAAAGAGGGAGAGGAGAAAAGAGAAGCTTGGTTAGTGTCACGGTCTGCTCCAGTACTTCCTACCTCAGCCCGGTACTTTTCCACACCCCACCTCCTTCTCACCTCACCAGACAGCCACGCCCACCTCATCACCTCACCTTGGGCTCAGGCTGCTGCCAATTAACAATCAAGCCCTTATTTAAACCTCTCCCAGTCACTTACTCAGTGCCAGATTGTTCTCTCCGTCATGTTAGACTCTCCAGCGATTACCCCCCACTGATTCCCTGTTACAACCCTGCATGTCTCTGATCTACCCGCCTCGTCGAATCCCCGGAATACCCACCTGCCCCGACATCGAGCTCGTCTTCCACTTCTCAGACCCTGGATTACCTCTGTCTGAGCGAGACCCTCTGCTGTGTGGAATTGTCACATTGGATTAGATCTCTGCATATGTCCTGGGACTTCCTGTACCTGCCAGTTCTGGTAAATAAACCTGTTTATTCCTGGCTTCTGATGAGTCTACAGCAGGAGACCGGACGGTAGCTGACTATACTATTGACTTTCGGACCAGAGCGCGCCTGAGTGACTGGAATTCTGCGGCCCAAAATGATGCTTACCTGCTAGGGCTAGCGGATAATGTTAAAGATGAACTGATATCTTTTTGAGTTACCAGCCTCGCTGGATGGATTAATCGAGCTCATGTCCAGACTGGATCGGTGGATCCAGGTGAGGAGGAGGGAGAGACAACAGCGGCTGCCAGGTCACTTCGCATCCGTCCGGCATCGAGGTCCTGCGGAGCCCACCAGTTTCGCTGCTGAACCGTTGCCAGGCGGACCTGAGCCCATGCAGGTGGGATGCACCAGCCTCAACTCAGGAACATGTCACGTTCAACTGCTATTTGCTGACAGGGCCCACGCCCTCACCACGTTCATTGACTCTGGGGCTGATGTTAGTCTCATGGACGAGGACCTCGCCTTGCAGCTGGGGATTGACCGGGTTCCCCTGCCGGTTCCTGTTCTGGCCAGTGCCCTGGATGGCCACCTCCCTGGAGACTGTCACTCACCAGACTGTGCCTGTTTGGAATGCTACTGTCCGGCAACCACCACGAGACCATCCAGTTTCACCTTCTACGGTCTCCTATTCTTCCGGTGATTCTGGGCTACCCCTGGCTCCACCGCCACAACCCCAACATTGACTGGGTGACAGGGGTGGTTCTGGGGTGGAGCCCTACCTGCCACAATGTGTGCCTAAGGCAAGCCGTCGCTCCGCAGCAGTCCGTCCGCTCCGGTCCTTCTCCGGATCGGGGGAATACCATGACTTCCAGGAGATATTCAGCAAGTCCTGGGCCCCGTCTCTGCCCCCGCACCGTCCCAACGACTGTGCCATTGAGCTACACCCCGGCATGTCCCCTCCTCATGTTCACCTGTATTCCCTGTCGGCACCCGAGAGGGAGGACATGGAATGTTACATTAATGACCCTCTGGCTGCCGGGATTATCCATCCCTCGTCCTCCCCGGTGGGGGAAGGGTTCTTCTTCGTGGAGATGAAGGACAAGACTCTGAGGCTGTGCATTGACGGCTTTTAACACAGCTTCTGGACATTATAAATACCTGGTGATGCCATTTGGCCTCACAAACGCCCCAGCGGTATTCCAGGACATTGGTGAATGACGTTCTTAGAGACATGCTGAACAAGCAGGTGTTTGTTTACCTAGACGACATCTTGATCTTCTCCCGAGGGGGAACATGTGCATCATGTCCAGGCCGTTCTTCAACGCCTGCTTGAAAACTTGTTGTTGTGAAAACCGAGAAATGTGAGTTCCATACCTCCTCTGTTTCTGGGATACACCGTGGGACGGGGGAGCATGTAAATGGTCCCTGCCAAGGTCTCCGCGGTCACTTCCTGGCCGGTTCCTGACTCACGCAAGCAGCTACAGAGTTTCCTGGGGTTCGCAAACTTTTACAGAAGGTTCATCCGCGGCTACAGCACAGTGGCTGCCCCACTCACGGCCCTCACCTCTTCAAAGGTGTTGTTTCGATGGTCTCCCTCGGCTGAGGGGGCTTTCCAGAACCTCAGGTCCCAGTTCACCTCTGCTCCCACCCTGCGGGTTCCGCACCCGGAGAGACAGTTTGTGGTGGAGGTGGACGCCCGGCAGGCCAGGTGGTCCCTATTCTTCACCAGGTTCAATTTTTCTCTGTCCTACCGGCCTGGTTCCCGCAATGTTAAACCAGACGCCCTGTCTCGTCTGTTTGTGGGAGGGGAGGACTCAGTCACTTAGCCGGACCCCATCCTTCCAGTACCCCGCTTGATGACCTCTCTCACTTGGGAGGTGGAGGAGAGGGTCAAAGCCGCCTTGAAGAATCAGCCTGGTCCTAGTTCCTGCCCGCCGGACCGCCTGTTTGTTCCCCTGGACCTTAGGTCTGACGTCATTCAATGGGCCCACAGTTCCCGGCTTACCTGCCACCCTGGGCTCCAACGGACCAAGGAGGTCCTTCTGCGGAGATTCTGGTGGGCCACCCTGGAGGAGGACACTCGTGGTTTCGTCAATGAGTGTCCCATTTGTAATCAGCACAAGCCGTCTCACCAAGCTGTTGAGGGGGCATCCCCCAGAAAAAGAAATTGTCATTAAAACAAATTTCCTGCACTACACTGACTAACTTCTTGGATTAGTTCAAGAAACAGCCACATTGTATTAATATCAATTCAGTCAGTATCAAATGGTGATATTTGTGTTTTAGCAAAGCCGTTCAGGCAGAGAGTGGTACTGCATCACAGGACATGGCGAGAGCCTTTCTAAATGATAATACATTTAGATAAAGTTCTATGAGAAGTTAAGGGAAAAGCTGCTAAAATCAGAAAGACACCACAGTAACTGCAGAAAGCCCTGTGTTGTGTCCAAAAGTTGTGAAAATGTCACTCTCTCCGGACTGCTTTTCCCTTCTGTCCATTTCAGAAGAGAAGAGGGGTGAATACCTGGATGGAATCAAAATAATCTATTAACACGTGCTCCTTGGTAGATTCCAGGAGTTGCTTGGACATATTCAGAAAGAAGAGCCAGGAGCATGGGAATAAATCACAATGAAATAGATTTGTGTTTATTTCTCACTTTCCGCCTGATGGTCTCTTGCTGGCACTTGTACCGTAACGGTACGGATAAACGTTTAACAGACACACACACACACAAGCACACACACTTCCTCTTTCTGTCACCGGTACCGCTGATCCACATAACTTCACACGGGGAACTGCACTCCCTCGGGTTCTCAGAAACACAGACGCAAAGCGTTAAGTATATTGGTCTGAGGGTTGCCGAGATAATAGAAACTCACACACACATATTTACAAACAGAGACTCCTGCCATTGTTGTATGATGAATTTATTTTGTAACTGGTTCTTCAAATTATTACATCACACATACATTAAAGGGTTGAGATATGGATTGGTTTATTGAGGATGAACATCCTGTTCTGTTGAGTGTTGATAATAAAAAATGCTGCCACTGTACTGATGGTGCTGAAGGCAGAGAAATAAAAGAGTAAATAAAACAGAAAGACATGTGTAGTTTAACATTTCTTTTGAGAATTGTATGAAAAATCTATATGAATCAAGTTAGAACATAGTTTTATATGTAAAACCCATCAACCCATCAAAGTGGATGTTACCTTTATACTATACAAACATACCCACAGATATATTAAAATTATTTCAATTGGAAAGTCTTCAAAAAATATTTTTGAATTTTAACATTGAGTAAAATATGTATATTTAGACATTATGTAAATGAAATCATGTAATTAGATGTTTTTCACCTTTCATAACACTTTTTCATAACCACTGTGCTGTAATCCTCACTAATCCTCCCCTGGTTGACATTCTCTCATTAAGCCTTTTGGAGCTTATGAAGACATGTTGAAAATGATAACATGCTAAATGAAACTAGGCTCTTAAAGAGTGTAAAACTGGCAATTATATCTCAAATTATGTTGCCACCCTTTTAAGATCAAAACACTGATAAGAACAAAAGTGATAGTTGTAGCTGACAATAACCTTATTTTGTCCGGAAGTGCACAGAACAATCCGGAACAGACAGTCTCTGGATCAAGAGAGGCCAAATACATTAACAATATGAATATGCTCCATTATTGAAATTAGATTTTGCCCTATGGGATGATGAGGTCATTCAGCTGATTGATTTAGTTGTCCTGTATAGCATTTTAGAATAAGGTTACAATTTTCGCTCCTTAATTAAATCTAATTACACTGTTCAATGTCGATATGTGTCATATTAGTGTATGCACTGGTGGCAAATGTTCACCAATTGAATAAATGGAAAGGAAACCCTGGTGGAGTTAATGTTTCAAAATAAAAAAAGACTTCTAAAAAATTGATCAAATGTGTGGAGGAAGCGTATACCAAGTTAATCACTCCCCAAACAAACTGTGCATGCTTGCTTGGACTGATGGGGCCTAATTCTACCATTGATGCCAAATTTCAAATTTGCACATATTCACCATTTACACAATAATCCTTCAGCTGGAAGACAAATAATGGTGATGGTTTCTGTTACCACACTAGTCAAGCCAAAGGGCAAACAAATACAACTTCCTGATTTGTAAAGCTGAACATTTCTTTGCTGTTATTGTCATGCCATGACTTAGAATCTGTAAATACTATTAAGCCTCTGAACATGTGAGCTACCATGTGTGCTGGCCCGTCTGGGTTTCCAGAGATTCCAAGAAAAGATTTGATCTGGAGCCTTTCGCTGAACTCATTAACCCTTAACCCATTTTTTTTTGTGTCAAGCCAAGGCCACTAGATGTAACTTTTATGTCAGACTGTGGCTGTCTAATTAATAAATACTGTTTATACTCTGTTTATTCTCCTTTCTCTGTCTACCCCTTCCTCTCTTTCTCAAACCCCACTTTCACTCACTCCCATCCTGTTTTTCCTCCCCCTTCCCATTTCATGCATCTCGCTCTTTTATCATCCTCTCCCTCATCTCCGTCCTTCCCCTTTCTCTGTCCTTGCAGTGACAGGAAAGCCCTTTTTCATCGTATCTAGTTTCTCCCACCGCTGGTTGTTCGGCTGGGAGGGCTGTCGTTTCTATGGCTGGGCGGGCTTCTTCTTTGGTTGCGGGAGCCTCATCACGATGACCGTGGTCAGTCTGGACCGGTACTTCAAGATCTGCCATCTCAGATACGGTACGTCAGGATCTCCTTTAACAGGGTTTTCCTAAACATTTGAATTCCATGTACACACACATGTAGAGTGAATTAAAGAATATGGAAATGTGTATGGGTTAGCTTTTTGATTTCAATATATTGTAGTAACTGTCCACAATGTAGACCCAAACCCATGACTGGAATATTAATTATTTCTTTTTTTTGTTACAGTCCCTAATTAAATAAATTCTAATTACAACTAGAGTGAAATTAATTAACTCCCTCAAGTAGCCCTGGGGGTCTCCTGTCTCCCTTATTAGCGCCCCTGGACATGAATTATAGGTTAGTGTTCATTTATTGTTTTTGCTAATTACCATTTTAAAACATAAATTATATGTTATCCCCAAACAATGAGTTTTCTGAAATTGTTCATAATTCAGAGACACACCATGCTGATGCAACTGCACTCAACGAAGAGCAGAAAGCAGGCACACGCAACTTAAATATTTATTTTTTCAAACCGTCTTCTTTAAATTGTATTTCAGAAATTGTTTCACATTGTCAACTGAACTAAATTGAAGCAAACTCTCACCACTAGTCCAGCATTATTCCTGTCTATTTTTTTGGTCTTAGGCACATGGCTAAAACGCCACCACGTCTTCCTGTGCCTGGTCTTTGTGTGGGTGTATGCAGCCTTCTGGGCCACCATGCCCCTGATCGGCTGGGGAAACTACGCCCCGGAGCCCTTCGGGACCTCCTGCACATTGGACTGGTGGCTAGCACAGGCCTCCGTGTCCGGCCAGAGCTTCGTCTTGGCCATCCTGTTTTTCTGTCTCATCCTACCCACAGGCATCATCGTCTTCTCCTATGTCATGATTATCTTCAAGGTCAAGTCTTCTGCAAAGGAGATTTCACAGCTTGACGCCCGCATCACAAACGGCCACAACCTTGAGATAAAACTCACAAAGGTGGGTGAGAGGTTGGAGGGAAGGTGTGGGAAAAACAAGGAGCACGACAAAGCAAGATTGCTAGAGAGAAGAAATAGAGACAATAAGACTTCAGTATACGCTTTGAGGAATTGTGTTCAGGACAAATCAGTGATCTTAATATTGCTTTGTATCCCAGGTGGCGATGCTGATCTGTGCAGGCTTCTTGATAGCCTGGATCCCTTATGCAGTGGTGTCAGTGGTGTCAGCGTTTGGTGAGCCAGACTCGGTGCCCATATCCGTGTCCGTCATTCCCACGCTGCTGGCCAAGTCCTCAGCCATGTACAACCCCATCATCTACCAAGTTGTTGACCTGAAAAATTCCTGCGTAAAATCTTCCTGTTTTAAGGCCCTGAACAAACGCAGGCATTTTAGAAAGTCAAGGTAAAACAGAGGGTTATCTTTCTTTTTTATTTATTATTATTGTTTTACTTTGTTTTGTTTTTTTCAATACCTTTTTCATATGCAGCTTAGTTTATAAATCATAGCAAAGAAAATCTACAATAAGAATGCCAAACTATCAAACAAAAAGCAAAAGTGGAAGAAATACATAAGGAGAAATGTAATATTAACAAAGAAAATAAAAAGAAGGTTGGGCGGATACGACAGGTTCATCTACATATATACACATACATATAGACATACCCACATTACATATATACCCATACATGTAAACATATGCACATGCATCTTCCCATAAATGTACATTCACGTACAGATTAGGTATGTATGTATGTACATGCACACCCAAGCTTAAGTGCTAATTACAGGGTGTGGTCAGATATTCCGTTACATCTGTTTGAAAAGGAGAGTACCAGCCTCTTTTTTATCACCCTTTTCTTATCTGTTTCAGTGCTGTGATTCTCAGGATTCTGAATAGATACGTTTCATCTTGACTAAGACAAGTAGAGGGTTTTCCCAGAATGATATTCTCTGCTTTTGAAAACAGTGTGTGTTATCTTTCTAGTCTTTATTTCTGTGAAACTGTTGATGAAGCATCACATTCAGACAGAGAACTGGTTACTCGATAGCTGTTTGGCTACCAGCCGACTAGAAAAAATAGATTTTGTCGAGAATTTCAAGGGTATACCCTAATTGTTACACATAACATCAGACACAAAGAAGTAACTGTTCTTGTTTTCGGATTAGAATTTGCTCAGAATGATTAATTTAAATCAGTGAATGTTCAAAATGAAAAAATCTCACCGATGTTCTTGTTTCCTCCTGTTTTCATGTCACTGCAGGTTCTACACCATTTCTGGCTCATTAAAGGACACTACACAAGCCAAAGAAGCTCACATCGAGATGTGAGACAGACACTTTAGACTGTGTAACCCTCTTACCTCTTCTACTTTGGACAGTTTGCCTTGTTCCTTGCCCTCTGTTCCCTACACTTACCCATCACATGCTGCCTGTCACCTGCTATGAAATCATCAACAGCTCACCTTTGTTGCCAGTGGTTCCCGAGTCTCGCTGCTAATTTTTAAACCATGCCACAGCCTCCGTATGCTTCCCACAAGCTCCCCATCTCCCCTTCCTCTGAAACACGTCTTTCCAACAAAGGTGTTGCTTAATATACGGAGTTGCGTTTTTATTTACAGTGGTTACATAATACAAGTGATGGGTTCTTTGAGCTTCTTGACTTTGTTTTTCAGTATAACACACTGTCTTTCAGTGCCATGAAGAAAAAAGAACCATAACTTTTTGTGAATCAAAATCTTGCAAAAGTGTAAAATTGATACAGAAATTTGAATATATTTTCAACAGTGTTTCTAAACCGGCAAACTGCAAATGAAAGCAAAACAATCAACCGTGTCCACACAGGTTTGGGTGTAAGCATCGAGCTCTAAGTTTTTAATGTTTGTACAGGCTGTTGTCTTTTGTACTCTTACACCTGTAGTTTGTATACAGGTAATATATCTCAAAAAGCAAAGAATCACACCAGCTGTTGCTCTCATCAGCTGTTAAACTGCAGGAGATGTTATGTGTCTTGAACCAGTGAAACTGAGACGCAGACGGTGCACTTTACTCGCAAAACCATTCAGTATGCATTGAAAGCAGTTTGGTGTTTTGGTGTGGGTATATAGTGGACTGTTATTCATTCAAAGAAACAACTTTACCAAACCTACAGTTGTGGCCATGGGTACAGCAGCAGTTGTGGTTGATTCAGGGAAATCTTTTTATTGTTGGTTTATTGTCTGTTTTTGCCATAGCCACTGTATGTTTTCGCTGATACATTTAAGAAATAGTTGTACATTTTGGCAAATATGCTTATAAGCTTTCTTGCTTAGAGTTAGATGAGAAGAATGATACCGCTGCCGTGTCTGTGTGTTGAGTAGGACGCTAAAGACAGGGGGCGATTATCTTAGCTAGCCTAGCCATTATAGCTTCAATAATATAAGTTCTGCGATAAATACAACTGTAATTCAGAACGTGATAAGTCATTTATATTTCAATTTAATATGGTATTCAAAATCATCTTAAACGGAAGTTTGCATAATTATAATCTTGCATTTGAATGATTTTGCATTATTCAAATCTCAATTTGTCATAAAGGTAAAAGTGATAAGAAACAACAACAATATAGATAGGCGGCAGCTTTATGGCATTTCTTTCCGTTCTTCTTCACTGTTGGGTTAACAACACCGTCTTCTACGGTGCAAGTAAACAAACTAGCTAAGCTAGTTACATAAACGTACCCTACTGATGCCTTAGGCTGCATGCCTCTATCACATGACCCTTTGCTTTAGAGGTCGTAGTGATCAGCTGATCCCTCAAATCTTCTCATCTTACCCTTGGCAAGAAAGGGATTAAGTGTGTTTCCAAAAACATCAAAAGTGTTAAAGTGAACATGTACTTTGTTGAACGATTTGCCTTTTGCACACTCTCTTTCACTTTAAAGTCATGTTTGACGTTCAAGTATGCACACTCCTGGATTGAAGATGAGCAATATGTCTTGCTCACCTTCATGGATCACAAATAAGAGCTTATTTGAAGGGGTTCAATCAAGCTTTTCAAAATGTTTGTGGAAGTAAGGCGGCTGATTAGGGGATTGATTGTTTGCTGTCAGAGAGTTCAACAGCAGGGTCAGCTGGAATGAAGACATAGTAGCCTACTTGTTAAATGAGTTTATTGATGGGCCTAATGGAAGACACTTAACAATTTCTCATCACTCGAATCCGATATTGGACTATTCTGCAAAACTCTGGATTATGTTCAATTACGTTTTTTTATGTCCAGTGACTATGTCGTTACAATTCTTGCTTTCTACAATATCTGCACATGGCAACTGTTGTATGCTTAAGGAAAAAAGAGAGATCATGGTTATGGCAAATAAACTTCAGGACAACAACGTGACAGTTTTTGACAATTCCAGTAACTTTCCGAAATTTACAATCAGATGCTTTATTTCTTTACACGACTGTTTCTGTCACTTTTCATGTGTAAACCCGAGTGCCACACTATGCATATCTTCACCACCCTATCAATATGTTGTCAAAATACCTATACTGACTTCAACATGTGAATCTTCTTAATTTTAAAGAATGATTTTTCCTGAACTCATATGGCGTGTGTCCTCCCACAGACAAATGTAGACATGGTAGTGAAATCCCATTACTCTTATTTCCATCAGTACATTTGAACCTACCTCAAATACTGTATTAGACAATGTCAACGCAATCAGTCATTGTTACAGAAATACGTGGCCGCAAAGAGCAGATAATACTCTCATACTCTTTAGTCGAGTCCAGTTCCAAATGATGTCTGAGTGAAATTTATATTTTATACATTAGCCATTTGGCAGTAGAAGTTATTTTGCAGGATACTTCAGTTGAACATGTTGCCAATGATATATAACACTTCTCTAGCAGCTGTGATGGGAAAGCCGAAAGCACGACAACCAACACCAAAATCTTGATCAAAATGATCACACAATTTGTTGCATTTTTTGGTAATGTGACACTTCTCTCATGTAATGCAAATATTTGCTGATGATGTGTCACTGTCTTGCTCAGCCCTTTGTAAAGCTTCCACATTTAGCCTCTTTTGTTCTCCTCCATGTGTCAGCACTCACTACTGTGCAGACGCTTAGCTAAGTGTTTGGGCATGTCCTACTGTCTTAAACATGTGACAGGAGTAAGTCGAACACTTTGTGAATTCACCAACAACACTTTAGTGGCACTTATAGTCTAAATTTAGTATAGTAGTCTAAATTTACCCATGAGGCATACATGTCCCGTTAGAAGTGACTTATTGTGTTGTCCACCTACAACACCTACACAAAAGACACATGTTGGTCACATTTTGGGACGTGCAAAAAATATTTCTGTTCAGATGGTATCGCTCTAAGGAACACTCTTTCATGTTTTTCACTTAGACAGATTTATAGCAATTTTACAAAATATGCAGAACCTGCTTTTGCAGTCTAATCTAATCTAACTTTCTGTGGTCGTCAATGTGCTTCAGTCTGCGTTTTTTTCATTTAGAAAATGAACCTAATTTGTCCAAACAAAGATTAACCTTGTATTAAGGAAAGACCTGTCTTTGTAGACTCCTGCTAGACTGTCAATCAATTCTTCCTCACATTTGGCACACGTGTCACTCCATACAGAGCTAGAGGGTCAGTAAATTCTAGGGTGTGGAACCTGTAAAAAAATCCATATTTAACAAATGTAAAGTTCAATACACAAAATAACCTGACATACATCCTCAAAATGTAACAGTTTTTTAGAATAGTAGGAACATTTTTACAGTCTGTAAAAGTCTGTTATTCTCATGTATTTTCAAATATAAATATAGTAGGGGATTTTTTTTATGTCGCAACATTTTTTGCGCCCAGGTGGCATCCTTACTAGATGACCGAACCACCTCAACTGGCTCCTTTCAACGTAAAGGAGCAGCGGCTCTACTCCGAGTCTCTCCCGGATGGCTGAGCTTCTCACCCTATCTCTAAGGGAGACGCCAACCACCCGTCTGAGAAAACCCATTTCGGCCGCTTGTACCCGCAATCTTGTTCTTTCGGTCATGACCCAGCCTTCATGACCATAGGTGAGGGTAGGAACGAAGATCGACCGGTAGATCGAGAGCTTTGCCTTCTGGCTCAGCTCTCTTTTCACAACGGTGCGGTCAAGTGACTGCAATACCGCCCCCGCTGCTCCGATTCTGAAAAGTGAAGAGTGAAAAGTTGTTCCACGGCCAGGACAGAATTCGCATTGTTCCTCTTCATCAGAGATTCGACTATCGGCCGAACCCTCCTTTCCAGTACCCTGTAGTAGACTTTACCAGGGAGGCTGAGAAGCTAATAACTAAAAATGTATTGATTTTCCTACTGACAATTTCAATTGAATTCTATTTATTTATAAAGTGCCAAATCATAACAGAAGTACACAGGGCACTTCTCATGTCTACTCTTTATAATGTTAGTACATCCAGGCATATATACAGTATATATATAAGATAAGGTATTACTCTGTGCCATAGAGCTCGATTGCTGTCCAAAAACTATGTAAAACACATCAATTAGCCTCACTGTTGCACTAGGTGACATGTTCCTTCACTGCCATGAACACATACTGTAGTTCATGTAATCCGTCCTGCTGCCTGTACTCACAAGTGTGTATTAATCCACAGCTGAAAACAGTCCCTATTTAACCTTCCTGTTTGAGAAAGGTTTTCTAAAAAGTACAGTGCCTGGCTGTTTTAGGTAAACACATAAAAAAAACAATATATATATTTGTGACATGTTATTAAGTATTCAGCAACAAATAGCTCATAGTTTGTTTTTATAGTTTGTACGAAGACAGTCTAGCAGGGCTAAGTACAAACAAACAAAGTCAAGATAACATACAATAACAAGCTAATGTACAAATAAAGATGAAAAACAGCATTCGTTTCTCTGACGATTGAAAACAGAATATGTCAAGACATTTTTGCCACTAATGGCGCCCCATACTTAGTCTACTTGTGAGTATTCTACGTTACCGGCCGCAGTAACGCTGGTGTTGTTTTCACCTTGTGAGTCTGTGCATGTCGTCGTGGCAACATGTGCTCCTGGAGACATCTACTGTAGAAGGAACTACCACAGAGGAGGTTTTAATAAACTGCCAGGTGTTTAGATTTCTGGAAGTGGAAATCACTGCGATAGCAAGATACAGTTAGTCACAAAACCTAACAGATGTGTGGTTTAAATAAAGGTTGAATTTGGTAAAGTGGCCTTTGACCCCCATTTATAGGTGCGTAGTTGAGATTATAATGAGGCTCAAGTTCGAAGATGGGTGCGGTCCAACCAAAAGTGCTGGAAGTAGGGGGGTAGGGAGTGGGCCAGGGTCCATTGCCCCCGCGCCCCCCACCTTACGCCCCTGGCCCGATACGGCTTCGCAGTTGGTGTGGTCTCTAGTTTGTCTTACATTTACATTCTTTGGAAAAGTATAAATGTTTCTATGACAATGAGATGTTTTGTTTTGTTAGTTTATTTCCTACGAGCGTGTTTTTCATGTGACAAACAGATGGTTCAGTGACAATTATCCGTGGACAGTTTGAAATGCCCACACATAATTTGGTAAATGCCAAACAAACAACAACAAAAAGCCTCAGAAGCAGAAACATCCTTTTTATGTAAATCAGCAATAAAAAGATTAAAATAAATAATAAATTGATTCCCTGCATTTAGTTCCCCTGAATTCTCATATCCATCTGAACATCACATGAAACCAATAATACTTCTTTAATTGTCCGTCAGAAAGGTCAATTCAGAGCAAACTCTCACAACCCGACAGCCCAAATAATAATTACTTAATATTTAATTTTGTCATTAATCTTTATTTTTAGTAGCTTCTGCAATTTTGTCAAAAATGAAAAAGCATGAATCTGCTCAGTGTGGAGAATAATCTGTGCTGTATTTGTTAGACGATGAGATAGTGAATGAACCATAAAGAGTATGTGTCAGCAGAAATGTTAGTTGGAAATATTAACTCTTTTCGTTTTAATAATCACAATTTACTTGTGTGATAATCCAATTGTTCCTCTGCCATGCACTTTCCTCATGTGAATTGGTAACTGACTTTACCTGAACTTGTCTTTTTTCATATTATCGTGAACTTAGTTTAAATGTGTTACATGTCTGCTTAAATAACAGCTTTTTAACTTCCTGCAATAATTGTAATGCACTGTTTTCTTCACCAACTGTGATGTTGATGGACGATCCACACTGAACACGACTCAGCAAACAACAATATATAAAGAATCCCAAAATAGAAAAAGAAAAGTCACATACAATCTGCCATTTTTTTGTGTTTTGTCCAGACACGTCACAGATGGCAATGAAACAAATGTGTGTTAGCTGTTCTGTATCACTCCATTAAGGTATTATTGTCTATTTGAAGTATCACACTGTTTCTATCACCTGTGTTGTGTTAAAACATATAGCACTTGCAAATCAGTTGTTCTGTGAAGTCTTGGATGCAAATGCAAATAAAGGTGCAACAGTGCACATATATCTAGATGAAATGTGTTGTTTTTTTCTTTGTTTCACGCTTCCTACACGCTTCCTACACGCTTCCTACACGCTTCCTACACGCTTCCTACACTGCATATCAAAACCCCAAGAATCACTTCTCTCCACTTTATTACTAAAAGTGTGACAACTTTCATTATTCAACTCTGAAATCATGATTACAGCAGCAAAGTTTGAAAGACAGCTATTTGGTTAATGTGGAGCACACTCTATGTGGATGCAGCGCAGGTGTGTACTTTGTGTGTACTTGAATGTTTTTCTAGGGACTATTAGTCATGCTTATGGCTCAGCCCCTTCCAATTAAGGGAAACCTCAAGGCTACAGCACAAATAACAGTGAGAACTTTACTGTCCTAATGTCCTGATAATTCTAAATATATATATATATATATATATATATATATATATATGTGTGTATATATATATATATATATATATAGATATATATATATATATATATATAAATGTATATACATAGTATTTATATATATATATATATATATATATATATATATATATATATAAATACTATATATATATATATATATATATATATATATATATATATGTATATACATAGTATTTATATATATATATATATATATATATATATATATATATATATATATATATATATATATATTTAGAATTATCAGGACATCAGGACAGTAAAGTTCTCCATCACTAAATTTGGAAAACCTTTCCATAAAGATGGAATATATATATATATATATACTATATATGTTTTACTACTGTTCTCTGTGTAAGTACACAAGAGGAGCCTACACAGAAATTCATAGGACAAAAAATTAATTAGGTCTGGCCCCTAAAAAAACACAAAACATGACTATTATTTATTATTTATGGTCTTTGGTGACTGAGACTCCCAATACCAACAGCGCACTCTAGTGGCCACATATATGAATAACATAAACCCGTTTTTATGAATGCAGAGGCTGTGGACTTTAGCCTCAGCTCGGGGATGTTGAGTTACAATAATGTGATCTTATTGTGCCATTACATTCTTCAGGGTCAAGCTGATCTGCTCTTGAATAATTGTCACCTTTGATCTTTGAACTAAACCCCTTTTTCTTGTTATTCATTCTTTAGTCCCTCACAATTGAAGAATTGACCGGCTGCAGAGTGCAGAGAATCCTCTAGGTGGAGCAATTGCTCTTTTTCTGAAGTTCCAAAACTGCTCAAGCTCACAGCATCAGCTCCACAAGCATGAATGATAGCAATCAGAATCAGAATCAGAAATCCTTTATTTGTCCCACGACGGGAAATGTATGCTGTTACAGAAGAGAGAGTAAAGTGACAGGTAACAATCAAATGGAATAAAAGTACAGTAACAGCAACATGAGTAATATAAGTACAGTCATTGGAGAAAAACAAAGTGTAGGAGTGAATATTGCACATGATAGTGTAGTTGCAAAATGTATAAAAAGTGAATATTGCACAAGGCATTGGTAATTGCACACAGTGTCGGAATAGACTTTTGTTGGTGTGGTGGTCTACCAGGGGGCCGTGATGATTGTACACTCTGACCGCTGCAGGGAGAAAGGACCTACGGTATCTCTCCGTGAGACACCGCGGGTGAAGCAGCCTGTCGCTGAAGGAGCTGCACAGTGTGGACAAAGTGTCCTGGAGGGGGGGGTGGGACATGTTGTCCAATAGAGATGACAGCTTGGCCGTCATTTTCCTGTCTCCCACCACCTCCAGTGTGCAGGGGACTCCCCAGGACAGAGCTGGCCTTCTTCACCAGTCTGTTCAGTCTCTTCCTGTCAGCAGCCGAGATGCTGCTGCCCCAGCCGACCACTCCACCACCACAGAGTCAAAGAAGGTCTTAAGGAGTGTCCCCTGGACTCTAAAGACCTCAGCAGATAACGCTGCTCTGTCCCTTTCTTGAACAGAGCAGCAGAGTTATCTGACCAGTCCAGTTTATTGTTCAGGTGAACGCCCAGGTACTTGTAAGATTTTACAATCTCAATGTCCGTTCCCAGGACGTTCACTGGTGTTGGGGGGGAATGATGGCGCATCCTGAAGTCCACCACCAGCTCCCTGGTCTTCCCTGCGTTGAGCAGGAGGTGCTTCTTCTGGCACCAGAGGGCAAAGTCCTGTGTCAGCTCTCTGTACTCCTTGTCATCCCCATCAGAGATGAGGCCGACAATAGCAGAGTCGTTAGAGAACTTCTGCAGGTGACACCTGTGTTGTGGGTGAAGTCTGCAGTGTAGAGGGTGAAGAGAAACGGTGCCAGTCTCAGGTACAATCTCTGAATGTTTTTTCCCTTCTATTAGCAAATGCATTTTTTTCTTCACATGTGCTCTCTGTGGGAAAAAACCCACGAGCCGCTGTGATCTAGGAGATTGGCCAATAGGAGAAATCACAGGCATATAATGGTGCTCTTCCCAATACACCATGTTGTACTGTATCTCCCCACCTCCATTCATCTAATCCTTCCTCTACACAGGGATTTTCTCCTTATCTCCTCCCTCCCTCCTTTCTGTGATATCTGCACCCAAAAGGACTAATTTTACATTTTCACACTTCTTCTTTTATCCGTATGTGGGTGGAAGAATGAAAGGAGGGTGATTGGAACTGGAGATGGCCCTTATATATATACAGGAGCTCTTCAAAGAAGCAGTGAGAACTTGCAGTAGGTGGCGGTGGTGATGCAGGTGGCAGGAGGGGCCTCGCTGCGGTTGTAGTAGCAGAGCAGGAGGCTGACAGGATGATGAGCAGCAGATAAAATCCAGGGCTTACATGAATATTTCATTTCTGGAGCGATGCAAGCAGGCTGGAGAGGGTGAGAAGGAGTTTGTTAAAAGAAAAAGAAAAATAGTGGCAGATTGAGAAGAATTCAGCTGCTGTCTCTGCCTCCTCTCTTTACTGCTTTTTCACCTTCCTCCCGCTGCGCCAGATGGACTGTTTTAAATATCCGACTGGCTTTTTGTGATTAGTACCGATGAGCTGTAATAAATAGAGAAGCAGATGCGGGAAGGTTATTCCTTTCTCTGCCTCATTACAAGTCAAATATGCCCAAAAATAAAAGACAGGTTTCAATCATGATGTGTGTGGAGCTCTAGCTGACGGACGATCGCTAATCTTTCGAAAGATGTTTCCTGATTTGGTGTTTTGGATGGTGGCACAGAACATGGAGCTCCCAGAGGAGTTCAGTCTGGTGGCTGTGAAGGCCACAGTGCATGAGTCACATCCATTTCATACCAATCAAACTATACAATGAGCCATCCTGACCTGGAAGGAAGCATCTGCAATTGTAATTGTTCTCCACTTATTTAATCAGGGTTACATTTCATCTGTCTGGAGGAACCCCGTGCTATGGCAGACGAAGAAAAACGGACCAGTATCACGTTATAACAAAAAAAAATTCACATGCGAACTGACCATAAACCTTATAATCAGAATATCATCCACCGTGCTCAGCAGAATATCGCCATGTCTCAACGTGTAAATGAGACGTATTCTCCAATTTATCCCTTCTCTAACATTATAACAATATAGGCTTAGTTAAGGAATATATAAGTGTTGATGTTATAACTTAAAACATTGCACACTTTGACGAGATAAAAAGTACATTAGTATAACATGATTCTGTATCATGAAGATAAAACCAAAAATATCTGCATCGGTGCATACTGAGAAAAGTATTAAAAACTTGCCCTTTAGATTCATGTGAGGCTCGGAATGAGTCAAATGGAATTAAATTTGTTATTGTCGCTGGGTCAAACATTTGTAAACCCACATTTAGTCATTTTGATGATTGAACATAACTTAAAGGCAAAAGTGAATTATGAGATAATAATTTTCTTCCATACAAGATGATTAACTTGAGTTAATGAGGTCTTTGTTTGGCAACATTGATACTTATTGTTGTAGGATTACTCTTATTGTCGTGAAATTTCTTAGTCAAAAAACCCTTTTTAAACCCCACATCTAATATGTGTCTCAGAATCCAACTAAAGGAAAGGCGGTCTCTAATATTCTACATATGTTGTTATGGAATTGTGTAAGGGAGTACATTTCTAGCAGAGAAAGAGTCTGATGCTCTTCCAAACATGCATTACATAAGAAGTGAAACAAATCTGTAATGTTTGTATTCCTCAGGAGTGAACCATGAGAGCACATTCTTATCCTTTACCCAGGCGGATACTGCCGATGCCTCTAACCTTGATTTATACAGGGAAGCTTTGCTGAGTACACACGACCCGTTTCAGCATCTTCCAACTTCCCACTTTAATTATCTGACACTTTCACACATGGAAGCTGCCAAGTAAAACCTCCACTTTCTTCCATTTACCAAAGAGCAGAACTACTGGAGCAGTTCATTTGCTAAATGACTCTGATGGATGTTATTGGTTGAATAAAGAAGTCAGTCAGTCAAGTAGTTTTTATTTTACTTCAGTTATCTTGAGATGACAAACTGTATTTCTTTGTGATCTTGTGATTAATTAGGTAATGAAAATTGGTTGCTCTGTTTGCAGCTGAAAAACCAACGACATCATATTTAAGAATTATTATTTAAAAAAAATGAAACCTGAGACAAATGTGTAATTTGTAGGGCTGTCGAATTAACGCGTTAATTTCGATTAATTAATCATAGAAAAAATAATGCGTTAAAAATATTAATTAATCTCTGACAGCACCCTCTCCCCCCCTATTGCACGGAGCTCTCACAGCAAATATTGATATATGCGATTAATTGCGATTAATTAATCACAAAGCTTGTAATTAATTACATTATTTTTTTAATCGCTTGACAGCCCTAGTAATTTGTGATGTTTGGCTATTATATGAAATGTGATTGATTGACATTGAGCTGCCTGTTTGACTGAAGCTGCTCACACTGGGCCTCCTGTGACCTCAATCTGTGACTTTTAAAGAGTTAATTTGGATTCACCAAAGTCATAAAATAACCCAAACTAACCAGCAGCTCCCGTGTAACTCCCGTGTTCTGAGTGGTACATTTACTGTTTTTTTAAATGGAGTCTGGTAACGAGATTAGTTTGGCATTAGTTTGCGGTTGTAAATGGCTGCCTCACTGCAAGTTAAAGTGGTGGAAATATTCTAAACATCGCGTACACTGAAACTGATACTGATTTTATTTTTGGTAAATGTTCTTAATGGTGTTTAAAATATGTTTTGCGGCTGCCACGGTCCTCAGCAGTACACTGCTTAGCTTCTGTGCTCTGGGACATTTACTGTACGTAATACACTGACTACCAAAATCGTTCTTTACGTGTTACTTGCTATATTTATGTAATTCACAACAGCAGGTGTTCTTCTTTTCACCTGCATTACATTACATGAGGAGAATGTTGTGTTGTTTGCAGCCTTAGTCTTGCAATTATTAGTTTGTCTTTAAGTGCTAATAGTCAGTTACTTCATTAAGGCCCTGTCACACATATTCGTATGGTAGAAACGTATGCTGGCGTATATAAAAATTTGTCAGAGTCCAAATACGTCCAACTTTTCATTGGATCGTAAAAGGTGAACGTATACAGATACGCATGTCTATCCTATTGATAGAGTATCACTTACTTATACAAAATGTATCAGATGATTGCCCAACGAATGCATAACGTATACAAAAATATGGTGTATACAAAATATCGGTAATATGCTGGTGTACGTTGATATAAGGTAAGGTATAAGTAGTATTCATTAAGAGCTCACTGTGTTACGCTGGTGTACGTAGATATAAGGTAAGGTATAAGTAGTATTCATTAAGAGCTCACTGTGTTACGCTGGTGTACGTTGATATAAGGTAAGGTATAAGTAGTATTCATTAAGAGCTCACTGTGTTACGCTGGTGTACGTAGATATAAGGTAAGGTATAAGTAGTATTCATTAAGAGCTCACTGTATTACGCTGGTGTACGTAGATATAAGGTAAGGTATAAGTAGTATTCATTAAGAGCTCACTGTGTTACGCTGGTGTACGTAGATATAAGGTAAGGTATAAGTAGTATTCATTAAGAGCTCACTGTGTTACGCTGGTGTACGTAGATATAAGGTAAGGTATAAGTAGTATTCATTAAGAGCTCACTGTGTTACGCTGGTGTACGTTGATATAAGGTAAGGTATAAGTAGTATTCATTAAGAGCTCACTGTGTTACGCTGGTGTACGTTGATATAAGGTAAGGTATAAGTAGTATTCATTAAGAGCTCACTGTGTTACGCTGGTGTACGTTGATATAAGGTAAGGTATAAGTAGTATTCATTAAGAGCTCACTGTGTTACGCTGGTGTACGTAGATATAAGGTAAGGTATAAGTAGTATTCATTAAGAGCTCACTGTGTTACGCTGGTGTACGTTGATATAAGGTAAGGTATAAGTAGTATTCATTAAGAGCTCACTGTTACGCTGGTGTACGTAGATATAAGGTAAGGTATAAGTAGTATTCATTAAGAGCTCACTGTGTTACGCTGGTGTACGTTGATATAAGGTAAGGTATAAGTAGTATTCATTAAGAGCTCACTGTGTTACGCTGGTGTACGTAGATATAAGGTAAGGTATAAGTAGTATTCATTAAGAGCTCACTGTGTTACGCTAGTGTACGTAGATATAAGGTAAGGTATAAGTAGTATTCGTTAAGAGCTCACTGTGTTACGCTAGTGTACGTAGATATAAGGTAAGGTATAAGTAGTATTCGTTAAGAGCTCACTGTGTTACGCTGGTGTGCGTTGATATAAGGTAAGGTATAAGTAGTATTCATTAAGAGCTCACTGTGTTACGCTGGTGTACGTAGATATAAGGTAAGGTATAAGTAGTATTCATTAAGAGCTCACTGTGTTACGCTAGTGTACGTAGGTATAAGGTAAGGTATAAGTAGTTTTCATTAAGAGCTCACTGTGTTACGCTGGTGTACGTAGATATAAGGTAAGGTATAAGTAGTATTCATTAAGAGCTCACTGTGTTACGCTGGTGTGCGTTGATATAAGGTAAGGTATAAGTAGTATTCATTAAGAGCTCACTGTGTTACGCTAGTGTACGTAGGTATAAGGTAAGGTATAAGTAGTATTCATTAAGAGCTCACTGTGTTACGCTGGTGTACGTTGATATAAGGTAAGGTATAAGTAGTATTCATTAAGAGCTCACTGTGTTACGCTGGTGTACGTTGATATAAGGTAAGGTATAAGTAGTATTCATTAAGAGCTCACTGTTACGCTGGTGTACGTTGATATAAGGTAAGGTATAAGTAGTATTCATTAAGAACTCACTGTGTTACGCTGGTGTACGTTGATATAAGGTAAGGTATAAGTAGTATTCATTAAGAGCTCACTGTGTTACGCTGGTGTACGTAGATATAAGGTAAGGTATAAGTAGTATTCGTTAAGAGCTCACTGTGTTACGCTGGTGTACGTAGATATAAGGTAAGGTATAAGTAGTATTCATTAAGAGCTCACTGTGTTACGCTGGTGTACGTTGATATAAGGTAAGGTATAAGTAGTATTCATTAAGAGCTCACTGTGTTACGCTGGTGTACGTAGATATAAGGTAAGGTATAAGTAGTATTCATTAAGAGCTCACTGTGTTACGCTGGTGTACGTAGATATAAGGTAAGGTATAAGTAGTATTTGTTAAGAGCTCACTGTGTTACGCTGGTGTACGTAGATATAAGGTAAGGTATAAGTAGTATTCGTTAAGAGCTCACTGTGTTACGCTGGTGTACGTAGATATAAGGTAAGATATAAGTAGTATTCGTTAAGAGCTCACTGTGTTACGCTGGTGTACGTAGATATAAGGTAAGGTATAAGTAGTATTCATTAAGAGCTCACTGTGTTACGCTGGTGTACGTAGATATAAGGTAAGGTATAAGTAGTATTCATTAAGAGCTCACTGTGTTACGCTGGTGTACGTAGATATAAGGTAAGGTATAAGTAGTATTCATTAAGAGCTCACTGTGTTACGCTGGTGTACGTTGATATAAGGTAAGGTATAAGTAGTATTCGTTAAGAGCTCACTGTGTTACGCTGGTGTACGTAGATATAAGGTAAGGTATAAGTAGCATTCGTTAAGAGCTCACTGTGTTACGCTGGTGTACGTTGATATAAGGTAAGGTATAAGTAGTATTCATTAAGAGCTCACTGTGTTACGCTGGTGTACGTTGTTGAACGCTGATGTTTTGAGCATGTTCAAAATTACCGGATGTACCCAACGTGTGCTTCATCAGTTATGCAGACGTTACACATAAGTTACGTTACGTTAGACATACGTGAATACGGAATACGTACGTGAATACTTACCTACGTAAATATAGTGCGTGACTACGTTAGAGGTACGTTGGATATAGGCTACATCGGCTGACGGTGAACCCTACAGCCAATTTATTGATAACGAGTGGATACCCTTTTCCTACTCTATGTTAAGATGATGCCTGACGACGGAGTAACTTATTAAACGTGTTTGTACAGTACAGCTAGCGTTCAGCTAGCGTTTTGGGAGCTTATTGAGGTTTGAATATAGTATATAGGGTCCCTGTGAGTAGCTCATCCTCACTTCTTTACAGCACGTCTTGATGAATACATCAACCATCATCAGAGAGCATGGAGGATGCTGAGAGGCTGCGACAAGAGTACATTCTGTTCTCCAGCATCAGCATGACGTGAACTCGATGGCACTTTTCCAGCTCCGTGGGCCAGACGCTCTGATACGTTTTAAATAAGTAAGTGATACGCTATCAATAGGTTAGACATACGTATAATAATTTGTTATGTATTTATTATGTATACGTCAGCTACAACACTGCTGTGGAAAAGTTGGACGTATTTGGACTCTGACACATTTTGAGATACTTTTCATATACACCGGCATGTTTCTGCCATACGGAGCTGTGTGACAGGGCCGTGTGTCTGGCGTGTTCGGCGTCTGCCTTTAGGGCCTTTAGTTAGCTGGGTAGCCCAGTTTAACCGGCAGGATTCTGATTGCTTGAGTAATGTGTCTTTGACTAAATACATTTCTGATGAGTGAAAACGATGTAAAAGTGTCTCTCTGCATCTTCACTGCAGACCTACTTGCTACGTCCTTGAACACCCAGTAAAACTTACACATCTTGCTCTCCCCAGCATCAGAACAGAGTGTAGACATTTTCTGATTGGTCAGGTTGTACCTGAGTACAGGCATTTCATTGCCACTATCTCATAATCAGACACAAAACAAAATCCTTTCTTTTTCCTAATAGCTTCACGTGCAATGTTAAAAGCAATAAAATCTACATTTGTTATAATAAAGAAATTACATTGTGATCAAAAGGAAAAGAGTTCTCAGGATAATGAAGTTGTGATCTCAAGATAACTACTCTCACTATCTTTCCACAGCCATAAGGTTTAAGCTTGCTGATGTAAATCTAGTAGAGACATTAAAATTAATTAAAATAAAATAAAAAAAGTCACTCAAAGGTATTTCATAGACAAAAGCTCTTTTAATGAAAATCATGTATTTTTCTGTCAAGTAAAAAAGATTGATCATATGCATACTATTTATAGCTTCAACATAGCAGGCAGTAGAAAAAGACTTTACAGTTAAAATATTCAGAGCATTCAAAAGCATACATCTTCTAATAAATTGACACTGAGACATTCCTGTACATCATCGACTCACTATGGTTCTACGTTCCACTGGTCTCATCTGGTGGTGGTTGTTTAGCTTCTTGCTACAAGAGAAATGTATACTGTGTGCAAGCCAGGGCTCACATTTGTACGTCCAGAGCGGTGCCAGAACTGGGCCGTTAGGAAGATGCTGTAATGTTCTGGATGAGCTCAATCAAATCACTGAAAATCTTTTTAGAAAAAAAGGATTCGGGATAATATCTTGACCCAGGTGATTTCAGACACATCTGAAATATTTTCCTTCTTTTTTTTTTTTTTTTGCAGCTGAGACGGCTAAGCTAGGATGATTTCTGCCCCTAGATGTTTGCATTTGTGGAAGACTTCTTGATTATTTGCTGCTGATTTGTGTTTTTTTGTTTGTTTACATACATAGCTAACATTGACATCTGAGAGCAAAGTCCATGAGGGTACAAGTACAACAAAAAAATGTACACAAGCTTACATAGTGTATATGCCTCCATCTAATCCTTGCTGTTCTTGTTTGTTCAACTTCTCTTCCAGGGCCGATACGTGTCAGCGTACTGACATACTGTGTTCCAGCAATATCATGCATACAATATGTTGCTAATGTATATGAGCCACACAGCCATCACAACTAGTGATGTGTCCTTTCGTGTCGAGGCTTCGAAGCGTGTGTCGAGAAATCGCGGAAGATTTTTGTGAAGCGCGTATCGATGCTTGTGTTGATGACGTATGTGATGACGTTCGAAGCCTCGCGAACCTGCCGTACCACGTGACTGATTCAGGAACTGGTTCGCGGGATTGGCGTGCCATTCAAAATATAAGGAGAGCGAACCGCAATATATCCCCCTCACAATTTGTGGACTTTATTGCACGTTTGTCTGCAATCTATTCGAGCTTCTTTTATTGGAGATGGAACCAGCAAGAAAGAGGAGATTTTCCCTGTCTGGGAACATTTTGAGCTGATCTCACCTGGTATGCACATAGTAATAATAACTAGCGTGATATACTGTACATACATGTGACAACACAGCGCATCCCTTGTTCTAATGTCTTTCTTCTCATTTCTGGTATTTTAAAAGGTGAAGTGTCCTTTGTGTTAGAAAGAACTTGGATACAACAATAACACCTCATCTATGCTGACGTAACACAAGCACATTCACATCACAACCCTCTCCACAATTTGTCTCCACTTTCCCTTTTGACTCCGCTAACATTAACAGGCACCATATTAATAAGTCCATCATTTATGTATTGGCATCACAAACATCATTCATTCATTTATTAAATTCAAAGCTTCACAAGCCAAAGCTGTAATCACTCTGCCGGTTTGACATTTATTGTCCACTTGATGGCGCAGTAGAGCAAATGAAGCACCATGAAGCTTCGGCCCATGAGTGAACCAATTGGATGGAAAGCTTCAATGCTTCATGAAGCTTCATCTCACCATCACTAATCACAACCTTCATTTCTTTACTGCAATTGAAGATTTGGATGAATTTAGTGTGTTAGTTATTTAGTAAGTGGTTGAGCAATGTGACACTAAAGATCTGGAGATCATTCTATGATACAATGAATATTACTTTATTTGATACTACACTGTCTGAAAGGACATAAAATGTCCTTTATTTTTAAACATTTGGAAGTTATCTTTCCAGATCAGCAACCTTGCAGCAGCAGTTTTGTAGCCATCAGACACTACGAGCATCTTTTTATAATTCTGTTTACAACATGTGTTCGCACTGGCGTTTTCCGTCCAATGTAAAAAGCCTGAAAGTAGGAAATCCATTTAGACCATATGGTTATAGAAGTGTGGAGAAATTTAGGGTTCATTTAGTAGAAAACAAATATGTGCATGACAATCTGTTTGTAGAGATCATCAGAGGGAATAATAATAAAAATGCTATAACATCCCATATGCTGTACTTAGTAGACATTGTACTCTGTGATTGACAGCACAAGTTACACTGCCATTCAAGGGTTGGATGTTTCCTGCCACTAAAGCTTATCTGGCTCCAGTCAGATGGCTGAGAGGACTACTCTACATGTGTAAATTCCTGAATTTCCCTTGGGATAAATAAAGTATCTATCTAAATGGTCTTTCATGGTTTTAGCTTGTAAAACATCCTCTTTATAAATAGATACACGGAGAACTAAAACGCTGCACAATGTTTTAGCCTGACTGACAATTGAAAGAGCAGAAAGAGATAAAGACACCTCTGAAAAACAGTTTGATAAAAAAAACGACTTGGTTAAGTTCAGGCAACAAAACTTTGTTATATTTAGTTAAAGTGATTTGGGTATGTTTGTTATGTAGCGTAAAATAAGTCAATGATGAGTTTTGGTTTCACGTCGTACATGGACATCAGCCTCCTGGATGGAAGTCCTGAGTCTGTCTGACCCATCCTGTCTCCCCGACCTCAGACTAACACTTTATACGTTTTGCTCTTTATACTTTGTACGTCTCCTGACTTGCAGAGCACTTGCTCTGAGCGTCTACATTTTTTGCGAATGGGTTTACATTGTGGTTAGTTGAAAGTCTCATACGCTAAAGGGCGGCTTGTGCGTGACAAAACTTTGGTATTTGACGCCCCGGGAATGAGACTGGGCCGGTGGACACGCTGTTAGTGTGGAATGAGAGCCAAAATGGAGAGAAAATGGTCAGGGAGCTGCACATTTTGTCCATGCTCTTTAACATTAACTAGACATAGAATTAGAATTAGAGTTACCTATAATAACCGACTGAGCCTGAACCTTATTTCCATTCCTTTATACTTTCTATCATCATTCCATCATCTGTTGGCAACATTGCAAAGTGACAGTCACAAACTGTATACAACATAACTCATTAAGAATCACAGAGCACTCACTCTTCTCTCACATTCAGCAACGGCTCACACTTTCACTCTCCAGTGAAATGTATTCATATACTTTTCAACTCTCTTCATTTGCCAAAAGTCTTCAGGATCTCTTTTTGCAAAAGAGCAAAGGAAAAATAATTCAAAGGAAGTAATTATCACAGCAGTCCTCAGCAGGGAATTCAGACTACTTTAATAGGATGTGGAGAAAAGCGATCTAAATGAAGGGGATAGAGTGGCTGGATACAATAAAAGGTAGGTAGTGGTGCTAACAAGATTATTGATTTATTAACATATTTATTTATAGATTTGGAGGGTATGGGGAGAACTGCAGATGTATTATATAACCTGAATAAATTATACAGAAGTGATTAGTACACAGCATGGGAGCACACACTTTAAGGCGAGAGCCATGCATGCACAATGATGATGACGCAATTGTGTAAGGGGAAGACTGGTGGTGGTGTTAAAGGAAGGCGCTCAGGGGGAGAGGATGGGGAAAGGAGGGAGAAGGTGGAGGGGAAGAGAGAAGTAAGGAAGCATGAATAATCCATCGGAGAATCACGACAGGATTAAGACAAGGTGGGAGCCAAAAATATCCCCGGCCAAGGTAGTTTGGCGCAATAACGCTGCAACGGAGCAAAAACAGGACAGCAGCCACTCCTGCTGCCAGTCTCCGTCAGCTCAGGAAGTAAAACGTTAGGGGGATTATAAAAAGCCACTATGATGTCGCTGTGTACAGTAAAACTTCCAGTGTCGTGCAGTATCAAGCCTCGACTCACATGAGTCCATCTACTTTCTCTACCGCCTGTTCAACATAAAACTTTTGGTAAATGTAACATCAATGTGGTAAAAACGGGACGAGCACTTTCCTCAGTTATACAGATGATTTTCTGAATCCAAACTCTGCTGAAGTGTGACATCCTACAGCGAAAAACGAAATGCAACAAATTACAAACACCATTAACAGATCTTTAAAGGGGCACTGCAGCAATTTGACACATCACTCTTCGTGTACTAGTCATGGAGAGTACTACTCGCTATGTGGCAGCTATATAAGGTATTTTGTGGCTCTCTGGGGGAACAATAAAAAAAAAGACAATAAAGAAACATCAAAGCCATGATGATCTTAGCGGGGTTATGTCGTTAATGACGCATTTCCACTGCATGGTTTGGCTCAACTCAACTCGATGGTACCTGTTACCTGAGCCAAGGTTCCAAGCGAGCTCAGTCGGTACTAAAAGGTTATGTCAAAACACTGCAGACCACTGATTGGTCAGAGGGATTTGTCACTAGTGCGTCACGGGACATCCCGCACTAAATAGTGATCGCATTTTCTTTTGTTCACCTTTCTGTTCAACCCAGATTTAACAACAAATGGCAGCCGGCAAAAACTACGGCGTACACCACGCCTTACAAAGAAGTGCGGACTCTGTTTTGGTTGCCGGATTCAGCGAGTCTCTCGTTTATACGGAAGTTTGAAGTGGTGATCATCACTGAGGACGTACTATCCTAGTGGGATATCTTCGCTTAAAAAACAATATGTCTGTCCAGAAGTGCAATATAACATGGTGGACTACCCTTTCCTTTAAACATGCTAGAAATACTGATAATTTGGAGGTAATTCCATTTTCTTCAACTGAACTTGACTTGAGCATCACTTAAAACTGAGAGGGGCATTGTCTTGACAGTAGTCAAGATTCCTCTTAAAGCACTTCTGCATCTGCCACAACAGACACAAACTTCCTGCTCAGCTGTAAGTAAAATAAGCTAGTAAGACTCATTACATCAGCAAAAGAGTAACATGAGCATTTCTCACAGTCACCCTCCATTCATCTCCTATCACCAGAAAACTTCCAATCATCCCTACTGCTGGAAATCTTCTCAAATTCAAATGAAGGCTTACTTCCTGTTTTGCCGACATCCTCTTTCTTTATCTCTTTCTCCCTATAACACTTCTCTCATCCTTGCCTACATTTCCTCTCACTCTTTCCCCCCCTTGTATTTCTCCCTGTGATACTTCAGTCAAATGAGGTTAAATCTTCCTGCTGCTCGGTAAGAGGCATAGATTATCAAAACAGAGTTCAAGCTCTGCCAACACCTAACAAGCAACACTGAGAACTGATCATTTCCTGTTCTTCTTTGAAGAGTATACCTCAGCAATGTGTGCACATGTAGGTGTAAGATACAAAGCCATGCATAGATGTATGCTGTGTGAGCATAGGGAATGTTAACAGTGACTAGAGATGGTGAGAGGGGAATAACAGATCATTCTTTAGGAAAATATCTACATGTGAACCATAATCCCTGGGCACAAACATGCTCTTCTCTGTTTCATAGCAACTATATACGTACAAATTCATATGATTGTGAGTGATTGCGGTAAGATGAACAGTTATGACAGCATTTAAAACCCTAGATTCCACAGTATCACAACAATATCAAATGACAAGTTATCCTCCAATTGAATACATCTCCACTCACCTATTCAAATAAAACGCTAAACCACCAACAGCATTTGACCTCTGTCATCTCATCACAGTGTATTTTTACTGCACCTGGTTCAAAAGGCATACTAAGTCACGATAAGAAGAATAATTCACCTAAAGATATCAACATCGCTATTGAAATATTGAATGATATATGTAAGGCAATACCGCTGGTAATATGAAGAGCACAGACTGATGAAGCTACCGGGCCTTTACAAGACTTAAAAGAGGAATACCACCCACTTTGTGAAAGAATTCTAGTCAGGTACGGAGAGTCAGATCATGGTCACGACTTCCTCCAAACCAGAAGTGAAGCAAATGAAAGAGTGGAAAGAGTGACTAGCAGTTAACTAATCTGAACTTCATGATGCAAGCTACTGTACTTTAATTTTAAAATTATACTTTTATCTGATTTCTCTATACCGGGTTAATACTGCACAATAATGTTACATTGTATTACTATAACTTCTTAGTACCTTCAAAGGTTGTTATGAGAGTGCTTTAAAAATTGCTCCACAGAAAATATAGAGATCTTTGATTGAAGCTTCCTTACCTTAAAATTACCATTTAACATTTTGGAAGAGGAAATGACATATTCTTTCCCTTGCAAATTAAAAGTTAAATATAAAAGCAATAACAATTCACCCTTACTTGGTTAATACACTCAGGGGTTCTGACAATACAACCTGTCTTGCTCTGGACAGGAGTTTCTGGCAGTTGTTAGCTAATGTTAGCCAACTTTAGCTATAGATAGCCTACAGTATAACAGTTCTATATAACTGCCATTACTGCTTAGGTAAACAAAAATAAATCACACATTCTTCCTCTCACTAATGAAAATTTGAATTGTTAGGTTATAAAACACACATTTAGTGTAGTTTAGTCGCTCCAATCTCTTTTGCTATAGCATGGCGAGTAGCTTCTGGTGGTTCATGCTAACTAACGTTAGCAAACTTTAAATAGGTATTACTAAATAACAGACATTACCAAGTCAGTTTACCATCTTTATGATTCTTCTCCTCATTGTATGATTTAAAATGATCCAATAATTATCACATGTGGACAGCCACTGTTCAACTAAAGTTAACTTACACATTCTCGCTTAAAAGAATGTCCTTGTAACTACATCTCCTACCACTTAGGGATATTTCAGATACATTAAGAAACGTGTGGAAACGTTCTCCTAACCTCAAAACATCTTCCAAGAACATTCCAGTAACCAACAATGTTGCCAATACAACTAATATTAGCATACTATAAACAGTATAATGACTTAAAGACTTTTATACTTGTGCCGCTTTTAGCATTATTGTTATTCCATAACTGTCACTCGTAGAGATGATGGCCGCTGCTAAGCAAACGTTACATAGTCTCGCTTTAAAAAATATTCTAGTAATTTATCTATTATCACATTCAGTAGTTTCAAATGGATATGTGAGACTAGTGTGTACATTTAAAACAGACTTCATGTTATTAACCTAATTTAGGTTGAATGTGATGTACTTGTACTATATTCCTAATTTTAAGCCTGAAAAGTTAGCCGGATGTGTGACCTCACTCAGGCTATGACTTGGAAAGTTGCACCTGTTAACAATACAGTGACAGTCTGTAAAATATGTCTTTTCAGGGATTTGTATGGAAACATTACTTAGGAAATATATGTGAGCATAGACCCACAAAATGCATTTCAAGATAATTTCTTTTTGTGGTTTGAGGGAGTACTGACCATGCGAATAAGGACTGGTCTGGACTTTCCATTGGCCAACATGGCATATGTACCTTCTTTAACTGAGTGGTATACTGTTTAAGACACACTATATAAGGCCAAAATCCTCCAAATACTAGTAAGAGAAAACAACAGAGTGTACTCTTCCCAGAGATACATGGACACATTATAGTCAAGTAGTTTCTTCTTATTCTCAGTGTTCGACTCAAATCAGGCAAGTTATAGACTATCGGTTTTACTATGTTATATGGGCAAGGGACAGGGAAACGATAGCACAAACATTGCTTTATGACAGCAACACAAACCTATAGGTATTGCCATATGTTAGTATTTTAAATGAATAATGAAGTAAACAAATCATTATATAAACACAGTGTAGATATAGATAGATAGAGAGATAGATAGATTTCCGTATTACAGTGTATGAAGCAAACGTTGCCTTTTTCACCAACAGGAATGTATGTCAAATGGGACTGAGGTTACGAAAATAACCTCACTTTGTTTTCAGCTTGTCACCGTCTGCACAATGTTGAAACTTTATGAAAAATGTAGAAGTAGATGCCATTAAATAAATAACAGGTTTGATGAATGGGGGAAACATTTGGCTTTGTTAGTTGACATACACGATAGATGGGTTGCAATAAAACAGTGATTTGTCCTCTGAGGCTGTGGTTACAATGTAGATTATTTTAAAAAGCGAAGTGGTGATTGCATAATTGTATTGCTCTGTATTGTGGAAATATTGTGCTGTGCCTGGTTGTAACTGAAGATGTGCTTGTGCATGATCAAAGGACAGTACACCCACCTGCCCAAACATCGACGTTCAAAATATCACTTTTATATTTTTGCATATTTTTAATTTATATTTTTAATGATGTTTTTGCTTTTTTATTATCATGCATTGTACTCATTAGTTTAGTGAAAAATAGATTCTGAGGCAACCTCAACTAACATCCCATTTTATGCACATATGTCATGTGGATATTTTAGCTGTAATGTCACAATATCACATATAGTATAGTAACACTTTAGGAGGTTTGGTCACCAATATTTGTTTTTGAAAAGAATGACAGGATTTCTGGATGAAAGTGTTTACATGATGGCATGATGACAAAACAAGTGAATAAATGTGACTCAAACAACTAATCATTTTACTACAAATGTATAGGACTCAAACTATATTTGTACAGAGAAACATGTACACACTTTTTAGTTTACCTTATAAAAGAATAAGGCTGGCAATGTTTTGTGTCTTACCGTCAACAAAACCCATGAAAAGACCAAAACCACCAATGAATTCATCCTGTTTATCAAAGCCTGATATTGTATCCCTTTGTACCATAGAGCTCTATTGCTGAGTAGTAGGGCTGTCGAATTAACGCGTTAATTTCGTCTTTTCAGGTGATTAGTTGACAATAGGAATATTTTTGAAAAATACCTAAATCATACTTTAAGTTGGGTTTTTGTCAAAAGCAGACCAAACCCACTTTACAATTGTGTTTTAAAATATTGGATATGACATGCTGTTTCAATAACCCATAGGTAAGACTCAGTTTGTTGCATTAGAATAATACATTCTATTAATTTCTAATGAGGCTATTTATATACGCAGGAGCCTAATCAGACAGCATTCAGCATTGGGAATAATGCTAATTGTAACAAAGCTGAAAAGTGGTAAATGTGGAGAAAGCAATGACAGGGTGCCTAAGGGGACACTAAGTATATTTAAGAGATCCAGAAGAGTACACCGTAAGGCTAAATATTGAAATACTTGCTGCTAAACTCGATCTGATGTATAGCAAACCATAACAGTTGTATTTCAGACATAAATTACAGATTCCATTAATATTCTGTTAAATTCTAACATATGCTTTTGTTAAAAGTGATCATTAGTGAGCCTGATAGACTGCTCTGTTGTTTAAAAAAGGGCAGTAATGAATTAGTTCCTTAAATGAGAGGGGCCGAGTAGAGAATATAAAGGAGTCAAGACACACAAACAAACAATAAAATGGTGGCCACAATTTCCCGTATAAATACGTAAATCATCAACAAACATTGACACTGCAGTGTGCAAGAAATAAGATCTAGTATACTGTTAACATTCCACTGTTTATTACTGGCCTACTGTGTTCAACTTTTTTCCCTTTTTCTTCTTTTTTTAAAAAAAATTCTGTCATTAAAAAACTTTCTATAGTATATTTTTTTCTTAAAAAATATAGAAAAGAGTCATTTACAGTTATTTTACACATGAAATAACCTCTGGCTTCTGTTTCGGCACAGATATCACTAATTTTGTTATTTTGCAGCACATGGTGTTACAGAATATGCATCGAAACAACAAACATAAGTCACTACAGCGTAGCAAAAATAAGAAATATGCAGACTTCATACAGAAAAATTAAATGCATGCATACATACAATACAGTGCCATGCAAACACAGTTCATTTTGGGTTGTAAATTATTTAAGATTTGCATTTCTTTCCAGTGTTTCAATGATTCATGCCTTCTTGCTATACATACATGACATGGCTTTTACATAATGTGACGCTCACTGCAGCTGCTGCATGAAGTAGCCTGCAAAAAACTCCTCCCTTCTAAGTAGGGCGATGTTTGGTTGATGAAAGTTATAAGGTTCTTATTATTGACAATTCAGCACTTAAGAATACTTTCTAACTCTACAAAAGCAGGAAATGATAATGTGTTTCCACCTTTGCATCGCATTTGTTCACTGATATTAATTTACACAATTAGTGGGTTTAATAGCCTTTTTGATAATGAGTGATTTGCCACTTGATACTGACTGACAGTCTTCTTCCCCAACACCCTTCTTTGTCAAACAAATATTTGTCATTTGGTCCAATATGAACAATGTAATCTCCCCCAGCTGTCTGTTTAGCTGTCCTCTGTGAGAACCATTCACATTCTCAGTGGCACCACAAGGAAACATGACAGCATTGTCCCCTCAATGACAGCCCTATAAGAAGCAGCCAATCCCCTAAAAAGGTATTGACTGGTCTGCAATCAGCCACATCTCCTCACATATGCGGCCTCTCTATCACATGCCACCAGTTACGATCGGCCTGCAAGAGGTCAGTGTGAGATTTGTATCTGTCAGAGCTGCTGACCTTGAGTGTGTTTGTTTTGGGACTGCAACATAGATTCTTATCGGGGCTTGGCACAAATAGATAATACTGTTACCCTCTGGGGAGGTGGCACTGAAGACTGAATATTGAAGAACGGTATTTGTGTGGTAGAATTAAAAAGAATTGGATGATATTTGAAGTATTAGGATGAAATATACTAATTTACTGCATGGACAAAACACCAGCTCCAGGCCTGTAGATGGCAGTGTTGGTCTGCATCTTTTGCAATGTTCCCAATAAGACAGCCTTGACGTCTTGACGTCACTTCAAGGCTAGAGGCTGTTCCACTAGCTTTCGAAGCTCAATGAACTCTCTTGTTGAGGGTGTCTTTACTTGGCCTTTATGAAAAAGTGAAATACTTTCCTTGGGTTTACTGTCCATATTTTAAGATCGATTAGCGTCTTTATAGTGCCTGCTATTAGCATCTGCAGCCTTGATGATTATAAAAAAGTTGAATGATTGACTTTTTAACATTAAAACTGTAAAAACAATGACATCTTTCTAGCGTGGCCTTGCACATTTCTTTTTTTACATCACTGTAACTGTTTCTTCCTTAGCTAGTATCTGTCAAGCTGTTGATGTTCACCCACAATAGTCTTAGGCTTGTTAATGGTATTCATTAAAGCAGCATTTCTTTGGTCAGGTGGGGGCCTCTGAACATGCTGAAAAACACATCTTGACAAATTATCATCTCAAAAAGTTAGCATGTATTAGCAAGCGATTGCTTATTTACACATCCAGCAGATACGGAGCAACGTCAGCAATCGTTTTGATATTGTGTTTCTGATAGCCTGACAAATGCTAGTCCAATATTCACTCTTCTCCAAGCTCTGTTTTGGTGTCCACCGACTCCCGGCGGACATATGTGGCTCTTTCGGCGCTAAATACTCCACTATATCCACCAACTTTGTCTGTCTGCTTTTTGTTGCTGGGAAGAGAGTTTATTAAAGCTTTTTCACATGAAAAAGCTGCCTGCTGCTGGGAACAAGGTTGACAAGAGTAGTGAGAGTGAACCATACAGTGTGGTTGCGGGCTACAAAATATTGGGTAAAAGACGTTAAAACGCTCTGCGGAGCTGAGGTGAGATGCTGTGTTGGGTAATAATTCTCTGTGAACTTGTCACTATGAACGACTCCTTTGTATACACTTTGTCTTTTGATCCATTGGCAACATAAAAACATTGATTAGTGCAGCTTTAAATGCTGGTAAAAACACAAATATTTAATAAACAATGATTATGTATTTTTGTTTTTAAAACCTACTATCTGTGTCTAGACACATGGAGTGAACAGACATACGAGGATTATGTTGTAGGGCTGGATTTATATTAATTGCTTATTTTACAAATGTCAACTTTTGAATAAGGTTTTCTTACTTCTGGACCAAAACACCTGGAGGTTATGGTTTCACTTCAGCTATCCATCAGTGTTTCACACTATTCAGAGACAGTGTACTTAACAAAGTGCCTCACTGCTTAATTTAAAGCCTGCTTCATAATCTTCCTCACAAATCTGAACATTAAATAGTACATTAAATAGCAATCATTTAAATTAGCTTGAATAATTCATGATTCATGGTTGATCTATATGAACGTTTAAACTTACTGAGACTTTTTTGTTGTTATAGAACTCTGTCAAACTAGAAAATCTGTACACTATTTGGCACCACTGCTAGTTTTGAATAACATTCAGACCTTCCAATTACCAGTGACATGCCAGTAAGCTTTTGTAAGTTGATCACAGAGACATTCATACTCTCAAAGAAACTTTCCATTGTTATCAACCTGCTAGAAAGTTCAATATTTCATGCCTTGAAAATACTCTTCACTTTTGGTTTCACTGGTCTGGTGCAATAGCAGTTTAGGATTAACTTAAGTCATACTCAGGCTTACTGCCTTTTCAAATACTGCTGAACGACACTTATCACTTCCTCTTCATACGCTGCAGCCTTCACAGTTCTATTCAGACGATGCAGTGTGCAAAGTAATTCTTCACAATGTACACAGTGTATGCCATCTGCCCAGTTCAGCTGTTCAGCTATTTTTAATGACACAGAAACGCATGCGGTGTGCTTTCCACAGTTTCTCTCTTTCCACAGAATTTGGTATTGTTTCTTTTCGTTATCAATGTGTGAGGAGTTGGGTGCGTGCACAGTTGTCTCCTGCACGGTTTCATGTGTATGGTTTTGTATGATCACACAAACCACTTTCACCAACTTGTGTGTCCTTGGCTTAACAGACTGCTATGTTCCTCACTCACTTCTTTTGAGATAAGGGCAGCTAGAGATGAACATAGAATTTCTAATAATGAAATGGACTAACATACTGTTTGTTTCCAATTTACTTACCAATTTAGCAAGCATAAGTTCATGGAACCAACTTGTTTATATATACCAAATAGTTGGGAAAGTGCTCTAGAACTATGAGCATGTTGCAGTTTGTGCAAATGAGATACACTGTCCAGACTGAAGGACTGAATGACCAGTGGGGCTGCGCTCTACTCTGGCCAGCTTAGCTGCTATTGTTTGGGAGTGACCAGTTCCCACTCCTTAGGGGATATCTCGAACTACCCTGCACCTCAAGAGGCACCTCACCATTGGAGAACACCTCTAATCCACCAATAACTGACGGATAACCACTGATACTCATTGCTAAAATTACAAACTACTCAGACATTTGTCACATGATCAGGATTTTCCCTGACTTCAATGCACTCTATCTCCTCCCTTTCCCTGTCCCTCTCCCGCTCCCGCTCCCTCTCCCGCTCTTTACGCTTGGCCCTTTTCTTTTTCTTATGTCTCTTTTTGGACGGTGGGAAGAAGGTCAGGAAGACGGGCAGGATGATGAAGCAGTGCAGCACGGTGCAGCCCGCGGTGAGGAGGGAGCACTTGAACAGTGTGTAGGTCAGATTGGAAGGCACAAACACCAAGGGCATGATCCCGATCACAAAGCAGGATGTGTTCTGCAGGATGGCCGCCCCGTGCTCCTCCAGTGCCGACTTGATGCACTGCGTCCTAGTGTGCTCACTGGCTAGCACAAAAGTGTACAGGTGTGGTACACAGTGATCCATGGCGAAGTTAAGGGTATAAATAAGGCACAGGATTGAGATGCTGTCCATGCCAACGTTCCAGAGGGTCATCAAACCCAAAACGCCCAGCTCAACGGACGTTACTGTGAGGATGAGCCAGAAGTTCCCCAAGGGGTTGATGACCAGGAAGAAAGTGAGGATGAGGATTGTGAGTACGCTGAAGCCTGAGGTCAGGATGGGCGAGATGACAGAGGAGCTGTAGCGGTCCATGAACACAAACGTAGGATTGAAGGCAATGAACTTGATGCTATTGATCAGCATCAACGGACGAAGCTTTTCCAGAAGCTCAACCACCTCTTCTCGCTTCTTTTCTGTCGTCCGAGCCACCAAGTACATCCGTGAGGCGATAATGTCGTACTCATCAGTCTCACGGTTCTTGGTGAATATGATGTCCTCAGAGAAGTGCTGGTACTCTGGGCTGCGCAGAAAGGAGCCCTTGAGAATGGTGATGAAGTCGTTCTTGGTTGATGCACTCACGTTCACGACCCGCAGGTAGTGGAAAAAGTTGTCTATCCAAGAGATCTTGTTGAAGCCATGACTCAAGGTCTTCAGGTGCTCCTGCACCGTGGAGTTCCAGTACTCAATGGGCTCGTAAATGTAAAACCCAATCACAGGACTGTAGTTACTGAAGTATTTCTGCTGGGTCAGGGCATACGAAACACTCGGAGAGTTACTAGCCAGCAGGTTCACGATATTTGATCCATCACTGATTTGTAAACATCCCATGAATGAGAAAGAGGCGTATATGAGATATAGAATGACCACAAAGGGTTTGACATAGGTGTTGGTAATCCATTCTGTGTAGTGCTCACGTAGGAAGTGCTGGATGAAGTGATTCTGGTAGGGGACGCTGTCGTGGTGTGTGGACAAGTCATGGCCATCACTCATCATGGTTTTAAACCATGTCGGCTGGCGGTCCAGGTACTCCACTGAGGGGATTTTACAACAGAAAACACTGTGGTAGCGATTCTGCTCCAGCTGTCCAGCAAACACCAGGCAGGAGCCATAGAAAGAGAAAACATAGAAGTAGTTGACCAGGATGGCAACGCACATGCTTTGGCAGAAAATTTTCACTGACTCAATGTTAGTAAAAGGGCTAGCTCCCATGCCAAAGGTGATGATGTAGAGGGAGCTGGTCATGGTGTAGCACACCATTACATCAGCAAAAGCATCCGCCACACGCTCCTTGAAGGGGAGGTTTTCCCTTGTTCTCCTCCAGCCTGCCAGCAGCTCGAACACCCCTTTGGTTCCATGGCCTAAAAGAAAAGAGAGAGAACTCAGTAAGAATTATGTTTGGACTGATGTATTAGCACTGTGTACATAAAAAATGGCATGGTCTGGACAATTGATCTATTTGAATGATATAATAATTTCTAGGTACTGAAATGGTCCATTTCTCAGAAGGATTTAACAAGCAACTTTATTTTGCACCACTTAGTATATCGTTGTTAGAATACTGGATTCCTAAAACAACATATTCTGTGATTGAACTGAACTGCTACACCATATCTGAATTACAAAACATAATTGTATCAAGCAGCATCAACATGGGTTCAAATTAGCACTAAAGGGAAATCTGCATTTCTTTAAATTTGAACCTCATCTTTCCCTTTTGTGCTGCTTTAAAATGAATATCATGTGGCTTCTCCAGTGGCCTTATGGTTCAGGCACATGCCCCGTTTCGATTTTAGCTGGGGACCTTTTCTTGCATGTCATACCCCTTCTCTCTGCCCAAGTTCCCATTTCCCATTTGCCTCTCTACTATCATCTATTCTTCTCTATTCTTCTACAGCTTCTCTGACTCCTTAACTCTATGAGATATGTTATGTCATGAAAATTGTGGTATTAAAGGTTTTTGAAATGTTTTTTTATTTCTATGAAATGAAACCTAAGAAATGTGATCTTAAAGTCTTGTAATCTTTAAGAAACAGATCTTTAAGGTTTAAGATTAAGTGATTTTATAACACTGCGGTTAGTGAGTTGGGGACAGGATAAGGGTCTGTGGGACGAAGCTTTTCCAGAAGCTCCAGAATTAATATAATTAATATCAAATCAGCCAGTGTGTTCACATCAAATTCTTGGAAGTGATTACAAAAAAGGTTTGATTTGATATCATTATTTATAGGAATTTTTGAGGGCTCCATTATTTACTAGCTGATGTCACATTTTGCCTGAATATTCATAAAAGCAGCTGATGTTCAATGTGGCCCCTAGAGACTGCCATGTTCAGTACACCCTTTAATACAAATGTGACAAAGAGTATTAACAATGTACTGATGTTGTTGGCATTTTCACCAGTACCAATAAGGCTGCTAAACAGTTTGTGTAACACCACAATAAAAATGTGGTCCTCTAATAGAGACATGGGCTTTCCTTTTCTCTTCATATCTGAGATAGAGCTGTACACAGTCCAAGCACCAGTAAGCAGCATCCACATCTGTCTGCAGAAGGCCCATATTTATTTGAGTCAAATCTGTGGGATTTTCAACAGTAAGAAATATAGACATGAATACACAACGTTCAAAGGCATATGCTCAATAGTGCAAAATCTCCCACACAGGCACACCCGCCCACTCACGCACAGTGTTCATTTATTTGTAAAATGCCGCAGCTGCATTTCTGATGAGGGGGAAAGTGCTGTGAGGGGAATGTGCTATAAATTTCTTAACACTAGAATCAATTTTAATGTTCCTCCACCATGTAAATATTTCAGTACAAGTGAACACTGGGTTTGACCCGTGCATATCTTCCTCGGCCAACTTCAGCTTTTAAATATTCTATTCAAATCTAGCAGGTGGACAGGGAAGTGAGAGGATTGCTACAATCGACAGCATTGTACATTTCCCCTTGTCTGATGCACAGAAAAAACGTTAATTAACTATAAAGGATTAGGCCTTTGTAATGAGTTGGCTGGATGACATTTCCTGCTTTTAGTTTTATTAAGCTGTGCTGCAAGTCAATTAGTTAGTGTCAGTTGGTTTAAAGGGTGTGGAGAGAAAGGGAATTCATGTCCAGGGTTTTCCCAACATTACACAAGGGGCGTTTTCCATCACCAGCTACCAAATAAGATGTTAAGTAGCGTGTCATTTTCGAGACATGATTCGAAAAATCTCTGAGATTAATTACAGCGATTGATTGAAAATATTCTGTGTTACTACGTGTGCTCATATGAATTATATTGGAAACTGAAGCGTTCCATTGTTTTCAATGGCTTACATATCACATCTAGAATAATGATACACAGATGTTATATACAGTATATGTTGGACATCTGAAACTAGTTAAATTCACAAGCACTGTAATTGTATATTAGTAAAAAAAGGTTTCCCCTTTGTTTCCACTCTTTACGTTAAAGGTTCAATGTGTAAGATATGCCAGAATTTAAACTTAAAACATCATGTGAAGAGGTAACAGTGTTGTGTGTCAGAGAGATCTACTGAGATTAGCATGCTAACTGACAGTTCGGGCCCGTAATGTCTGGATGAATAGTGAGCCACTGTAGCGCCAGGTTCAGGGCTTGTCAACATCACATCACATCCATGATCCCTGCACATTTTGGTTGTTTTGTGGCCGAAATGAGAAAAGTACTCGCAGTATCGTCTCGTCCCCACCGCTGCCAGGGAGGCTGCTCCGAGTGCGAGAGAGACGGACAGATCTTCTGTTAGCAGTTAGCACTGATCCAGCTGACTCCCCGCCGGATCGTCAAACTTTCTGTTGCAGATTAGACCCAGCGCTCCATCAGCCCGCTGTAACTCCCGGTGCTCCAAACCAACATACAAAACTATCAAAAGGTAACGCCACACAGATCGTACAGCCCCCAGTTAGTGCCTCAGTAAACACACAGATATCTGAGCCCCCCATGAAGATTATAAGAAAGCAGTGATACAACTAATACTACTACAACTAAAATGTCAACAGGTTAACATTCTATAGTTGTTATTTAATAACTGATGTTTTGATGAATTTAGATTGTATGGCCCCAGTTTAGAGGTGAAATACTGCCCCCTATGTCTCTGGAGCAGGTGGCTAAGAATTTTTTTAAATGCAATCAATCATATTGATTATCATGTTATTTATAGGTATGTAAGGATATTAAACAGTGGGGTTAGCATAACAATGTTTCCATTATCAAGATATATATATAATATAAAAGTCAATATATCAATTTTAGTAAAAGATGCACACACATAGACACACACTGCTTACTCATGAGAGTAGCTTTACTCCACTCCCATACAACAATGATGTACCTTGTTATATCTTACAGACAGCTGTTGGTCACAGATGATTTCAGAACCGTATGACACTTCCAGAAATGCAAAATTAGCTTGACACAGGTATTCCTTCATTCAAACCCAGTGGTATGACCTGATTTAAGAAGCATTGATACTATGGTGTTGGCACTGTGTTTTGATCAAGTCTGCTTTTTGAGTAAGAACAGAATTATTTTATCACTGACTGACGCTTGGGAGATTTCACACCTGTCTTTCTGTGAAACTACCTTTTTCTTTGAAAGCTCCAAGCTCAAACGTGAGAAAAATCCCAATTAGAAGGGACGAGAGAGAACTGAAAGAGTGCAGGCAAAGATCAAATACAGCAACATGCCAGCTGGGGAGATATATATTCACACCCATGTCAAACTAAGACAGAGGCTCCAGTGGGCAACATGTTTGAACTCTGCAACAAGAACAGCATGCCCTGCATCTCTTGGTACATCCCTAAATCTACCAGGACATATGAAATGAGGACTTTATATAACTCGACAAAGGAGAATAAATAATAATGTTTTGGAAATCAATTGTTCATAAAAAAAACATGACAACACTTCAAATGTTGTCTTCACTTAAATAGTTTATAATTTGTCTGAATAAAATGAAAATGAAAATAAAAATGAGGCTATTGGGTCTAATAATTTAACTACAACAATCTTTGAAACATACAAATGTATGCATATAAACATTCTACAGCTTGTGATGCTACATTGACTTCCTGGCCAGCTTTTCATAAATTCAAACTTAGCTACATATGACTAAAATCTTAACTAAGTGGATATTGTTGCATCACTAAATACACAAACTAATAGCTAGATGAAATATGGAATATGGAATATGGTGGACATATCTGACCAGACACCTGAAATAAATGCAGTTAAATAATAAGATAAGATAAGCTATAAATGCCATAACTTGGAAGATTTTAAAAATATATCTCACAAAAATAACACAATATGCTAATAGCGTCGGACCAAACGACCAGTAGCAGTATCTCCTTAACTTTGCTCAAATACAAGTGAATCTGGAAGACATGTTTCTCACATAAATAAAAGTAAAAAAAACGTCACATTTACAAAGCATTAATAGTTACATTTCATATCTCTATTTGCCCCCAAAACAGTATTATTTTAGCTAATTATGTTATAGCTTTTGATGCTACAGTGATGTCCTGTCTGCATAGTTGACTGCTTTTGACTGGGCAGAGGTTTCATTAATGACCTAGCTAGTCGTTTCTGAAAACTTAGGAAGGACTTTACACACAAACTTAGTAATTTAGGAAACGTTAATGTTTAAGCTTCTATCCGGTGGGCATTTAAAGGGAAAACAAAAAAGCCTTTTCAGTGTGGATAATGCAGTGGCTCTAATCAATGGCAGAGTGAAAGAAGCAGGGGGGAGAGAAGCACATGGCTGGAAGCATGACTGCCACTCAATGTTAATCAGATTTGGAGGAAACCGACAATTCTCTCAATGTCTGAATGCTGATAGATGCAAAACGGAATGTCCAATTCTTTACTTGGGCTTGAATGGATGTTGAAAATGGAGTGGGGGTGAGGTAACACGGCAAAAGAGAGTGCATTTTCTGATTATTGCAGTGATAAAACATCACCAGTGTCACAGTGATGTCCCCTAAACAATGGCACACACCTACACACAGTATGACTACCCTCTTAGAACTTGATAGCCACAACTACGAGTCTGCAGGGAAGACTACGCTTTCATTTTCTGTTGCTCTCGCAATCTTCACCCACACACAGACGCTCTGGAACAAACACCCACATACAGACAGCCTCCTCTCGCCTCCCCTTTCCCTCGATATATGAGACTGCTGTCCGTGAAACACATTTTCTGGCCGCTGCAGTGAAGGCATACAGCACATGGTCCTCAACATCTGTGAACAACTGAGTGCATTGACTGGGGATTGTGTATAGATAATAACAACCTCTTATCAGCAATGTCAACCTGCAAAAACAATCAAAATGTGCTTTACAAGCTGCATGGTTTAGCTGTCTCTCAAGTGCAGCTTCTATTGAGGACAATGAGATTATGTTGCTCTAGATTGGATTGTTTCTTGTCCAACAGGTCCTCTGAAGTGGTTGGAGATGCCCTCTCCTCAAATATGTCTGTCTTTTGTGGGTCCCTCTGTGTCAATCCTGGGTCCCCTGTTATTCTCTATTTATGTCCCTCTGCGGCAGGGGTGGGGAATATTTTTCCTATCAAGGGCCATTACATTTTTTACAAAATCCTTCGAGGGCCGTACTAATTATTGAACTCATAACCTCTGCTAAAAAATGTAAGACACAGCCCATTCATTTCACCTTTATTTCCTGCTGTGCAAAATCCATGTATCTTTGTGTTTTATCTTTCCATGTTTTTATGTCACGCTCTGGAGAGAGCTGCTTGTTGGGCCAAACTCCACCGAAGAGCGTTAACTTTATCCAAACGCTCTCGTCCTTTCAGCTCGGGCTGTAATGACGCTCAAGATACTTTTTCATCACCGCAAGCGCGTCCGCACAAACTAGGCACACTGGTCTTTTACTTCCACAAATAAATAATCGTTCGTCCATTTCTCCTGGAAAGTGCCCATTCTACATCCACCTTTATCTTGTTTACACTCGCTATGCTGCGTTCGCTGATGTCAATGACCGTCTCGTTGAAGTTTTTTGACATGATGTGACCACGTGATGACACGTTCAGCTCGTGTTGTGTTCATGGACCCTGAACTTGGCCAGGAAAAACAGTCGCCCGTTTTATTTTATTGCTGACTAGATTTGGATTTATTTTTGTGGATTTTATTTTTTGCGTGTGTTTATGAATTACCTCGAGGGCCAGATCAAACGGTCTCGCAAGGCCGTACACAGCCCGGAGGCCGGAGGTTCCCCACCCCTGTTCTGCGGACACAATGTAGTCATTGTAATGTGGATGCTGCATACTTGCAGTACTCAATTAGAAAGCTTGATATACTTAACAGCATGGACAACAATAACTAAGATAAGTGGGGTTTACCGTGGGTCAATTGTCTTACCCAATAAAAAATGTTTTCTGTATGTAGCACTTCAATTTGTTGGCTTATTTGAAGCTATTGTTCTGCACTTAAAGGATTGTACCTATTTGAAGCTAATGCACTTGCAAGATTCTTGCTGTTCAGAGTTGTATCCTCATGATTGTTTGCACTTATTGTAAGTCGCTTGGACAAAAGCGTCAGCTAAATGAACTGTAATGTAATATGATGTGATGTAATTACCCAATGAAGCATCCCTGTGCTATGGATTTGTCGTTCATTAACTCTCACATTTCTGATATCAAGTGCAAAAATCTTTATAATTCCCCTGGTCCAAGTACCTGCATATTTAGTCTAATGGCTATTCCGGGTGCATCTACATGAGAAGCATGTAATTGGTGTCATTGTTTCACTCTGAGCTGTATTGTGATGCTCAGGTCACTAAAATACTGCAGTCTTGTTATATTTGATGATATAACCAACATCAGGTCATAATCCTCTCATTTGCACACCCGGAAAAGGTCCTGCATGCTCCTCCGGGCTTACGCACAGTATTCGAGTCTCAGCATGCACTTATACTCGTGACCTCAGAATTTCTAAAATTCCTCTGCGACCTTTGAGTCACTTCCCCCTCCCTCTAATGATACACAGCCTGTGCTGTCTGCCAGCCACGATATCAGTGTATCAGGAAGAAAGATGGGAAACTGTAGTTAAGAATGATAGGATGAAGAAGCAAGAGGCGTTGTATTTCAAGTCTCTCCCTGATGCAGGTACATCCCTGAATGCATTGTAAGAGGGCATTTTGTCACTGGCTGACCTGCAGAAGAGAGGTGGGGGAGGAAAACAAAGCTCACAGCCTGACCACGTCACTTCTATAATGGAGGCCCGTCCTGCATTTCCCTTCTCTCCTCTCCTCCCCTGTCCCACACCAAAAATCCAGAGTCATTAAACTACATTACTGTCTGTGGCATGCAGACCCTCTAAACACATCCATCACATGGCGAGAGATTGTGTCAGTTGCACCCACCCACTGTGGATTCTTCCAATCAGGATGACTGGTAACCATTCTGGCTTGACACACAGATGGACATGACAGAGGAGCCAATATCGCAAGGAGGAGGTCCCGCTGCAGAAGAGTGATCCGAACAATAAAAATAGACGAGGGGAGTGAAAGTGAGGACGAGCACAGGGGAGCCCAAAACAAACAAATTTAACTCTTATTTTTACATACACACTTCCACAGTGCTACCTACATTTGTTGGCCTGGCTAATTGCGGCTCATGGACTGTTTTAGCTGGAGGTGAGTTTGACCTGCTGCAGTGGGTTTCATACAGAAGTAATGACTGCTGAAAGTCATTACCCAGTCTGGGTAGGCAAAGCATCAGACTACAATTAACGGAAACTAACAAGTTCAGGGACTCATTCCTATGTGGCTCGAAATCTCACTTAAATCTCCTGAAAACCTATTATCTCGTTCAGATTCTTACTGTGAGCAAATTTTCTGCAAAGGTTTTCTCATGACAGATATCTCATCATACATGATTAAAAACCTTACCTTTGAATATTAAGTCATACATATTTCATATTATTAGAGAAATACTTGCGTAATCAAGTTTGCAGGGACCGAAGAATGTTTATCATGAAACATGTAAAAAATCCAGTATCTGTGTCATGATAAATATGTGAGGTAAAATGATTGGTTGTTCCAGAAGATTCACTTCACTGTCAACAGAATGATGCAAACCATATACAATGAATGTTCCACCAAAAATAAATAATTCTATACTACAATTTCTTTATTTTATTATTTTTCCCTTCTTCTATCTATATGATATGGGACACATTCACACACTTACACACACACTCAGCTCAGCAGAAGCGCCATCCTAGATTTTGAGCAGTCTTTGCCCCCGGCCAATTTGGTCATTTACATTTTAAAGTTCTCTCCTTCTGGAAGAAAAGTATGTTGCTATACTTTTTTTCTGGAGAATTGACATCCGTGTGTTTCTTTCTTTGTCTCTCTCCAGTATCAGGTTTTGTTGGAAAAATCATATAATGTGCACTAGATGTAACCATGTACAGTCAACAATAATATAGAAATGTATAGATTATCATCATTATTATCATCATCATTATCATTATCATTTTTCTCGTGAGTGAGCTCCTGCATTCGTGTATGCATGTCTACATGTATAGGCTTGTTTCTGCTTGTGTCTGTCTGCAAATACTGTACATAACTCACTGAAGTGGTCTCCATCAGGCATGTGACACCACACTAAAACTATTCAAATAACAACCTGTTTGTATCCTAACTGCTGATGCCACATTTTCAAACTCACAGACATTGAGTGCAGATCTCTGCCAGGTGTGTCTCCCTCTCCCCTCCTTAAAATTGTTCAATATCTCTCAATTTTTCCTTACAGTCAATATGGGGGTGAAGATAACATAAACGGGGATTTAATCATCTCATATTGTGGTTAACTTTAGTGGATCATAACATCTCGTGTATACCCCCTCATTGGTGGAAAATGGGGGAGAACTGTGTCCTTCCCCCTTTTCTTGCAAAACATTATTGTCAGCACTTCTATAAAAGGTATGACATGTGTGATGATCTCACCCCTTTGCCCAGGCTTTTTGCTGACACCAATTGTTCTGGGACTTTTGGGGATTTTCCACATTACGCTCATTTGAGCTCATCCAGGATTCGCTTATTTCTGAGGTACCTCCTTTTTAAACATCCTGGTTACACACACAATGTCTACTTTTAACATTATATATAGATACAATTAATATTCTGAATACATTTATTACCCTTTACTATGTTGTATTATATTATATTATGTCACAAGGTACAGCATTCACTAAAATAAATGTACTACAACTCAATGCAGAATCTGATGTATGCTTCCTCTTGACTCTGTCAGAAAAGTTCTATTTCATGAGATCCTGAGTTAAATCATTCACCGGAGATGCTGTTCTTTAATAATACAGTACGTGTCTGCTTTTGCTGTCTAGCTCTTTTTTTGAAGAAAATAAGGATGAAGAAAAGGGCTTTGGGATGAATAAATGAAAGCCTCAAGTTTCACTCTGTACGATGAGAACAGTGCTGGAAGCCCTTAAAGTCGCATCCAGCCATCCAACCCATCAAAAGTGTTTTTGGATGTTTCCCAAGCAATTAATATTTCACATACCTGTCAATTAAACCCACATCTATCAACATGACCAAAATACACAGTCAAATGAAGTGTGATGCACATAAGGTAGACCTTCTTTCTGTTGATCCATTAAATATACATGAGCTCACCACTCTTTGATGCTATATTTAGCATTGTTAAGAGGGGTCCTTTCGACACCCCACTTCCTGCTGAATGTTCCATTAAAAATAGATTAGCCCCCCAACACCTGCTCAACGACTCTTATCTGTAAAAGTGGTTCTCATCCCGGCCAATATTCACACACTCACACAAATGGCCAATCACTTTGCCAAATTGGGTTACTTCTTATTTGACAGGGTGGGAAAAAATGTTTTAGGTGGCTCGTGATAATTTTACCATTTGGGAAGTTTTGCCTAATGAATAATGAGATACATTCTCATGAATTGGAACCTCCTCTCTTCCAACTCTGAAGACTGATTACTGATGGCCAAATGACATTTCAGTTCATTACAACAGAGGTTAAAACTTTGTTTTCCTTTTAAAATAAAAATGCGGTCATAGCTCTCTGGCTTGTAAAGCTGTTACAACTGTTTGTATAGTGGAAAACTTTTTACGTTAATGTAATGTTAACCAAAATTCTTGTGGAGGTAATTTGCCAGATAAACAAAAAAAACAAGAACTCATTTTGGGAAGGTTTGAGGCTCTGATTAGTCGGAGAAATTAAGCTTCTATGTATATTAATTGTAGTTATTTTTAGATTCGAAAATATTCACATCTAACAACATCTTAAAGTCTGCGTAAAATTTGTAAAATGAAATGCAAAGTTGGCCATGCCAACTTGTCACACATGGTGACTGACGCGGCGGTATTGGGAGGGGGAGGGAGGGAGGGTCTTTTATTTTTTATGGTGTGTGAAATATAACATGTTCTTCATTTTGTGACTTATTTTTCAACAATTGAATTTACATTTTTGTTATTACAGAGAGTAAAGTACGGAAAAGAAGATACTGTTGGGTACGGATACCAAATTCCAGGTACCGGTACCCAGTGGCACTTTTTTTCAGTATGGATTAAAATGTGAACGGTACCCAACTCGGGTTTGTGCAATTAGGGTTAGGGTTACACTGTCAATTCTAATCCAAATTATGTCTCCTGCAACTTGCCTTTAATCTAAAGACCATTAATTGTTCAGCCATCTCAATGCCAAATTAAAAAGATGTCCTTAATCATTGTGCATCTTTATCTCGAACACGAGAGTGCTGTTCTAGCATGATAAAGAACTAAAGCCATTGGCCAAAGCAGTGGCCTCAAATCTCCATTAGTCCCGGACACATACATCAATGAAGAATTATACAGCTTCCCAACGGCATGTGATGTTACACTTGAAGGGATCTGTAATAAGAAACTCGGTAAGGATAGCTCTAGTGTTGATTAGAATTCTGCCACATGTTACTGCATACTTGTAAATCAGTAGAACTATATAATACTTAATGCTATGCTCTGAATCTACTGTATGTTAGCATTAGCAGCACTTTTACAACATAAGCATTTACCCATTTACACACACATTTACACAGAGGCTTCTATACAAGGTGCCACTTCATCGGGAGCAACATTCACATGCACACTCACACATCGTTGGCTATGCCATCGGGAGCAATTTGGGGTTCTTACCCAAGGACACTTTGACATTCTGACCAAATCACCGATCTCCCAACACTAGGGTTGGGAACTGAAGCTCCGTTCCAAATAAGAATCCAAAATGCCAGGTTCTGAGTACCCAAAAAAAAGAGATATTTGGCTCCGTCTATCGGTTCCTAAACACAAACATTGGCGCTCTCTCTGGACTGGATGCTGCTCCGCAAAGCCATACAGTTTGTTTTTGTTTCGCCTCGGCACTATTGGAAGATTAATAAGAGTTGCGAGCACAGGAGGCCGTGCCCCATGGTCCGCAGGTTTTCTTCTCTGCTCCGCAACAGCTGATTGGCGCAGTAGAGTCTCTTCCTCTCTCTGTCTCTTGCTCCACAGCAACTCATATAACTACTCGTAGGCTATAACACCAGACATTATTCTCAACCAAATCGTATGTTTTTCTCCAATGTTCTTAAGCGTTTCAACTCGTATGTTGTTTATATTGACCGCCATTTCCTCTATGACGCAAACAAGCCTGCCTGTCTGTCTTCATGCGGCGCGCTGTACTCACATCCCCGGGACTGTGAGAGAGACACGAACAGAGCAGATCAAAGTCAGTAAAGCAGCTGTGAAGCAAGGTCTGGAATTTGTTTTAAATTAAATTATTACTATTTTTTTTATCCAGTAGTGGAGACCGGGTGGAATTGTAACATCTCCAATTGCACCAATCAGAACTTGTGAATGAAAAAAACAATGAACAAATATTGATTTTAAGATATTATTTAATAACAGCAACAACATTAAACTGTATGCAATTCATTTACAGGTTCCTCATCAAGTGAACTGTGAATCTGAATATACATTTGTGTAAAGGTTTTTTATAAATATGTTTTTTTCTTCTTCTGTGAAATGAGCATGTGATATCTTTTGAGCCTCTCAAAGAATCAAAACCAAGAACCGATAATAACCAAAATCGATAAGAAGAACCAGAATCGTTAAAACCCAAACGATACCAACCCTAATCAACACTTTACCTCCTGAGCCACATCTGCACCTCTCGCCTTTGTGTATCTGAGAACATGCTGCATCCAAATGTACTCACTGCATCCATGCTACACGCATAATGTGGTCAGCTATCTCCTGACCAGGGAACTCTGACAGTATTGTGAAGATCAATACTTTCTGACAAATGAGGAGGAGCCGCTGCCATACTGGACAACATCTCTCCATATGACACGTGTATAAATCACGTTCATACACATTAACATTCACAGGATCACACACTTCGGCCGCTACACATGAACAAAGCCTTTTCATTCAATCCAGCCATTCAGTCACCTCCAAAATTTGAGCAACCAATTTATCACACCACAAAGGAACTAGTCCTTAGAATTATGACTGTATGAAGGTGTGTGCATGAAGGTAAACTAGCACACACACCACCATGGCTGGGTCAGCTGAGTGAAGGTTGGCGGCAGCATGGTAATACGGAATACAAATGACGCTCTTGTAATGCAAAAGGGCTGACAAATGAGGCTGTAAAGCAAGTATTATTGTGTGTCTTCCTGGTTGTGTATAGCTGCTTCCTGAGCACTGCGTCTGCATCCACTGGGAAATCATGTTCATTTTGAGGCTTTTTTAAGAAGCAGAAGTTAGGAATAAAGTGCTGTCAAAGAAAACTCTTGGGAGAGAGAACAGCATTACCTGAGTTCTGTTTCGATTGTAAAAACCTACATCACAATGATGTTATTGTGTGTTACTTAAACCAGACAGGACCCAAATGGATTTGATGATTTTATTGTCATTAAAACTAATGCTGCAAAATAAAATAAGTAGCATTTCGAGGATGAATTCATGCAATTGCTGGGCTCACATAAAAAAGCAAAGAAGTTGTGTTCAGACCGTTTGGACAGTAGTTTGGGGAAGTTGCAGGTTTATGTCAAGAATAATAATGCAAAAATATTTACACTCCCCAAAGGGGTTATGTTGTTGGAAAAATCACATTTTTTACAAGAGCAGAGAATGCTGATTAGATTAGATTTTCTTTTTACTTTACTTATCTCTTCAATACGTAAACTCTGTTTTGGAATAATTCTAAGTGATAACCCATTTTGGAACAGTTCATTTGGTCAGTGCAAAGGAGGAAAACAAGTATTTTAGTTCCGTCTGTTTTGTGTTCACTACAATATTAGTTTAGCTTTTAATTTCCTACTAAAATCACATATCCACAGCTTTCACAACATCACTGAAACCAAAGTGAAGCCATAAAGACACCACGGTGGTGTTCCAGGACAGGAGAGTACTTCCTCTTTTCAGGAAGCATTAAGTGTCCTCCCGGGTTTACCTTGGAGGACAATAGGTCCATGCACCGTGGGGATATGGAGAGATGGTGCAGTCACAAACTGTGTTATACTTGTTGTCTACTTTGATTAAACTGTGACTCTTCCTTACTACCGCTGCAATCAGTTGTACCTGCAAGAACCACGGAGGCTTCTGATGCTAGGAATACAGACACAGCCTTCAATTAAAGATGCTGTGAGGCAGAACACGGATTTTATAATTGTGAGCTGAGATGGGAAGAAATAAGAGAAAAAAAAAAATAGAAGTCCGAGAACATGAAACTGGGATTGGGACCAAGAACAAATCTAGTTCCAGGCATAACATTTTTTCTTCCTGTTGCCAACGGCGACATACAATTATTGTGAAAGCGTTCGGAGGAGTATATTATATAGACTCCAGAAATTGCGTATTTTTCCATCTGGGACCATTTCATCAAAGACCTATATTAATTGATGTATAGACCTGGTTTATAATTCGTCCCTGCAGTCCTTAATAACGACCCTGGAGCTGTCATTCTTCCATCATCCCAGAGCAATAACATTCATAGATCGATCATCAATCATCCAGCCCTACTTATAGAAACAGGCAGAAATTCCCAGAGGGCTTTCCACCAGTGCAGAGATGGCCACGGTGCATGACTAGCTGCGAATGTTGAATGTCACTATTTATCTTGACCTCACAGGATGAAAAAAATAATATATCAGTCTGTAAAAACATCAAGGGCCAGAAAGAGAACACTCCAAGCAGCGTGTAAATCATGCAGCAACACTGACAGGAACATCACAGGCTCAGATAGATCACGCATGAGGGAGAGAACTTTCTATAGAAATATCTATAAGGACTCTGCCTTTGGCAAAGCTTAACTGCTCTAGTTATAAGAGCAGGTCACCACTTAACAGCTATACTGTACTTTTATTTGGGCAACCTGGTACATTACCAAGTACCAAGTAGTATAAAAACTTCTCCAGTCAAACGATACCTTCTTTTCGATCCTTTTTGTACCCAGATCTATAAAAAGGACTATTTTGTAAGGTTTTGCTCGCCACCGATCAGAGCAAAGTGTTCTACGATTTAATGCGAATGTGTTAATGTGATTGAGCCTGCTGTGGAGTGGGGAAGTCGAGCACTGGGCTCTAGTCCAACTGGATGCTTCCATTCATGATGGGTATGGAATGAAGCAGAAACCAAAAAGTTAGCAATGGCAGCGGTATCACTTTAAGGGTACTGGTATTGTAATTTTTTTTAAAGATACCCAGCCCTATAACCTATAGATCCTCTTCACAGCAGACATTTTGACTTGACGTGTTAAAGCGCTCTTGTTTAGTGTCCCAGTAAAAGATGTCAGTGAGGGAACATGTTCAATACCAGAGCCCTGGAACTGAACTGTAAATGGAATGCAGCCATAATCAAAGTTTCTACAGTTTATTTTACAATTTCTAATTCACGATTCTCTATACTGAGTTCACTTTTTCAAAAACCGACCAGAGACTTCTCTTTAACGACATTGGTTCACAGCTCAGCCCAACAGGTAATCTCAAAGCCAAAAATGCACTGACACACACCTCAGGTTCAACCTTGTCTTTTGCCCTTGGCCACAAGAGCTCATCCACATCACACCTTATGTCCTTTCTTGTAAAACACGGGGAATAATTGTTTGCACGCCTGATACAATCCTGGCAATATTCTGCAGATATGTCCAGACATTGAGCATTAATTACACCCACGAGGAACATGTGATCATGTGTTAGAGCACAAAGAGACTTATCGGAGCGCCGCACCCACACACACACTCTCTCACAATTGTGAACATATTCCCTGTTTTGATTGCTTAGTATTAGATATTGTGAGTTTTGACATTTATTATCTTATTAATAAATGTTTTTTGGAATATTCACGAGAGAGTACTGCCAGCCTCTGCTATCAAATAATTACAAAATCCTTCAACCTTTACTAGCTATTGAGGTGGTCATTTTGTTTATAGTTATTAATGTAAATATTGATCAGATTTCCTCATTCATGGTCTAATACATTTTATGAGACTACATTAACTGGCTATTGCTTTCCTTAGGCGGTGCCCCTAGAGGGATGTAAATTAAATATAATAATTATTTGAATGAGTATTAATTCCTTCCCCTATTAACCCTTATTAATGATTTTATGAATATTAATAGTTGTATTAATACTAATTATCATTAATATTGGTTAATAACCAGCAGCCAGTTAGCTTAACTGAGCAGCTATTAGCTATCCTGGCAAGACTGTTCCTTTAACGTTCAAAACTATAACTTTGAAACATTTTCAATATGGTGGATCACATGTGTTGCTTGACTCTCCACCCAGAATGAAACTAAAACTCCTGCACACAGTTCAGCCAAGGCAGCCATTTGAAACAAGTTATGCTCTCGCTGTGAGTCCAATGTGGCTGAGTTTGAAAGAGATTGGATTACGACTCAGAGCCTTGGAGCACTATAATGTCCCAGTGGGATGTACAGTGACTGCATGTTGTGGTAAGTAAATAAAGTACAGTTTGGGGAGATCAATATACTGAGCTAGTTTAGGCCAGTCACTGCCTGCGAGAGAAAGTCGGAGCTGTCACTTCCTCTCTCGCCGCATGTATGTTTCATGAGTGCTGCTCTGCTCTCTTTCCTTCCCTGCTCTCTCTTCCTAGTTTTACACTTCTAACAGCCCTCACATATCCAGAGAGAGAAAGAAGTGACAAGCTCAGCTCAGAAGTAATTGGCCAGCTCGCAGATGACACGGCAGATAGACACACGGGAGAAAAACGGGAGGAGGAGCTGCTCCATATTAAAGAAAAGGTCCACCCGTATGTGTTGGTACCTGCCCTGTGTAGAGTGTCTTCCTCTACATGATTCAAAGGCCTGAGATTGTATTAGCTGGATCGTTCAGAGAGAATAATGGATTAGTTTTACTACGACGTTAAAGGAGGCTTTGATGAAACGATAAAGGGAAACCAAGACACAGCTTTACATTTAAATGTTTAGCTTCTGAGACTTTCTACACAGTGTGTTTGTTCTTTCAGCATCTGTGCAATTCTATGTTTGTGAGCCTGGTGCATAGAAGCTGCAGTATTGGAGTGCAGAGGTTGGCATCAAATGTATGGTCAGATTTTTAATCTTTAGTTTGATTTGGCTTATTATTATTTTCTGATCAGATAGTTCCTGGTTTCACAATGTTGCTAATTTTAAACTTGATTTAATTAAATTAGTATTTTGTTACCGAAACTCTGGTATCGTATTGACAAAGTATAAAAACTTGTGGTACAATCCTCAGCCCTTGTGTTTCTCCTGATCTTGTGCGAAAGAATCTTGTGGGTGCCACGTTTGAGTTTGTGTGTAGGTTTTTTTTTTTCAAGTAACATGGTACTGCCAAAAAACCCACATGGCAGTGATGAGCAGCACCCCACCACACACAGCATTTTGCATTTAGGTCAGAGTTAAAAAAAAATCTTTGCCTCCCCTCATGCTCTCAGAGTTTGTTAAGTGTCTACACATATCCATCAGTTGTGCAGTCATCCTGCCCTAACTCTTCAACCGGCTCCTCTAGCACACCTGATGGAGAGGTATGAGGGGGAAGGACCCCCTCCCCTTCGCAGTGATGGAGCCCCGCGTGGAAAAAAAAATTCAGTGCTAATGCCTTTTCCCAAAAACTCCTTTACATGCCTGTACTTTGTTGGAGGTCTATGCATGAGTTATTTAGACTTGATAGCTGACAGTTTTTCCGAGTGATGCGTACATGTTTGTCTTTCTAAAATACAGCCAGCAATCAAATTTACCTCAGATAAGTTTAAAGGATGAAGAAGGAAGAATGCAAATTTAATACAGAAAGTATTACAAATTACAAAAGTTATCAGAGCATCCAACATAACGTTCACATTTTACAAGACTGTATCTGTAAAATCGCATTCATTTGAGGGCGGCAACTATGAATTATTTTCATGGATTATTCTTTACAAAATGTCAGAAACAAGGGAGAAATGTCCATTCCAAAGTCCAAATGTGATGTTGTCTTGTTTTGTAAGTCCATAACCCAAAAATAATCATGTTTGATACCATTAAAAAAAGCAGAAAATCTCCATGTTTGAGAGGCTGAAAACCATTTCTGGATGAAAATGGCATCAACGATTCATCGATCATCAAATAGGTTGGCACTTATTTGTCTGTACTGACTAATCTGTTAGTCGGCAAAATGTTGACAAATGATCACCATATCTAGGTTATGGTGAACATGTTGCTTTAGTTACACATTAAATATACACAGAACAACATTAGCATTCATTGTGAGTCCCAAAATGCAATATTTGCTTTTATTTTAGCTCTGTTTTGGTCTCCACCATCCTGGGAGAAATATCCATCTCTTCAACCTCTAAATACTGCAGTATGTTGACCTTGTGCTGGGCAGTAAAGTGGTAGTATACACATAGTACCACAATACATGGCTAACTTTAATATTTGAAGGTGATTCAGTTAACATTTAAGTGCCAATATGTAGCATGTGTGTTTAAAAAGACACTGTTGCAGTTATTTTCTTCTGGAAACATTGGCCACTCCAACCACAAGCATTTGAAAGATTCTGTGATAACATAACAATTCTACACATAGGGGCTTTAAATAACCCTCTATCATCCCACGTGTCATTGTAGTCTCCACAGAGGAGATGAAGGGAGCCAGAACAAGCTAAAAAGCCAGGGGGACTATATTCAGATAAGATAATTAGGTCTATAGTGTATATCACCAGCAATAAATAAAAATACATGGGACTATGCAGGATGTCTGTGTACCTCTGTTTCAGCAAAGACATCTTTTAGCATTGTAGCCAACAGATATCAGTAGCTGCAGGCTCACTCATTAGTGCAAGGATAACATAGCAACTGTGAAAAATGAATGTAAAGTCAATGTTCCATCACATACTTTGCTGTATTAATGTTCTACTGTTCCACAAGACAACCAATATAAACTGTGAAAAGTAGAGAGCAACTTTTAGGTCCGTCTACATCGTGAATTAATATCAACACTATACTAAATATCTGCATTTTACAGTGAAATCTGATTTCATGACACATTTTTGATAGGCAGTTTTGATTTCCACCTCGAAAAAACCTTGAGCGGTCAAGCTAAAGGTAAACGTTAGTAACTATGTATCCCTAGTTCTGACACTGAGTTACATCCTATGGACCACTCTAAGGATAAAAATAACGGCAAGCGTAGTTGTGTAATTAAGATGCTTCACAATGTTGCAGTATCAAAACAGTTGGTGATTTCCTTATACTGGCAAGAGTGTTGATACTTACAAGAGAAACTAATGCCCAAGGATCAGTTTGCTATATGTGTCTCACATTGCTAGACATAATGCTACCTCCTCAATGCATTTATGGTGTTCTACCCAAATGTCATCCTCCGGGGCTGAGCAGTGGAGCCTATATGGAAGTGCAAAAAACTGCAGTTCATCGAATGGCCACTTGAAGCTGACTCCAAAAGGGAACAATCTCCATAGACTCCCATGTTAAAATGCAGAGAAATAAACATGTTTACAAACGGTTTTGGTCTCTTTAGCTAATTTCCGTATTCACAACAACTGTACGGAGGTGTGAATTTTTATATAACTCACTAGTTTATTCATATAAAGGCTTAATGTTACACGTTATTGGGGCCATGGACACTGTGAGTGACAGGTGGATGCTGTCTCAGATCAGACAGCCAGTGGTGAGCTACCTGATGCCTCACTAAATCTCAACGTGGATGCCCATTTCTAGATTAGTCGGGATTTAGACGGTGGCATCCCTGCCAAGATGGTGAGCCCACTTGGAGCTTCACAACGGCTCTTCAGAAACCTATGGGTCATGTAATGAAGACTACGTCCATATCACGAGAGAGGAGAGACACGTTTCAGATGTGGCACTCAAGTTCAATCACTTTACATAGCGTAAAACGCACCCAGGGAAAAAAAGCTCCTCCTTTTCTTGTGAGGAAAACCATAAAGTCAACGGGCTTCATGCAGCAACAAAAATACGTGAAGTGAACTCCAGATGCACCAAACGTCTTAACCATCCAAATATGCTGAATGATCCAACTTGATCATGAATTAAGGGGGCGTGGCATATAGTTTATTATTAGCATTGCTTACGCCCCCTAACACTATATAAGGGCAGTAAGTAGAAGAACATCAGCAGATATTTTAGGTAGGCTACTGATAAACAGTGGCAGAAAGTAACTAAGTATATTTACTCAAATACTGTACTTGAGTACAATTTTTAAGTACTTTACTTTAGTAATTCCATGTTATATTACCTTCTGCAGATCAAAAGCAAGTGACTTTTTACTGTACTGTATTTATTTGATACCTTTAGGTACTAGTAGTTACTACAGATGCAGATTATTAATACAAAATATTATCAAGAAATATAATATGATGTATAATTATAGATTAAGCTGCACAGCAGTATATAAAGTTATTCAAATGATCTCCACCTTCTATCTATCTATCTATCTATCTATCTATCTGGATAATGAGTACTTTTACTGTACTTTAACATTGTTTTAATGCTAATAATTGTACAGAGTATTTCTAAACTGTAAGAGTTCTCTCGACCACTTGTAAAATATTCTCTTACCTAAAAGTGGCGTAAAAATAAGAAAATTAATTGTGAATCCATAAACTAATTGGTCCTAACAAAAAAAGAAAGAATCGTGAATGCAATCAAAAATAAGAGGATTTGTTCGTATATCACTTCCTGCATGAGGCCCAATGTCTTGACATGATTAGCCAAGGAAACAGATTATCCACAACATTACAATGCAAACAAAATGTAGAGGAAATAGATCAAGTGACTATATGACACCTAGGGATGTAGATGCTCATGTTTTCCAGCGGTGATGTCACATACTCAATTTCGAGATTGAGTAATCACATCGTCTTTTTCAGATCCTCATCATGTGTGAAATTGGTAATTCCAATCCGGTCTCATTCCTAATTTGTCAAATACTGACACTTGGCCAGTGGCTGCTTGACAGATGATTCAGTCCCTGATGTGTTTCTGCAGTAAAGAATGTATTTCCTACATGGCAGCACAACACATTACATAAGCCTTCAGACACTTCTGTAGGTTAAACTGGGCTAATGAAACACTTTTAGGGCTGATTAAATCTATTAAACACAGTACTTAAAGACTAGCCTAGCAACAGCGTAAACATCCCATAATGCAACACTAGTATTAAAAAAAGAATATCTGATGTTGTGAATAGACGTAATTGTCCACACCTCAAACATAATATAACCTAGACTTGTCATGCAAACATATTTTATTAAGTATGCTTAAATACAATCCATAGATATTAAGAAAAACATGTTAGAATTATTTATTTATTTAACTAAAAAAGCTTTAGTTAGTGATTAAACTAATACTTGTAATCATTTCTACTGAAAGCTTCCCAGAATCACTACCACCTACCACCCCAAAGTGTGCCGTGGGTATCAGTTTCTCTTTCGGTTGTCAGTGTCTGCCCTGATGTGGCGTTGATACAGTGATAGGGGGGTGTCTCAGTCAAGACCTCCCAAGAGGAGGGTGGACATCTGCTGCCTCTGAGGTCCTGTCACATGAAATTACAGACTTAATCAAGCCCTCTCCATCTCTTTTGCCCTTCTCCACCTCCTCCCTCTCGGTGTGACTCTCTCTCTCTCTCTTCCCCCTCTCCTCTGCCTCTTCCCTCTGTCTCTGTCTGTTCCCTCTTCCTCTACAGTACACCCTCCTCTTGTTCATTCCTATACATCACCTACGTTTTTCTCCTCGCTCTTTTCTCCTTGACTTTTCTTTTCGAGCCTCCCCCCCCCCCCCCACACCTCCCCCTCTCCTCTCCTCCTCTGCCTCTAGGTCACAAGGACCTGATCCAGCCTCCTGTTCCCGAGTCTTACTTAAACTTCAGTTATGTCAGACAGGCCTGCAGTCGAGCTGTACCAAAGCCCCAGGGATCCAGTGACCTTAGAAGCGCATGAGGAGGAAATGCACGATACAGTGTAGTGTACAGGTATATGTGAAGAAGCAAAGACACGATGGAAAAGGAGAAAGTGATAAGGCAGAGAAACAGCGTAAGAGATATTCACAGTATGTTATGCTGCATATACATTTGTAATTGTGTAAATGGTGTCATTTGCATGACAATGGACTTGTTGTAGGTTTTTGTTTTGACTAGAACAAATAATTACAAATAACACCGTCCGACTAATGCAGATAGTCATCTTTATTAAGCAAAACGCATTGTAACATTGTTCCTAAAGGGGCATTCGGATACAATACAATATATTTTATTCTGCTAATTTATATCACTTTTTGCAGTTGTAAGTAAAGACTCGCATTAGAAAAGCATTACAAGAAGCAGAGATTTATCAGAATGAAAACCACAGATCTGAACCCAAATATTCCATTTAATTCTGGAAAAGAATCTTGTTGGTGTGTGCCCACCGTCCCTCTCCTGCTCGTGGACTATGGTCCCCAAAATAAATATAAATAATTCATAGTGTACATTTGTACCTCTGTTTGCATTCACTCATGTCTTTGTATTCCATCCATCCATCCATCATCTACCGCTTATCTGGGGTCGGGTCGCGGGGGCAGCAGCTCCAGTAAGGAACCCCAATCTTCCCTTCTCCGGGCCACATCCGCCAGCTCCGACTGGGGGATCCCTTTCAACGTATTGACTTTGATTATTGGATCCCTTGATGTTCAGGTGGCCTAGTAGTTATCATACAACCGCCACGTCCCCAGTATGGTTTTAGCTGGAGAGACCTGCCATATAGAGCAGGGGTCTTCAATGTTTTTCAGGCCAACGACCCCCAAACTGGTGTAGCGTGGAGCAGGGACCCCCTACTGTATATATTGTATAGAAGAGGCTTGAAGAGGTCCGTGCGACGGGGGGGTGCGTGGCGCAAATTTATTTTAATTCACCCCTCTCCTTTCCTCCCCTCTGTCTCTGACTGTAGGTATGTGTGTCGGGAGCGAAGTCCTGCCCTTCACGATACAGCGGAGGAAAAAAAAAACGGACCCCCTGTTGAAGACCTCTGATATAGACCATATGTCATATAGATGCAGCTGTCTAGGATTTCCCCCAAAAGCCAAAGGCTATAGCTTATTTATTTATTCATATTTTGTATCAACGTATAGGCTATATGATATCTTATTCATATTGCTATATGAATGACAGTAAACATTTCTGCCGTGCACACAGAGTGTCTATCTTTTATTTCCAACCTATATTTATTTTATTTTCATGCAGTCCTGTTGAATAACACAGTGTTAGAGCTTTCAATGACAGAATAGAAGTATAAGTGAGTTACTAGAGGTGGGTGTCCTTCAGCCGTCTCACTTAGTTTACACTGTTTATAAAAGACAACACTCTCCGTGTTTCACTAAATACTTCAGCATGATATTGTCATGACCTGATCATTTAGATAGTATCATGATATAGGATATACTAACCAGTAAATGTTGCCTTTACTCTGTGTGAGAACCACAATCACTCACATCAAATATGATGATGATGATTTCAGCTTCAGTAATATTTTTAGTTTGGCATTAAAATGCAAAATGAGAATGTATTGTTGCTATGGTTATTGACGCTGCTATCGCTGTAACACATAAGGTGCACATTGTTTAAATCGTGTTTATAAGGAGTATCCCGGTTATGAACGAATTAACATTATTTATCGAGCACCTGTCATTCATAGAATGCAGCACAAAGTGTTTTACACTTTAGCAACACAAGTGTAGAAACCTCACATCCACAAGGAGGAGGGGAGTAAACTGCGTCAGATTCCATTACTGCTCCACCTGATGGATAGATAAACCATTGCTACTGATTTCCACATAATGCGCCATAGGAGCGTTACTAATCGACCACGCGTTCACTACGTCATCCGCGGGGGATTTCTTTTCAGCCTGACGATGCCCCAGCAGGGATCCCTCATGGACCTGCCAAGGCACCATCAGGCACCATCAGGGAGGGCGGGGACATTCTAGGCACGTGTATCTGTACCACTTCCTCCCTCCCCTGTCTGTACACTGTCACTATGGAATGTCATCACAAACATGATTAGTGCTTCCAAAGGCCAATCTTATAACCAATAAGAAACAGTCACGATGATATAGTTTTTGGTTCCCATTTAATAATTTATGAATATTATACATGACTTAATCTATATCTTAATTCCTTAATTCTGTTGAAAGGAAAGTGAAATTTTTGTATTATTTGTATATTTGTAATTTCTTTTAAAATATCCAACGTGTAATGCCATCAGAAGGTTTAGAACATTCCCTACCTCGTCCCTGTCCCATCCTGTAACCTTCAGCCTCATGCTCATCACTGAAGTCCCTAAACACAAGAGCTGTGCTACAGTGTGTTGCCTTCATGAATTTTGAAGATTACAGAAGTTTTATCAGTTCAAGTTTACACACAAAGCACTGAATCACTTCCTTTGCTTACTCGAGTCCATTCTGCAATATTTATAGCACTGGGTCCTCACATTACTTCTTTGCAAAACAACCAATTTGTGTGTGAGAGACCAGTGATGCAAATGTTAAACATGAAATAAATATTTTTGTACATATGTGGCTTCATAATGAATTCCACCTTTTCTGTTATTCTGATGTGTTAGCCTTGTGTTGCTCCTCTTGTGGTAGATAATCATTAAAATAGGGTTTATTATAAATCCACTACACTGAGGATAACACCACATGAAGCTCAGTGAAATATGGAAAATCTTGAACAACAATTGAAAAATCACAGAATTGCCTGACCAAAGAATGTGCAGCAAGGTCCACACTAACATACACACATGGACACACACGCCACACTCCCTATTTTGCAGCAACTACAATCGACTTCCCACATCCCCTCTGAGGAAAAGCCCATCGCAATTCTGCTAATCCCTTCCCCAATCAACTCCATGTGAGTGTCTACCCCTGATAAGCGCCTTAACCAACTACACACACACACACACACACACACACACACACACACACACACACTTACACACAATCAGTCTCATACAATAGCCGTGCTCCCACTCACCCATAGCGAAGAATGGGATCCCCAGCAGCGTAGAGTTGAACTTCCCGTCCGATATAAAGAAGATTCCTGCGGCCGTCACGTTGGCGATGCAGATGGTCAGCACTCCCAGCAGGCCAAGGAACGGCTTCCCCCTTAGGCAGTCCCGCATAGAGCTGGAGATGGTGGCGGCCAGGAGCACCAGCACCAGGCTGACCAGCACCTCCCCCTTGGCCAGCACGCCCGTCTGGTGGAAGTCCCTCCACAGGCTGAAGGAGGTGAGCGACTGAATGTGGAGCTGGTCGGGCGCGTGGGGCGCCTCGGCCGTGGACAGCCGGCTAGCCAGGGCGCAGAACTCGTTCTCCCAGCGTTCGGCGATGGCATCCTGCACCACGGGTCCATGGTTGCGGAGGTAGTAGGTGATCTGGACGGCGCGTGCAAACTTGACTTGCTGGTCGCGACTGTTGGCCGAAAAGGACACACCGCCCAGCTGGTGGCCGATGAAGGACACACGGCCATCCTGTAAGGGATTTACAGATATCTGACATCAGCTACGATAAAAGTTTTAATAACAAATACATGTTGTGTTGTCCTTAAGAGCAGACAGCACAAAAACAGTCATTGGAGAGCAGCCACCTGTACAATTTACTGGAAAGTTCCAGGCCACACAGAGCACTGCAGCAGCAGCACCAGAAATGCTTCATTGTTGTTTTTACCGTTTAACTTGAACTCATCTTACAGCTGTGGACACAGCTGGTTGTGAAGGTCGTGCCGCTATATTTTTTAATGAATTTTTATCATACAGCACATGCAAGACATCACAGTTTGGAGATAATGTGATTGTGCAATAAGAATTGTGCAGACAAGTGAAGAGCTCAGTGAGGCGTCTGTCAGGAAGAAATACAGAACTGAGGTTACTGCAGGCACAACCTTTCTCATATTCAAGCTGAACATGTTGCCAAGTAGGATAAGCATATGTAACCTGCTTGCAAAAAAAAAAGTGTACAGTTGAGGAAGTCCAATGGATGTCTTAAGTAAGGTCTGACACCAACTGAAATAATAAAAAATGTATAAGAATTAGTTGTGTACATTAAGCTACTACACGTAGTGCTGGGCAACATGGAGGAAGTCAAATATCGCAATATTTTTGACCGACGTTGAGCAAATGTTCCTGGTATTTCCGAATGTTCCTAGCCATTTTTTGGCAGCTTTGGTCCACAGCCAATACCAAAACAGCAAAACCTGTTAGCTGTGCCTTTACAGTAGCTCGCTTAGGCTCCCACATTAATACTCCAGCTCCCAAACTCTCTGCCAATCTCAGCTAAGCTATCACAGTAATCAGTCATAGGTAGCTGAAATGGCTGACAAGCCTCACAGTGTCCAGGCCTACAAAATATTTACCGACATATCTGAACACAGTTACACACAACAGTTACTCTTTGCCTCTCCCCCGGTCTGTTACAACAGTTCAGCCTCGACACTCCTTTGGCAGGTTAGTTGGATGATCTGTTTACTGAGCAATGAGCAGGAGTCGGTGTGTTAGCTAGTTTTGAGTAAATGGTTAAATAGCTAACATAAACAAACGTTCAACCAGTGCAGTAAGTGATGACGCTACTGTACATCACAGCTAAGCAGAAATAATGTCCCTTTTTCATGGGCGGCAATGCAAAAGATGATACAGTTCAGCTTGAGTCAGTCACAACTAACTAAAAAAGGAACAGTATTAGGGTTATATTCACTTCCACACTGGCTTTAATTTTCACCTTGGCCACCTTAGTGTATGGTTCCATTTAGAAATGCAGTGCATTTCCTGAATTTTATAATGATCAATGCAATGCACATATTCACCTTTTTTATGCTTACCTGATTATATGGACTGGGGACATATTAATATGTCACACACCCACTCTCAACACTACTTTATTGTTGCAACAACGTCAACGTTAATTTGCAGCTTATTGTAGATATGATTTATCTTGTTATGAACACAATAATCCAGCACAATCAAACAGAGGCAGTTTGCTGTTTCACAGCAGGGAGCTTGATATAAATCTCACGCTTCCAGATAAATAAATCCCAGTGATTGTTTGCTTCAATTTCTGTAAACAATTAACTGCAGTAAGAAAAACATGGACGACTTATTCTGCTATGGCATTATGCGGACAGTACGATACATCAGTGGTGGCGGACAATGCACCTTAAAGTCACATAATTGATAACATGCATAAGTCAACAGCCAGGATTCCTGTTAGAGCCAGACATGCTATGACTGACTACCTCTAATATAACAATTTATCAGGCAGGATCTGCACATTATTTCTGTGCCACATTATTACTCTCAAAACACTCCTGCTCAGTGCTTCAAATTTGTAATTTCATGACAGTGTACAAGTGTGTGTATGTCATGTAATCACTCAGTAAATGCTAAGGGAACTAAAAGAAAATTTTAGCTGTAATTTCAGTAATTACAAAACTCAAATCAATCTACCACACTGACAAAATTCACTAAATCCTTTTAGATTAATCTCAATAGTTACAACCCACTTCTGCAAAACTATACTTTGCCAATACTTGTGTAGACTATGTGCACTGCTGAAACACATGCGTAGTCACATAGTGACTAATGAGGCATAATCAGTGTGTTAGAGCTTTTGAAAAAGTGCAAGCTTTGTTTTCTATTCTTGTACTTGCCAACCTTTAGCAAAGAGAAAATATAGTTGTGTGTGTGTGTGTGTGTGTGTGTGTGTGTGTGTGTGTGTGTGTGTGTGTGTGTGTGTGTTAGAAAGAGAAAGAGAAAGAGAAGGATGAGAGTAGGTGGGGGATGGGGCAGTAGGTGTGATGTCTGTGAGAAGTTGAGTGATGTGTGAAAAGGGAGGAAGTGACACCTCTTGGAAAAGATGGCGGTGACGGGCGGGAGAGGTGGAGAGAGAAGCTTCCAGGTTTCATGAACACATTTAAACAGAAAAATACATTTTCGTGTATGAACAGCCTTTGGTTAAAGAGGCACTCCACTAGTGTTACATGTCAGTAAGTGTAATGTTTAGTATAAATTAAAGGAGTATGAGAAAGAAATCTGATACAATTTGTATGTGGATGTTGACCAGGCAGGGAAGATCTAATGAAAGATGCTATTGAGTTGCATTAAGGGAATCGGAGGATCTAGTGTTGTTGACTAAGCGCAAACCTTCGGGTCAGAAAAGTGAAGCCAATGTGGAAGAAACATGCATTATTTAATTATTTCAATATTTAATTTTGCAAAAGGTCTATGAGAAAATTAGCCTATTTCTCACTTGATTTATTACCTCAGTTAACATTTTCCTAATGAGTTTATTATCTCAATCACCAGTTCCTTTTGTAAATGATTGTCCCATTTAGGGTAAAATAGACAATAAACATGGTATGGTTTAGGGCGGGTCTATCTTCTTCCCTTTCACTTTGTTTTCAGCTCAGGAAAATTAATCGTAACATTTTGGTCACCTAATAATGGCCTTCGGTTGTACTTCACCCTCTCGAGTAACTTCTGATTAAAAAAAAACAAGATGGTGACAGCCAACATGCCACTTCAAGACAGTAGTCCACAAACCAATGGCTGATATCACAGTGACTATGTGCACTTAATGTATACAGTCTATGAGCTTGATCCATACCAGGAACTAAAGAGGGGTCTATATTTATGTTATGTCTATTGTAAAACAATTACTTATTGGTTGCTGTAATTATTCCTCCTATTCATAATGGCCAGAAAGCGATCGCTTCCAAACGCAATTTCAATGTAAGATATAAAATCCATATGAAACACAGCACAGGTGAAGTTTCTTATTCCGTAATGAATCAAGGGGGACATAGACGTTACCTGCATGGGTATATAATTAAAGCAAGACATGACCCTATAGAGAATGACGTGGAAGGCATGACCCGCCCTACCTTGCCTCTGATTGGATTACCCTGATATTCTTACCCTCAACCTAATCAATCTCACTCCTCAGGCCTAAACCTAATCAACCCAATCAACGAAGGCAACGAGTACGAGCCACACAGAGGCGGGGTAGAGGCAGGCATGCCTTCGCCATAGTAGGAAGAAAATGATTGCCGTCGTTCTGAATAATAATTAGACGTGTGCTTCGAGATTCTCACATAAAAACTGCAACATTTCACCTCTTGATGACATCATCGAATCAAAACATTATTGGTTTCTCTTTTTTATTTAGAAATAACCCTAAATGATGCTACCTACAAAGTAGTGCACCATTTCTTTATTATTATTTATTATAATTCCATTCATTGTCATCCATCGAACCAATGTATCTAGTTAATACAATATTATATTAAATTATATCTGTGGCATTGTACTATAATGATAGGAGGGTTTAATTTGATAAAACGCTATTGACCAACTTAATGACTCCAAGCAAATACGTTAAATATATAAATTATGCTGAAGATACTTGAGGGTTTTATGCAGTTTCGGGAGACATCTCAGGATTATATTGACCGTTTTTTATTGCCATGTACTCAAACCCACCCTAGGGCGAGCCAATTATTGACACACATAACCCTAACCCTGTCAGCCAATTCCTGTGCCTCGTCTGTTCTGCCATCGTCCAATCACATCTCCACTCCTGCAGCATTTAAACTGTCACTTCTTCTGCATATCAGCTATTTTCCTGATGCTTTGCTATTGCCGCTCTCACCTCTAATTTTATGATTTATTAAAGAGAATGGGGGTTGTAAAACAGTGACCTTAGCTTGACATTGCCAGGCAGCATACAACTCAAACTACCCTATACATTAATTCAATCCAGCACTCAATACTCCTCTCATGAATGTAACAAGAAGTGTGATCTTGACAACAGCAATAATATTAGGGTTAGAATATGTAGGTTCTGCAGGGATAGCACACCTCTACCTTTTTATATAAAGCCATTTGGACCATCAGAGCTTTTATCTATGGAAACTAAGAGAAACCAGACCTGCTCTTTTACTATATAGTCCCTTATTATCACAATATTAAGTTTCATTATTTTGAGACATTAAACTGGTATGGGGGATAATTAGCTAAAAACAATAAGCACTACAATATCCAATCAAATCAACAATATATATCACAACCATGTGATCACAAAATACAAATTTGTGGTTTTCTTTTATTATTTATAAAACAACCAAGCCATTTAAAGTTTTCTAGGCGAGATTAAAAATTGTAACGTCATCTTCCCGTGCCGGAGCCAGAAAAATGGCGACACAAAAATGGTGACAAACATGAATGAGATTGATCCAGTGATACAAGTTGTTGTGAGTTGACCTACATAATTAATAACTCTTGAATCAGGATATTTTCAAGATTTGGCATGAAAACCACCTCGATGTTGAATGAAAATAATTAGGTTAGGGCAAAAAAACAATCCCAAAGATAACAGCTAACACAAACACAATCAAACTGAATCATGAAGTGAAACACAACAGACCATATCAGAAGGGAGCAGGAGATTAGGTTAAGCACACTGCAATCTAGCTCTGACAAAGGCAGAAATTACATTGTGCTTCTCAGTTATAAACAATAACAGAACTCACCATTTGCTCTCCACTTGACAAAATAATAGACAAACTTTAAACCTCCGTATTCAACTATAACACATGTACATCTATAACATTTGGGCAACTCGAAAACAGAAGTCCATATTTGCATGACCTGAAACAACCTGTGCAACGACTGTCAGTAAGGGATATCTGGGTCCTTATTGGCTATCAGTAGATAATCACATACGAGCGTTGCCATATGTTCAATCTGCTGCTGTAACAACTTTGGCACTTCACCTAGCAATCTACATGCTCTAATTAACCATCAGACATTAGCACGGTGATGTGATTGCTGCTTGTATGAATGCAGGACTGTACCACACATATTTAAGTCACATTTCATTAGAAGGCAGCTTATTTGTACTTTGATCGATATCGCTTTCTGATATGTTGGAATTGTCCAATTGCAATTGTTCTTGAAGCCCCATATGCTGATCTTTTTTTATCACATTGTATGTGTTTTATTTCCGTAATACCTGACAGTTTAAAAAGATTACACTGCTGAAAATACAGCAGACAGAGCAAAACAAAGAAAATATATTTTAAGCATTTTCTCCTGGGAACAGAGCTGAAGTTCAGCTCAGCAAAAAGTAGGTCTTTTTTTTTTACGAAGACTATGTCTGTATAACAAGCACAGAAATAAACCCCGGTCGTGACATCAAAGAGGAGGATGAGGCATAAGAAATCAGGCAAATGAATTAGCTCAGACAGCTCGTCAAACAGGCAGAAGGAGAGAAGAAGGATTAAGGAACATGGAGAGTGCAGAGTGCCTGATACAGAGTGAGGAGAGCTGGAGAGGAAGGAGGTCAAATCAACCTTCAAGAACAGAAACATTGGAATTCCTGTTGGAGAGGAGATAATGATAATGCAAGTGAGCCCGAGTGTATGCGGCATACTGACTGACTAGACTTTAGATAATTGATTGATTGATTGCCAAATATTAATTAGTTCTAGCTTTTCAATTGTAAGGACTTCATACTTTTTTGTGTTATATATATATTATCAATGTGTGTGTGGGGGGGGGGTTTTAATTCCGAGTTCTCTTAATAAAAAATACTCATCACTTCTTTCGAATAATTTTATGGACCTTGCTTCACAAGTTGCTCTACTGACTTGGCTCTGCCCGATTCTCTCTCAAAGTCCCGGGATGTGAAGACAGACAGGCAGGCTTGTTTACTTCATAGAGGAAATGGCAGTGAATATAAGCAACATACGAGTTGAAATGCTAAATAACATTTATTGCATATTGGAGAAAAACGTACAACTGGGTTGAGAATGATGAATTATGTTATCAGAGTAGCAGGGGCTGCAGTGTGTGGAGAGAGAGAGAGAGAGAGAGAGAGAGAGAGAGAGAGAGAGAGAGAGAGAGAGAGAGAGAGAGAGACAGACACAGACACAGACACAGACACAGACACAGACACAGACAGACAGACAGACAGAGCAGAGAAGAAAACCTACGGACCATGGGGCACGGCCTCCTGTGCTCGCAACTCTTTAATCTTCCCATAGTGACCAAACAAAAACAAACTGTATCGCTTTGCGGAGCTCCATCCTGGCCAGAGAGAGCGCCAATGTTTAGGAACCGATAAGCAGAACCCAAATTATCTTTTCTTCTGGGTACCCGGTACCTTGCATTTTGGATTTGGTTGTTACTTGGAACAGTTTTGTTTCCCAACCCTACGTTTGAGCCTCAAACATGATTTACTCTTTGTCAGGCCCAGATTCAGATCAGGGGGTCTGCTGGTATATGGTATAAATGTAGTCAGCATCTTTGTTCATGTTGTTCATTAGCTTGTTAGCTTGTAACTAGCAGTGGCTGACACTGGTTGTAAAACATACAATAACATCTCATGAGATTTTTTGGAAGATAGTGGGAAGAAGCTCCAGGGTCTGGTTTACATCCAAAAACTGCAAACTCCACCATGTTTACTGTCAAAACGTTCAATATGCTAACTCTCGCTCTCTGTGCAGTCCGCTCTGCGCCGGATGTTTCAGGTTTCTTTGCGGGCATTCGAATATTAGACAACGGTTGGCTTTCAAATTTGTTAAGTACCTATATCTATACCTATACCTGTATCTATTTAACCCGGGGTACGTTTGAATCTCAGATTTATAAAAAAATAATAAAAACAAATTTGAGATTAATGACCATTTTTAAGAAATTGTCATACATTTCTTTCCTTATTTTCTGGATCAAATGATTAATCAATTGGTCGAAAATAATCATCAGTAAATCAATTGATATTGAAAATATTGATTAATTGCACCCCTTATGATTATTTTCATTGCTCATTACTCGATAAGCTGATTGTTTTCTCAATGAATCATTTGAACCTTTATAACGGCCATCACAAATTCGTATAGCCCAGGGTGACGTCTTCAAACAGCATTTTCAGATATGCATCTGAGACGCCATTAAAATAATTGAATGGAATTTAGTTTGTGGCGTCAAACCATTGCTGTGGTGCAATCTGAATCTGAAAACAGCTACTTGTCTTTCCAATAACAATGTCCTTTTACTCTGGATAATTCCCAGAGCTCACTATAAACTGTTGGCTTGGATCTACTTCCTATAAAACCTCAAAAACACCACAAACAAAACTCTACTCTACTTTAATGGTGACAAAATACATCTATCTGATTTATTAGATGAATAACCCTTTAACGATCAGAAGGTCGGATGTCAATGTGAGAAATACAGAGGAATTCAAAATAGTAATCTGAGTCTCTTAAGTGGTTGTTTATGCTCCCTGTGATAAGAAGGTGAAGTGACACTCTAATTGTGTGGTTCTCCAGGACTAAAAATACTCATTCCTATTTTCTCTCCATAATAAACGTCATGCTGATCATTTATATAACAGGATACATTGTGTAGCTTACTGTGTGTCATTAAACAGTATAGTAATATACCTTTTTCCTGACAGAAAAGAAAAGCAAAGGTGTATCAAGGCATTAATGATGGCTCCGTTCCGCTTAGGGGAAATCCTGGCTCAGTGGGACACTTAATGGATCTGAGCCCTCGTTAATGTTATTAATTGCACCTGTAATATTATTCCCGTTGATTGTCGTCAATGCCTTGTGAAAACCATGTATCTCCTAAGTTGAGAAACACATCCTTCTGATTTTTAAATGGTGTATTTATTTTCAGAGCTCGAGTTTTCTCAACCCATTAAAGAACACTTAATGGTTTAGTCCAAATGTTCCAAAACTGGAAGATGCTGGTTTTCAGTGGACAGCAAGGAGGTAACATGTTTTATATTTTTCATTCTTTTGGGAGAACACTATAGTGTTTCTAAATGGAATAAACAGGTGTATTGGGACTAGAGTTGCAAAGATGAATGATTATTTGTCAACTATCAAATTAATCTGCAACTATTTGGATAATCAATTAATCAGTTTGAGTCGTTTTCAAGAAAAGCAAATTCCCTGATTAAAGTTTTTTTTTTTTATTCCTCTGTGACATTAAACTGAACATCTTTTCTTTATTAATATAATTAAAAAAATTCAGGATGTCATCTTGGGCTTTGGGAAACACCACTAGACATTTTCTGACATTTTGGCTCCCACTTGTCATCCAAAAACAAGAATACAATATGTATCCCGTCACCTGAACATTAGGAGGCAAACAGTCTGCAGCAGGACAATGAATGGCCTCACTGCTCCACTGCTTGGATAGTTCACACTGCTGTGGCAGCTCTCAATGGAAGTAACAACCCGCCATGCTGAAGACCAGGCTTGTGTTACATGAAATGTGTGCTTCTGTCAGTATGTGTGTTGCAGATGTACAGCACCTCACGATCTTGTCCCCTCGTGTTGAATAAGCTGGTTGTGAGTGTGTGTGCTTATGTCCATCTTCTATTAAATCTGTACTTTGAATGTGTCTCAAGGCAACACAAAAGAGACTCACTTCACAAAAACACACACATCATGCAGCAAATACCAAAAAAATACACACACATTGTATTTGTCTCGTGGTGTGACAAGGATGTAAATTGTTTTAATCTGTATTAACACAAAAACCTTGGCAAATATTGCAAATCATGCATGTGTTCTACAGATTTTAAGTCTACACCTCACACCTGATTAGACAAATAGCACCAGGCTCCATCTGCAGAGCACATCCTCACTTGATGCATTTGTGGGCCTTCTGAGTGTGCACCTGTGTGTCTACATGCAGCATCTTGATATGCTTTAATGCGTGTTACTGCTGCTTTAAGTGGGTTGGAGATTGATACAGCTGCATGTATGCAGTCAGATCTCACTGAGGAAAGAATCCAGGAAATAAGCATACCGGGGATTCTATTAGCTACTGTAGCCATGTCATGCTGCATGCCAGGAGAAGGCAAGAGGGAGACACTGCATAAAAAAAGAGGCAGGATATCCCTCTCTGTGTGTGTGCGTGTGTGTGTGTGTGTGTGTGTGTGTGTGTGTGTAGGTGTGTGTGTGTGTGTGTGTGTGTGTGTGTGTGTGTGTGTGTGTGTGTGTGTGTGTGTGTGTGCGTGCGTGTGTGCGTGTGTGTAAGAACAGAGAAAAGGCAGTGAGGGGCTACATACAGCCAATCAATTCAGCTGCACCAACAAGGGAGGGTGAAAACTGCAAAGAAGGCTGTCTGTGTTATGGAGAGGGTTCCCTCGCTTTCTGATTATTGTGGCAATCTGCAGCCCCACATCACACTCTGAGCGAATACAAGCCCAATGCGTTCATTCAGAAATTATGGCAAGGTCCAAGAGCCAGCCTGCTACAGCTATTCACATGCTGCTGCACTGTCACTACGGCTCTGATGGAGAGATTTGTTTTTAAGGGAGGGGGGGTAGTGTGTACCAGGCATGCATGTAAGAGGAGCTGCAGTGTGCATTGGAATCTCACCTTTAATGTTGTGTTTGGATAGCTCACGGGCACCTTATGGAAAGTGCTGTTGGAAAGCACAGCCTGCCTGATATCTTCGAAGATGGTGATGATATCATCCAAGACGCAGCGCTTGTCCCTGTGGCTCAGCACGCAGAGGTGCGCGAACGTGTAATTGAATCCCTTGTAATTGACGCGCAAATCCAACACCTGCTTGTGGACCTGCAGGACCTGGTCGGCCAGCTCCAGGATGTTCCCCCCGGACTTAGCCAGCAGGATCAGCCTGCCATATCTGCCCGGGGTGTGCAAATCCGAGTACAGCTTGTGCTTCGACTGGTCGATGGGAAACAGGCTGTTGGCGAGACTCCGCTCGATCTTGGCCAGGCTGTGAGTAGGGGCGACCAGCACCTCCAGGTCCGTCTCCGGCTTGAATCGGCTCAGCACGGTAGATCCGAAAATGATGGTGAGGACCGCGGGGACAGTGAGGAAGAAAACGGGGTGCCTGCTAACGAATAAGCCCAGCCAGTAGAACGAAGCCTTGAGCCCTCTGTGTATCACTTGCCGCAGCATCCTCCACAAAATCCAGCTTGCAGATGCCCCGTCTCCTCCGATGAAGCACATGTGACATCAGACTCCGTTCCCCGGCTTAGTCCAATTCGTAAGAGAATTACACCAGGCTACACCACCATGCACACACGTTCACTCACTCACTCACTCACACACTCACACACACACACCACAACACCTGGAAAAACAGCACTGCAGCAATTCGCTGCAAGACGGTCGGATACACACAGACAGGCAGACTGGCAGAAAACCATCGCGCATCAGCCGATCGAGACGAGTCCTTGTGTTCTGATCTCAAGCCATTCCGCCTCCGTGTGATGGAGAAAAGCCGCGAGTCTCATTCGCTGCACCGGCTGCAGTAGCAGCGACGAGCCGCGGCGGTGTGAAGTGCATGTGTGCCTCCTGTCTTCCTCTACTGCTCTCACACCAGCGGTGGCGCCTGATTTATGTACTTAACTGTAACCATGTGGCGGGGTTGAGGGATGGGGATGGGTAGGGGGAGGGGGGTGATCTGATGTTGCCTGGTTATTTTAGGAACAGCGGAGGCATCACGCAACATGAGAGTTGTAAAATGTGGCCGAATGACCAAAAGCACTTTCAGGGATGAGTCAGTGTTGGCTTCATGAATGGGGAAAACCCGCGTTGTGTTGTGCTTCATGCTGAGCGGTTTACATGCAGGGTGGTGTGACAGCACCAGTCCATAGGCCTTCACACCTCCCTCATTATTTATTTCAATATTATCCAGCCTGTTTAAGTGGCTTGTGATTATCAAAGGCTACTATAATGACAGACCTCTGTGTGTGTGTGTGTGTGTGTGTGTGTGTGTGTGTGTGTTTCGATTTTCTCTCTACCGATCTACTTCACGCTTGGCATGTGTGTTTCTAAGGACCCGGGGGAGTTCAGTGCGATGCTTGAAGTTATTTGTTTCTGTAGCAAACTGCAAAAACTAGGCCCCCCCCTGGCCGGGCTTTGGTTAACGCATGCGCAAATAGATGTGCATCAACATCCACACAACAGCGCGGCCATGTCCGCTAACGACCACTATGGGACGTCTCTGTAAGTTTTCTTTCACAAAATAGCGCGCCTGTCCGGGCCGTGATAAAAAAATACGAGTGTGTGTTTGTGTGTGCACGTTTTTACGTGTCATTATGGTGGTGATGGCCTAGTGGTCTAGTGGTACACCTTCCAAACAGAACACTAGAAGGTCGGGAGTTCAATGCTGCCACCATTGTACCCCTGAGCAAGGTACTTAACCCTGAGTTGCTCCAGGAAGACTGTCCCTGTTCAATGTAAGTCGCTGTAATAATGTAATGTAATGTACAGTGGCCTGGAGAGGCCAAAAAGGTGCACCACCCATTAAATGTATTTCTCTATTTCAGGACTTCAACTTTCTTCCAAAGCATTCATCAAACTTGGGGTAATTTACTGGCTTCACTTTATTGAGGCCATTTTCATGGGAACTTTTGTACTCATGATGCGTGGACTGTAGCATTGCTACTGTAAACGTGTGCATAGACTCACTTTGAAACCCAAGACGCAGCGGCACGAGTATATACTGAATGGGCACTGCACACACATACATTCAAACACGAAAACACACACACCCCAGTTATTACCACATCTGTTAATCAAGTAACTTTTAAATGGATGCTGCCATTCATTGTGCTTTTGTTACTAAATGAATAGAGAAGGTGCATGAATATGGCCGCCTCCGAGCATATTTTGGACACAATTCCCTGATTAACAATACTTATTGCCAGTGTGAAAATGTTGTGTGGTAGGTCATGATAATTGAATGAAGTCCATCTGGCTGCCATTGTGATGGGCAAGGTCTTATGGCAGTTATGACCTTGAGTCATTAGTACTGTTATAGAAGTATCAAAGCTTAAGCACCACTAGCAACTTCATTTGGAGAACAATGCATTTCAGCCTGACTTCACCAGACACCAGTGCTGCCACTGAGGATCCTGCACCATCTTCACATTTACATGGTTAGCATTAACTTTAATGTAAGACACCTCACTCTGTTGGAATGAATCATGCTTTGTTACTTTACACCAAGCACCCAGCACTGGGCTTTGAAGCCAATTTGACAGTGGCTAAACTGTGGAATCACAACTTCTGGCTCCTTCACGCCATTGGGCCCAAAAATGCTTTTACCTATAGACTTACATTTGGAAAGCATCATTTTGTTGAGGTAAATCTACTTCCCAGTATGACCCCTTAAATATCCTTCATTTAAATCATAAGGTAGGCCTACAAAAAGTTGTAAAATTCACTATTTTTTTCTTGTAGCTGCCCTCGCTCTATGAGGCTGAGGAAGATTACAGGAAGATCTTATACCCAACAGTCTACTTTTTTTTCAGCTTCATGTATGAATAGCCATGTATAATATAATATTCAAATATGCACCATGTAGCATAATATCAACTGATATATTCAGGGTAATAAATCTAGGAATTTTGTATTGTACTGCATAAAATTAACGAAGGGACTTTTAAAACGAATGGTCAAATTCAAAGAAGCAGAGGAAGAGATGTCCTAACTTTTAGTCCCTTGAACAGGTTCAGTTCCAAAAATAATACATGCTACATTACCCATAATGCAACTTAATATCATCTATAGGAAGACCCTCCCTCCCTGGTAAACTCCCATGTCCGCAGACAATTTGTTCCCCTCTAGAACCACAGGATACGTTGGACGTTGATGTGTAAAATTGGTGGAGTGCACGTTTGAAACTAGATTTTGACAAAGGGCCCCATTACAAGACGGAGCCATGAAACATTTAGGAGCCCCTTCAGTGTCTTAGGCTTTGGGACAATTGCCTACTTTTAAGTAATCCAGTATCCATGTTAGGAACCCAGCCTCCTAGCAAATTTCCGTTTTAATTTATGCTAATAACATTAGGCACTACAGTATGTGGCTCACTCACATAGCTGCCTGCTTGTTGACCAGTTTCACAGACGAGGATTAAACCTTGTCCTAGTCTGATGTCTTCCAGTTAACATCTCATCACTGAAAAATCAATTACAGCTCAGGATTAGGATTAACTCATGCTTGTTACACTGTAAATACCATTTGTATACTCTTGGGTTTACAGTGACAATCATCATCAAAGCCCCTTCCCAGTGTGTACACAAAGGAAGCCACAGAAGAAGAATCCCCCACAACCAAGATCTCATTGCATAAGAGTTGGAGCCTGGTTTTCCAAGTAACACCTCTTATAGTTGGAGCAACAGCAGTGGAGAAGGAACATAAAAAGTAGGGCATTTATACAGTCACTACCTCTGCTTCTGAATAATTTCTTGGCATGAGTAAAACCTCATTCACCAGTCTGCCAAACAGGCCTCCCGAGCAAAAGATGCAGCAGCGTTATTTGTTTCCTTTGATTTGTCAGGAGCTGTTTGGATGCATTTGCCGATTTAAATGACAAAGCTACAGCCCTGCTCACTAGACCTCCAAGAACACTGCGGAATTCACGTCTGTGCATAAATAATTATTTAGAACATCAAGCTGTTCAGCATTCCAAAAACCCGTTCTTCAGAACGGCCTCCCCTGCTGTGGACTTGAGATAAACAACCATTCATTGTGGCACACTATCAGCTGGGCTGGAGTAGCCTTAACAAAGGTTCTTTATATAGAAACAATACATTGGTATCAAAGGGCTCATGGTTGGCACAGCCTCCAAGTCTGTCCTGAGTAGCCCATGCAGTGCCATGAAAAGTCATAAAACTATTATTATATCAAATTGTAATATACAACCCTCTGAAAGAAGGACTTTTCAATTGTTCCTCTTGAATTTACATGCCATTGCAATTAAACTATGTTATGATATAGCTGTCGTATGCATCCACTAATACAGTCCTCATCTGTACGCACAGTTTGCGTGGACTTAAATGCTTTATGGATTACTGCTCTAAGTGGGTGAGAAAATACTATGTACTCATTCTTTTCTCCTTCCACAACAATAAATCCTCCCCTCTGGATGGACTTAATTAAAGGTCGCACAGTGACCACATTCCATTTAGCCTCTGATTGGATGCCAAGTGCTCCTTTAGAAACCGTAGTCTCCGGTCAGAGCGGAGAGGGTCGCTACTGGTAATCTGATAGTATGATGACATTGTTCTGCAGTAACCAGTGTGTACATTACAGCTTTACTGTCGTTAATGGTGGATGTTGTCAAACCCATGTTTAAACCCGACAAGCCAATCACAGAAACCAGACAATACACACCCACTTGAAGTCTTAATGCAGCTATAATTGATATTTCTATAATAACAAAAGCAAATTACAAAATGAAAGCAATGTTACAGTGTGAAATGGGTCACTTGTAGTGATGAGCCTGCAGAGAATCATCACCTTAATCTGCAGCTCCCCAAAGCTTGACAGAGCTTGATTAGAGAGTTTCAGTTCATTGTTTAGCCGCAAATCGATTTTGGCCGCAGCAGGCAGCTGTTTTCAGTGTGCACTACCTTCCCAGCACCAACGATAGACAGACAACAGTCAGTGACTAGTTGGTGAACAAAGTGGAGCATTTAGAATACTGATATTTTAGACCAAAAACAGAACAAAACAGGAGTGTGTATTGGGGCATTAATTGAATTGAATGCAGCCCCAAATTGGCAAATTACAAATCAAATAGCCGATTGCAGGTTTAACTCTTTCAACCACAGAACTACAGACTTGTCACAAAGTGTGAAAACAAATGAAAAGTTATGATGTTTGGAGATCTGAGACCAACAAAAACACAAGTGCAGATTAAATCAGTGGAACCAACCTCTGTTGTGTAGTGCTAACTTGCGTATTTTTGTATTTGCATTGTATTTGTATTGGCTTCAGCCATTCAAATGATGTACGCTTCTGTATGTGTGTTGGCATCTTTGAGTATTTGTGTGTGTGTGTGTGTGTGTGTGTGTGTGTGTGTGTGTGTGTGTGTGTGTGTGTGTGTGTGTGTGGGTCTGTGTCACTTTATGAAAGTGATTTTCTGCCTGAGTGGTTGTCTCCCAAATGCTGGCGATGTCCTGTAATCCTGCAGGGCGCTCCAAGGGCTCCAGTGTCGTCCTCACCGCTAATCAAAGCCATTCATCAGCATCTCCACAAAGACTCTCACACACACATACTGTAGCTACACAAGACAAAGCGTAGACTATGATGCTTAAAAGCAATTATATGCATAGAAACACACTGACAGATACACATGCAAGCACAAAATAAAGACATTCCTACATCACGCCCACACATGTCCTCTGGGAGGCTAAAATAATTTTACTGGTTGCTGTGTTAAAACTCAATGTTCCCCTTTGGAACACAGTGTAGCTAGCTGGCAAACTGAGGTGGCAACAAAATAACTTGTGTCATAATATAAATCAGCAAATACAACTATAGTAATTAGCTAGCTAGCTAAATAGATGGAGGCTAGCTAGAGCTTGATGGTGTGGAAGGTTACAATATAGCAACTGAGCAAAGCTAGGAAAGTAGAGTTTTTTGGGCTTTTCTTCTGACTCTGATTTACTGATAGAATAGCGTAAGCGTTTGATGTCTTGCCTCAAGGAGAACCCCAGTTATTTTTAAGCTGGGCCTTTTAAGCTGGGCCTCTATAATTTCTTCACTGTGCGTCATTTTCCATGGAAAAAGCATAGTCTACTTTTGTTTTCTTTTTCTTTTTTTACAGCAATATATATATTATTGGAAATATATTGTGTTCAAGGTTTGAAAATTACAACATTACACTCATTAGACGGACACATGTTGAGAATACTGGCTGACTATTCCTACAAGGGCATACATATTGTTTCCATTCTAAAATACTGTACTTTATGATCACTTGATTACAAAGAGAAGTTTGAACGTTTCCTTGTGCTCATTAAATCAATCTAATGGGTCAAGGGGCAACGCTTCATCATTTGTAATGCCCAAATAGAAATGAGCTTCAGGCTGCACAGTAGAAAAATAGTAAAAAGATCATAACATGGGTATAAATCAAATTGTTCTGTATAACTCACTTGAATATGCAGTGATATAATTGGTGGAATGATATTTTAGAATTTATTAAAAGAGTTACTCAATACTTTGTAATAAGTTAATTATATGTGTGCCACTTTATCTTATCATCAACTGACCTGCTTCCTGTGTGGTGTTCATTGCAACAGCAGTTATTCGCCCTTTTCTAAAGATAATAGACATGTCCTCCTGGTAAAATAATAAATAAATATGTGACCTTACCTTGTACTACAAGGCAACATCACATTCACTCTATTCAGGGCAATGCCCCCCTCATCAAGCTGTATATAAAACAGAAAACAACTCTCAGAGGTGTGAAGAGTTTCTGTTACATACCGCAGAGGTTATTTAAATTATTAAGTTAGTTACTAGAAAAGTACACCATAGTATGTTATCCTATGTTTTATATTTAGTTGTAGTAATTTGGCATATTTATTGCATTCTAAATTTAAGAGTAATATAAACTATTTTTTATATTGTGTATTGTATTCTTTAGCTATATATCTCTCCCATCTAGTGTTGATAGTTTTACTGTGTGTATTTGCTACTCCTGTGTCATGCCTTTCTGTCAGTCAGTGGGCAAGAATACGCAACATTCGACCAAACTGCTGAGACTCTGAGAGACGGTCAAAATAACGCTGTTATCTTATAATCTTCACATATGGATATCTGTGTAACGTTATGTTTTGATAGTTTGTAAGCGTGGGTCCGGGCGGCAGAGACGAGGGAATGACTCGTGCTTTTGTTTCGTCCTCTGAGCCGACATTCGTGTAGCGGCTCCGGCACATACCTGTCAACATTGGAATTTCAAAATAAGGGACATTTTCTGGCGGACTCCGCCCATACCTTAACAGCTCTCAGCCACCCAGCCCCTACCCATATAATGTAAATGTAAACACATAAGGGACGGGTATATACATTCAGGAAATACATGTTTATTTAAAGTATGTATTACTTGTACAGACATGTTTATAAGATGTATGTATTTTTATTACATATATACATTTTATTCAGTGTGGGAGTCCCTAGCATCTGCAAGGGACTTGTTGTAAACATAGGTTGCAGACTTTGCCTGCCTCAAGGCTAGCTGAAGGCTACATTATTTTTGGCGCAAAGCATTGACATCTTTATAGAGAACATTGTACTATACGGATCGCATGAGCGACGGTCCCTTGTATCAGCGCATGCGCGACCGGAACCGGAACCAGATTTAATTGTGAACACGCCTGTGTTAACCTGTATAATACTTGTTTAGTTATTGTTATTTCACACTGATATTATTTATAATAAAAGTGATCGAACAAATGTAACTCTGTTCTTATTTATAACTAAACAACTTGCCGCAGTCAAGCGGAGATTGTCAGGTCTGAGGAAGATACGACTAGGTGCAGACGGACCACAAGAACGTTGACAGGTACCGTACCCGATCGATGCACCCAGAACACTGTACACCGTATGGCACCGGAGAAAGAACAGGTCATGCAGGGTCACTTGTAGTTCCTAGAGTCTCTAAGAGCACAATGGGAGCCAGAGCCTTCAGCTATCAAGCTCCTCTCCAGTGGAACCAGCTTCCAGTTTGTGTTCGGAAGGCAGACACACTCTCCACATTTAAGAGCAGGCTAAAGACTTTCCTTTTTGATAAAGCTTATAGTTAGGGCTGGCTCAGGCTTGCCTTGGATCAGCCCCTAGTTATGCTGCTATAGGCATAGACTGCTTGCAGACACCTCCCTGCTCTCCTCCTTCTCTTCTTCTCTCCTCCGCTCCCTCTCCCCTCTTCTCCCTCTCTATCTGTATGCATTTATGTAAATGTATGTTACTAACTCAGCATCCAGGGCACCATCCCCGGAGTTTCTGTGTCTCTCATGTGGCAGGTTGCCACTGATAAAGTTTACGTCAGGATCAGGAATCGTAGCTTCGCCCTGGTCCTGCTGGACACCGGGAAGACTTTTTGACATTATCCTGGATTCATCCATACTTTCTCTTTTTTGATCACAACATAATTTCTGTCAAATGTTGTATTTGTTCTATGTTGTTTATCCTGTACACACGACATCTATTGCACGTCTGTCCGTCCTAGGAGAGGGATCCCTCCTCAGTTGCTCTCCCTGAGGTTTCTTCCATTTTTCCCCCTTTAATTGTGGGGTTTCTTTTAGGAGGTTTTACCTTGTGCGATGCGAGGGTCTAAGGACAGAGGGTGTCATATCCTGTACAGTCTGTAAAGCACACTGAGACAAATGTATAATTTGTGATATTGGGCTATATACATACATTTGATTTGATTTGATTTGCTACAGTATTACGTTTAATATAATTAGTCCTAATGGCGCCGGTGGATGCGGAGTGTCCGATTGAGGGTTGTGGCTACGCACGCAGCGGTGGCAGTGGTGGCAGTGGTGGCAGCCATGCTGGGTATACACGCCACTGTACACGTCGCTGTCCCCAGGGCGCCGGGCACGAATGCCAAGATGGAGAAACTCAAGCGTCCCTCCATAGCACTGGCCGGAACACCCGTTGGGGTGAGTACAAGACAGGTACTAGACTTGTCAGACCCAACATAGTCGCACAGCTATTGGAGGACCAGCTGAGAAAAGACCTCACTCACATGTTATCGCCGCCATGAAGGTGCTTGCCGTCCGAGCGGAGAACACCATGGTAGCTCGTATGGCTCTATCTAACATGCGGCAGGGGCACGAGGAGCCAATGTAATAACAATTTAAATGTCTACTGTTTAAATAATGTTCTAATAATGTTACAAGTGATGATCTGCCTATTTCTCTTTTCATGCATTTGCACAACTTTACAAGTTCCCTTAGCAAGCCAGGGTCAACTGCCTTTTCTTGTCGTAATGGGGGAGGCATTGTAAAACAGGACACAGATGGTCCTCTCTTTAGATTTACATACTGATTAACTCTCTGAGAAAGAATCTTGGGTGTGCCATTTCTTTTAGTGTTTACAAAACTGTTATCAAGGAGACGGTCAGGATACTATGTTGCTCCAAGAAACAAATGTCTATGTATGTATACCCAAAGATAAAAGGATGGAGTTTCCCAGAACTGGGTTCATCAGATTGGAGGGAACGACCTTACAAACATCAAAAGGAACTAATCTAACAGAGATCATCTTTGGTTTATTGCTTGTTTACAGTGAATAACAGATGTGCTGATCAATCACCTATTGACTGATGTTTTATTGTTCTATAGGTCATCAGCAGTTTGTCCCCTGTCCCCTGCTGTGTTTATGACTCAGTCACTAAAAAGTCAAGGAACAAGTGTGTGTATAAATTGTCTATGTATCTTCATTCAAACTGTGCCCTCCTACAGACTACGTTGTATTCTGTATAACTGGTGCCATTTGAGATCTCAAATAAATGCACAAAGACAACTCTGTCTCTATCACCATTTATTTGACTTTATATACATCTCTCGAGAGTAAAGCAGGAAAACTTCCACAACACCCATCCGGTCGTTCCATGGCCGCATCAAGGTGCAGACGGACACGTGCAAGTATGAGATGAAGATTTCATGTCACGTAGGCCGGTCGGCATTACGCGACCATCACTCATGAACCTTCCGGACGACAATACCTGCCGTAGTGAACCACATCCCACCCAGCACGCACACCGACGTCCTATCTCTCCTACGCCGAGCCGAGCTGGAGGACGACGTTGAGGAGGACAACATGGCATGGTGCGCTGAAGGCCTTGAATCATTACGGTCTGTGACATGGGACCGCGTCAGGGAGGCCACCAGCAGCGACGGTGATATACACATGTTGGAGGAAATGGCAGTGGACGGCAGCCCCGACTCAAATATCGAGATGACTTTCACCGGTACCGCGAAAAGATCACATCGACAAACGAAGTGATCCTATACAAGGAAAGAGTAGTCATACCACCCTCACTCCGTGGCGATGGTGCTGAGCGCCCTACATGTTGCCCACTAGGGCATATCGATGATGACCGCCAGCGCAGAATCCTCTGTGTTCTGGCCAGGTATGTCGGCCGACATCAGCGCCACTAGCAAAAACTGCGAACACTGCCACCGGATGGCACCATCTCAGCCTGGAGTGCCACCTACCCCACCTATCTCTGATCTCTGGGACGATGTGAGCTGGCCTGTTTGTGCGACATAACGAAGCATCTCACTGTTAAACCTGCAGCTTCAGGGCCGTGTGATCACAGACATGTATGATGCCAAGCTGCCTGTGGGAGACTCGGATGCAGAAGGAAACTTTGGTCACTACGTGTTTCCAAACACTGACAAACATCTCCACCTCTGTGTTCCCGACAGCATTCTGCTGATCAACTGAGACCATTTGCCGACTTTGCAGCTCAGATATTTTAATTGAACTGCTCAGCAATCCGTTTGCAGTTGACTTAAATATGTTCCATATCTTTTTGCACTTTATGTGTACCCTGTTCAATAAATGTGGACCGTGTTTGGCCCTCGACGTAGTCCCAGTTTTTAATGTTGGCCCTCTGTGAATGAGTTTGACCCCCCCCCCCGGTCTACTGCTTGCTTTGCGCAGTCTCGCGACGGGTGGGGCTCCGCCCCCTACACACACACACACACACACAGCGGAGGAAAGGAGAGGGGAGAACTAAAAACAAATCCGCTGCTAAATGTTTTACTTTAAAATGGTACAGTATAATTATTTATTACTTGTTAAGTTAAAAAATGTCAGCTCAAAATTGTCTGCGAGCCATATCGCGTTATCGAAAGAGCCATATATGGCTCGCAAGCCATAGGTTCCCGACCCCTGTTCTATGTGTTTACTGACGAATAACTATTTTCAGCTAAAGTTAAACTGCCACCTGCTCTACCGGAGGCCACTTTACCACTGTACATTTTTTTAAATTAGGCCTATTGTTTTTTTTGAAGGGTTATAATAAGGGATAATTACGAGAAAATATTTAAACGGGAGGACAGCGGGATAGAAGAAAAGTAAGGGATAATTCCGGGAAAAACGGGAGGGTTGACAGGTATTCTCCGGCGGCTCGGAATCCCGCTGAAAATCCCAGCACCGGGAGTCACAGCAGGCTGATACAGGGCTGGGTCTACCTTGTATAAGGGCAGAAAACAGAAAGTTTGAAAATGCAGCGAGGAGCCGGCCTAATTTGGTGAGGACGAGGCGAGGGTGCGAGTGGTTTCTCATTTCTCTCACTTTCGATTTAATGAAAACGAACTATCAAACTTCCATGGATCATGGATGTCAGGCAGCTGTTCTTCTTCTCCATCTGTACTGAGGTCAGACTGCAGCTACAGTGACTCACTATCACCTCTAGAGGAACAAGTGGTATTACAAGACTGGACGAGCCGAGGCTAATTTCAGTAGATATTGTATATCTGCAACACATACACTTATTTCACTTGATGTCAGCTGTAACCTTTTCACATTTTGTTGATATGTTAGTTAGCAAAAAAAAGAAAAAAGGTTTTGTTGGCAAATCTTTCACATTGCACCTTCAATAGTCGATGTATTGCATTTGATGAACAAAATCTGTCTCTGATACTGAAATCAAATGGATACACATCTACCTTCCTGAAAATAGCTCACAGACAGCACAAGAAACATCAACAAAGTGTCATTCGTATACCAGAAATACCTGCGCTCAATGTTGTCTTATGATTCTATTTGTGTCTTTACTCTATCAATATCTTTGAGGAATAGTTACAGTTAAGGAATGCCTTCTCCTCCTGCATGACAGCACATCTAATCCTTCTAAATCCATCCGATGGAGCCCTGCATGATGTGCAAGTTGTGCCGCTTTATTGGTTGATTGAAACAGTTTATACTGCTTAAAATGCACACAGACACAAACTCCACCTAATTATGTCAAGAACAAACACACAGACCTTTGTCCCAGGATTCTTCTTTTTATTCACTTCAGCTTTGCCTCTAATGACCGATAATCTTTAGAGACATCCACTTTTAGTTAAATTTAGCAGCCTCTTGGGCTATTCATTCTCCAGAAATCTTAATAAGATGAAACTTTCTCATCTGCATATTAAAGTGACTTGGCAAAAAAATCTACAGGCTTTGCTTAATGAGGGTTTGGTAGTGGATGTCACAGACTGATTCTGCTTGTACTCCACTGTTCCCGCATACTAGACCCTAATGAGTCCTCTACTGTTAATAGTAAGCCCACTTATGCCAAATTGGGTTTAAATCCATTGAATTAACTGATCTTCACATCCTGCTTTGATAGACTAAAGTAATCATTTATAATCTACCGTTTACAATCAAAAAGCTCTAAAAAGCATATTTTTCAATATCTTTCTCATCTATTTTTGACTTATTCTTCACTAGAACACTTATTACGTTTTACTTCGAAACTGAGATGAGAAATCCCTCGCCATTTCACGTCTCACGTAAGAGGCTGGAGTGTGGAGGTTTAGCCATGAAGACGGGAGTCAGCTTGTGTCTGTCAAATACAATTAAATGCACACGAAGCAAGAACTGTAAAGCTGAGTAGCAAAATGTATCATGTTTGTTTAACCTGAACAAAGAGAGAATTGTTAAAAAAAAAAAAAAAGACTGTAACTCAGTCCCCAACGTCTCAGTGATGGTGCCAGGTTGTGTACTTTGAACATCTGTACTGAGATCTAAACCTTGGTGAACTTGTTGCATTTTCCACCTGTTCATAATGCTACTCTATTACAAAATGCTTGGAGCAGATATTTAGTTTTAGTTTTATTGTTGGGATCCATGTTCAGAGCATGTTGACATAATCTCAGCTGGTTGTTCGATGCGCATTGAACTAATACATCGCCACGGACTGAAATAATCTTTTAATAAAAATACATTATATTGAATAGTTGCATCATTTTTGCATCATGTGCGTGTATGTACCTTAACAAAATACCAACAAAATGGGGAACATAAAAACAGATAATGTTATTCGAGGTTAAAGAGTGTGTTTGATATAAATATCCTGGGGAAAAAGCCAATAAGGGTATTTCTTAATGGTTTAACTTTGACTCTAGGTCTGGCTGACATTGCCAAACACGCACATATCTGATTCAGTGTTGTTTTGTTCCAGTTTTCTGATTAAAATGTACAATATGTTTCCTTTCCTTGCGTTGGTATTTAGAAATCCCTGTGAAAACACAAATGCACGGTGTTAATAATTGATGTAGGAAGCAAGTGAACAGGCAGCAGTGCTTACACTTCAGGACTATAGCAATCTGCAGATGCAGTACATAACAATTCCCTGAAGGATTGGATTTAAAGTTGTGCAGGAGAGAGAGAGTGAGAGAGCGAGAGAGAGAGAGAGAGAGAGAGAGAGAGAGAGAGAGAGAGAGAGAGAGAGAGAGAGAGAGATACCCTTCTTGCTTTCTTCCACCACTTACCCACATGAGAAGAGCTTCTATTCCACAGAGACAGAGTGCAGAGTTTGCATCTTTCTGGGCTCTGAGCTCCACTGACGCTCTAACATTACATCACTCCACCTGCAGGGAGAATAGCGAGCACTGAGCAATGTCCTCATGAGAAGTGGGATTTGCAAATAGCAAACATGTGCAGGGAGCATTTTCAACGTGGTAACAACACATCTCTGTGTCGTTCTCCTCGAGCACCAATTGTCCTCTGCGTCCTCCAGTCCCTGAATGGAAGGCTTGTCACCTCTCCTCCTTGAACTTGCGCTGACACACACGCACACACGCACACACGCACACACGCACCATGAATCACCTCCAGAGCAGCCATCCATCAGCGTGTCCACCCATTTCACGCCACACTTCAATCTGTCAGCCGGCCCTTTTTAATTGGCAGTGGGCCTGCTCAATGGATGTTGCATCCAGAGGAGTGACAGAGGGTGGGGTGGGGGGTGGGGGTTTTTTTACACAATCTACATTTTTTACATCTTAATGTGTTATTTTACATCAGTGATGACAGTGGGAATCCTGGTATTCCCTTTGAATCACTCACACATGGAAACTCCCCAGTAGCTTTATTATTAGCGGCTGCATGACTGCATGATGGAGCACCATCAGTGGCTTTGTCAAATACTCATAAGTAGTATAGAAGGAGTAATACTCATATACATAACCAACCCGCAGTCAGTGCAAGGTGCAGCAATAATTCTTCACTTAGTTCTTAATCATCCAGGTTGTATCATTAGCCATTATTACTATTATTAAAAACTTCTTGTCAGCAGTATTGATGATGCATTTATTTCAGGAATCAGATTGGCGGACGGCTTAAACTCCTGAAAAATAAAATAAAATATTAAAGCACAAATAAAACAATGAAAGTCAAGGACAATTGTGAGGATGGAAAGCAGAACAGAAGTAACACAGGTAACACAGATCAAATAAATATATAAATAAGACCTAAGCGTGAAACAAATAAAATAATAAGAACAATAGTAATAACAATGATGATAATACAAAATAAAAACATAATAAATGATTGGCTTATTACAAGGTGTTATGGCAGTAACCGGAAGAACCGGAATTTAGGATGCAGTTGTCTCCGATTTTCAAGTGCATTGAGAGGTGGCTTAAGAGTGAGTGCTATTTAAGGTAGTGGTCTATTTATCAAGGAGGGGTTTCCATATTTTTTAAAGACTGTATTATCTCTTTTAGCCAGATTGTAACACAATCTCTCCAAAAGTAGTACATTCCCCAGCTCTCTGAGATGTTCTTGTTTATATATGAAGACTTATGGAAGAATCTTCCACGACTGAGAAGAAAGATTCCACTTCCTTGTTTTGATGGCACATATTGTTGTCTTAGAGAAGCTTGCTTCAAGTCACACAACACAACAAGTCACACACATACAGTACATACTAAAACACAAAGAGATAAAGATGCAAATCTTTTCATTTGTGTCTGAGGCAGTAAGATTATTTGCTAATTTAAGTAAATATATATTTTGTATGCATTGCAGTTTTAAAATCACTTTTTGTCGACTTTCTGTACAACAATGGCACACTACTGAGAAATGTTGTTACACCACACACAGCATAGTTTTGTAGACCAAGCCATTGTGTGTAATGTAAAAATGTGTTGTTATGTTTGTTCAAATACTCTTTCCATCCCGACAGCAATCAATAAATCAAATGCTCTGACAAAAACAGACAGGATGTTAGATAGACAGGGTGGTAGGTAGACATGATGTTAGATAGACAGGATGTTAGATAGACAGGGTGGTAGGTAGACAGGGTGGTAGGTAGACATGATGTTAGATAGACAGGATGTTAGATAGACAGGGTGGTAGGTAGACAGGGTGGTAGGTAGACATGATGTTAGATAGACAGGATGTTAGATAGACAGGGTGGTAGGTAGACAGGCTGGTAGATAGACAGGATGTTAGATAGACAGGATGTTAGATAGACAGGGTGGTAGGTAGACAGGATGTTAGATAGACAGGCTGGTAGATAGACAGGATGTTAGATAGACAGGGTGGTAGGTAGACAGGCTGGTAGATAGACAGGATGTTAGATAGACAGGGTGGTAGGTAGACAGGCTGGTAGGTAGACAGGCTGGTAGGTAGACAGGCTGGTAGATAGACAGGATGTTAAATAGACAGGGTGGTAGGTAGACAGGATGTTAGATAGACAGGCTGGTAGATAGACAGGATGTTAGATAGACAGGGTGGTAGGTAGACAGGCTGGTAGATAGACAGGATGTTAGATAGACAGGGTGGTAGGTAGACAGGCTGGTAGGTAGACAGGCTGGTAGGTAGACAGGGTGGTAGGTAGACAGGCTGGTAGATAGACAGGATGTTAGATAGACAGGGTGGTAGGTAGACAGGCTGGTAGGTAGACAGGCTGGTAGGTAGACAGGCTGGTAGTAGACAGGCTGGGCTGGTAGATAGACAGGATGTTAGATAGACAGGGTGGTAGGTAGACAGGATGTTAGATAGACAGGCTGGTAGATAGACAGGATGTTAGATAGACAGGGTGGTAGGTAGACAGGCTGGTAGATAGACAGGATGTTAGATAGACAGGGTGGTAGGTAGACAGGCTGGTAGGTAGACAGGCTGGTAGGTAGACAGGCTGGTAGATAGACAGGATGTTAGATAGACAGGGTGGTAGGTAGACAGGCTGGTAGGTAGACAGGGTGGTAGGTAGACAGGCTGGTAGATAGACAGGATGTTAGATAGACAGGGTGGTAGGTAGACAGGCTGGTAGGTAGACAGGATGTTAGGTAGACAGGTTGGTAGGTAGACCGGCAATCATTTCTTTCAAGCTGAATCAAATGATCTACCTACCAGCCTGTCTATCTACCTGCCTGTCTACCTACCACCCTGTCTATCTAACATCCTGTCTATCTACCAGCCTGTCTACCTACCTGCCTCGTGCACTCATTGCGAGTCACCAGAGTCTTCCAAAAGCTGCTAGCTTCACAGGTTCGAGTAATAACAATAGCCGTGTTTGTTGTTTAGGTTCATTCTGATAATCTTGGGGGAGTGGCTTTAGAGGCAGGCCTGAAGGGACGAGCTGTCAGCGTCGACTTTTTCGAAATTTAGAAACTTTTCGTATCTGAGGCTGTGCACTGGCTCATAAAGAGTCAAAGCAGCTGTGATTAAGCTTAACACTTGTGCCCAGTGTAACTTGAACAATGGTTGTATGTATAGTAAGTAACTCTATGGTAAATGTGCCTCAGTCATGTTGACATGCGCTATGGAATTCTAAACAGTTTAATTGTACAATATGGAAAAGCACATTTCTGGTGAGTGTATATAACTTGCCTCCAGAGTTGCAGGTCTATTGTTGGTCCATTATCTTCTCTTCTATTTTCCCACTCTGCAGTCAAATGGAAACAGTTGCTGTTTTTTGTGCTGAAGTGGATGCTTGTTGCTCTCCATGGTGCTGATTGCTCCCACAACCCTAAACATTAGTGACACCTCACTATCTGTCACCTCAACATCTCTTTGTTCAGTTTAAATGTGTAAGGCCAATAATATTACACTGCACATACAGTTAATAAGCCACCTGTTGCACTGTTGTTCTGACTTCCATCAACCATGCTTTGTGAACCATCTGTCTCCTGATTGTTGTTTTTAGAATGTCAAAGTTCCACTTGTGTTTTCCTAAAGACGAACATTCAGAAACCCACTATAGCCATAATAAAGGCAGGCATAAGAAGCTCAAAATATAAGTTTCGCTGGCTGGCAAAAAGGGTAAAGAAGAGACATGAAGAAACAAAATGTGAAGATTGTCATCAAAAAACACATCAGAATGCAAAAATAAAATAAAATCATTTTTATTTGTCTTTCTTTTATTGTTCAGTGAAACCTTTTTCAGTGCCAATATCTGTTTCAGTGCCAATACAAGTTTTTCAATGTCAATATTTATTTTTTCAGTTCAGAGCAAATTACATTTTCGATACCAAAGGCTCCATAGGTAAACATCTTATATTACCCCCAACACTACGCAACATCATGTAGAAAAGTCATAACAATTCATTCAAATTTGGATTATTTTCATATGTGGTGGAGATGTGGTCATCTTTATGGGAGATGCAAAATAAATAAATAATGCTGATAATGCTTAAATTAAAAGCCAAATTGTCTAAAATTAACCAGAATTCATTCACTGAACTAATCTTGTGAATGAATGATGTTGAAGTGAAAATGTTTAACATTTACGTCTCAAAACACAACACGCTTTTGAGAGATGGTGGCTTTTAAAGTCAAAATCCTTGTTTGATTCATCCGTGGTTAGCATGGTGACAGCAGGTGTGCTTTATCGTTCACTCCTTGAGCAACAGAAATACAACAGAAGAGCAGCGACTGGTGTTTCTGCTGACAACACACTCATGTTTTGATTAAGAACTCATTAATCATCCTTTTCCCACCACTCCATGAGTCGCCTTTATCTACGTGGTCACTGCTCCCTCTTGCTGCAGTACCGTCATTGAGTAACACATTATGGATTACATAAGAGCCTTGTTACCTCTGAATCCTTTGTGCATTAGGAGGCAGTTTGAATGCGAGTGGGAAAGGCTGACTCCACCACTAACAATGAAAACAAGACCTAAATACATTGAGTGGCTATCGTAGACAAAAAAGCAACAATAAAAAGATTTAAGGATTAATTTCAAGAATTTTTTTAAGGGTTATTACTTCAAAGGACTTGTTGTGTCAGACCAAAATGTGAAACATTTTAAATTGACGCCGCACGAGTGGCAGTTTGTCACTGGTGTTAAAATAAAGATAGAAATGTGCTAAACCTAGATGGTAGAAAATGCTTCCACTGTCCGCTTGCCTTTTTTCATTCGGTATATTGAGAAGCACTTTTAGATTTATTGTATATGTGGAGCATGAACACGAGGCCAGAAGGATTTGAGCCTTCTATCTGACGCTCCATGCCTGTATCCACAACCCTTGATCTACGACACAGATTGTCATGAAATATTTCTCCACCGTGAAGTACATAAATAACAGTGATGGTAGGAGTGACTGTGTAAGCAGGAGATACAAGCTGCCTATGCCTCTGGAATGCACTGCAAAGCGGTCTTCGTCAAAAAATATTGCTACTCGTTAAATGACGTCCGAGCAGTCATTCCCAATCTCATTAATCACTGGCACTTGTTGCAGCCCATACGCCACCATGCTGACATAGCATTTCTGGAAATATATAGCCCTCCAAGCTAAAGGGGATTATTTTGTTCAACCCCTCTTCCATCTTCCATCCATGATTTCACCGCCCTTCACCTGCGCTGTTTTTTTGCTTAGAATCCTCTCCCACCTTTTTTGTTGTTGCAAGTTTCACTCCCTTCCTAAAAGGGGAAACACATTTATTTAAAACTGGGACGTCGATCCTGTCGTTTACAACAACAAATTACTACATTTCTAGAATATCTCTGGAACGCAGCAGGTTAGATGTTTACTTCCAACTGCATCTTATATGTCAGAGTCGTGGCTTTATTATATAAGGTGTGGTACTGACCGCTCAAAGCATTTCTTAATGATGGAGGTCAGCACAACTGGGCGGTAGTCATTGAGGCAGATGTCTTTTGTCTGACTGGAGCAGTGACCTATTGAAACATTTAAAAAGACTTTCTATATGTTGGCGGTGTTAAAATCCCCGAGCACAAGATGGCAGCTCCTGGATCCGGGATATTTTGTCTTCACTTTTGTACAGTGGGAGGAAGTGCAGATGTGCGTCCTTCCACATATACTTGCAGTCTATGGTTCAGGTTAAGATGCAATAAGTTAATAGTGAGTGTTAGATGTGCTGAAAAGCAAATCTTTCTCAGTCAGGCTTGTTACACTGGTTTCCTTCCTTGCTCCCAAAGGCCTTACTGACCTTCCCCGTACACCTCTGCAAGTGTCCCTCTCCTGCTTCCTTACACTACCATCTTCCACATGTAGGAAGTTGCTAATTATTTGACTGGGGGTCTTACTGGGGAATATTTTTTCCCCCTCACTGATAGCATAGCATAGCATATTTACCACTCCTTCCCTCCCATATACTTCCCTCACACTTGCCTTTCCCCTCTGCTTTTGCAGTCCCTTCCTCCCAGTGTCATTAAACAACCCTCCGCCCCTTTCCCTTCCTTCGTCACTCTGGTGAGAATGACTCATTGTGGCTGGTGTTGATCATGTAGCTGAAGAAATCTGTCTGGGTGAAGGTCATTTGATTGTCTTGGAGGGGGGGTGTCCACTGAAGGGCTATGGAGAAGGAGAAGGAGGAGGACTGAGCGATCGCAGAGTGGATAACCTTTGATGGGTTCACAGCAGCATAAATCCATAGCTTAGTCAGTAGCAAGACACTTAATAAAGGATAGATTGTCTCTCATCTAGAGGGGTTTCCTGAACAGGAGATGATAGGAAAGTACACAAATACGCAGTGTAAAGATCTGCTTGACAAAAGCTGTTTTATCCCTTTCACTCCTTTAGCATATTTGCAAAAATCTACTTAATTTCACAGACCGGGCTAGCATACTGTAATGGTCACTTCCTAGATTTATGATAGCTCCAAATTAAGATGAATTCTCCAGAATTATTATTGCAACTAACCTCTTACAGTGTGGGGGAATTTACCCGAAAATACCTACAAACGACATACACAAAGTAAATTGAAAGCTGATCTTCAACCATTTGCACCAGATGCATGATTTTGGTCTCATTCAAAAGATAACTCTCTTATTGTTGTTGTAATCACTCCAAGTGCTTCTGGCACTGAGTAATAGTGGTCTGAATATACTGAATTTGAACAAAATACACTTCGCCGGAAGTTTGTTGTTGAAAAAGATGCCTGAAGATGGGTATAGCTGGTAGGTAAGAGCTGAAAAACACAATAAGAACATAGCACCAAGTATTACCAAGTTCAGCGTTTTTGAGTTTCTAGAAAAGCGCGATACAAATCTAATGTATTATTATTATTATTAAAACAAAGGCACAAAAACATCACTTATTAGACAGGTTTTTCTAAGAGTAACACCAGGCGTTCACAAGCTGTGCATTTGGAGATATTATAATATTTATTGATAAAAAGGACATAAATAACTATTATATACCCAATATTCCCTGTCAGTAGTAATGACACAAAGTAAGTGAAGTATAAACACATTTGTTCGTACAACTGATCCAGATCAGCTAATGGCCAATTCATACTTTCTGCGTCTATGTGTCCAAGAGGGTCCGCTGTGGTCCTTATGACGCAAATTTCCATCAACCGCCATGTCCACGAGAGACCAAGCGAACCGTCTGCGTGCAGCCCAAAATCAGTTTTCAGTGCTGACTGTACGCTTAGCAAGTGCGCTGACTGCACATGCTCATGTTTCCTTCCACACCCCAGTCCAGTCGGTGTCATATGCAGAAAAGAAGAAGATAAGAAACTGAATGATTGTTTTGAAAAGAGGTTGTGTGAGGGGATTCGCCGTTACAACACAACCGCAGACATGCAACGCGGAAAGTATCTACAAGCCAATCACGACTTTAGTGCTCTGCCTGAGCTAATGCTATGTTCCACAAAAATCAAGAAAACTGAAAGTTGCAATTTTTCTTCCTGTTGGCTGCTTGTTTTGACATAAAAGCTCTACCAAGACATTATTTATTTTGTCTATTTTCGTCTGATATGGTGTGCGGTTGGGTGAATTGGGGTGCTACATACAAGTTCCGTTTCGAAACACGATCCAGTCATGGTGTGCTTATTAACTGTATGTATGTGCAGCTATTCTCTCTGAAACATGCCTATAGTTGTATGAATACGTGTGTGTGTGTGTGTGTGTGTGTGTGTGTGTGTGTGTGTGTGTGTGTGTAGCTGTGTCCTACGTGCAAACAATTTAATGCATTTTTAGTTGCATATGTATATCTGTACAGTAGTGACTAAACGGGTGTGTGAATAGAATATGTGAGTGT